>NC_069363.1:34760000-35385000 GCF_021730395.1 Mercenaria mercenaria | reverse complement strand
TAGGTTTATAATTTTATTTCTATGACGAATATTTCACATTTGAAAACAAACGTTTAACATAATGGTTAAAGGTTATCTGATTAATAATAGTATAAAATGAAAGGGCATTTGCGTTTGCCGTAAGAAAAAATAGATAGTTTTTGAGTTGTTGGTACACGAGCTGCTAATCTCCCGAACATATAATTCTAAACTCAGCATACCAGGCTGCTTCCAATACTGGTATTAGGATTACCCCAAAGCACATAATGCAAAGTATGGTAAAACAGAAATAAATCAAATAAAAAACTTCTTGGATGGCGACAACATAACTAGATATATTCTTGCTTTAGAATACATATGATTTCTATAACGAAATTAAATATATCACCAAATAACCCCTTAGTTTAGTTTTGGTTTAAAGATCCGCAGGTACTATAAATAACACCACACCTGTCTTATATCTGCTGTGCGCTCATTGTGCAACATTAAGTCGGTTACACGTTATCTTGTAAGTATGTTAGTTTCAGTTTCTGTTCAGGGTACTTCAAAATATTTATCTGTAAACTTCAAGGCTATACACCTAACTATCGAAACATAGGCTAGGTTTAGTTTCAGATTTTGTTCAGTGTATAATGATATCCTTTGTTATTATTATTATTATTATTATACCACATTTATATAGCACTCTTTTCATGCACTTGTACACGTTCAAAAGTGCTTTACAGAATAAATTGCAAAAATACAAACAAATACGTATACAAAGATAATGCATTCCACATTAACAAAAATCATGAATGAAAACAAGTATAATTTAAAAAAAAACAAGATAAAAAAAAAATAAATGTATCGGTCAGTTAACAAAATATTGTACAAAGAAGTGGGTTTTGAGCAGGCTTTTGAAAGCAGCTAGCGTGTCAGCTTCCCTGATCTTCACAGGAAGAGAGTTCCAAAGCTTTGGAGCAGTGCACGAAAAGCTGCGATTGCCATACATCATGGTATTAGATTTTGGCATAACCAGTGACAGCGTGTCTTGCGATCTTAGGGTCCTGACCGGTTTATACACTTCTAGCATATCCCTAATATAGGCAGGGGACTGATTGTGTAACGCCTTAAAGGTGTGGGTCAGAACCTTGTACTGCACCCTGTATTTCACTGGCAACCAGTGAAGCTCCTTCAGAACCGGTGTTATATGATTGCGACGGGGCGTCTTAGTGATTACGCGAGCTGCAGTGTTCTGGACATGTTGCAACTTGTTAAGTGTGCTGTTTGGTATACCACTTAACAAGGCATTACAGTAGTCTAACCGTGAAGTAACCAGGCTGTTTATAAGGGTTTTTGTGGCATCACTGGTAAGATACCGTCTGTTATACATGTATTTGGAACATAAACTGAACGTGAAGTATTCGTCCGTATTTTAAGACTGTGAATAAGAAAAAGATACCGTTCCAGATAAACAACATCGTGAAAAAAATATGCATTTGTTTTTTTTTAGTTTTTGGTTGAAATCACAATCCTTTAATCAGAATTTTAATATCTTTACACAATTAATTTTTGGTGCTACATTCAATTCTCATCTGTAGTTGGTACATGTATACTAGACTGGCTCCCGTCCGTGTGTTTGTTCTGTAATATTTCTCATATATAAAGTTTCTTCATTAACAGTGGAAGTAACTCCAGGTTGTTTCTGTATTGACATTTTTCATAGCCCCTGGCTCCGAACATAGGTGCATGGTTTAGCCATGAGATAAAATGTGCTGTTTTAGAGGCTTACAATTAACTTATAAAAGGTATGCAGTATTAAAAAAAATAACCATTCAGACAGGGAGCCAGGCTGTTTGTATGCAATTTCTCTGAGTAATATTTTTAGTACAGCATAGATAAATCAAAGTACTGAAAGTACAGTAAGGCTGGCTACCACAAACCACTAAATAACTGTGTGGGGGAAAAATGTGTACAATATCTGAAATATTATGGGTTTTCCGTATCAAACTAGGGCGAGTATAGGGTACTGTTGAGAGGAATCATCTTAATTAACTTGAGAAAAGTATGGTTAGGATATTACAGATAATAGATGCTGAAAATCATATAGTGTTCACTTCATTTAGGATAACACAATTAGTGAGACAATCAGAACGCAATCCTCACTTGGGATTCTGAAAAAAGGTAACAAAGATTAATGTCTATCCGGAAAAGTCTGGTTCCGAGAAAACGCAGCCCCCATCAAACCGCAACCACAAGCAGTGTATGTATGAATGTGTGTGTGGACATAAACGTATCTAAACAATATAGACGAAGAAAAACTTATAGACAACGAAGACAAAATGAACAACGAAATGAACACAATCGGGCATCATCCTGTAACCTGTGGCAAACACACCTATGGTAAATTTAAACAATTCAAGTTTGCTGCGTTTGTATCCTTATACTTGGCCCCAACCATGATTCCAAAGGCAACACTTAAAAGGCAAGTTGAGCCATCGAGTTTAATATAGACTTGCATATAAATAAGTAACTTCTTATAAGTACTCTTGGCGTTAACTCTTGAATTTTACATTAATTTGGTACATTCAATCAACTTAAATAGCAGAGCTATCGGCGCCGACAACGTCGCATTACGGTTAGACGTGTAAAAAAGAAAATACTATCGAGTTGAAAATTCGTGGTACTTTTTGAAAAATAGGTGTTGTTCGGGTTTCTTCCAGTACATTATGCGCATAGTAATTATCGGAGTCAGTAGACGCTCGCTGTTTACGGATGACAAAATCGTCTCGCTTACTGCTTTGAACATTGAATAAAAATGTAAATGAGTGTTTGATAATAAGAAATTAGCGCTAAATATATTTTCTATGTAGAAAATAAATAAAATACAATATTTTCAATGTAAAACGATTTTCGTCACGCTGCCGAAACTGAAATTTATTATTTTATATATTATATATTATATTTAACTTTCAGAGAGAGAAAAAATAGCTTCTCTGGTTCCACTCAGTTAAAAAGACTAAAATGTCACTACTGATTTGTGAGACTTGAAAACAGAGATTTGAGTATATATATGCAAATATTGAACCAGTACGAATGTGTAGTACAATTCGGGCTCGTATATAAAGCAGCACCGAAACTAATCTTATGGGTTAGTGGACTTGCTGTGGCATGTGTGAGTTCGTTTGTACTGCTAGGCGCTTTGCCGTAATTGGTCTGGTATATTGTGGTGGTGATTTAGTTCGTATAAATTCTCTCTCTACTATATATATATATGTTTGTAAAGTATGACGTCATAGTTCCACTGTGGCCTTATGTTTGGCGTGTTCGCTTTGCAATCCAAAGGTCGGGAGTTCGATCCTCACCACGACCAGAGATTATTTTATTTTATTTTTTATTTCACTAGTTTTTTTATTGTATTTATCATGAATTTTGAAAATATTGTAACAAAAATCATTCATGTGTAAATTTAACAAGCGTTTTGTTTTTATGTCAGGTTCCGATGTACTGCCTGTGTACAGTAGATATAACTTAAAAAAAGTGTTGGGGTCAAAATTAACAGGATTGAACACTGAAAAGCACATATTGCTCTTCTACCCTTTTACATATATTTCATCCGCTATCTTAAAAATCACTGACCAGAGTTTAACACTAGGAAAAAAAACTATTGGCTATACAAAATGATGAGAATTATCAATAAACATCAAAAAGGTTCCTACTACCATTGCTACTCTATAGAGCTAAAACAGTAACCTTAAAAAAGCCATAGACTGTTAACTTAGCAGTTCTGTAAATTAAACAGGGGTTTTCGAGAATTTCGGCAAACAGTGTTTTTCTCTGAGTAAAATTCTTATCATTAACTTTTAAAAATGGCTTGTCTTTTGATTTTAAAACAAGCTTTGTACATGTAAATGACTGTCATTCTCCCATACAAGATGTCTATCATAGCAGTATTTTTGCCCGAAAATTGGACCCATTCTTCCTTCCAAAAAGAACCGTAATTTGACAATAATGACATTAAAAAGAACTACAATAGTCATTGTTTACGATCCCAGGATTACATAAATTCTGATCTCTATAAACTTTGGAATTGTAACATGAAGTATTTACATTAAAGGTCCAATACTAAGGAAAGTGAACATTTTAATTTCTTTTAAAAAGCACAGAAACTATTTCATATTTTTGGAAAATGAAAGTTGGTATGTAGAAATTCGAAATAAATCGCAGTATATGTACAATTATTTTTCTATGAAGTATGAAGAAAGTTAAAAAGACCTGGGGGGTCTTTCTGTCGATTCATAGAAATTTCAACATAATACACATACATTTCTTTGAGTTCCAAAGACCTTCTGTAAATTTTGACCTGTCAATCTTCATTATTTAGTGTCTTGCAGAAGTCTATGCACTAGCTATGAAAAAAAATGCCAACTTACTTTCCCTTAGTAATGGACCTTTAAGTCTTCCAAACAGACACAATTTCATAGGCTATAGGCCTAATGAGATTCTGTTAGGTTTAAAAATTACACCGTCAAAGCTTTTCAATTTGAAGCAGTTATCATTTGCGACTGGTGGTTTCTATGATAATAATTTATGTAAAATTGTTGATGCAGTACGTTTTAATATGAATAACAGAAATTATTTAAATACGTTTTTCTCTTCTTCTTGGTGCAGGTGTAGATCTATACCGAACTTTCTTTTGTTTATATACATATTTGTCGAGTTTTCACATGTCGAGATTTAATATTAATGCAGTCTAAGACATGACAAACTTATATTGCATTCAGAAATCATGAATTATCATTAATCCAATAATTGTAGTAGATCTAATAAAACATAAACTTCCTAAAACGGTTCCATGATTCCAGATATTTGCAGCCACTACAATAACACCACTCCTTTAATCTTTTATGGAGCACTGGTGATTTTTCAAGGAAGCTCTGCCTTTTAGGCAGCACCTAATTTCATATTATATGTATGTGAAGAAGCTCACTGCTTTTACTCGCGATTTTTATAATGATATTTTACTTTAAAAGAATCAAACATTTAAAATATAACATAAAATATATAAGTAACATACACATCATCTTTACTTCGATATGCCATTTCCAAAATTATGTATAAACATTAATCAGGTTGAAAAGACTTGCATTTTTTATCAAGTTCTAATAAATTACATTTTGTACGTGAATTGAATGCAAAACACCGATATTCGGCAATAGGGGTGAGGGGCCTCAGGGGCAGGGTGCGGTCATGACTGTTTGTTTGAATAAAGTTATTATTATTATTGTTCCTTCTCAAGGGAAGGAACACTTATGTAGAACATGTCACACTTAACTGAGCAGGTAATGGATATAAGGGTATCATTAAAGGCATCCGAATTCCAGTAGGGCACCGCCATCTTGGACTCATGCATATCCATTACAAATAGCCTCTTTGCCTATGTGTGTTTATGCATCTTTAAGTCAATCTTTAGTGAAATACAACTACGTATTAACAGACCTACAAGAAACAATATATATTGTTTAAATCATATAACTCCTAAAGTTAACATGTCATACTGTAGAATCGAGATAAATTAAACGAATATGCATCATCTAAAATAGACTCCCGCCCAAAAATATCGTCTGCTATTATTCTTCTTGGTTGCATTCTTTGCTTCCAAAGGATCTTTTTACAGATTTTATTTCATATCAACTACATTATTTTGACGTTAAGTATTACCATCAAAACATAGATTTACTGTACTTTTAAAGTAATTCGAGATTTTTCCGCTTGTCTGTTAATGCTATTTGCACGCTACGCACCGTCACCGTATTACAACATTTCAATTACTTCCCTTGTTTTTATTCAGAACTGTATAATGCATTTTTTTCACTTTATTGAGCTATAAAATGTTTCGAACTTTGTAATGTTATGCCTTTTGATAATTTGTTTTGTAAAATTCAAGCTGTGAACTTTCTGTACGCATTTTTTCAAATCCATTAGATTGTTGGTGTCGACTTGAAAGGGCGGATGGACCGTTATTAAACTTAAACACTGACTGTCTGCTTAACTTTTGTGGGGCCTATACTCTACAGAGCTAAAAATGCTATACTATGCCTGAAAGGGCGGATGGACCCTTATTAAATTTAAATAGAAGAAGAAGATTATAACTCGCTTAGCGCAGATCTACAGATCTCTAGGTCGTGAGTTCGAGCCCTGGGTGAGTCTAACACTTTATTAGTCATCGCACCATCAAATAGGAAAGCGTAGCGATTAACTATAGAGGGGTCAATCACCAAACATGCACTATGCTTAACGATAAACGATAAAAGTTAACCGACCTAGGAACGACAACTTAGAGCAATGAAATATTATGGTATTACAGAACGCAATCTTAATACGGAATTCTTGTCTTTACCTAAGATAGTAGCAAAATGAAATTTCGTTGCATGTCTTTTGGTCATGGATGTTGCTTAGATGAAAATGTGATTAGATCTACTTACATGTTAAATTTGACATAAAATAAGAAAAGCTGCGCCTATTATTGCATGAGTAATTCAGATGATGCTATTTCAATGCATACGTTAACACACTAAATACGTAATAATTAGCCTCTGCGAAAGATTGTCCGATAATTTTATCTTGTTAAAATCTTAGATTTACAAGTGCATTTGACTGCTCCCGTACAACGATAAAATAGTAATAGTAAAAATACATGTATATACGTGCATTGTCCTCCACGGAAAGCAATTTTAGTATGAATATTTTCCGGCTTTGATTTTACAAGTTTAATTCGAAATGTAAACGAATTTCAGAGCCACTGCTAAGAGACTTATTCATAGGTCGATGGGGTTAAAAAAATATAACGGGTAAAATTGTTGCAGCAGGTGTCTGGCAGGGTTTAGAATGCAGGAACAAACCAACACATTGTTCCACAAGCTAATATCGCGTGTAAATTTTCTGTAATTGAATTCATTTCAGAGGAAGAGGAGCACATATACATTCTTAGAAAATATAGCCCGCCCGCTTAGCTCAGTAGGGAGAACGCAGATCTGTGGATCGTGAAGCCGTGAGTTCGATCCCCTGGCGAGGCGTATGTTCTCAATGACAATTTGACATTGTGTCTGAAATCGTCTTCCACCATTGATACCATGATTCATTAGAGAAGTCGGTAGTTGGAGAACAAGAAAATGCTGGTACAAATCCAGGTACACTGGTTAGGTTATATAACTGAAAGACTAATGGAAATCGGCACTAAATACGGAACAAAAAGTATATAGCAAGATATATAACACAAATAGTTAATAAATGTAAAAGGAATATAACTGAATTGTATTTCATAACTGGAAATGACTAGTGTCCTGGAACGTTATGAGTCGTATTAACTTTAAAACAGAGCTATCTCCTTGGAGACATGACTATCTCTTTCACTTCACGACAGGGTTGTCTCTCGCAATAGACGGTAAATATTTATACTCCCAACGAATTTAAGTGTAAATTTCAATTCCAAATGTATTATATACCTTAGATATATCTCACGTCAACTCGCTTGGCTTCTTGGCTTCTTGTTATCAGTTAAAAGGTAAACATGTGATAACAATTATAAATGCTGTCATGACAAAATTTCCTAGTTCACCCCTAAATCAGCTTGTTGGTAAATAACGCCTTGAACAAATATCAATTAACGTTGTATGTAAACTTAAATCAAATCTACATCGTCTACCATTCCCTGATTTTTGACATTCGATAAAATGCTTATAAATGCCAAAAATTTACCGTATAACTCTAAAGGTGGTAGCTCTGTTGTTTCCCAGGCGTGATCTAATGACCTCTTGATAGTTTGGCCGCCATGATCTAATAGTTAAAGTCGCCAACTTTAATTACAGCCAACCCTCACCTCTGTAGGGTTGAAAAAATGTTCTTGAGATAGAGCCCTTTCGTTCTAGGCCGCCATCTAGCTCTCTCGTGAAAGGTCGGTGCTTCTACGAATGTACCCATCTATTCCAAGAAATAATGAATGCTAGGAGTCGGCACCTGGGGGTCATCCTCCACCATAAAAGACTTAAACGGCACCAAATTACGATATAGCATATTGTCGATGTGACACAAAATTTTACAAAAACGAAACAATTCATATTGCAATATCAAAATACATTAATGAAATTTACACGGTTTACCAAAAACAAAACGTTTCAATAATATGTAAGTATTAAAATTTCAATAAAATGATATCATTTTATTTTTCATTTTACGGTCTCTGTCCGTTTTTTAAGTCACAAAAATAAATGTTTATCTTATATTTATCAAATGAGCAATTATCTTTCGTAAGGATGAAGAGGTGTAGATTTTGATTGTCTACCCACATATATATAGTAACTTATCAGACAGAATTTAAACTTATTGCACAAATTTATCAGTTTCTGGTTTTCACGAACATAAATATGGATACAAATTGTCAAAGTAGAAGATAAAAAGTAATTAGAAATAATATTATCACGCACTTCTGTACATTTGTTATAAAGCAAGAGTCAATACTTTTTTGTAACAATGGTTACTTTCAAATGATGTATCCATCTTGTAAACGTATGACTATCGGTCTGAGCAAATATTATAATAACTCTTGAGCAGGCAAAATACAAGGCGTTTGGGAAACCTCTCGGCGGATTTGCATTGTACAAACACTTCTAAGACTGGGAACTTTCTTTCATTGTATAGAATCAGTACAAATCTGTTCACATAATGATATTATTCTATGAAGTAGTTCCGACCATTTTTACCTGATAAAGTTCAGTTTGATGCTTATTTCCAAAAAAAAAAACAAAAAAAAAAAAAACACATGTATCACTGAAAAATAGAGGAACAATACATATTTCAGTACAAAGTATGTTGAAGAAGTTACAAAACTTGTACGCAGTTCATGTTGATATTTTTCAAGCGAAAACATGCAAACTCATGACAATAATTAGAATATTCAAATAACAGAGTCTGTGCGAATCATTTACAGGAGTACATTCACAGTCATTACATTGCTCCGCAGAACGTTTGACTCTATCTCTGGAATGACTTGTAAGTCCTGATGCAAGAGGAATTCTACTGGTGGGGCATTTCCACGAAGTTACTTTGAATCTACTGATATTCCAGGACCTGAAGCATTCTCGGATAAGTGACTGTTCATATGAATTAACTCGTGGATCATTATTTAGGTAGTAATGTCCATCTACATATGTCATTGCACGACTGTTGAATGTGAGTGACTTATACACCAGACCACGGCCATTTGATCCTTGATAACAATATCCCGATGCCACCAAATCTTTTTCGTTTTCGGGACATTTGCTGTAGAAATGATAATAGGCACCATCATGCATTGTCTTTCTTCTGCACTTATTCCTATTTTTATTAGCTATATCTGAGTCGATGAAATGAAATATTCCAGTTTTTGGTGCTATCGGTCGACCGTTTCTCATATATAACGTGAAGGCCATGTAATTTCTGTTGTCCAGTACTTTAACATTTTTAGCATTAGGTTGCAAGTAATCAATTTTTATGGTTGGACCTCCACTTGAAACTATGTAGCCGTCTGAATTCCACCTAAGCTGCCTTTTTACAATATCCAAAACATTTTCTGTTCCATTATCACTTACATCTTGAGCCAGTATAATCCTCGAATATAAAAGGGCAAATATAATTGTAATAAACAACGCCATTTCAAACTTTTGTCACTGACCTTACCGTTCGGCTTAAAAAACAAAAATGATTAAAAACAAAAACAACGACCCAATAACAATAGCCGGGTTCCAAGAACGTCTCATGTTTATGATATTATCTGTATTCCACGTATTTCTAACCAGGAAGTTATGTTAAGAGTACAAGGGCGCTTACAAAAGAGAACATACATGTATCTAAATCATATTCGGTGCACTACTTATCTCATTTGTAGGATTTAAAAAGCCTCACCCATGTTCAATATTTGTCTATATAGTGCTGTTAATCTTGACAAAAAATTATACAATGTTATATTATAGAGATACCTAAACAAATCGAATTCATCTTTACAGATTTTTTTCAGAGTGAAATGATAGCTTAGTGCACCAATTTACTAAATATATTTATGATTTTCCTCCTCTCCACGTAAAAATAGAAATATTTGATATTTAAAAAATGACTTTCTCAAAATATCTGAAGCAAAATGGACAACCCTTGTATTAACCGTTTTTCAATGATTTTAGGATTTCCCCAATTATAGTCTGTATCAAAAATATCCACAGCTAAACAAATTCAATAGAGTATAGTGTAATTGTAGTCTACGTTCAACACTTTGAAAGAGCCTATACTGAACTTCCTTTTGTCTTTTAATAAAGACAAAATTCAAGACTAGCCAAAAGTCTAAAACTATGAAAAAAAACTGAGTGAAAGAGAATGACATGCTTTTTACTATAAGCTTACCGAAACCATACCAAAAATTTACCCGAAAGAAGTTATTAAAGATTTTATAATGTAAACAAACCCCTACACCATTTTACCATCAATATTTTTCATTCTTGAATGCACTCAATTCAGGCGATAATTGTTGATATATTGTAAATGAGAGGCCCCAACAAAACTCTTTTTTTCAGATTGTGTAAACAGTTTAAGTTGTAAGTTAATGTTGATATCTGAAGTAACCCGCTTACCTTGTTTACAACAATAAATAAACACATTATAGTTTTTAGGGTAGTTGACCTGTAACGAAAATCATCAAATAAAGTAATCTCCATATGCTTTTTCAGCATTTATTCGTTTTTCATGGTAAGCAATGATCGTGAAAGTTTCATCCAGAAAATGCTGAATTGCTTAAAATACATTGCAAAGTCACTTCCTATCAGTTACCTTAAAATGTTGTACTTAATTACAACCATTACCTTAAAATGTTGTAATTTCATTTGATGACAGTAATTTTTTTGTGTTACATTATTTGCAGTAAAGTACACTGAAACAGTAGGAGAACTGCTTCAAAATGACTAAAGCATACGAAACACTTTCAAAATGATCCATTGAAATGACGAATATAACCAGTCTAGCTACGTTGTTGCACAAACGTGATACCAATTTAACTTTTTTTTTGTAAGTTCTCATTGTTGGATATATACATTTTATATTTTAGTATATAAATTTTGTGTAAATATAATCTGAAAAGTAGATCCCTCGGAAGCATCGAGAACAAGGCAAACAGTGAAAATTGCAGACTCGGTTTGATTGAGTCTGTTCATGAGCAGTAATGGAAAATGCAACACTGCCCACGCCCCCTAGCACCGGCTTAAGCAGTATTCAATCTTCAAATCTAAATGAGTTGAAATCAATGATCCCGAAGGTGAAACCAGTGTATCATCATTGAGATCAATAAATATCTTTGGCTAAAAGATCAAAACTTAGTAACGTTTCTTAATGTCATAAAATTTCTTTAATGCAATTTATGCATTATTTTACTTTATTTTCATGCACTACTAAACTTTCAGTCAGTGCCTCACTACGAGTCAGTGTAAGCCATTAAAACAGTGTGCATGTTTTATATTGAATACAAAGAGATTTAAACAAATATAGGTCATATATTGTCTGCCTGATCAATTGTTGGTAAAAGGACCTGTTTGATTTTTCTTTTACTTTTGACCAATGTTTTATGTTGGCTTCAGTTTATTTGTCAATTCAGAGCAGTTCCCCTTAGAATTTCTTAGGTAGGTACCATCCCTATTATATACATTATTCCCTGGGAATAATGTTTGGTATCTCTCTTTAGATAAAATCTGTGTTCGTTTATATAGAGTGACTATTGCACAGCATTAGTGTTTTTATTTACTCAAAACATGAAATTACGACATAAATATCTCAAAATTCTGAGTTACTAATTTCGAGTTACCAATAAGAAATTTCGAGTTACTAAATATCGTAGTATATACCTGTACGTTCTCGCTAAGATAAGGCACCTTGTGTAGACATATCAGATGACTGTGTAGCGTTCGCTCTTTAAAATATGACCTTTTTAAGTCTGGAAGGTTTTCTATCCTGTTTCAGCAGATATTGATTAAAAGGAATTATAGACATAACCTGCATGAACATTTAGCCGTTAGTCCGACCAAAGTCGCGTACTTGGTAGCACTAGATTTTAGAAGAGGTCATAGAAGGTGACCAGAAAGTGTTCGACTCTGCCACTATTTTGGCCCTATCTGGTAGGCTTTAGACTTAGTTCGAGCTTTTACTACCGGAAAATACATGTACATGTAGGTATATAACCTGGATACAATGTGGAATCTGGAGCAGCTATAGAGGCTAGGGTAAGTCATACATTGTTAGCTCACCTTAGCACGAAGTGCTCAAGGGTGAGCTATTGCGGCCAGTAATTCCGTCGCCCGTCAACATTTTACTTTAAGCAAGATCTACTCCTGTACACCAGGCCGATGTTGATGAAACTTCACAGGGATGTTCCTTCGATTGTCTCCTTTTAGCATTGTTCAAAGAATTGAATTCCATACTCTGGATGCCATGGCAACCGAAAGGAAAAACTTTAGAAATGTTCTTATCAAAAACAACAGGTCCTAGGGCTTTAATATTTGGTATGTATCATCAGTCCTCTACCAAGATTGTTCAAATTATTCCCCTAGGGTCAAATATGGCTCCGCTCTTGGGGTCACATGGTTTATATAGACTTATATAGAGAAAACTTTGAAAAATCTTCTTGTACAACACCACATGGCCTAGGGTTTTGGAATGTAGCAACAAATAGTAGTCCTTTACCAATATTATTCAAATTATCACCAAATTATCACCCCTGGGGTTAAAAATGGCCCCGCCCCGGAGGGCACATGGTTTAAATAGACTTCTATAGGGAAAAAATCTTTAAAAAAAAATCTTATCTTAAACCCTAAAGCCTAGAGCTAAGATATTTAGCATGTGGTATGCTCTAGTGGTTCTCTACCAAGATTGTTTACATCATTACCCTGGGGTCAATCATTCTCGCATACCAGAGGTCTACCGTGGTTCCCCGGATGAACCTCTGGCACATTTCGCCGATATTTGTGGTTTAGTTACATTACAGGTAAAACGTTTCAGCCAATCAGCGTCGTTTCGCGACAAAATGTTGCGAACCAATCAAAATCGTCCGTGAAAAGCGTGACCGCGTCCTTTCAAAATTGACTGCGCCCTGGAGTCAACAGTGTTTTCATTGGCTTATATAGTGAAAATTTGTTTGTTTGTTTTGGGTTTAACGCCGTTTTTCAACAGTATTTCAGTCATGTAACGGCGGGCAGTTAACCTAACCAGTGTTCCTGGGTTCTGTACCAGTACAAACCTGTTCTCCGCAAGTAACTGCCAACTTCCCCACATGAATCAGAGTTGGAGGACGAATGATTGCAGACACAATGTCTTTTATCAAATCGTCACGGAGAACATAAGCCCCGCCCGGGGATCGAACTCACGACCCCGCGATCCGTAGACCAACGCTGTCCCTACTGAGCTAAGCGGGCGGATATAGTGAAAAACCTGTAAAAAATACTTTCTAAAATCATAAGGCCAAGAGCTTAGATATTTGGTATGTGGCTTGCTCTAGTAGTTCTCTATCAAGTTTGTTCAAATAATGAACCTGAGGTCAATATCGGTCACGCTCGGGTGGTCCCTTGTTTTACATATAATTATTTGTTTTTAAAGCAATGGCAAAGAAATTTGGACAACAAGTATAATGTTTGATACAGATTTCAATACTCATCTTGAAAAGTCTTAATCTGATTACTGACCTATTTTCTTCTCGTAGTTACTATTACTTCGGCTCTGTATTTTTAATGTATTTATCATGTACACATTCGTGGTCGTCTTTCGTTTTCAGCGGGATTCGTTGTCGGATTGTGACCTTTTATTTGAAGCTGGTTTACTAGCTGTGATTTCAGGGAACACTTAAAATGTAGAAAAATCTCTATAAGTATAAGAGTTAGTGGTTTAAGATGTCAATAGATATCATTATGAAAATCGATCAAAGAAATTTGCTTCCGTACGCATCATTGTTTGGGAAGCGGTTGTTGTTTTCCTCGCTTATTGAATTAAAGAAAAACTCTCTGTTAAGCGTTTGAAGATAAAGTGATGTTAAAATAATGTTAAGCAAATATCGCTATTGATTAAAAAGATTGCACTTTCGCGTAAAAATAATTGATATTTTTAAAAAAAATGTATCTTTTAGTTTGTTAGTTTGTTAGAGATAGAGTGAGAGTACTTTTGCTTAAAATGTTATCTCAGTTTAAAAGCGTTCTTTTAAATCTAAAAGGAAATATCTATAGTAGATTGAGCTAATCAAAGTTTTACTGATAAATGTAACTCACTTTCGTGTAGTACTGCTTTTCCTATTTCAAAGAAAGATATATCTTTAGACAAAGAGCAACATTTTTAGAATACAGGTAACTCTGAAACCGAAGAGAAGAGAAGAGAAGAGAAGAGAAGAGAACAGAACAGAACAGAACAGAACAGAACAGAATTTTATTACAGACTTGTACATTGAAAAGAGACATCGCTATCAGTTGAATTTTCCTGTAGTTACTGAAAAAATAATAAAACGGTTTACCATAGCTTTTCCAATTTGATCTGTGTCCTTTGTTTTAAAGATCAATGTTTATCTGTTTATATAGTCGTGTTTAAAACAATGATATTTAATTATATAATAAAAAACATTGTTGTCATTAAAATGACACGGAGTAATGTCAGAATCACTGAAATAAAAAAAGTAGTTTTTGCCTTTCAAGAACACAATGAACCAAAAACATTTGTCATAACATAAACTGTGAGAGAATTTGTAAAAACGTTGTTACGCACTTCCGTACGTTTGTTGTATTGAATTCAACTCATTTCAATTCAATTAAATTCAAAATGTCAATTGCATAAAGCATATACTTGTAATGTCTATTGCAAATATAACCATACTATAGAGCACAGGCAGTTCATGAATTTTTCAAAAGAGATAATACATTGGTGATGTGACGATAGTAAATCAGTAAAAGACTATGTTTTATAAACAATGTATATACACAATGATTCTATGCAACAATTTTTACTTTCGAATAATGCATGTGTATCATGTAAAGATACAACTAACGTTTTGAACAAATATTGTAGCGACTCTTAAGCAGGCAAAAAGGTGTACACAACACAGCCATGCACTCGACGAACTATCTCTGTAGAAATACTTCCAAGACAAGAAGCTTTCTTTCATACACTATATAGAATAAGTAAAACTATGTTCTGCAGTAAGTCTCTGACCATTTTGCAGATGAAGATCAATGTGATATTTAAAGCGACTAACCCACACATCGTGATGTGAGATTTTAAAAAATCAAACGTTTCCTATATTCACCTTAAATGTCGCATATTTGACGTTCTAATAATTTATTTTTCATCGAATTCTGTTGAAAATCGTCGTTTTCCTAATAAATAAAAACTAAAAACATTCGTCTACTATTTCTGATAAGGGTTTCCCGGTTTATAAAAAAAACGGAATTCCGCTCAGAGAGCACCTTGCAAGTATCTCATTACAATGAGAGAAAATAACACCAAACATGATAATCAACAGAGTGCACACGTATAGGTATTGCACAGTATTATGGCTTTTTGAAATGTAAACAAACAAAACTGTAACAAATCAAAGCACTAAGAGGACTGATGTGGGCAGCGGTTGACAGCTTCTGGTAATTGGCATGAACTGTTAGCTTAAGTTCGGTGATTCTAGTTAAACCACTTTTGATTGATAAGCATATTCAACTTTTTTTACCAAATAAATGGATAAAACTCTGCTTTTACTCTGTCAATGAGGATAAAATAATATATGAGCAAAGCTCATGTGTTTGTTGAAAATGTTGTGAGGTATGGTTAATCTTGCTCAAAATCTTTTTTGAATTATAAGCATTTTTTAACAGATCAATGGGAAAGCAGTGCTTTTACTGGAACAAGGGGAATAACAGTAAATGTGAGCAAAGGTTATGGACTATTATAGGATGTTTGGAGATTCTAGTTATAACAAGAGCTTGCAGAACACTTGCATGAAGTAATGACAAGGAACAGAATTTATTTGGTCACGACCCACTTGACATTCAACGTATTGACCTTAAATTAATAATTATGGGTCATTTTATTTTTAAATTCTTAAATGACCTCCGTATCAAATGTGATCTAGACCAAAACATAATCTAGTTTTCTGGCAAAAACATTCTATTGTCAATGAGATCTTGAAAATCAATAGGCGTCATCTGCTGGCCATGACAAATCTCTTGATCTCATGATCCGACGCCCAAGCGTTCTCCAGTTATCATCTGGAAACCGATTGGTCCAACATCCATCATCAAACAATAATACTTACATTTACCCATCCTTAATTAATTTTCAAATACTACATGCCCATGTCGTTGGAAACTGTTTTCATAGTTCTGGTTCCTGTGACCTTAACTTTTGATCAAGTGATTCAAAAATCAATATGGATAATCTACTCTATATGACCAATCATCCTATGAAGTTTCAACGTTCTGGGTCAAGTGGTTCTTAAGTTATTGATCAGAAACGGGTTTCCATGTTCAGGCCCGTGACCTTGACAGGTGATTTTTTTTCAAATGAGATCTCATCTTGGTAAAAGCAGGCTATGAATAAATTAAACATACAATACATAGATAAAAGACACTTCAGAATAGTTCTTAAACTAAAAGCAACCATAAAAGAATACTTACAATGAAATTAAATGTTTCATTCAATTTCAAAACAACCAAAACAACTATACTGTCTCCTCCAGTATCAGCACACATCATGATCTTCAGGTTGCATTCAGTCATTTTTCAGCTGTAGACCGCCTCGGTAGCCTAGTACGTGGTAGAGCGTCCGCTTCAAGTGCGGGAGGTCATGGGTTCGATCCCCGGCCGTATCATACCAAAGACGTAAAAAAGGTATTAGTAGCTTCCTCGCTTGGCGTTCAGCATTAAGAGGATAGTGCTAGGACTGGTCAGCCCGGTGTTAGTATAAAATGACTGGGTGGGGTATCATGCCACGTGTCTAGGGCGTGATATTCCAGTGAGGCAGTACTATAAAGTTGGGCATTGTGCATATGTTCGTGTTTTCGGGAAGCAGGTACGAATATTTGCTCCCTCCGTTACGGCTGCAATTATTTTTTAAATATTATGAAAGGATCGTATCTTTCTCTATAATAAATAAGATAACACATATTCTTAGCCAGGACCCTGGGTAACAAAATGTCGCTCCGTTATCGAAATTTAGTGCCCGGCAGGTAATACAAAAGATACTGATTGTTCCAAGTTACTAAAACCCTGTATTTTGAGAAATTATTGATTATTATACAGTACCGAATTGCGAAATCGATATTTTTTCAAGATGGCATCCAATATGTAATAGTTATAGTATGTGTGAGAGTGTGTTACCAGGATATATCAGAGCTAGGGGTACATCGAGGGTATTTTTCTCTGCACATATCGTCGAGGCCGGTAGGCCGAGACAGATATGTGCAGAGAAAAATACCGAGATGTACCCCTAGCTCTGATATATCCTCGTAACACACGAGCATTACATATTATAACTGTTTTATCGCATAGTTTTATCATTAAAATTTATATATTATTTTCATTTAAATTTGTTTATTATTATTTTTACTCTTTTGATTCCCTTTCTGCGCCTCGCTGACTGAAACACTAAAACTTCTGTTTTAGAAAATGTGTTCCCCAGATAAAAGTATCCAACAGATTTCTGCACTGGTTTTAAATCTTTGCATTTCATTGGCCAAATATATTGTAAAACTTGTTGTTTTGTTTGTAAAAAAAAAATCAAATTGAGAAATCTGAGAATTTCATATATTTCATGTATTTCTGAATTTGGCGATAACTATCGAGTTTTTAAAATATTCTAGTTTATTTATTCTTTTACTTTATAAATGTAATTGTTTGCGATAATTCTTTCTCTGTGAACTGTAAATTGGAGCTAAAATCATCTTTTCTTTGAAAGGAAAAAATTATACTCCCTTGATAGGACCTCAATAGAGAAAAAGTGTTGCGATATATATCGGAACAGTTTTACTGTGCTGATATATATCGCTACAGTTGTTTTCTAATGAAACTCTATAGAGATTTCTGTGTTGATATATATCGTGACAGTTTTGTAAAATATCAGCACAGATTTTGTAGTATTAATGTGTTACCATGTTTAACATACTGCAAAGATCAAAGGAAAACTGCCGCACTATGCGATAAGGCGGCGATACATTTCTTCGCTGGTTTTTGTCTTTGCATTGAGATTGCGGGAGTCGGAATTAAGATTTTAATATATGTTTTCACAAACTGATAGTTAAAAGACTAAATATTTTCACAGAAAACAATGTAAGAGTGTATAGTGTATAAATGTCACATTTAACTGTCAAATAAAGGAGAAAAATGCATTTTTAAAAAGTTGACAGGCAAATATTTACAACATGTATACGTAGCAGCAAGATTGTAAAAATAATTAGTTTTGAAACACTGTCCGCTAAATTATTCCATCTTTGGCATCGTACACGACTCGTGCACACGACCTCAGTATTTCACGCTAATTGTGTATATGTTTTTGGATTAGATAAAGCGTTATTTTGATGATTTCTTTCAAATCAGATGTAGCTTCTTCTTTTCTCTTTTTTTTTAAAATGAATTACATCAAACTGTTAATTAGTTCACTGATATTCGGATACACCTATCCGAAATGTTAATGCTGACATTCTTGCGTAGGATAGATGCAGTATTGTGCTGTGCTTTCAGTTTAAGTATAATATTTCTATATATACATTTTAAATACATTAATTAAAATCTGTAAAAAGATCCTTTGGAAGCAAAGAATGCAACTAAGAAGAATAATAGCAGACTCGGTTTAACTGAATCAGTTCATCAGAGTGACTGACATGTGCAACACCTCTCTAGCACCGGCTTAATTGGAACTCTATTACACACATGTTGAATGGACTCCATGATCCCAAAGGACCAGAAAATATAACAACACTGAATCCAAGTACGGATAATCGTGCAGCATGGTACTTAAAGATCCATTACTAAGGGAAAGTGAGTAGGCAATTTTTTTCATAGCCAGTGCATAGACTTCTGCAAGACACTAAATAATGAAGGTTGGCAGGTCAAAATTTACAGAAGGTCTTTGGAACTCAAAGAAATGTATGTGTATTATGTTGAAATTTCAATGAATCGACAGAATGACCCCCCAGGTCTTTTTAACTTTCTTCATACTTCATAGAAAAATAATTGTACATATACTGCGATTTATTTCGGATTTCTACATACAAACTTTCATTTTCCAATAAAATGAAATAGTTTCTGTGCTTTTTAAAAGAAATTAAAATGTTCACTTTCCTTAGTATTGGACCTTTAAAGAAATATGTGTGCCTAACTGAAATGAAACGACCCGCTTTAAGCAAAACTGCCTCTTATCTAAAGCGGCTAAAAACTATATAGTTGCCAATTCTTGGGATGTTGCACATTTCCATTTTTTTTTCTCATAAACAAATTAAATCAAATACAGTCTGTTTTTGTTTTGCTGGGGTAGAGTTGTAATAATTGCATGGTGGTATATATAGCTTGTTAGTAACCATTTTCCATAAAATCAAATTTGAAAGTAAAGAGAAGACTTTGTTCACAATTGTTTTAGCCCTTTTATTAAATTGTGATATTTCAAAGTAAATGAAATAAAGCAGTTTGGTTGGAAAAGTCGCTTAGGTTGTGTTATTTGCTTCTGATATGTTTGAATGTGGATTTGATAACCTATGCATGCAACATTGAAAGGGATATTAACCGTTCCAGCCCTAAATAAAGCTGAAATCACAGTAGAAACAGTAGAATGTACAGAACTTCCTTTTGGTACCAGCAATGTAATATTGTTTTTCATCCATGGTTCTCCTTAGTGAAATGAAACCTCAAAAACAGATTTTATTTTAAATCTAAATCCAATGCAATATCCCTCAAGCTATCCCAAACTACTCCTAACCCAAGGATATCAAATGTCATTAAGCGCAATTAGCCTCATTAAAGTACCATGAATTCGTGAATAATTCAAACAGATATAAGCAAGTGGTTTCTAAACAACATCTCATGCTATCTGGATGATATACTTAATTTTTTTACAGTAATCCTTGCTTTTCCACTTCCTACAACAACCCCACCCCTTTTGGCCACAAAGTCTAAATTATCACAGATGAAAACTGTTAATAAAGATTAAAAAGTTTATTTTTGATAGAGGCTATGTGTAATCTGTACACTGAAGAAAGGGAGAATTTTGGAATGCCAAAATCATTCGGGAGAAACATGTTATTCCCATCTATCAGCGGTTCTTCGTCGACATTGTAAACCTCTGGTGTGCGAAAATGTGAAAGGTTGGCCTCCTAACTACATCCCACTACCTCTCTCCTTTTTAGCCACAAAGTCGAAGTTATCACAGATGAAAACAGTTAATAAAGGTTAAAAAGTATATTTCTGATAGAGGCTACATATAAACTGTATAATCTGTACATGGAAGAAAGTTCGCCAAAATTATTTGAGAGAAACATCTGTGAAAGCTTATTCTCATCTATTAGCGGTTCATCATCGACTCTGTAGACCTCTGGTATGCAAAAATGTGAAAGGTTGGCCTCCTTACTACACCCTACTACCTCCTCCCCTTCCCCCGGCTCCCTACTTTCTCAAGTTTGAAAATCGCTCCTACGCGAATATAATGTGGTATATATTTCTAAATTAGATTTGCTTAAACGCGGCGCCATGTTGAAGAATTGGATGAAATTACTAAATATATTTCAATTAACTCCTTCAGTACCATTTTCACACTTCATGTAAATACTTTGCTGTTTACTATCATATTAACGATTTATCCAAAAAAAATAATATCGAAATACTTTCTAACAAGGATTCAATCAGGGCTGTTATATTTCGATCTTCTCAGATCGTTCAGCACGACTTTTATGTCGTGTTATTGGTACTGTTTATTTTCTCAGCATCACCATTTCGGCCTGGCTGGTTCCAATACTCCTGCTTTCATAGCCTTGGGTATTGTATAATCACCCCTTGGATATGATGCCTGCTTTTTAATTTTGTCTTTTGACAGTTCCTGTGATATGCAGGCTCCATAACCTGAGATCCCCTTTCTAAATTCCAGTTTGTTTAGTTCTGCCCATTGTTTTCTCGTTTAGGGCAAACCCATTACTTTATCTGGGGACCAAACGCCGCTCTTCGTGGAATTACACGCCTCAACATGTGTATCATTGAAGGTTCCATGTTCACCGCCGTTTGAATACATCTGCGGATGTCTCTAAATTGCTTTTGGTACTTTTAGCATGTGTAAATGTTGAGTTTTGCTCAAACCGGGGCTAGAGGGCGTGGACGGTAGCATGCATTTCCACTACCGTCCATGAACAGGCTCAATCAAACCGAGCCTGCAACATTTTCGTTTTTTGTTGTGTTGAGCGACCTGTGGAGTTTTCACTTTTTCTATTTATTGCAGAATTGAATTGTTGATCAGTGCCATTCCAAACAAGATCACAGAGGCACAAGGAAAAGAAGACAACTTATGCAACTAAAGAATAAAAGAAAATACCCACGGATATGTCTGGAACAATTTCAGTATTGGTTTCAGACATGGCTCAGAGTTGTTTGTCAAATGATGGATATTCAATTTTTAGGGCCATGACTTGTGACAACAAAGAATTATTCTTTTCAATTTAAGACGGTATAAAACACATTATATTTTTTCGCTTTAAAAGTTTATATCTTATTTATTTTATTTATAAAGTAAACTGTTCTCTGCAAGTAACTGCGAACATTCTCACATGAAGCGGAGGTGGAGTGCGAATGATTTCAGGATTCAATCAGGGCTGTTATATTTCGATCTTCTCAGATCGTTCAGCACGACTTTTATGTCGTGTTATTGGTACTGTTTATTTCTCAGTATCACCATTTCGGCCTGGCTGGTTCCAATACTCCTGCTTTCATAGCCTTGGGTATTGTATAATCACCTCTTGGATATAATGCCTGCTTTTTAATTTTGTCTTTTGACAGTTCCTGTGATATGCAGGCTCCATAACCTGAGATCCCCTTTCTAAATTCCAGTTTGTTTAGTTCTGCCCATTGTTTTCTCGTTTAGGGCAAACCCATTACTTTATCTGGGGACCAAACGCCGCTCTTCGTGGAATTACACTCCTCAACATGTGTATCATTGAAGGTTCCATGTTCACCGCCGTTTGAATACATCTGCGGATGTCTCTAAATTGCTTTTGGTACTTTTAGCATGTGTAAATGTTGAGTTTTGCTCAACCCGGGGCTAGAGGGCGTGGACGGTAGCATGCATTTCCACTACCGTCCATGAACAGGCTCAATCAAACCGAGCCTGCAACATTTTCGTTTTTGTCCTGTTGAGCGATCTGTGAAGTTTCCACTTTTTCTATTCATTGCAGAATTGAATTGTTGATCAGTGCCATCCCAAACAAGATCACAGAGGCACAAGGAAAAGAAGACAACTTATGCAACTAAAGAATAAAAGAAAATACCCACGGATATGTCTGGAACAATTTCAGTATTGGTTTCAGACATGGCTCAGGGTTGTTTGTCAAATGATGGATATTCAATTTTTAGGGCCATGACTTGTGACAACAAAATTATTCTTTCAATTTAAGACGTATAAAACACATATATTTTTCGCTTTAAAAGTATATCTTATTTATTTTCTTATAAAGTAAACTTTTCTGCAAGTAACTGCGAACATTCTCACATGAAGCGGAGGTGGAGTGCGAATGATTTCAGGATTCAATCAGGGCTGTTATATTTCGATCTTCTCAGATCGTTCAGCACGACTTTTATGTCGTGTTATTGGTACTGTTTATTTTCTCAACATCACCATTTCGGCCTGGCTGGTTCCAATACTCCTGCTTTCATAGCCTTGGGTATTGTATAATCACCTCTTGGATATGATGCCTGCTTTTTAATTTTGTCTTTTGACAGTTCCTGTGATATGCAGGCTCCATAACCTGAGATCCCCTTTCTAAATTCAAGTTTGTTTAGTTCTGCCCATTGTTTTCTCGTTTAGGGCAAACCCATTACTTTATCTGGGGACCAAACGCCGCTCTACGTGGAATTACACGCCTCAACATGTGTATCATTGAAGGTTCCATGTTCACCGCCGTTTGAATACATCTGCGGATGTCTCTAAATTGCTTTTGGTACTTTTAGCATGTGTAAATGTTGAGTTCTGCTCAACCCGGGGCTAGAGGGCGTGGACGGTAGCATGCATTTCCACTACCGTCCATGAAAAGCCTCAGTCAAACCGAGCCTGCAACATTTTCGTTTTTGTCCTGTTGAGCGACCTGTGAAGTTTCCACTTTTTCTATTTTATCACGATGGTAATTACAAACATGATCATTTTTCTTCTGTATTTTAGTTATTGCTAACATTGATTTCTTTTATAAAAATCTATAACTTATACATTGCTTACAAAAGATGTGGGTATATATTGTTTTTATCATATTTATGCATTAATTAAGCTTAATTGTACCATTGCCATACATATTGCTATCACTATGCTATAATTAGAGTATCCTTATAGAAGACACAGAAGGAAGAAAAAGAAATGTCTTTATAAATTGAATTGTTACACCACACATTGTTGTACATAAATTATTATAACTATATTGATATGGGCCGGTGGCAGAAATTAATAAACTACATTGTCATTGTCATTGTCTGTAAAATGTAGGTACAAATTGTAGACAAAACAGGCATTTACAAACAAAAAAGAAAAACAGGTTGAAAGTAGAAATACAGCCTTCAATGAGTATATTTTGATATGTTAAATTGGGTGAAATTTTGTTCTTGAATGAAAGACTTGATCTTTCATGTCTAGTCAAACCTGTGAACAAAGACCACTCTTCGGAACAAGCAAAAGTGGCCTTTGTTCACAGGTGGTCTTTATTCGGGGGGGGAAGGGTCACTTCTCAGTTAGCCATTACAATGCTGATAAAAAGTATTTTTACAGCTTCTTGCTTTCTTTATGTTCCATGTATTAATTCGGCCGGTGCAAACTTGCAAACATCAATCACGCAGTAATTATTATGTTTGCTATAATGCGAAAGTCGTGAAATTTAGGTGGATTTCAAATATTTTCATGCCGGAACGGTCCAGCTTGGTCGTTATTTGGGGGCAAATATGGCCCTTGGGAATGAATTAGGCCGGTCGCTGGTCGCGGTCGCCAGGTGGTCGCTATTCACGGCCTTTTTATGAGCATTTTTCTACGGGGGGACCAGAGACCGGTCGTTGTCGACAGGTGGTCGCTATTCACGGGTGGTCGCTATCACAAGTTTGACAATGTATGGTTTTAGATAACACACGGAAATAATGTAAGAACTTCTATTCATACATCTTTCTTATGCGACAGTGTGTGTGTGTATAAGCATTTCGGATAGCAATCTCCGAAAATAGTTCAACTAATTTACTGTATGATGTAATATATTATGAAAATCAGGAAAATCAGCAACTGTTTCTTATTTGAATAAAAACAAGAAAAGCATTTTACCTAAAGTAAAATACGTATTGCGCATGGACTTCAGTACTGATATCATCTGTACGATCAAATACGGTGTTTAAAAAGGAATGATTTAGCGTTAAGGAAATTGTAAAATTAGTTCTTTTCACATTCATGTTGTTGCATATACTATGCAAATCAAATATATTTTTATGATATATATGATTCATGCCTATATAAAACTGTTCAATAAACAAAATTATCATGCCAACCTTTAAAATGACTTTTTACAAGTTATTCAACAATTAAATGTAATACTATACAATATATCCATCAATATCTTATTCTATGTATATATTTAGTCATTTGTGCAAAAATATTTTTCAATTCAGGCTTTAGAAACCTGCAGTCCTAATGCAAAGACATCAACCCCCGTAAAGGTGAATCGTCGCCATTTGGACGCCATCTTGAAAAAATACAATTTCGCAATTCGATAAAATATAATTATGAATAGTTTCTCAAAATATAGGGGTTTACCTATTTAAAACAGTCAATATTTTTTGTATTACCCGCTGGGCAATAAATTTCACTTTTTAATAGCCCAAGGCCCTGACTATCTGTTGATTTCATGCAATATATTTTTCCATAAACCCATTTCTATGCTACAAACTTCAACGGATA
The DNA here is from genome assembly GCF_021730395.1 of Mercenaria mercenaria. Classification (NCBI taxonomy): domain Eukaryota; kingdom Metazoa; phylum Mollusca; class Bivalvia; order Venerida; family Veneridae; genus Mercenaria; species Mercenaria mercenaria. Next base: position 35,359,848 of record NC_069363.1, on the reverse strand, counting down.
CACGGGTGTCATTTTATCATTCAGTATCGTATCTACGTATCGAAATAGAACGCACGCTGTGATAGTTAGATGTTTTCTGATCATGTCATGTGACCAAAACAAGCTCTTGGTGTTGTTATAATAATAAAATTTCGATAAACTTTTCTAGCCAGAACAACTGTGTTTTAATTTAAAATGTTTACAAAAGACGCAACTTTGTTTTAATACCGATTATAGATCTACGCGGATGGTACTATTTTTATAGGTTATTTATAGTTTATTTCGGTCACATGATGAAGAATTGTTTTGGTCATGTGATCAAAGCAAGCATGCTCATTTTCATACGCTTTGTTTTTGTTATAAAATATAGATTACGACAAATATGTACTTAAGCAATGCATTTTTTGATAAAGTTGAATCTTAGAAGCTTTCTGAAAGTAAAACAGGATTGAATTACGTAAAATTTATAAAGGACATAGAACTATTTGTTCTTCGGTTTCGGATAAGCGTATCGTATGTAAATTTGTGTTACGGTACATCTATGGGCATGCTTCGCTGCGCACAAAAATGAAGTCAGTACACTACGTTTACGATGCAGTCAGTGATCCCCGTTGGCCAAGTGGTTACGGTATTTGTATTATACATTTTCGTCGGAAGTTCGATTCCCAGACCCGTAAAAATATTGTTTTTACAACTGTGTTTAATTTCTTTTTCTTCAATACGATTCATCGAAGACAAAAAGAGTTAGTTAATCTAGTTCTAACTTATTCACTAACTTATATATGTCACTATTGACACGTAATTATGTTTAATTAAATACACTCCACTTTTAATATGATTTTATGTTGAAGCTTTCCTGTGATATTTTTAAAGCTGTACGGGTTAGTTTTATAAAATTTATAACAATCTTACACTTTACTTTAATAAAAGCATTGCCCGGTCATAATTAACGAAAATAAGAACAAAACAATGAATAAGAAACCTTACACAAAGTATGTAATGCAAACCAAAAAAATATTGGTCGGATGCATGGTTCGAACCGTCAAAACTATCACTACAAAATGAATTAATATCTTTCCACTCAACCTACTGCGCCAGCAAGCCAACTATTGATTTTACTTCGTATATCTTTTATTTTTAAACACGAGAGTCTACTGACTGTTTATTTACATATTGCTAAAAATACAAACGCCATAATACAGTGTAATACCTATACTTACGTGTGCGCTCTGTTATTAGTGAAGGAAGCAAAATATGCGCATGCGCAGTTTTGGTTTCTGCCCACGTGATGATAGCGTCTAAAAATACTGTCATTTCTCGTTCTATATTTATCAATATTTACAAAAGTAAACCGTTGCAACGGTTTATAAAAGTGCATGAGAAAAACTGCGAAAAGTCGAATGTTACCGTAATTCTGGAAACTAGAAACTGATCAATGTAAATAAATGAAACAGTGGCGGCATTTTGACTTTCGGCGAAAAATTATTTTAAAAATTACAAATCACAATGTGTGGGTTAGTCGCTTTAAATGAAAACAACAACAACATGAATCACTGAAATATAAAGTACAGAAACAATGCATATTTTAATACAAAGATAAAAAGTATTAAATTTGTTTTTGTTACAAACGTTGATGTTGTTGTCAGTTCATGTTAATATTTTTCAAGAGAAACATGCAATCTCATGACAATAATTAGAATATTCAAATAACTGAGTCTGGGCGAATCGTTTACAGGAGTACATTCACAGTCATTACATTCGACCGCGGCACGTTTAAATCTATCTCTGGAATGACTTGTAAGTCCTGACGAAAGAAGAATTCCACTGGTTGGGCATTTCCACGAATTTACTTTGAATCCACTGGATTTCCAGGAACTGAAGCATGCTCGGATAAGTGCCTGTTCATATGAATTAACAACTTGTGGATCATTATCTAGGTAGTAATGTCCATCTACATATGTCCTTGCAGGAATGTTGAATGTGTATGAGTTAGGCCACGGTCATTTGATCCTTGATAACAATATCCCGATGCCACCATATCTGTTTCGTTTTCGGGACATTTGCTGTAGAAATAATAATAAGCACCATCATGCATTGTCTTTCTGCTGCACTTATTCCTGTTTTGACCAGCTATATCTGAGTCGATGAAATGAAATATTCCAGTACTTGATGCTTCCGGTCGACCGTTTCTCATATATAGCGTGAAAGCCATGTAATTTCTGTTGTCCAGTACTTCAACATTTCTAACATGGGGTTGCAAGTAATCAATTTTTATTGTTGAGTCTCGACTTGAAACTATGGAACCGTTTGAATTCCAATTAAGCTGCCTTTTTACAATATCCAGAGCATTTTTTGTATCATTATCACTGACACCTTGAACCAGAAGTGTCTTTGAATGTAAAAGTGTTATTGCAGTTACAACTAACAAAGCCATTTCACCAATCTTACCACTGATTTGATTGTCTGGCTTCAAAAACGTAAATGATCAACTTTATCGTCATTCCGAGTATGTTTAGAACAGGAAGTAAAATAGAGATTACAAAGAAATGCACACACATGCATTTCAAGTTTATTAAGTGTACTTTTATTTTAAGGATTTACTCATTCTCTTTGAATAAAAACATTCCAAAGTTTATTATCTGTAAAGATTTTTAATTTACCGCCAACTTCAACACAATTATAAGCTCAATAAGATAAAAATATACTTTCTTTTTCTTTAATCCTCGGCATTGATAGAATATCCAAGTTTCAGATCATTTTCATTTAATCCTATGGATAGGATAAACAATACAGAATCATCACGAGAGAAATACCAGAAGTCACTTTTGTACGAATTGTTCATTACTTCCGGCACATGATGTGACAATTAAGTTGAAAGTTTTACTTATTACAGAGAGTTGACAATCTATCATTATAAATTAGTGTAGTTAAATGAATTTTGGTTCAGCTCAGTAAACGGTCGTGCTTTTAGTAAATGTGTAGAGTCCTTGGTCAACAGTATTGCATGTTTTACTTCTGAAATGGTCTGTGCCATTTTGGAAAAGACCTCCTTCAAGATTGTTTCTGACAGCATTCGGATTCAGACTTAACTACAATTAACGCCATTTTCTCTAAACTGAATACAAGTGAGCTGTAGCATTATTCAAGCTTCTTTGAATGGTTTCACTTTACATCATGGTCAAAATATAATAAAACTTGCAAAAAACATCTGCCCGTGAACTCCTGAGCAGATATTCATCAAACTTTGTGAGAAATATTCTTGTATAGATTTTTCTGGAAACTGTTCAAATTGTTCCGCTTGACTGCACTAGATATACGAGAATATTTTATAAACAGTCGCACCAAAGTTTTCTGTACTTAAAATTCATTGTTGAAGTTTCTTTAAAACGTTTGTACATAACGTTGCATATGGTGAGGTAGCATTAGCACAATATTATGATTTTTTTTCTTTTGTTTCAACAATATTTAGAACTGCTCCTCTGAGAAGACAATGACCCCAACTTTTCTGTGATCTATATCTTTGAACAACTGAACCCGGGCACGTTAAAGAACCAGACTGTCTATTCACAAAGAGCTAGGCTAAGTGAGCCGGACAGGCTTGTATCTCTCTCTGTTCTCTCTGTCTGTTCTGCGGGCTTTACCTCCCTCTGGTCAGATCGCTCTGTGTCTGTACTAATAGAGGATGAATTTCGCGCCCTGTGTGGCTGCGTTTGCTATATGTAAAGTGCATTTGAACGTGTTTATGCTGAAAAGGGCTCTATATAAATCTGGTATAGTAGTATTAATAATAAAAATAACCCCAAAACAATTTGGTTCATCTTCTCAACTGACCACTGACAATCGTCCTATAAAGTTTGACGACAGTAGGCCAAACCAATCTTCATCTGCTCTTTTAAAACCGATTTTCAGCTCAGGGTCCCCGCGACCTTCAGCTTTTAGCAACTGACCTCAATCAATAAGGCTCATGTGGCAATTACGACTGACCTGCAGGTCTACCAAGTTTAAGGTTTAATGTATCGTGTGACCTCTAGGGAAAGTAAGGACTGAACTTTCATATAACCTTGTGTAGGGGTGTGAGTCATCGGGGTAGTGGATCATCATCAAATTACACAAGATAAAAGAAACTGGAAATGCATAATAAGAATAAGAACTTTATATAATGACATTTTCTTAAATCATCTTGGTGGAAGTTCCGCCTTACCAGTTGGGTGCCTTATATTAAGATCCCTAGCACTATTTCTTTCAATGTCCGATCTTAAACGACCAACGCATAAATCTGTTTAGGCTGCCTCAGCATACTCATACTTTCAGTCTCTGAGACTATTTATTATTCTACAGTAATGAGCGTTCACAAGAAGAAAATAAAGAGCTTTTAACTATATTAAATGTTATCAGATAAAACTAGATGTTTTGAACGATAGTTGCATAAATCATTGATGATCCACATTTCAACCCAGTGTTGTTCTTATTTTTATACTTTATCCTTGTGTAAACTGTCACAATCCTCTTCAATATCTTACAACACTTTCGTTTTTCTAACAAGGTTTTATATCAAATAAAAATATAAATATTGCTTATATTGTATTTGTTTTTGCTATGATTTTTATAAGTGGTTGAAAACATTATGTCCAACCTATTTCGCTTTTTTTGTAAAACTGTTCTGAATCTGATTTTTTAAATATAATGCTTTTATATATATAATATATTACTACAAGTTGAAATATCTACAATGATCTGATTTAAGTACAAACCAAATTACATTTTTTTCTGAAATATTGTTCCGACATAGATGAATAAATTGTACTAATTGCAAGAACTATTTTCAAAGGTAACATCATTTTTTCAAGTTACAATGATATTTCAGCAAAATTTCTTTTGTATATACAGTAGTTCAAATTCTGCTTCGAAACCGTGTGCAAATCAATTATATGTAAAATAAGTAAATTAACAACCTAAAACCCAAAACTAAACTATTATCATTTTTTGCAATGTACAAACATGAAACATAACACGTACAAGTTACAAATAAAACGTCACTTTTGCTTTTAACATATCCGTATAAACAATATAAATATCATAATACAAAAATCGCTTTATCAATATTCAAACTGTACGGTACATTAAGGGATAAAAAAATGTATTACCAACTGAGACACGTCTGTTGTTATGACCTTGTTGCTTGAATGTGTAAAGAAAATCTACAAAATGTGCGTCGACAACATTTCAACACACGAAACAATTTATTCAATAATTAGAATTTAATGTATAACACTAACTAAATTCATGTTTTTCCAAAAACAATACTTAAAACTATTATATTCTGCACCCTTTTACATAGATCTTTTTCTAGTATTCTTAACAACAGCAATAAGCAAGTAATACAACAACAGCACCGCAAGTGTGACCTTGATCTTGAAGCGAGCCATCCAGAACATTTTCTCTGCACGTCGCTTTGATGTGGTGAGCATATGTCTCAAGTTTCTTTAAAATCCTTCAAGCAGTTACAAAGCGGACATGAAACAAAGTCATATGACATTCGACCCATAATTGTGACCTTGACCTTGAAACGAGCCATCCGAAACATGCGCTCTGCAGGTCATCACGATGTGGTGAACATTTGTGTCAAGTTTCTTGAAAATTCTTTAAGGGGTTAAGAGCGGACACGAAACTGCTAACAGATTGACGGACGGACGAACAGACAGACACATGCGTCAAAACATAATACTTCCCTTCGGGCGTAAAAAATCTCACCACAGATCAAACAAAATAAATGTGCACAAATTTAACAAATGTAGTACATTCAGTTAAGTATATAATAAACGGATGATAAGATGTAAATCTAGAACCAACAACATTGTAACCATTTTACCACTACAGCTTTGTCAACGAAAACAAAGAGTCAATCAAAAACGAAACTTTTTTGCACACAAAATACTCGAAGTCTATATACAAATCAAAGAGCAATGTACAACAAAACGATCACAGTTGTTTGGGGGTACATTTGCAAGTCCTCTACCACTGCCGCTTTGTATTGCTAACGCCAGAGAAGAGTTGTGTACTCAACTATTTACTGGCCTCTGTTGCAACACCATCCCAGTCCCATGCATTGCCGAAATATCCATGATACACATCGTTGTATGGGTTACATGGATCAATTATGTGAGGAGATTTTCTGAAAATGAAAACAAAGAAATTATGCAAGATAAAAATATCAGATTGTGTTACAATGAAAATAACTTGAAACATTTACTATAGATGATTGTATCACATTTATTTAAACACGTTTAAAATATCATTATACAGGATCGTAAATCACAAATTTAAACACAGTCTTATCAAACGGTCTGCAGTATCGTAGTAGGCAAGAGAGCGATCAAAGATCACTTTAAATTGACGATGGTTTACTACTGTATTTAAAACAGCATGTAATGCTCGTGTCATATTGAAGTCCTCTGGTTTCCCTGCATCCACCCAGGCATTTAGAACCACTAACTCAAGAACATACGATGTTGGTAATTTTGATCCTTTAGTAACCTGTAGACGAAAATAAGATTCATAAATTGTGTGCAAGGTAGTGTTTTCTTCATTTATTGAATTCTTTCATACACGTATTGCAAACTGTTTCAACCATTCATTCCTTATAAAGTTTATTACTCTCACTGAACACAGTTTGCTTTAAAAAATGTGTTCTTTATGGAACAATTTAGAAAAAGTAACCTAGCAAGCTGTCAAGGGCAAACTAATGACCATCCGAAAAGACCACATTGTACAAATTGTAGTAGTGCGTCTCCAAGTCTAGAGTGCGGTAAATTACTTGTCTTCAGCTAAAGAAATAGATAGATATTTCAAGCAGTTTTATATCTTAATGTAAGTTTACTCTTCTTCCAGTATTTGATGAGTCTTATTAAACTTTTCAGCTTTGTTGGAAAATGTTTTGTTAATTCAATCTGCAATGGTCCAAGTGATGCTGAGTAGAATTCGCGTGTTTTCTTGTTTCTTTGTCCAAGTTTGTGGTACACTGGTCCAAGCCTTGCTATTAAATTAGTCCATATGATTTTTTTAGATTATTTGTTTTCAATTTGAAATTAAAACAAAACTCATTATTCATATTAAACTTTGCAATTATTAATATTAAACAGTTTTTATCGTTAAAATATAATATATGTACTTTTTCTTTTTTATTTCAAATAGGAAATTTGGACACAATCTAACTTTAACATAATCGTGAGAAGAATCATTTTCATGTGGTTGCTTTTTAAAGATAATGCTACTGTAACTAATTTTATAATCAATCTCATGAGCTAATTTAAAGTAAAACACGATGATTTACTTTCATAATTAACCCCCCCCCCCCCACCATCCCCCACCCGCAAAAAAAGAAACATGACTTGACCACAGATAGTTGACTATGGTTTTATAAAAGACAATATGAATTTAATTATACTGACATACTAAAGATAATACAGATTTTGTTTTGTTTTGGGGTTTACGCCGTCTTTCAACAGTATTTCAGCTATGTAACGGCTAGCTAGTGTTCCTGGATTCTGTACCAGTACAAATCAGTTCTCCGCAAGTAACTGCCAACTTCTCAGAGATGGCGGATGAATGATTTTATACACAATGTTTTCTATCAAATCGTCACACAGAACCTAGGCCCCGATACTGTAGATCTGCGCTCTCCATATAGAGCTAAGCGGGCGGGTTAAGATGATACAGAGGACATTTCAACAGTTTTCATTCTATCACAGAATTACCTTTTACATTGCCTTCTGACAAGTTAGGAAGAATGTCAACTGCTGGAAGGATGTCTACAGCGTGTGTATGACCTGAATGACAAGAAAGCTCTACTTGAACCGCATGACCGGTCTTTCCAACAACTTTGACATCCTCGTATTTGCCTAGGTGCTGTTCCAGTTGGCGTAAGATAGACGGCATATCATCGATCATTGCTTCAACAACACTATACCTGGCTAATATCAGTGTTAAATCAATATCGGACTTGCCCTTTACCGCTGTACCTTTTCCAAGAGAGCCACCCTGCAAAAATGGATCATTTTAATCAGAGTAATCGACTGATTTGTTTGAGTGATTATAACATATAAGGTTGTTTTTCAAAATTATTGTTGTGAATACATCCGTAAAGGTAACACTACTGAACTTGTTTTTAAGTATTGCTCAATTTGACTTACTTTCTTTGTCGCAAATTATTGATTCTTTTCCCAACACCTCTTTAGGTTGATTTATACTATTATGTTTCTGCTTCTATACGCAATTTTATCGCGCTTTTTTCCATGTGGGTCATGGCAATAACACAAAACCCAAAATTAAATGAATGAGCAGATGCTATTTGGTCGGTCGACCTCTCTTTATGTTCTCATGCGATTTTTCTTTGAGAAAGAGCTGCAGAACTGTTCAAAACAAAAATATTAATTACGATTAATTCCAATATGTCAAACTGCAAGGTTTAAAGGGCAAAAATAATTATTTATGAAACTAACCTTTACAACACGTGCAGGTCTGATATGGTCAGGCACATTTTTCTGAAGAAAATGTACAAGTTGATCAATGGCTTCACCACTGCTAGCTAAATAGGCAGCATCTGGCTGTATGGTCTCAGCGATAAACACTTCAAGCTTTCCACTGCTTACACTATATAAATCCACATCCATCATCCACAAGTCTTATATTCCGTCTGAAATACACTTTACTTTTCAGTATTCGTTATAAACTCTTTTATGCAAATACATATTACATAACAAAGACAAAATTTAACAAACATTAAATTTATCTGTGTTCTAATCATCTAATCTTGACTTCGGATGTAAAACGCAATACCCTTAAACCTATATTAGAACACTGGAGTCAAATTGTACAAGTTTACATATAAAAAAAGTTAATTAAGATAACTATCTTCCTCGTATGTTACTGTACTAAAGTGAACCAAACTCTTTCTTTAATATACCTAGAATAATCCTTTGATTTGAAATTAAACAACTGTAAACCGGTTTTAATGTTTAATTACGTATAAACCGTGTGCAGCCAATTTCAAATAAACACATTGACAAATAGGACGCTTTCGGTTTCAATTCCGGGTATTTCTAAAATATCATATACTTTTGTTTACCAACAAGGACATATCTTCACGAGTATTTAAAAGGAAGAAATACATTATCCGTTACATAAACATTTCGGAATCTCATTACTCCTACAGTTTGCAATTTATGTACGCTACCTGCTTTAGACATTATTCTTCACAGTTTATACAGTTTTTAAAACGAAACTGATAACGCTCCCTCGATATCTCTGTAAATATCTTTATGCTACTTATCGGACATTTTTCTGATTCATGTGGGGAAGTTAGCAGTTAATTCCGGAGAACAGGTTTGTACTGGTACAGAATCCAGGAACACCGGTTAGGTTAACTGCCCGCCGTTACATTACTGAAATACTATTGAAAAACGGCGATAAACAAAAACAAACAAACAACAACCCAATTTTTAAAAATCACAAAAATAAATAAAATGTGTGAAATATCTATAAGAACAGAAAATAATCTTTATTGTTCAACATTAATAGTCTCCGAACTCCAGATTTCTTTAGATATTGTATACACAAATGGTTATAGTGTCCTTCACTTTCAACTTTAAAACGCAATAGCCTAGATATTTGATAGCAGAAAAATATTTATAATTTATAATTATGGTTCTTTGAAAACGAGAAAACAGCTTATTAACGGATAATGCTGATACATTTCGCACGTATAGTAAACACGAACTTGACAGGATACCAAACGGAAGCACCCGAACCTCTCTAGTAAAGTCTGAATAATGCTTCTCCCTGGCTAAAGACCTGCTTGAAAAATTTGACGAATGTTTATACGACAAACAGGTTGGATGGTAAATAAGTTTTAAAAGGAAATATTTAACTGTTGCCCCGATTTACCCAAATTTAGACATTCCCAAATACTATTAATCACAACATTGCCGTCCTTTATTTGTACAAAATGGCTGTATATTGTGCGTGCGAGAAAAAAATCTTTAAACACAAGTAGGCCAATTTCAATTTTTATTTAGGGTATTTCAAACTAAATGACTTATTTCAAGGTCATACATATTGGACAACATTCAGGTAGACAGCCAGTGTTACATTACATAAATATAGAAAATTAATACCAGTGTTTTGAATGTCATATTATTATGTCTGATTTTGTTTATCTGTCATTGAGGTATTAAATACTAGAAAACAGAGAGGTCCGATTATGGCAATGTCACGTGCGTGAGGCGTCTAGGTTATATTTCAGTAATTCGGTCAAAAATGTGCCTAATAAATAGAACCTAATTTTTCCATTTTTCGCGCATTTGCGCAAAAATCGGGGGCCAAATGGGCATTATTTCACTCGTGGAATGGATTTCACATAAAATAGGACACTTTTCATGCTAATATTCGCATGTTTTTGAGGTTTTTTTACTTGAAAACGAAAGTAGGGTGTTTATTCTGCGGACCATTTTCTGAAATGCGGCAGTATGGGGGTACCTGACTTCAGTTGACTTGCATTTTACTGCATACTATTCAATACCCCTTTTCTTTTCGTTTTCTTGAAGCAAATGTATGGATATCTTCTGGAAAATAGGTCTACGACGGAGTGAAAATCTAGAAACTGTAACAAAATTGTTCTGAAGTAGCTGAATTTTATATGAAACAAAGAACAATTTCTTTTATTGGTATATAGCCTCTATACTTCCCAGTGCTCTAGCTAGGATTAAAAAAGGGCAGGGTGCTGGCAATGAAAAGGGCACTTCTGGTGGGGGGGGGGGGGTCCGGGGGCATGCTCCCCCCTGCCCCTACCCCACTCCTGTCAAAAAAATGTAACTGGTGCAAGCATTAGGTGCATTTTAATATATACTTTAGGCAAGGAATTATTCATACTTTTGGTATTATATTAGGCACACTTTAGGCATGGTATAAAGCATACTTTGTGCTTTGATAGGCTAGGTTTGTCATCTCTAATATACTAAGAATGCTGCTGCTCGTATTGTACTTGGCAGTTCCAGAAAGTTTTGGAATACAGGCATGAAATGGTGGCCTCTGGTGTATTTTTAGGTCTAAATTTTGAGGTATTGCAGGGGGAAGTTACTCTCCTCTTGCTTGAGTAGTCAGGGGGCTCCCCCCCCCCCCCCCCCCCTGGAAAATTTTGAAATACAGGTATAAAATGGTGGCCTCTGGTGCGTTTCTGAGTCTAAATTTTGAGAAAAAAAATATTCTTTTTTCAAAACAGTAGGGTGCATCTTTGATAAGTATAGGTCACTTCTTAGCCAACTGGTGGACACAGGCCCACTTTTCCCGGCACTGTTCTTTTTAATTGTTTATTTCGAATTCATATCTGTGTGTTAAAAAAATAAAAGCTTGAAATCATTTCTGTAGCTATAACATTTTAATAACTTTTGTTTTGGCCCATTTTACTTGTTAAAATTTCAGAACACATCTTCTCCATGTACTTGATATTTATAAATTTATATGTGTAACATACAGAAGATAAAGTTTAAACTTCCACTTAAATAAATGAAATAAGGCAAAGTTTTCAATTTACAACAGACTAAATGCAAGTTTAGCACTTCTGTTCCGGTTTGATTAATTTCCACAATTGATGTCTTTAAAAACGATGTCTAGAGCAAAACTCTGTAACAGTGGCTGGGGTAAAATTATATGACATATCTAAACAGATTTTACTCGTAAATGATATGGACTAGATAATATAATATCGATATGCTGTATAATTAAATAAACTGTAACAAAACGTTATTTTGGCCAAACATTTAAATTCTAGTATTAAAATAAATAAAAACATTTAATTAAATAAAATGATATATCAATATAAAAGCATTAATATGAGACATAAAATTGAAAATTGAAATATATCTTACATTCAAAATACATTTACCTAATAATGTAGAGGATGTGAAGAATACAAAAACCATCATACTATCATGAATCATTTTTATTATATCACTTTATGTATATATTTTCAGCTGAGGGGAACTTATAACAATAATAAATGACAATAAAAGAAAGCACAAAGTAACTTTTCATCTTCTGAATGAAACTAAATGATATATTGGTAGACTGGAATGAGTGGAAGTGCAAAACCATAATTTTAGGTACGAATTTTACTGATTTGTCTCCTCTTTCACTATGAAGTACAGCGATGGGGGTATGGCTTTCCATCAGACTGCATTTCATTGTATCAAAATTGATAATAGCAGTTTATTGTAATTTCTTATTAGTTAAGATTTACAATACATACAGTAGTGTTAATGTTTTGGCTTACACGTACAATCGTTATTTGAAACTGAAAAGGTCGCGAGTGTATAGTTAGTATTAACTAAATAACAGCGAATGATAACGATTGCTTTAAAATGAAAAATAAATAATAGTCGTTTATTACGTTTCCAGATATTCATTTCATTATCTGATGTTATATGAAAAAAAAACATACTAAATTCTAAACAAACCAATGAATGCAACAAAATGAAATCTAATAGACACTGCTATTTTAAAGTACAATACCACATTTTCTGCTTAATATAAAACCGTGTATGTAAAATAAACAAGACATAATCAAAGACCTAGAAGTGCATCATGCATATATTTCAGTGTGATTCAAGTCTTTTGATTTTTCTTTTGATATAATAATCAGGGGTGTCAAGACGGAACTATTTTGTTCTATGGTAGGATGATAACTTTTGTCGTTTCTGTTCTATAGCGTTTGCTCTAGCGTATGTGTGCCGACTCTTATGTAAACGAATGAGCGTCGACTATTGACACAATGTTGCGGTAAGCAGAAAGGTCGAAAACGATTTTATAAAAAGTAGTAGATTTTATGTCATTGAATCCATTATTAAAAAACAGTTGATATATGTTCAACGTAAGCAAGGCAATGTCTTACATGGATTTAATAGATATTCGTATGTGAATACAACAGATACAGTACTTTCATCTCTGCGTATATCGAATTTGCAAAACTGAATAATTTGTAATATGTCTATGAAGTATTTTGAGTTATCGCCTCAAAGTAAACTAAACTAATGCAAGGACTGCTGTTTGAAAGCAAATACAGTCCATACACACATATAAAGTAAACACAAATTTAAAAATTACTTTTATTATGTCTTCCTTTACATAATTTCAAAAGAAAGGAGCAAGTGTAAAATGAAAGAAATACAAACTTGATTTCAAAGACATGAAGTATGTCTTTGACGGACGGACGGAAAAGCGCATTCCTATAGTCCCCGAAACTGATTTCAACCAGTAGGGTACTAATAAAACGAAACGAACTGAATTGATTTATAATGTCTATGCAGTCATCTTGTATTTTCACGGTTTTATACAAGTGCATTACTGCTTTATTTTTGTTCTGCGCGCTAATGGTAATCTGTTTTACATGTATTGTATATCACAAAATCCTAATACACTGTTTTACTTATACATTGATGCAACGCTTTTATTGTTTGACTGAATACAATGACTTTGAATACTCCTGTTTATTTCCATACAATGAGTTAAACTTGTCTAGTATTCACAAGTACAATATGCTATGTTATCATGTTTTTTCTCAAAGACAATGATAAGTTCACACGAAAATATAAACTAACACAGCAAAACAATTTTTGCATCATTATTGACCAAAACAAAGTCAAAAAACGCCAGAACTACATCATTCTAGTTCCATGTATGTTTTGTATTTGAAACCCCGTAAAATAGTGGTTTACTGAGCCAAAGTCGGGCTTCTGGTACAACTCTGTCCCAGTCAAACGCCTGACCATCGACAAGTCCATGATACATGTCGTTGAAAGGATTTGCAGGATCCATAATATACGGAGCCGATCTGAAATATAAACAGAACAGATCTATCAGCTTTTACCATGATGTGTTTGATTATGTTGACATGAAATACAATACAAACTGAATGTTCAGGGTCAAATTTAGTGGGTTCACAAGAGTATTAACCAGGAAAAGGTTTATAGAACAGCTCTGGTCTATTTTGTATTTGGAGATACGTTCTCCCCCTACATTTGAAAAGCATTAATGTAATAAATTATATCTGTGAATATAATGCGCATTCCCAGACCTTTTAGACTTAACTATGCTCATGGCTTCGCTATATAAACCTGTGTGGCTTATAATATGAAAGTAAAACTAGTTGATAAAGCTCACATATATGTTTGCAATAATAACTGCTTTTAGGTAAAACATAACTACCTACCTAGAGCTAATGCAAGACACAAACAATATGATGGGTGAGAATTGAGAAAAAGCAACATTTATTTTACAACTAACAGACAGTTGATGTTCCGCCTAATTTCTCACATAGCTTAGCTTATTTTATAATTAAGAAGTAATAAGTTCCCAATCGTGATTTATTGTAGAATAACCCGTGTTTTGAGTTATTATGCATAAGAATATATCACGAAGGCCGTAGGCCTGAGTGATATATTGTTTCGCATAAGAACGAAATCCTCGGGTTATTCTACGATAAATCACACTTGGGAACTTGTTATTTCGATTCTAACGCGACATACTAGAATCAACAGTGTTAAAAAAAATGGTAACTACTTTTTACGACCGTGCAACACACCTGGATCGGATGATGTCATTGCATGCCCGTGGGTTATTGCAGAATAACCCAAGATAGATTTTGCTCTACATGTTCGAGGTTATTCGCTGGTCGTGTTAGAATGATTCTTATACAATGTTTTTCTTAAAATGATCTTAGGTCTGAACTTTAGGCAATCAAAAAAGCATGTGCTCCATTTTTTAGGTTGGTGAGTTAGGTTCTCCCCTGAATCAGACAGTATACCCAATGTTATATATGTATGTATACCACGTGTGTTGGAGAAAGGTAAGGGAGACTATTGTGGGGAACACCTAATCCTGCGAGTGTATTACGTGGTTCCTTCCCCGGATGTTGATGTTTTACATGCTTAAGATTACAATATTACTTTTGCATTCTACTGAGCTTTGAGAGGGAGAAAATTTTTTAGTAAACATAAATTTCACAAGTGTTTTGCATTTGTTTGTTTTTACTTAAAGGTGGATAATCAGATTTTGGCCATGTAACGGATTTGTTCGAAACTTACACTCATTTATGTTCACTTAACACTTGACATAAATTAGATTTTCACTGGAGGTATTTTTAAAATTTCATTTTCCTATCCTGGTTGCCCAACCAAGATAGAGTTATTTTATCATAAGTATAAATTTGATAAACATACTTTGCCTAAGGAAATGTATAAATATTAGACATATTGTAATATATTTGTAAAATATTTGCATTAAAAATTATGTATTTAGATGGAATTCATTAGAAACGCAAGTTTGAAAAATTATTATTTCCTCCCTTTGCCTATCTTGGTTGTGCAACCAAGATAGATTGGAAATAAATGAATTCAGAAGCTACACACAGCTTTAAAACTTGCATTTTGGTTCAGATTGTTCAATAGTTGATATGTCTATCAAATGCAAATGTAAAACTAGACATTGTATCGAAATAAAAAGAAATACTCAGCTTTTTATATACTTTCATATTAAAGGGGAGTAATTACAAAATTTTATAAAAATAATAAAATATACATTTCAAATAGGAATCTGACTCTATGTAATCGGTCTTTTTGTTCCTTAAATAATTCTCTACCAGAATATACCAAAAGTAAACAAGAGGACCATGATGGTCCTGAATCGCTCACCGCTTCCCACATGACCCAGTTTTGAGTATGACGTCGTTTTTTCTATTATTTGACATAGTGACCTAGTTTTTGAGCTCATGTGACCCAGTTTTGAACTTGACCTAGATATTATCAAGATAAAAATTCTGACTAATTTTCATGAAGATCCATTGAAAAATATGGTCTCTAGAGAGGTCACAAGGTTTTTCTATTATTTGACCTATTGACCTAGTTTTCAAAGGTACGTGACCATGTTTTGAACTTGACCTAGATATCATCAAGATGAACATTCAGACCAACTTTCATACAGATCCCATGAAAAATATGGCCTTTAGAGAGGTTGCAAGGTTTTTCTATTATTTGACCTACTGACCTAGTTTTTGATAGCACGTGACCCACTTTCGAACTTGACCTAGATATCATCAAGATGAACATTCTGACCAACTTTCATACAGATCCCATGAAAAATATGGCCTCTAGTGAGGTCACAGGTTTTTTCTATTATTTGACCTACTGACCTAGTTTTTGATGGCACGTGACCCAGTTTTGAACTTGACCTAGATATTATCAAGATAAAAATTCTGACCAATTTTCATGAAGATCCCAAGAAAAATTTTGTCTCTAGAGAGGTTGCAAGGTTTTTCTATTATTTGACATAGTGACCTAGTTTTCAAAGGTACGTGACCCTGTTTTGAATTTCACCTAGATATCATCAAGATGAACATTCAGACCAACTTTCATACAGATCCAATGAACAATATGGCTTTTAGAGAGGTTACAAGGTTTTTCTATTATTTGACCTACTGACCTAGGTTTTGATGGCACGTGACCCACTTTCGAACTTGACCTAGATATCATCAAGATAAACATTCTGACCAATTTTCATACAGATCCCATGAAAAATATGGCCTCTAGAGAGGTCACAAGGTTTTTCTATTATTTAACCTACTGACCTAGTTTTTGACGGCACGTAATCCACTTTCGAACTTGACCTAGATATCATCATGGTAAACATTCTGACCAATTTTCATGAAGATTTCATGAAATATATAGCCTCTAGAGAGGTCACAAGGTTTTTCTATTTTTAGACCTACTGACCTAGTTTTTGACCGCACATGACCCAGTTTTAAACTTGATCCAGATGTCATTAAGGTAAACGTTCTGACCAACTTTCATGAAGATCTTATGAAATATATGGCCTCTAGAGAGGTCACAAGGTTTTTCTATTTTTAGACCTACTGACCAATTTTTTGATGGCATGTGACCCACTTTCAAACTTGACCTAGATACCATCAAGTTGAACATTCTGACCAATTTTCATGAAGATCTCATGAAATATATGGCCTCTAGAGAGGTCACAAGGTTTTTCTATTTTCAGATCTACTGACCTAGTTTTTGACCGCACATGACCCTGTTTCGAACTTGACGTAGATGTCATCAAGATAAACATTCAGAACAACATTCATACAGATCCCATGAAAAATATGGCCTTTAGACAGGTCACAAGGTTTTTTCTATTATTTGACCTACTGACCTAGTTTTTGAAGGCACGTGACCCACTTTCGAACTTGACCTAGATATCATCAAGATGAACATTCAGACCAACCTTCATATAGATCTCATGAAAAATTTGGCCTCTAGAGAGGTCACAAGGTTTTTCTATTATTTGACCTACTGACCTAGTTTTTGATGGCACGTGACCCACTTTCGAACTTGACCTAGTTATCATTGAGTTGAACATTCTGACCAATTTTCATGAAGATCTCATGAAATGTATGGCCTCTAGAGAAGTCACAAGGCTTTTCTATTTTTAGACCTACTGACCTAGTTTTTGACCGCACATGACCCAGTTTCGAACTTGACTTAGATATCATTAAGGTGAAAGTTCTGACTAATTTTCATGAAGATCTTGTGAAATATATGGCCTCTAGAGCGGTCACAAGTTTTTTCTATTATTTGACCTACTGACCTAGTTTTTGATGGCACGTGACTCAGTTTCAAACTTGACCTAGATATCATCATGGTGAACATTCTGACCAATTTTTATGAAGATCTTATGAAATATATGGCCTCTAGAGAGGTCACAAGGTTTTTCTATTGTTAGACCTACTAACCTAGTTTTTATCGGCACATGATCCAGTTTCGAACTTGACCTAGATATCATTAAGTTGAACATTCTGACCAATTTTCATAAAAATCCCGTTAAAAATGTGACCTCTAGAGTAGTCACAAGTAAAAGTTTACGGACTGACGCACGCACGCACGGACGGACGACGGACGACGGACACCGCGCGATCAAAAAACCCACTTTGTCACTTTGTGACAGGTGAGCTAAAATGTCATTAAATGTTGTTTAAATGTGATTGACCACCTTTAAAGCTGAAGAAGACTGTATTGTCACCGATTTTTATTATAATGAGTAAAAATTTCTCTATAACGAAATTATCAGTAAAGCATAATGCAGTGAAATGTTATTATACAGTTTTGGTAAAATATTGTTTATTTTTTTACGATTGGTAAAATATTGTTGCTTTTTCACAATTGGAAAAATATTGTTTGAATATTTTACGTATTTTGCATTTTAGAACCTCAGTTATCTCGTACATTTTATGTTCGCACAACTGATAACTCAAAAATATGAACTTTGAACAAAATATGAATCATATATTTTTACCTTGCCTGTATCAATGTTGTGTTGTACTTCATTTTTCGTCTGAGAATTATTTTAAATTGTCTATGGTTAACCAAAGAAGTCAGAACTGCATGCAAAGCTCGAGTCATGTCAAAGCTCACAGGTTCATTTGCCTCTGTCCAGGCATTCAAAACCACCAGTCCAAGAGCATATGAACTCGGCCAGTTTGGTTTTCCATATCGTTTCTCAGCAAAGCTCGGCATTTCTTGCTCATCTTTTTCCTATATTGATAAAATGATTCAGTGAATACGAATTTCAAGCTGAAATTCTTACATAAGACTGGTCCTTTTTTGTTATACGTATGCCATTTAGATATCTATGATATTGTTTGATCTTGCCACTTTCTGCCAAACTTTTTGAAGCCAACATGAAATGAAAGAAAAGTTTTTTTCCGATACTGATCAAGCAGTCAGATATGTATTTATACGTTTTCAAAGTAATTTCATATGTAGGCTCTGCAATTTTATTTCAGATATGGTCATTGTTTGTTTATACGTCATACCGGCAAAATAATAGGTCATACGGCGACTCTGAAGCTTTTTACGGTGGAGGAAGACCCAAAGTACCCCTCCCAGCAATATTTCATCACGGGCGGGCACCTTGGTAGAGTCACAGGCCTTCCTTCATTCAGCCGGGTGGCTTTCTCACATGAAAAAACTTTATACTCCAAGCGGGGTTTTGAACCCATAACGGTGCAAGTGATTCGAATTAAGCGACAGTAATTGCCCCGCCACGGAGGCTCCGTATTTAGCATGAGCTAAAACAAACAAAGATGTTCGTAAAATTATGCATTTACATGTAGCTTGTAAAAGCTAATGACTGAAATGAGGGTTTTCAAATTTCAGTTACTGTACCTATGTATTTCCAATGCTTAAATTGTCCTGTATAATACTTAAATAAAACCCCGTAAAAGTATTTTTCTCTCTTTTTTCAAAAATTCTTTTAGGGACAATGTAGTGCAACCTAAGATATTTCGTATTATGTCCTGATTGTATTTTGATACAAAAACCGCTGGCTTTTGTAACCAGTATGTTTCGTCCTACTTATGCGTTTAAAACCATTCGAAGACATGAAGTAAGTAAAACCAAACAGGTGATGCAAGAAAATATTTTAGCGTTAAGTTCTTCTGTTCAAATATTCCAGTATTAATTGTATCTGGTAGGTTGTCTCTAATTTGCAAGATTTACCTTTAGTTTCTTGTCTTTCCAGTACTTGATAAGTTTTATCAAGTTTTTTACTTTGGTAGGCAATTCACCAATGATTTCTAACTGTAAAGGAGCCAGACTGACCGAGTATTCATGGATAGTACTGTCTGCAACCCCTTTCATCATTCTATACACATCTGAAGGTATGTTGCCTGAAAATAAAAGAAAGTGTGTCTAAATCCTAGATAATTACATAGAAAATTATCAATAATTTGATGATAATATTTGATGCATTTTATGTAATCAGCTTTACTGAATTGCATTGATTAACACATAAAAAATTTGACTGGTATAGTATCAGAAAAGAAAACATGTAGTCATCTAATAATGGATTAAAAAACAACATGTATATAAACTTTACCGAATAAAAAAAAATAACCTATTTCGAGCAGGTCAACAGCAGGAAGTATATCAACATCATGTTTATGCGAAGAACGACATGTTAGTTCTACCTGTACCGAGTATCGTGTTGTCCTTTGGTGATTTGCTGTAGTATTTTCATTCAGGTGTTTCTCTAGACTCCGGAGAAGGTCACGCATATCCCTCATAAGAACTTCAACATTATCGTACTTAACGAGCATCAGAATGAGATCTATATCAGACCTGCCCTTCACAGCTGTACCTTTTCCGAGTGAACCGGACTTAAAAAAGATAGTTCTTAATAAAATATGAATAAATATACTTCAAATAATACAACTCTTTGATAAGTTATTTTTTATCAACATTTACTTGCAGTGAACATTTTACTCATTTAAAATTGCCGTCCGTCAAGTTATTGCATGGAATATTACCTTGATTATTCGCCTCGGGCGAAGTTTTGAAGGTACCATATCTGTGTCCTGTAATTTGCGAACAAGGCTATCAATAACTTCACCACAACATCCGAGAAATTGTGCATTAGCTTGAATGTTGTCATCAATGAAACTTTCCAAAGTGCCAGAACTCAATGTGTATATGTCTGACGATAGAGTGGATATGCTTAGGCCTCCAAATGCTCCATGTAATCCTTGCATTCCTACACGATACAACGCCGAGTATGAATACTGCGATCCCCCTGCATGAATCCTGTTGTCTCTCTTGTGTTGCGCCATGTGTTCTTCTTTACAAAACTGTCTACCACATTCACATGTCACAAAGCCATGGGTCTGTAGACGGTGTTTTCTCATTTTTGACTTGCTAAATTCACCAGACAGTCCGCAATCGGGGCACCGCCGTTGTTTCATCTTGGAAATGTTTCAGTTGTAATCTGTAAAATCCATGTTCCAGATACGTTATTTTCACTCTGCTTGACATTGCGTAATGATGTAGATTTGTGTAAATTTTGACATCTGAGTGTCTTCAGTGTTTGTTGCTATATCAGTCTGTGTTATGAAATTTTTACTTTAATCTTAAATTTAAGTTTAAAAATTGAATGACGTGCCATAGTTTTAATTACATAATGTATATAGCTTTCAAAATTTGAAGACCTCACCTTAACAATCTTATATTAAATACGTGCACAATGGTGTCAAAATATTACGGTTGGTTTACAGTTTAGGGGAACACTTGATCTAAAATGACAGAAATTTCAAATCGGAAAAGGATATTTGGAAAGTGCAATGTAAGCAATACATATACATGTCTAACTATATTATAAAAAAGACAAACTGTGCAGAAACCTTCTTCTTAAATTGTCTAAACATTGTGGGTGAGGATATAAGTTTAAAAGAAATAATGTGTTAGTCAACTATTTTATCTGTGCAACGAATTGTTTAAGGCCTATTGTTTCTCTCACTGGGATATGCAACTTGTCATTTAAACTTATATTAGAATGTCAATTTGTCAAATATATGTGAAGTTTATCAACTTCTCAATAAGCTGATCAGCATAACTATTTTATCTAATTTGATTTTGATAACGGGACAGGTTCAGAAAAACAACACATTTCATTTGTACATATGCAAATATAAATATAAAAATAAATATGAAAAAAGTGTGCTCTCTGTTCATATCATGGTAACATGTACCAACGCTTACTCATTGTATTTTATTGATTTGCATTCTCTTATCATAAATGGTTCTTTATATTTGCGATTGTATCCAGAATACAATTTAAATGAGTCTATGTAAACTTCTAACGGGTCATTGAAAATTTCTTCATTTAAAATGACATTAATAAATTGACACGTCACAGTTGCGCTGATATTTCGTATGTAAAAATAAAAAAAACAACTCAACATTAATATAGTTACATTTGTGAAATCGATTAAAGTACACTGGTATCAATAATCTAGTTCATTTGCAAATTAGTTTCGTTATTTTTAATGGCGCCCTATCACAACACAAAAGTAAAGAATAGAAAAAAGCATACCGACTAAATATAAATGGAAACTATCAGCCCTATACTAATACATGCATTTTCTTATAAAAGATAATAGGTAAGGGTAGATTTCTCGGGAGCACAGAGCACCAAAAACACAACCTCAGAGCCACACATTTGCAAAGTAGGCCCACAAAAAAAGCTGTAATGGAAAAATATTACAGACGGGTTGCTTCAAAAATCATACAAGTATTTAAATTTATGCCAAATATAGACAGAGGGGGATGAAGTGGTAAGGGGTAATGAGGGTGGGGGTGAGGAAGTTGATGGGGAAAGTAGAACAAGGATAAATATACAAAGGGAATGCCACGTTCCTTAATCACACTTACACTACAACGTAAACAACAATAGCGCAGACATTCATGTACCAAAGATAAACACACAACCACACCCAACCCTAACTAACTAACATAGAAAAACAGACAAGTAATATACAAGAACACAGTAGGGCACCGCTTTAGACTCGCAAGCACACAAACGCACCCTATAAGCAGGAAAAGCAATAGTGTACCGCCTTAGGATTCCGGCAGCCAAAATAAAGGGGAGCCACGAAAACTAACTCAAAGTAAAGAGAGAGGGGATGCAAAAAGGAGCGTAAATGCAAGGGAAAGGAGGAGGCGAAAGGGGGAGTGAGGAGGAGAAAAAAATGTCTTACAACGAACAAGACAACATACGCAACAGACAATATAAGACAGACAAAACACATTTGAAAATAGGGGCACCGCCTTGGAACGGTCAGTAACCTATATAATGGAAACTGGGGGTTGGTTTAAACATATTTTATTTATTTATAAGTCCTTACATGAATAATACACAACAACTGAGATAAGGGGGTAAACGCGTTTATTTTGTCTGCATGTAAACTCTGGGAACTTATACTTTTAGTTTGGATAGCAAAGCGGTCATGTCTCAATTTAGTCTTTCAATGAAATAAAATACGATGAATTGCTTCTTTCCTATAATTTTCTTCAACTATGAGCTATTATTTAAACAAATATAAAGCAATTGCTATTCAATAACAAATGAATATAAAGTTGTGACGCCAATTTGAAAACTGAAACTAAACAAGGATATGTATCAGCTATAGAAAATACTGTAGATTTCTATAAACAGTAATTTAAACATCCAATGTTCATACATTTTTCATTTAATTTGAAAATGTAATTCGAATAATCTATTCAACATCTCGGGACATTTTGTTATTCGTCGATGTTGATTAGCTGTTTCGCTTTCACATTCCATTAAACTGTGTTTCCGTGTATACATGTAAGAGCTATTAAACTAAACACATGTCATCAGTTATATGAATCTAAATTATTAAAACAACTATATAAAACATTTACCTTTTATTTGATTTGTTTGACCTATTCCTTCTTTCGTGTTCGATTTAAATTACCTTGTTTGCAATTGCAGGTGTTAATGTGCGGATAAATATGGTCACAAATAGATATGACGTAAATTCGGTAAACATCATTGAGGAAAATAACTGTGCAGGTTAATCACTAGGCTGGTGTACACTCTACCGTTCATAAACCATTGAAGAGCGTTAATCTCAAAGCCAGTCGGAAGACAGGCTAGAAAATCACGTGGAGTAGCGTTGTCCATCCACCCTTTTAAATATGAAATCATTTCAACAAGACCATACACATATATATGATCCTTGATATCAGTTCACAATTCTATCATATATTTCTTCCCATTTTCAGTCCAAGTTTGTATCCCTAAAGTTTCCATATTGCTTCATCTTGGTCGCTGAAATGAAAAACTTTGGTAGCTCTGCCGTTCCTGAAGTATACAGGGAATGTCGTTTAATACTTTACCACTCAATCTTTAAGTTGGGACCTTTAAAATATTAATCATAGCATGATAACCTATACTGTGTTGGTGCGCCGTAAAACCCAAATAAATAAATAAATAAATAAATAAATAAATAAATAATCATAGCTTGAGGTAACAGTGGTTTAATTACTTATTCTATGAGGACATAGTATGGCCATATCCATTTCAACTCTGCATCAGTAAATGGACTCTGGCTTTGGAAACGAAATAAATAGAACTTTTTTTTATTTTATTTTCAGTTATAAACAGGTTAGTTGTATTTTTACAATTTTATTGAGGCAATCATGACACTCGAACATGAACTGAGAAAAATATACTGTTCTTGTTAAATCACGAATTCTAGGTATTTGTTCGTTTTCATGCTATCAAGCCAAATTCCTTTTATGAATCTTAAAGTCTTTACACCATTATACATCATTCAATTTCAATCTGAAGCTGACACATACCTTTAAGTTTCTTTGATCATTTTTTTATTGAGCATTAACCAACTCATAACCTAATATTTAATTTTTTGGTATATAGAAGTTAGATTTTTATCCGGTATCAATTTTCAGAGTAGAAGACAGTGGCAACATGATTATTTCAAAAGTTGTACTTACAGGTATCAAAACATGCACACGCCTATGAAACAACAGAGCTACACCTTTCAGATGTAGGCGGTTAATTGTTCTGTCGCAACTTACCGAGCTAGTGCATGTGAGTAAAAGCGTAAACAAATTTGAGTGTCATCTATTTTTGGCATTTTTACAAGCATTTTTATTGAATATCAAATATCGGGGAATGGTAGGCGTTGTAGATTTGATTTAACTTTACAGAAAACTTAAAGTTTAATTTGTGGTCGTGATGGTATTTAACAGCAAGCCGATGACCTGGCGGTGAACATGACCATTGTAATAACAGCACTTTCATTATCACTTCTTTGCCTTTTAACTGATATCAAGAAGCACAGCGAGTAGGCGTGAATAGCTGTAAGGTATATAATACATTTGGAATTACAATCTGCAGCGAAAAGCATTTTGGAATAGAAATATGTGTTTTTATTGTGAGATATACCTGTCGTTAAGACGCTAATATCGTTTGTACTCGTCCGATTTGTGTATATATACGTACAAGTTAGTGCAATACAGTAAAGTTCTGCTAATAAGACCACTTCTAATATTTCAAAATCATGCAAAAATTGGAAATTCTAAAGAACCAAAGTGTAAAATATAGAGCAAAAACGGTCCGCTAATAAGACCGATTCATTAATAGGACCACAATTTTGCCTGGTCTTATTAGCGGAACTTTACTGTATATGGACGTTTCATAAGGCTATATTGCACCGTTTTGAAAAGTTATACATTCTGTTTATTTTTCTGAATTATATCCCGAAAAATGAAAAGGTGGTTTTCAGGAGAGGCAAAAAACTAATTTTTAGTGTTTTTCCCGCCTTTTCTAAATCAGAAATAAAATACCGAATAATGTATTTTACAGATCAATTTCTGAAGACAGTCATGTTGCCAAGGAGATGGCTCTGTCTTCATAGGTTTGAATCATAAGCTAATATCGTTTGTACTCGTCCGATTTGTGTATATATACGTACAAGTTAGTGCAATATATGGACGTTTGGTGTCCTCTTTTTGAAATAACAGAATTTGTTTCATAAGGCTATATTGCACCGTTTTGAAAAGTTATACATTCTGTTTATTTTTCTGAATTATAATGAAGGTAATATTGAAAAGTCTTTACGATTGGTTTCGTTCCAGATGGCTGTATTGAAGCGGGCAGAATTCAACATCCAACACCCGACCTTTTTTTCTACCTCTTATAATTAAAATGTACTTGTAGGACTTTTGAATCAACCCGTCTACAATATTTTTCCGTTACAGCTTCTTTTTTGTTGTGGGTCTAATTTACGATGCATGGCTCTATGGCTGTGTTTGGGGTGCTCTGTGCTTCCAGGAATCTACACTTACTTTTTATCTTTTTCAGAAGAATGGAAACTACCACTACATTTACGACATAAAAAAGCCAGTGCAACCAAGGACACCAAAAGTTCCACAGAATAGAACGCTAGTTGTTACAATAAGTTAAATTCCATTCAAATCTCCTACAAGACAGCTGCTGCCATCCCTATTAAAGACAAAATGTAAGGGTAGATTTCCCGGAAGCACAGAGCACCCCAAACACAGCAACTGAGCCATGCATCGCAAAGTAGGCCCGCAACAAAAAGAAGCTGTAACGGAAAAATATTGTAGACGGGTTGCTTTAAAATCCAACAATTAGTACATTATCGACGGTGTCGATCGAAAATCCCGAAAAATGAAAAGGTGGTTTTCAGGAGAGGCAAAAAACTAATTTTTAGTGTTTTTCCCGCCTTTTCTAAATCAGAAATAAAATACCGAGCAATGTATTTTTCAGATCAATTTCTGAAAAAGGTAAACAACACAGAACACCCATACTTGCAATGCTAATTGGTATTTGAATGAGCTACATACTTGAGCATTGAAAAGTATTGAAAAGACACTTGTAACTTAAAAATGTTGAAATTCACTATTCGGCTTTTGTCCAGTCAGCGAAATCAATCGGCATTTTCTATTTTTCTAATTATTCGGTATTTTATTTCTTCATGTTTCACCCCCTTCCCATTGGCTAATTGACCCCATATTTGGAGAGAATGTGCGCGGGAAAATGCTGAACATTATTCGGCAAAGAAAAAATAGGCATTTTCGTTATTCGGGATTTTCGATCGACACCGTCAATATGCAAAATACAGAAAAATAGGGGTGGGGTGGTAAGGGTAGATAAAAGGGTCGGATGTAGGGGAAATGTGGAGCAATGATTGATATTCAACGTTCCTTAAACGCAGTATTCCAACAACGTCGCAGACACGCCAGTACAAACACACACACACGCGCGTGCGCTCGCACGCACGTACGCACAAGTAACATACACAGAAAAAAAAGAAAAAACTACACTGTGGGTCACCGCCCATAACAAACACGCTTAAATACACATACAAACACACATACGCAGAAACAACAACAGTAGAGCCCCGCCTATAACGACCGGCGGTCAAAATTATGGTGAGCAAGATAACTTACTCTTGGTAAAAGGAGAGAGGTAGCAAATGCAAGGTAGCATAAATTCAAGGGAAATGATGGATAGGGCGATGGGGTAATGGGGGTAGTGAGGAGAAAGAGGAAAGAAACGCTAACAACAAACAAGACAACAAACACAACGCAAGGTACGAGACGGACTGAACACTAGTTGAAAATAGGGGTACCTCCTTGGAACGGTCAGTAACCTATAAAAAGGAAACCGGGGGTTTAAACGCGTTTAGGGCATACCGAACTCGCACGTACCCTATTTTCAACAAGTTAGACAAGACAGTGTAAACAAGTGAATGAAGTATTGCCATGCAATACAAAGTCCTCTACTGGAAGGCACCTAACTTTCTCTACTGCAGTATAACATCATGAACTGATATCAGTCAATGATGTATAAACAATATTGTACTATTATATACAATATGTTATAACAACACACCTGGATTAAAATGTGCATATATAAAAACCCACAGTTGTTTTCATATTGAAATGTTTTTGCCGATTATAAAAAAGTTATCATATAAGTTATTTATAGTACCAACAAAGGGAAATTTATCTTTAAAAAAATCTATATAAGTCCACAAGAAACTCTTTACCAGGTAGAGATAGGTCAAAATACACCTAAAAAATGGATGTAACATGCATGTTGTACCACAGAAAAGTGATCTCGATTTTTCTCTACGGCCAATAATAAAAAAGTTACAATAAAATCTATTTATAGTAAAGAGACATAATTCTAAAAATAAGGGTGCCTCATGGTGGTGAACATTTGGTTCAAGTTACATAAAAATCCCTCAATGCATGAAGAAGAAATGCTCCGGACAAAGTCATTCTTGAATTTGACATTTGACCTCTAAATATGACCTTGACCTTAGACCTAGGGACCTGGTTTTTGCGCATGACAATCCGTCTTATGTTGGTGAACCAGGCTTTTCCCTCGGGTTTTTTATTTGGGAGTCCATGGACTCCCATGGCTGCTATTTTAAGGGTCCCTAATAATTTTTGGGGGTCCACAAATTATTGATCTTGAAAATGGACATTATTACTAAAAAAATTTATCCTAAAACAGAATGAACTTGTATATTTTTAATTTAGATAGCAGCTGATTCAATATTTCGGAATGATATCTTTCAAAATGGCATGAGCTTCTCAATCCAGACTGATAACAAAAGGTGTGACAGTCTTTTTGTTATGATCAAATAGCCAGTAATTACCGGCAATTAAGTGTCACCTCGTGTCAGTTATGTTGTTCACAGTTTGATCTCGGTTAAAGATAATACTCGATCCTTAATTAGTATAATAATTTTTGTGATTTATTCATATTTTTTCATCAAAATACTTTGAATTTATATGAAATTAATTTTGTTTAATAGAAAAATAAACCATTGTTGGTTGTACCGATGTAGATGTAGATTCGATCTTTTACGGAACGTAACGGCAATCTTAGATTTTAGCGGTGTCAGTTAGCGCGGAGAGTAGTTTCCCTTTACCAAAATGGCGAACATCGGTAACAAAACTTGTTTTGAAGTTGGAAAATCGTCTATACCTGTGTGTAATGAGCACCCACGATTCGGGAATGGTCCCGGTGGTAAAAAACTGCGCATTTTACGTGGGTATCTGCGCAAAGGAGGCTTCAGTGCAAAGGAGTTTCGTGACCGATTTTGCGGGTCCAGTGGACGCAGAGGCACTACAAAATGCGAGTTCAAAGCAGTCAAAGCGCGTCAGGGACGCAGAAAACCTGCGTCCGGGAAAACCCTGGTGAACATTTGTGCCAAGTTACATCAAAATCCCTCCATGCATGAAGAAGAAATGCTCCAGACAAAGTCATTCTTGTGTCTGACCTTTGGTCTCTAAGTGTGACCTTGACATTAGACCCTGGGCTTGGGTTTTGCGCATAACATGTTGTCTCATCCAGGGGAATATTTGTGCCAACTGATATCTAAATCCTGTTTTGCATGACAAAGTTTTAGACTGGACAGGAAAAAATCCTACTGACCTTTGATCTCAAAGTGTGACCTTGACCTTTAAGCTAGGGTACTGGGTGTTGCGCATGACATGTCGTCTCATCATGGGGAACAATTATGCCAAGTGATATTGTAATTCCTTGATGGACATTCGCCGCCCAGTGATAGTCGGAAATCGACGGTTGGGTGAAAGATGTAGATGACAGAGTTCTGGATCGGACAGGAAAAAATTTATTGACCTTTGACCTCCAATTGTGACCTTGACCTTTGAGCTAAGGGTCCGGGATTTGAACACGACACGTCGTCTCATCATGGGGAACATTTGTGCCAAGTAATATTAAAATCCCTTAATGAATGTCAGAGTTATGGACCGGACACGAAACAGACCCTGTTCATGCTATGTTAACATTTGACTGCTAAGTGTGACCTTGACCTTTGAGCCAGGGGTCTGAAAGTTGTGCATGACACATCGTCTGATTATGAGGTACATTTGTGCCAAGTAATATTAAAATCCCTTCATGGACGGCAGAGTTATGGACCGGACAGGAAAAAAGCCCTGTTGACTTTTGACCTCAAATTGTGACCTTGACCTTTGAGCTAGGGGTCCGGGTTTTGCGCATGACACGTCGTCTCATCATGGGGAACATTTATGCCGAGTAATATTAAAATCCCTTCATGGACGGCAGAGTTATGGACCGGACAGGAAAAAAGCCCTGTTGACTTTTGACCTCAAATTGTGACCTTGACCTTTGAGCTAGGGGTCCGGGTTTTGCGCATGACACGTCGTCTTATCATAGGGAACATTTGTGCCAAGTAATATTAAAATCCCTTCATGGATGGGAGAGTTATGGACCGGACAGGAAAAAAGCCCTGTTGACCTTTGACCTCCAATTGTGACCTTGACCTTTGAGCTAGGGGTCCGGGTTTTGCGCATGACACGTCGTCTCTTCATGGAGAACATTTGTGCCAAGTAATATTAAAATCCCTTCATGGATGACAGAGTTATGGACCTGACACGAAATTGCGGACGGAGGGACGGACAGACGGACGGACGGAATGACGGAAAAGCGCATTCCTATAGTCCCCGAAACTGGTTTTCAACCAGTAGGGGACTAATAAAATCACTCGCCACAGAGAAGGGCTCTAACATTAGTGACAAAATACCAGATCATAGAAAGTAAAACAGGGTCAGTCTAAGGTATAATTACACTAATGTACTCAAAAGCTTGTCTGAAGTCAGAGCACCAAGAGCCTAACTTTTAAGGGCACGACTAAGGAAGCTGCAAGACAAAATTCCACTCCCTCCGTCCGTTTTATGTAGGATTTAGGAGAAAAGCATCAAGGAATCTTACACTTTATTAGTCTTCGCACCATCAAATAGGAAAGCGTAGCGATTAACTGTAGAGGGGTCAATCACCAAACATGCACTGTGCTTAACGATAAACGATAAAAGTTAACCGACCTAGGAATGAAATGTTAATAGAATATGCAGAAGTAAAGAAAGACAAGCGTATTCGAAGTTATGAAGTAGTCACAGATGTAGACGAAACTTTGAAATACACTGAAAGTGACATCGAATAAATTATGCTGATGTACAGGACACTATATATATATATATAAATAACTTCATTATGGTATTACAGAACGCAATCTTAATGCGGATTTTTTGTCTTTTCCTAAGAAAAGTTGCGCCAATTATTGCATGAGTAATTCAGATGTAGCTATTTCAATGCGTACGTTCACATACTAAAATACGTGATAATTAGCCTCTGCTAAAGATTGTCTGATAATTTTATCTCGTTAAAATCTTAGATTTACAAGTGCATTTGACTGTTCCCGATGTTAGTAGTAGTAGTAAAAAATACATGTATATAGGTGCATTGTACGGTGCCCCTAAAGTGACATGTTACACACATTTTTTCCAATTAGGTAATGTGAGACTTTTTTTTATTTCGTTTAAACGAAATCATTTCGTTTAAACGAAATAATCATTTCGTTTAAACGAAGTAAGTTATTTCGTTTAAACGAAATGATTATTTAGTTTAAACGAAATCATTTCGTTTAAACGAAATAAAAAAAGTCTCACATTACCTAACTGGAAAAAAAGTGTGTAACATGTCACTTTAGGGGCACCGTAGCATTGTACTCCACGAAAAGCAATTTTTTTTTTTTTTTTTTTTGTAATATATTTTTATTTCCAATAAATACAGCACATCTACATCAAATACAATGTACATCAGTGACAGTTTATTTCTTTTCAATATTGAGACAGAAGTACATTCTTAATTAATCTTCAATATTCATTTTTTTTTTTTTTTTATAAATGTCTATATTATTGGAAAAATGTGATAAAAGGGAGAAGTTATTTAAGCAAAGAAAAGCAATTTTAGTATGATTATTTTCCGGCTTAGACTTTACTAGTTTAATTCGAAATGTATACGAAGTTCAGAGCCACTGCTACGAGACTTATTTATAGGTAGATGGGGTTAAAAAATTAACGGGTAAAATTGTCTGTCAGAGTTTAGAACGCAGGAACTAACCAACACATTGTTCCACAAGCTAATTTCGTGTGTAAATTTTTTCTAATTGAATTCATTTCAGAAAACGAGGAGCACATATACATTCTAAGACAATATAGCCCGTCCGCTTAGCTTAGTAGGGAGGACGCAGATCTGTGGATCGTAGAGCCGTGAGTTCGATTCCCGGACGAGGCTTATGTTCTCAATGACGATTTGACATTGTGGCTGAAATCAGTCGTTTCCAACATTGATACCATGATTCATGTGGAGAAGTCGGTAGTTGGAGAACAAGTAAGTGCTGGTACAAACCCAGGTACACTGGACAGGTTATATAACTGAAAGACTAATGGAAAACGGCAAACAAATAAATCTAAGAAAGTATATAGCAAGATATATTACATATAGTGAGTGAATATAAAAGGAATATAACTGAACTGTATTTCGTAACTGGAAATGACTAGTGTCCTAGAAAGTTTAGGAACGTTAATGAGTCATAGTAACTTTTAAAACAGAGCTATCTCCTTGGAGACATGACTATCTCTTTCACTTCACGACAGGGTTGTCTCTCGCAACAGAAAGTAAATATTTCTACTCCCCAACGAATTTAAGTGTAAATTTCAACTCCAAATGTACTATATACCTTAGGGCTATCTCACGTCAACTCTCTTGGCTTCTTGTTATCAGTTAAAAGGTAAACATGTGATAACGACGGTGCTGTCATGACAAAATGTGTTAGTTCACCCCTAAATCAGCTTGTTGGTAAATAGCGCCTTGGCAACAAATCAATTTAAGTTGTTTGTAAACTTAAATCTACATCGCCTACCATTCCCCGATTTTTGATGAATCGATAAAATGCTTATGAAAATGCCAACAATTTACGTGGTAGCTCTGTTGTTTCCCAGGCGTGATCTAATGACCTCTTAAGGCCGCCAACTTTAATCACAGTCAATCCTCACCGCTGCAAGGGTTGAAAAATTGTTCGTGAGGTAGAGCCCTTTCATGCTAGGAAACTATCTAGCTGCCTCGTGGAAGGTCGGTGCTTCTACGAATGTACCCATCCATTCCAAGAAATAATGAAAGCTGGGGGTCGGTACCTGGGGTGGGGGGTCATCCTCCACCATAAAAGACTTAAACGGCACCAAATTACGATATAACATATTGTCGATGTGACACAAAACTTTACAAAAACGAAACAATTCATATTGCAATATCAAAATACATTAATGAAATTACACGGTTTACCAAAAAAAAAAAAAAAAAAAACCGTTTGAATAACATGTAAGTATTACAATTTCAATAAAATGATATAATTTATTTTCATTTTAAGTCACAAAAATATATATTTATCAAACGAGCAATTATCTCTCGTAAGGATGAAGAGGTGTAGATTTTGATTGTCTATCCATATGTATATAGTAAATTATCAGACAGAATTTAAACTTATTGCACAAATTTATCAGTTTCTGGTTTTCACGAACATAAATATGGATACAAATTGTCAAAGTAGAAGATAAAAAGTAATTAGAAATAATATTATCACGCACTTCTGTACATTTGTTATTATAGCAAGAGTCAATACTTTTTTGTAACAATGGTTACTTTCAAATAATGTATCCATCTTGTAATCGTATGACTAACGGTCTGAGCAAATATTATAATAACTCTTGAGCAGGCAAAATACAAGGCGTTTGGGAAACCTCTCGGCGGATTTGCATTGTACAAACACTTCTAAGACTGGGAACTTTCTTTCAAACATTGTACAGAATCAGTACAAATCTGTTCACATAATGATATTATTCTATGAAGTAGTTCCGACCATTTTTACCAGATAAAGTTCAGTTTGATGTTTATTTCCAAAAAACACATGTATCACTGAAAAATAGAGGAACAATACATATTTCAGTACAAAGTATGTTGAAGAAGTTACAAAACTTGTACGCAGTCCATGTTGATACTTTTCAAGCGAAAACATGCAAACTCATGACAATAATTAGAATATTCAAATAACAGAGTCTGTGCGAATCATTTACAGGAGTACATTCACAGTCATTACATTGCTCCGCAGAACGTTTGACTCTATCTCTGGAATGACTTGCAAGTCCTGATGCAAGAGGAATTCCACTGGTGGGGCATTTCCACGAAGTTACTTTGAATCCACTGGATTTCCAGGAACTGAAGCATGCTCGGATAAGTGACTGTTCATACGAATTAACAACTCGTGGATCATTATCTAGGTAGTATTGTCCATCTACATATGTCATTGCAGGACTGTTGAATGTGAGTGAATTATACACCAGACCACGGCCATTTGATCCTTGATAACAATATCCCGATGCCACCATATTTTTTTCGTTTTCGGGACATTTGCTGTAGAAATGATAATAAGCGCCAGCATGCATTGTCTTTCTACTGCACTTATCCATATTTTGATCAGCTATTTCTGAGTCGATGAAATGAAATATTCCAGTTTTTGGTGCTTCCGGTCGACCGTTTCTCATATATAACGTGAAGGCCATGTAATTTCTGTTGTCCAGTACTTGAGCATTTCTAGAATGAGGTTGCAAGTAATCGATTTTTATGGTTAAACCTCGACTTGAAACTATGTAACCGTTTACATTCCAGTTTAGCTGCCTTTTTACAATATCCAAAACATTTTCCGTATCATTATCATTATCACCTTGAACTAGAAGTGTCTTTGAATGTAACAGTGCTATTGCAATTACAATTAACAATGCCATTTCACCACTTTTACCCCGTTTTGATTGCCTGGCTTCAAAAACGAAAATGATCAACTTTATCTTCATTCCGAGTATGTTTAGATCAGGAAGTAAAATAGAGATTACAAAATTTATTAAGTGTACGTTTATTTTAAGGATTTACTCATTTTCTTCAAATAAAACACATATTCCAATGTTTATTATCTGAGGTAAAGATAATTAATTTAAAGTCAACTTCAACGCAATTTTAAGCTCAATAAGATAAATATATACTTTCTTGAATCCGCGGCATTGATAGCCTGTCCAAGTTTCAGATCATTTTCATTTAATCCTATGGTTAGGATAAACAACACAAAATCATCACGAGAGAAATACTTATAGTCACTTTTTTTACGAATTGTTAATGAGCTCCTTCCTGAACATGATGTGACAATTAAGTTCAAAGTCTTACTTATTAAAGAGAGTTGACAATATAACATTATAAACAATAGTAGTAAAATGACTTTAAACGGAGCTTTTAGTAAATGTGTATAGTCCGAAGTCCGTTGTTCATCGTCTTTAGTCAATAGTATTGCGTGTTTTACTCAAGCATGGTCTGTGTAATTTTGAAAAGACCTCCCTCAA
The DNA here is from genome assembly GCF_021730395.1 of Mercenaria mercenaria. Lineage (NCBI taxonomy): Eukaryota > Metazoa > Mollusca > Bivalvia > Venerida > Veneridae > Mercenaria > Mercenaria mercenaria. The sequence goes on along the minus strand of NC_069363.1, from coordinate 35,325,142 downwards.
GATTCTTCTAGACAGCATTCGAACAGCAGACGACATTATACACGTGGTCTGTAACATTTATCAAGCTTCTTGACAGCATTCAGACAGCAGACGACATTATATACGTGGTCTGTAATATCAATCAAGCTTCTTGACAGCATTCGGACAGCAGACGACATTATACACGTGGTCTGTAACATTTATCAAGCTTCTTGACAGCATTCGGACAGCAGACGACATTATACACGTGGTCTGTAACATTTATCAAGCTTCTTGGAATGGTTTCACTTTACATCATTGTCACAATGTATCAAAACCCTCGAACAACATCTGCCCATGAACCTCTGAGTGAATATTCATCAAACTTTGTGAGAAATATTCTTGTATAGATCGCTCTGGAACTGTTAAAACGATTCCGCTTGACTACATTAGATATACTTTTGGTAAACTTTCAGAAGTTAAGTTGTGACTTAACCTTGGAGTTAAGCCGTGTTGTATATATTTATAACGATTTAGTCAGCACGTGAATATCGGGACAGGAGGAAAGTTAAACAATAGTTTCGATTTTTCAGCTTTAAGGTTTAGGAGTGTATCTTCAAAACACACGAACAACATCTTTACCAACAATCTGCCTGACTATTACATGTTCTGCCGTGCTGTTCCGTACGATGGATGCTTAAAACATTGTGAAAAAATTGTCCCCTTTAAGAATGAATGCCATTTGCAAAGAAATAAAAATAAACAATTGCTGAAAACTAGTTTCAACCTAGTTATGATAAATTTCAGCACCGGGACATTATTGCAAATGCATCGTAACGAAGATATATGTAACAGTTCTTTGAAAATGGTGAGTTTTTAAAGCACTGAACTGTCCGAAAGTGTGATTCCCTTATTCAGCCCTTTTCGGGAATTCAATGTAGATATCAGTAAAATGACAGTTGTTGTGTAGAGTAATATACATGTTTTATATGCTTTCAGTTTTCATGTGAAACAACCTTTTCTTTTTATGATTTGGTGTTGTTTGATTTTTTTCAAAATGTAAGGCTAAGTCTTAAGCGATGTGAGAAATGACTTATCTCTATATTAGTTGAAATATTTAGATATAGATGAACATCTTTAACAAGAGGTCAATGGAAAAATGTTGAGAATAGAGATATTGGTTAGCCTCTGTGGCATGTAACAAATAGACCTTATTCAAATAATCTTCATCACCTTGGATTAGTTGGCCTTTGAACTATTAAAACCCAAAACAAATTGGTTCATCTCCTTAAGTGACCAGTGACAATGACCCTATAAAGTTTGACGCCTGTAGGCAAAACCAATCTTCAGCTGCTCATTTGAAACCGATTTTCAGCTAAGGATCACCGCGACCTTGAGCTTTGAGCAACTGACCTCAAAATCAATAAAGGTCTTCTGCCAGTTATGACCAACCTGCCTACCAACTTAAAGGTTTGAAGTTTTAACGTTAAAGCATTCTAAAGTTTTCAACTGGAATCCAAGAGGACGGATTGTCAGTCATTATAATTATGCTACCCCGTTCCGAGTGGGATGGTGACATAAAATGTTTCAGCTGACGATAAGTTGAGTATGGAATTGTGGCGAAGGTTAAGCTAATACTTTGCAAATATACGCGCCCGATTTTAGTAAAAATCCGTAGAAATGCAGGGATAAGCGATGACTTAACTATTATGGGATTTAACATTCGCTAGTGCCAGAGTTGAAAACTGGTCATTAGAAGGGCAGAAACTAGTATCTTTAATGTATCGTGTGACCTTTTATGGAAAGTAATTCGCTTTTTGTTTTCTTTATTGTACTTGTAAGGTATATAAACTTATACATTTGAAGTCGTACAAAATAGAATTGGTCATATTTCTATTAACAAACTAATGCGGTTCTAAAAAGCAGAGCTTCTTTTGAAAACAAAGCTCATTCAAATTTTACCCCGCCTCCAGCGATACTACTCTTTGATCTGTGGCTTGCAGATGTAAGTTATACATCATTTTAAAGGTCTCTGACAGCGATAGTAGGATCATTTTTTAAATTGTTTTAGATATTATTGAAAAAATGAAAATTGTATTGACAAAATGTTGCCATTGTTAAATTCCAGACCATGGCATGAGAAATGTTGCATTTTATATGGAAATGTTGCTGTTATGGTAACTAAGATAACATGAAATTTTCTAATAATCCATCAATAAGTAAAGATTGCAAATATGTAGATTTTTGGCTGATTTGCTATGAAAACTATGACAATACTTCATCGTTTATATTTAAAGTGAAATTAAGGAAACCCCTATTATGACACCAAAATATTGAAATTGTAAACAGGAAATAAGATTCTAATTATCTTAGCAGAATGTAATTTAGTATTAGTTGTAGGCCATCTTGCTTTCTCACCCGGCGAAAGCTCAGTTACCTTACAAAAGAATTAAAAGGTTAGGGTGAAAATTCAATTCATATTCTAATTTAACATGATTATGCAATTAATTCAGTCTTAGAGACAAAGTCAGGTAGAAAAAGAAATGACAAATAAATTAAGCATTGACAGTCGTAAATCACTTTTGCTTGTATGAATTGCTATAGATTAGAGCCATTAACACTAACAACATTCCAAATCCCTGGCTTTAGATTTTATTTTTTTCGTTCTGTCATTGATATAGGACTAAATGACTGTAACTTTGTCTGAATGTTACACATTTCTCAGTCAACAATATGCTTCAAACAGCCTGATGATAAATTCAACATTTTCTGCTTTAAAGTCTAAGTTTCATACTTTAAAAATTGATAAACATGGACTTCTTGAATTATTTAGAATATATAGAATCCCTTTCTGTTAGCGGCTGACATGTCAACAGCGTCGCCGCCTAGCAAGCATTATTGTTTATAGAAGAGAATGTTTTGCTGTTAGCATCTGATATATCTCCCATCGGGCATAACTATATAGAGGACAAAATAATATGGCATGTTGTTCAGTCAGCGAATGAACTGTCACTTCTACATTATTTAGACTGTAAAAGATTCAGCGACTGGCGCCGACTGAATAGGTATGTATGGAATATAGAACATGTATACACAAATCCATGTTTTCACTTCATGGAATATCACTCTTTATTTCATTCCCGAGTAGAAAGGTCTTTGCCAAGCTGTTTCAAAACCTAGAGGCGGACCCATTCAATTGCAAATTGACCTTAAAATGACCAATGTAAATTCTGACAGTTTTTCTTTTCCGAAATGTAACTGATTTAAAACACCTACTAATTTACTGAAATATGATCACAAACTATTTTAGGACTGATTTCTTTTGAATGTGACAAAAAAAAAAAAAATAAATAAATAAAAAAAGCGCGAAACCACAATTTCATATCAAACTTGAGCTTTAATGGCGTTAAGCATATTAGCTTTACGGTGCAATGCAAAGTTTGGTGGAAACAGACACAAACGGCAAAATAAAGGACTCTTTTATACTTTTTATCTTTGACAGCATACACGCGAGTACTAGCATATATCACGTATTCTAATATACTTTTCTCTGTTAAAACACTCTTACGCTAGAATGACGTCACGTTAACGTGTGGTGACGTCACTGTTTTTGTTGCGACCAAGAAAGAGCGCTATGATATTTTATCTACTGTTTTAGATTAAGGGCCTATTAGAATCGAAATAATTTATAGCAAAACCGTGTTTTAACACTAATCATACACTCGGGCGGTAATACGTCGTACAAATAAATTATTACTCCCGACGTATAACCGCCATTCGTGCATAAATAGTGTTAAAGCACTCTTTTGCTATAAATTATTTCTTAAATAACAAATCAAACAGTTTATTACAAAAGCGTCCCCATCTACCAACATTACTGTATTCTTTTCTTTACGTTCACTGTGCAACAAACTCATAAAGTTGGCCAAAATTTTCCAGGCTAGTTTCAGTTTCTGTTCAGGGTAAAATGATATTTTTCGTAAAATTCTAGGCCATTCAAGTACGTATGGTGGTATAAGTTTCTGTTTCTATTCAGTGTAGTTCAATATAAAGCATGACTTTTTTATAATTAAGGATAAACACTGTACTTGAAATATTTCTATAGGGTTAAATAAATGTAGTCGGTTATATAGATTTTTGCTGTCATTTCAATATCCTTAATATGAAATATTTTAGGCTGTAGCTTTTATTTTTACCAAGATTCTGAAGTCGAAAGTAGCTTGATATTTATGTTCTTTACATCAATCGTTTTAAGGTATCCATCTTTCAATTTTAACCTGTGCTTGTAAAATAGTTTTAAAGTCTAGTGTCTCTATTAAGTTACTTCCCCAATCAACTATTTACTCATCATTCATTCTCAGCTGGAATGAAGTTTCGGCATTGATCATTATGTTACATTATATATTTTGTATAGTGGTATCTGGACGTAAGATGTGCATGCGACATCCATTTCCTGATTGTGACCTGCCAGTTTTGAGTCATTTCATGCTCAGGAAATGGCCAACATCACAATGTCCTATCAACTGCACTTATGTTATTGAAAGCTCTCTCATTCTTTTAAGTCAGCGTAGATAAGAGTGTTAGTCTATAAGAAATGCTGTTATTTATAAACACTTTATTTGTCAAGATTCATGTAAACGAATAACTTCAAAGTATCAATATCTAGTAATTGAATCCAATTCCCTGGCATATTATAGAGACGGATATGGCACAATTACTTACATCAATTACTGAAAAGGTGGCTGAAACTCTACTTACCATAAAAATTTAGAAAATTTTTGCCTTTACATCTAGTGGTCTGAAGACGTAATATCACTTGTTTCGAACTAAAAAATGAATGACTTGCCAGGCTTAAGATGTTGTACTGTGAAATGAATTCTTCATAATAAAAACTGATGGATTATTGATTTCTATTACTTTTCTCTCAATTGTACCAAAGTGCATTTTAGCTCATCTGAACGTTTTATTAAATAAAGGTGAATGGTCTATCATCTTTCGCCTGTCGCCCGTCGTTAATTACTATACGTCTAAATTCAGTCCCTGGCTTTATGACACTTGGCCAACATGGTAGGTTCAATAAAATGTCGAAAAAAGTTGAATGTTAAGTTACTTGGGGGTCACTAGGTCAAACCACGGGTATTATTTTAAGCATGTGTAGGTCTCTGGGTAAGGCCACCGCCTTAATTAAAGTAGTTCTATATCCCATGCGATGTTTCGAACCCACATTGGAAAGAGGCAAGTTAATTGAAGTAAGCGGCCTTAACCGCGCGACCACGAGGGGGTGCTTTGTTAATTGTAAAGATGCTACATAATCTAGCTGACCTTTATTGTCTGTCTGTATAAATGCAGGAGATATAAAAGCTGGTTTAATTTGGGTAGAAAATAAAGTCACCAACTGTAAAGGTCACACATTCTAACTGATTGTTATTACTCCTAGTAAGAATACTTTATATTATGAAGTCTGTGTCTAGTTTGAAACTGGTCATTTCGGCTTAAAATCTAGGTCACTAGGTCAATCTCAGAAAACTTTGTTTAGAGGCCCAATGTTTATTTGTTCCAATTGAAATCTGGTCAAAATGTGTTTCTTCATAAAGTCTAAGTCGAGTTAAGTATGTGTTACGTTTTTACTCGATGTACATAGAACCAAAAGATTGTCTCTTTGCATAATCTAGGTCAAATTTTAAACCATTTTGTCTGGAGTCAAAATCCAAGTTTCTTGTCAAATTATAAAAAGAAAATAGTAAACTCTGTAAATTCCACATTGTATCCGAGTTACATTGAACATGGTCAACTCAACTCGGTCAGTAGGTTCAGTAATTGAAATCTTTTGTATACACTCTACAAGTCATATTTACTTGTTCTTTACGTTCAACTTGGTAGTTGCTCTTTGTTCCTTATAGTATAGTTCTTGATTTAAAAAGTTATTTTATACAAGAAATATCTTTAAAAAAAGATATTCAGCGTTGGTGGGAATTTAATATATTGAAACTATTAGATTGCCGTATAGCCCGTGCGTTGTTTATATAAGAAATGCATTACTTCTTGACAAAATAATGACGCTTTACAGAAGAGTCCGAAGAGCCCAGTCTTCTCCAATTAATTCTGCATTTCTGACAATTTTCAGTAGATATACCAGCAAATAGACGACATTTTGTGATTCCAAGTCATATAAAAAATGCATTTATTACTATAAGTTTAATTAAGGGGTGGAACTCAATTCGCAAGAACATTACCGAGTTTACGGAGATTGCCGAGTTCACAAGACTGTCAACTACACTATACATAAATAGCTACACACATTTGGTTTCCAAGATTCGTGTACTAAAAACCAATTTTCATTCAGGTAAAACTCCAATATTACGTGTAAACACCACTTTCTACAATAACGTTTTGTGCTTCCACCATAAACGTCATTAGCAACAATATTTACTGTATCTATGTAATACTCCGTCGAAAAGTAACAAAACATTTTGTGAAACAGTATATGAATTTCAGCCAATTAAAAGTATGTATGTATTCATTCCTGTCCATTCCCGTTGTTTTAATTGGTTGAAGAATTGTCAGTTTACAATTTTTAGCTAAACTATCACAACAGCACTCTCTAAGCGCCGTGTAGCGGCTGTATTGTTATATTTTCTAGTCCGTTCATTTGATGGATGTTTATTGGAGTTCCGCTGAAGCCGGTGTTGAGGAGGGGTGAGTGTGTGCGGGGAGGAGAGGGGGGGGGGGAGGGGGTGTTAGTATTTGTGTAAGAGGTGTTGCACATTTCATTACCTCTCATGAACAGACTCAGTCAAACCGAGTCTGCTATTATTCTGCTTAGTTGCAAAGGATCTTTTTACATATTGTATTAACTATCCGAGTGGCGGCTGTAAAATGTCTTCCCGTACTTTGATTTAGTGTTGTTATATTTTCTGGTCCTTTGGGATCATGGAGTCCATTCAATGGATGTGAAATAAAGTTCCGCTTTAGCCGGTACTAGGGGCGTGAGAGGTGTTGCACATTTTCTTACCTCTCATAAACAGACTCAACAAAGCGAGTCTGCTTTTATTCTGCTTGGTTGCATTCTATGCTTCCAAAGGATCTTTTTACAGATGTTATTAGACAGCTACGCCGAAAAAATGCTATATAACTTTAGCTTACAAGTAATAAACTTAACTGGAACTCTGTGTTGTTGTGTAATGGAAACATCATAATGTCATCACATTTTGCTTTTTTAAATATGTCACTAGAATGAAGTAAAAAAAAATAGAATAAAATAGCACGATAAAGAAAGTCATTCATTTTATTTGATTTATTAAACTACTTGTTACGATAAAGAAAGTAATTCATTTTTATTTGATTTATTAAACTATCAATAGTTTGTAAGAAGAAGTTTCTGTCACATACTGAAGGTGCGGATCGGAAAATCCGGCTACCGGATAACTTTTTCGCGGTAACACGACAGAGCCGAACCTCTTTGCCATCTAAAGAGTTACCCTTGAAACAGATATTATCATCTTCACCTACTGCCAGTGAAATTTTATGATGAAAATTTTTGTGCCCCCACTATTAGTGTGGGGGCATAATAGAGTTTGTCTTGCTCGTGCTTCCGTCCGTCCGAAAAAAGTTTTTGACGCGCCTAGCTCAAAAAGTCTTTGATATAAATTGATGAAACTTTGCTTGAGTATTTATCATGATATGAACTTGCGCACCTCCTGTTTTTCGTTTGGCTCCTTCCCCTATTTCCAGGAGTTAAGGGCCCTGAAATAGTGAAAAATGCACATCTTCACTTTGTGATGCGCCTAGCTCAAAACGTGTTTGATATAAATTGACGAAACCTTGCATGAGTCTTAATCATGATATGAACTTGAGCACCTCCTATTTTTCGTCTAGCTCCGCCCCCTATTCCAGAGATACGGCCCCAGAAATAGTCATAAGAATGCACATTTTCACCTTGTGACGCGTCTAGCTCAAAAAGGTTTTCATATAAATTGATGAAACCTTGCATGAGTCTTTATCATGATATGAACTTGCACACTTGGCATTCTTCTTGAGATTTTAGCGCTACTTACAGAGTTACAGCCCTTGAAATAGCTAAAATATTGAACGATTTGTATATGTATATGGACAAATAGTATATGGCCTAGAATAAAGAATCCTTTATAAAAATGTTTGTTGAGGCTATACCCCTTAAGACAGCGAACATATGAATTATTGCCCTTGTTTGTGACAAATGTACCAGTGGGGGCACACTCTGTGTCCTATAGACACATTCAAGTTTTCAAATATTCTCAATACGTTGTTGCAAAACATCGAAAAGTGTTGCGTTTCCAATGGGGTTCAGTTTATATTGATTTAATGGTGTTTTATTTGTCTGAATATTCACATTACCGCACGAGTCTTAAGTCGTCTGGGTGAAAACTCTAAAATCTTGTATTATTACCAGAATCCGTTGTAGTTTTTAAAAATACAAGTTTGAATAATGTACTTTATTTCGGCTACGGCATAACGTAGATAGAAAGTACGGGTAAGAACTGTGGTAGGGCTATTGGAAACACACGTACTGGAATAATCATGAAATTTTTTATTTGTTAAAACAAGGATAATGATGTGAAAAAAAGTTAAGATCTAAGAAAATTTATTGCAGCAACAATGCAATGACATAAAAGTGTTAACATATAAATTAAAGCGTTAAACTTCATATTTTGAAATTCAATAATGTGTGTTTATTATAAAAGTTACATGCTACTCGTATAGTAACAGATCTGCACTTTATTTTAATGCCTCCGGACACCATAATGCCAGACACTTGGTGAGCCAAAATTTAAACGTGTGTCTAAAGTCATCATTATATACTGAATTTGCTGCAAAACGACATTTGCTTATATTTAGAAGTAGCGACAACAACAACAATACCTTTTACGTCAGCCGATATTCAGATTTATTTTCTAAATGAATGAAAAAATAATTTCAGTATTTACACAGTATTTTCAAGCTGAACGAGTTGCTTTTATAACTATTTCATGAGAAATGACTCATAGGTGGAATAATTTGGTTGAAGCTCATTCTTTCTGTAGGTCATCACCTGAACGTCTTAACGCGTGCACGTACATATGTGCAGATAAACAATAGGAGTATGTTGTGAATGTCTGGCAGATTGTAAGAACCGAAAAATAGGATTTGACGAGAGGTGTTGTAAATGTTTATGTACTAAGTCGGTAAGAAACTTTGATATACTCGGCGCTTTTTCAGAATATGTTAAAATGTTAAACTTCATTAAGTCTTCTGTCAAATATTCACAGCAAACATTTATATATATAGTATAACGGAAGCAGAACAAAGAAGTATAATACTGGCTTTAAGACACACTCATGTTTAAACTTCAGGACAAGTATAATTATCAGAGTGTTTCCTAAATTTTGTAACAGTAGGAATTCGTATCAGTATATATATCAGTGCTCTAAGAACTATACTATCCTCTGTGAATTTTAAATTCACAGAGGATAGTAAACTTCTTAGAGCACTGCGCATTGTGCAACTCAAGGTTGTGGTATACCAAGCAGTTTTCATTTTTAATAAAATTTGGCTCTCCATTTCCCCAAAAAGAGGGCTTATCAACAGGTGTCCCATCTGTCCAGATGTAAGTTCCGTCTTTGTCTCCATCATTTGCTCCAAGCCACGTGCTGACTGCTATAAATAGATGTATTACATGTTTATTAAGTATAGTTAAGATCCTAGTTATTACAAATGCATGCATTCTTTGCTACCTGCATATAAATGTAGGAACATATGTAATAAAACAGTTACTGTATAATGAATAGTAATATCATAAAAAATATATAGATATACTTAATATGCACTTCACTTAAAGACTATCGACATTTCTCGGATCTTCCGCAGAAAGAGTAAAGTTTAAGTGCTTTAAGAAACATATTATTCCGAGAAGGACCCCGTTGTTTGTCAGATGTCCACTGTCGGAATCTTATTAAATGAAAAAGGTTTTACTACGTGCAAATATGAAATTTCAGCCAATGAAATCGTTCAATAAACGATTCATCAAAAACATCATTTCATAATTGCGTTCCGGATATGCACCTTAACATCTTTTCTTGCATAACTCTAGAGGTCTGTGCTATATTTACACCTATGATATTATGAATAATTACAGAATTGCAGAGTATTGCCGAGAATATTGACTGGCCCGTTATACCAACCTCAGTTATACTTACTGTCTGTAGAAGACATATTTTTTTTGACGAAATCATGTTCAGGTTCTGTTTTTATGTAAGCCAGATGTCCTCCAAGATTTTCACAGTAAATCTATATATATAAATTGATAAGCAAGTTATAACGTTAATGAACCGAAGAATTTTTATTTGGTTTCCACGTTTTTTTATTTGTGTTGCCCAGACACAGCGAAATTGACACTGTAAAAAAATGTATGATATTTTTAATTTTCTCGTATTTATAATTTTGCTCGGAAAACAGCAAGAAAAAACAGACAACGAAAGGTGACGCTCTTGAACTTTCTTGCAGAGGCTTTCTTCGTTTCCCCAAATAATCAATTTAATACCGTTTCCAACCAATTATTGACTTTTATACTTATTTATATAAATAATCTGGACGTTCAAATTTGGTAACGCCCTGGTTTGTCATTTTGTACAGTATTTCAAGTTTGCATTATATGACTTGATAGACAGTACAATTCGTAAAACGGCAATATCTGTCCTAGTTCTGAACGAAGCATATGTCTGAGCACTTATTTTTTTAGTTAGATCATTTCATATCCAATGGTCATGGTTTCGACGAAAAGGTTTATTAGGAATTATAAGGTTCCTTCATTAATAAACCCTGCCTAACAGCACACACATTAAGCTTAAAAAGACCCTATTGTGTGCGTTATTTGACAGGGTTTGCACGTGCATGAACAGCAGAAACAGTGATTCCAATATGAACCGATTGTACCGAGTATACATGTTGCCATAAATTGAAACAGTAAAGACATACCATTCAGTGATTTGTTAAAATTAGATCGAGATTACTAAGAGTGATATCTTATCAAAATATAAAAAAGGGTCAAACGAAAACGTTTTGTTTGGAATACAATAAAAACGGACAGAGTGAAAATAGTATAGAGCACAGAGCTATTGAGGAACCGCAATGATAGTGATATAAAGTTACATAATCTGGAGTATTTTCCCCGCTATTACAATAAATAGATAAAAGCGTCTATGACAAAATATTTACGGTCTGTTTTAACGATGATGGATGTTCCCAAAGTAAAAAAAACGTGAACGTGGATTTATAACTTTACAAAGATATGTTGAATTTAGAGGAGTTCGTCTGTCTTTTAGTGTTGTTAGATGCCAACAGTTGAAGATCCAAAGGGATTAATGACAGGTGAATCGAACATTTGGTAGCCCCTAAGCTGCCAACTTCAACATAGAAGTGCGCCTTGTTACACACTGGCACTATGTCATAGTGCAAATAGCTTCATCCCACGTCTTGCTTAAGACATCCCGTTAGGTCATCTGGGGTTACACATTATGTCGGTTAGTTAGTTTGTTTTGTTTTGTCAGTTTTCATTTGATTGCGCTGGTAGACGTAGCTGTTTCAAACAATTGCTAATCAATCGTTAGCCCAGTGAAATTTGAATTTTGAGATCTGTTTTCAATTTCAGGTCGATGCCTGGATACAACTGTATTTTTAAAATGGGAATTCAAAAATCATATTTATTATTTACGCCCATTATCATACTGATACTGCTCGTGACTTTCGATTTTATGTCAGTTCGTGCGTTTGAAACCGAAATTAAATAATTAAAAAGCTACTGTTGGTCGCTATTCGCTTCCTTCTATTTCGTTTATATAATTTTTAAAAACTTAGAATTTAATACTGAATATTGTTCAGCAATTACGAATGGTAAAATAACCGCCTTATTGGCAGTTTTTATAATAATCTGTAGAAAATATGTTAGAAAATAAACAGTGACATAAGTTTGTTCTTATTATCTTGCATCACGTCGAAAACCGTCCACTTTCGAATTCCTCGCAAGTGCAGTAAACATCCGAGCACACTTTGCCTGATTTGCTATAGCACAGAATTTAATTTTCAATCTCTTTATCTTCGAGAAGGAGTGAATGATTTAAGTATGGTAGCTTATTTCTGCCACGAGATATCTCGATAATTTGTAAACTTTCCAGGAAATGTGTGCATGTGTCTGAAAACATTTCAGCAATAAATAATATTTCATAGATATTTTTATTTATTTCCTGAAAACGTTTTAGGGCAAAATTTCGCGTTAATGCTTGGAACTGCCACGTAGCCACGAGATGCTCGGTAACTGTCACGATAATATTTAAAAATTTCAAGCAAAGTTGTGCATTTTACTGAAAACATTATCGCAATAAATTATTTTTTCTCGAACTGCTTTTTATTTGCAGGAAACTTAAGGCTACTGCAAAAAATATTGTAAAAAATGTTCAAAATATCACGATAATTTCTGAAAGTATCGAGACAGCTAATCTAGCTAATAAATGGCAGTTGTGGGCACTTACACAAAATAATGTAAATTATCGCAATAATATTTCCAGGAAACCTTCCGCTACTGAGATAATCTTTTCAGAAAACTTCGCTTTATCAAGATAATTTTTTGAAGTATCGCGATAGCTTTCTAGCTATCTCGTGGCAGAAATATGCCACCATATTTAAGGCCGGGATATTTTTAATATTCTCAAATCTGACCTTTTCATACATATATACACATCAGAATCATTACATTAAAATAATTGATTAATTTATTACCTTCCCATCTTGCCATTTTCGTAGAGTTTCGTCCTGTAAATAGCATGAATTTCCATTGCATGTTGTAGCCGCTCCGTCTAAACAAACAAAATGAGCTAGATTATCCGAAACTTGTATACTATTATAATATATTCTCTTGTTCTGCAAAATATTTGTTTAACATTTTTTCATCGACTGGAATTCGATGAATATAATATTCTTTCACTGGTTGCAAGTGCAGATGGGAATATCCGGCTCGAGAGTAACTGTTTAGACGGAAACGAGTCTCCGCGTAAACAGTTTCCCAAGAGTCGGATGTTCCCATCTGCATCTGGAGCTAGTGACAGAATAGTTTGCTTGCACGCCATTAACTAGGAAATACCCCAAGGCAGTACAAAGAAAAAAGAAACGTAATATTTTCTATTCTGTTTTATCATCTACTGTGAAAGGTTATGTTTTTCTCATCAGATAGCTCTAAATGAATCGAGAAATATATTATGAGGAACAAAGAGGAACCATCAAGGTATTTGATTTTAATCCAGTCTTACGTAAAAATAATAAATGTACGGATCTATTATTACATAGATGCAATCCGTTATTTGGCATTGACAGCAAAAGAGACAAATTACACCCAGAGTGTACTTCCTGTATATCGAATTGTAGGGGTTTTCAGTGATTTCACCAGTGCTAGGTAATGTCGGAGTGTAACATGACTCTCATGCTGTAAATGACGTATAACGAATTACATCTACATAGCAGATTCGTGCAGTGATATTTTCTTATGTAAAACCGGATATAGAAATCAAATACCTTGATAACTGCAATATATTTTTCGATTCAAAAATCCCGGCAGATGATAAAACAGACAAGAAAATACTATATTACTGCTATTTGTTTTATGGCTACAAGCAGAAGATTCTATTACTGTCGTTTGTGCAGATGGGATCATCCGTTTATCGGATAAATGTGTTGGCGGTAATTTGGACGCGACTCATTACCGCCTACACATTTACCCTGGAGCTGGATATTTATATCTGCACCCACAACCAGTGAAACAAGAGCTGTTTGTAAACAACGTACGCCCTCATGATGGCTTGACCTTTGACCTCCAAGCCCATTATCAACTTTATAAGCATGAAGTGGCTCTCCAGTAATGGAATGGAAACTGTTTTCAAATTCAGGCCCGTGACATTGACCTTTAGCTTACTGACCCCTAAACAATAGGGCGCTTTACATCATTAAGCCCAATTATGCTATCAAACTTGACGGTTCTTGGTGAAGTGATTCTCAAGTTACCGTGCTGAAATAGCTTTCAATGTTCAGATCCCTTTCACCTTGACCTTTGACCTACTGACCCAAACACAACGGGATAATTTACTCTATAAGCCAAATCATACTATTATGTTTGAAGATTCTAGGTCAAGGGGTTCTGAAGTTATTGAGGGGAACTGTTTAAGATGGTCCATGTGGCATTCACCATATTCTAACACGACCAGCAAATAACCTACATACTTGTAGAGAAAAATCTATCTCGGGTTATTCTGCAATAAACCACTCGCGTGCAATGACGTCATCCGATCCAGGTGCGTAAAAAGTAGTTACCAGTTTTTTTAACACTGTTGATACTAGTATGACGTGTAAGAATCGAAATAATAAGTTCCCAAGTGTGATTTATCGTAGAATAACCCAAGTTTTTCGTTCTTATGCAAAACAATATATCACTCAGGCCTACGGCCTTCGTGATATATTCTTACGCATAAGAACTCAAAACTCAGATTATTCTACGTTAAACCACGTTTGGGAACTTATTATTCTTAAATAACCAACACAATATGGGTCATCTACTTTATATGCTCAATAATGCTACCAAGTTTGAAGAATGCAGGTCAAGTGATTCTTAAGTATTGAACGGAAACTGTTTTTCTCAGTTTCAGGTCCCTCTGACCGTGACGTTTGACTAACTGACCCCAAAACAATAGAGGTCATCTACTTTATAAGCCAAATCATGCTACGTTCGAAGGTTCTGAGTCAAGTGGTTTTCAAGTTATTGGGCGGAAACCGTTTTCAAGTTTCAGGCCCATGTGAACTTTGCTTGTCCTATTGACCCCTGAAAACAATAAGGATCTTCTGCTTGACAAAATCTGAAAAGTAGATCCCTCGGAAGTACCAGCCATGCCATGCTTCTAAGTTTGAAAGTTCTGGTCAAGTTGTTCTCAAGTTATTGGGTGGAGGCCTTTTTCATGTTTAAGGCCCCTTTGACCTTGACCTTAGACCTACTGACTCAAAACAGTTATAGGATTAATAAGTTCGATCATGCTACTAAGTTTGTAGGTTCTGGATCAAATTGTTCTAAAGTTATTTGGCAGAAACCGTTTTCAAGGTTCAGATCGTTGATTTTGACCTTTGACATACTGACTGCAAATAATATGGACTTCATACATTGCATAAGTCCTATCAAACAACAGAATTTAAAGTTCCAGGATCAAGTGGTTCTCTAGTTATAAGTTGGAAATCGTTTTCAATGTTCGGGTACCTGTGACCTTGACCTTTGAACTAGTGACCCTAAAAGAGGATTGATACATCTACCTACTGCATAAGCGTAATCAAATTACCAAGTCTGAAGGTCCTGGATCAAGTGGTTCTCGAGGTATTAGGTTCCTTGTGACCTTGACCTTTAACTTATTGACAAAAAAAAACAATAATAGGGGTCATTTACTTTATAATCCTAATCATGCATGTAATGGGTCAAATGGTTGTCAAGCTATTGGACGGAAACCTTTCACCCTACGGACCGGCCGACCAACGTGACCGACAGGTGCAAAGCTTTATACCCCCGCATCTCCGAGGGGCTTGTGGGGCATAAATTTTTTATAAGCCGATTCCCTAAAATGGTAAAGGAAATATAGCCTTATATCAAACTGAGAAACACGTGTTCACTAACTGAATACATTGTTGGTTCATTTTTAGGTTGTAATGTCACACAAGAAATGCTATATCACTGAACTTATGCCCTCGCGCTGTCTCGGACTGAGTTTATATCATATAAACTGATTTTATAAATATTGCTGGAAAAATTGTTAAAACTGTATTTTGTCTGAATATGTACAAAACATTATTGATATATAGTAAGGGCAGACGTACGTTAAAATATCTTTTTAAATATTTGAATATATATTGTATGGAAAACGCATTCTTCAGGCTTTATTAGGTACAAATATGAAAGCATTATATAACAAGATTCTTATATATCACATTTTTGTGCTGACAAGGACATATACATTACCTGGTACACATTTAATGTCTGTGGAACTCCAAGCACCAGTCTCTTGGCATTCCGCTATACCAGTGCCACCAGACACATCAGTGTACCCGTCTAGACAATAGTACTTGATTTTGTTACCAATAGAAAACATATTTCCACGAACCAATGTAAACTGTTTATTTTCCGGTGGACCACATCCTAAGGTAAATAAATTTTAAAGTCATTCGAATTAGCAATAGGTTTTTGTTGTACAATTTGTTTTGACTATTTATTTTGTAAATGTTATATCATGCCAAAAATAAGGAAAGTGCTGTTTTCTGATTTGCTAATATGTTAAAACAGACAGATTAAGCATGTGCATGCGTCATTATGACATGTGTCGGGTTGTTTATGTCATGAAAAGCAGCAGTATTTCTTTCATCGATACTGATCAATTACAAAGTCTTAACATTAAATATTCTTAAATGTATTTCTGTACTGCATTATATGTCTAACGACACTACAACGATTGAATTCTGAAGGGCGTAGCACTTACATATCCATCACAAACATGACATATAGCCTAAAGTCCATACATCAACATACCGTAACCCTAAGACCAAACAAGAGCTCGTAGAACACGAAATGTCCCATTGATGACCTTTGACCTACTGACCTCAAAATCAACAGGGGTCATCTGCAGGTCATGATCAACTTCCCTATTAGGTTTAGAGATCTTAGGCCCAAGCGTTCTCAAGTTATTGTCCCGGTATGGTTTAACTCTTCCGGGTCACTGTGACCTTGACCTTTGATCTACTAGCCTCAAAACTCTCAGGTGTCATCTGCTGGTCATGATCAACCTCCCTATATTCAGTTTCCTGATCTCAGGCCTAAGCGTTCTCAAGTTATCGTCCGGTAACGGTTTAACTGTTCCAGGTCACTGTGACCTTTGAAATCTGATCTACTGACCTCAAAAATCAATAGAATCATTTGCTTGTCATGACAAACCTTCCTAAGAAGTTTCGTGATCCTAGGTCTAAGTGTTCTCCAGTTATCTGTTTAACTGTTCCGGGTCACTGTGACGTTCACCTTTGACCTACTGATCTCAAAATAAGTGGGGGGGTCTACACACCGACCGGCCGACATCTGCAAAACAATATACCCCTCCTTCGTAGGGGGCATAATGAATGTTATAACATCATTATAATTATTCAGATTAACAACATTGTTTGCATGGACGCCTTTGTAATAATGAGGACAATATATGTTCGTAGTTTTCTTAAGTTTGTCGTAAGAAGCAAATCAACGTGATCAAAGTTCATCTTAGAGCGTCTTACCTCCACGAGTTTTGACATGTAAAATCCATTGTCTCTTATTTACCTGCACTTTGTTTATTTTGGTGTGTTTAGAACGTATCATCAAATTCTATTTACCTGAGCTCTTGCAAATACTGTATTTATCTGCTGGCTGGTCGTTTTTTCTGCACACGCCGTGAGGTTCACACTCACTACAGACCTTGTACGTTTCCTGAAGTAAATTTAAATACTAACATTTACACGATAATATCAGGCCGTTGATACTAGTTTTCACTTGAATTTACATATATATTATACTGTACAGTGAAAACACTTACTCTGAGACAGTAAGGTCATATACTGGAACTGGTCATTCAAAACGTGTAACAGTGAAAGCCCCAGTTAATTAAAAAAATCCCTAAAACTTATATCTAAAGTTTCTTACATTGCATACCTTTACAATTTTGGCAAATAAAGTTTGCCCATATCTTATTTAATATTGTTTTATGTTTCTTATTTTCCCCATACGTAGTTACCCTTGGTGTGAGTTAAGCTGAAAGTAGCAAAAGATGATCGAAACATAAAAACTTTGCTATTGTTGTCAAGTAGTTTGTCAGACAAGAATGTCAATAGGGCAATAGTGAAGTATACAGGCAAAATTGCTGAGTCATTCAGCAGTAGAAATTGTCGTAAAGCAGCGATAACTCCCTTATTTATTAAAAAAACATATGAGTATGGGTACTTTTTTTCTTAGTAAGATCATTTCTCATCTGATAATCACGGTTTTGAGGCAAAATTACATAAAAAGATTTTTTTCAGAACTTTTTTCTTTTTCACTATTTAAATAGGAAAATGGTGCGTAAAAATGGTAGTCGCATAACGGCGGATTCACATAGTCCTCAGTTCTTTTTGCTCTGTAGAGTTATTTTCCTTATTTTCTTTGCAATTATTTTGCTGAAATGACATGACAGCGTTTTCACAATGAAATATAACATGACAGAATTTGTCATGGAAACTTAGTTCATACACCACTACTACAATTTGCGGTCTCATTTTTAGCTGATTTTGCAGTTTGTGTGTTTGACTGAAAATATTTTTCTTCTATCAAACATTACCCCCTCTTTTCTTTTGAGTTTTATTCAGCACTGACAATATTCTTCAAGAAAATGTAGGTCCTGATGTGTGCTGCGGCCACTGGAAATATTTCAATTTTATATAGAATAAAGAAACAGCTATTTAGTGTGTTGTAACTTTATGGACGGCTTGTGTTAATAACAGTGATAGCTGGATCTCAGCATCACACATTATGTTGAATACAATAGTAAAAGGGAACCAACTGTTTATTAGAGCAAGTACTCGTGTACTCGTTGCAAAAAAAAAATGTTCGAATTTGGACCAATAAGAAACAAGTTCCATAAATAGCACCAATCAAAGGACACCTTTGCTAGGACATAGATGGATGACAATGAGTCATTCTGTATCCAGTGACTGAAGTAAACACATCAAGGATTCAACTTATAATTTATCCCAGTACCGTGATAAATGAACTGTTGCAGCTACACTGTCAGGGCAGATAAATATATATAAAAGAAGACGTTTGAGACTAAAGAAGAGTTGCAATATTGTAAGTAGGTTTCGAGCTTTAGGGCCAGCGCACTGCGATTTGACCCATTACATTGTGTAAGAGGCACTTTCCTAGGTCATTTAACTCGTATCCTGACATACATAAAATTGATATACGTATGCTATGTGGTATTGTTGTTATGATATAGATTTCCACGCACTTGCGAATCATATTTTAGTTAAATGCATTCAATTAATGTTCTTATTAAAGGTTTTAATACACTTAATAGCTGTTCCTGTTTATTCTTTATAAAATTCACAGATAAAAATCCAAAGAAAAGCAGAGGTCATGTAGGTATGATGCAGAAAAAAAAATCAGTCAAACACACAAACTGCAAAATTAGCTAAACAATGTGACCCCAAATTGTACTGGTGGCGTATGATCTAAGTATACATGACAAATTTTGTAGTGTAATCATTTTATTATTAAAGTGGTATCTACATGTGAAGCATAGAATCAGCAAAAACTGAAAAGAAAATAAGGAAAATAGCTCTACGGAGCAAACAACTGAGGACTATGTGAATCCGCCATGATGCGACTACCATTTATTTTTTCGCGCCATTTTCTTATTTAATGTCTGTTTGCCTATAAGAAAAACTTTTTTCTCTAAGACTGTGCCAGTTTCATTTGAAATGTATAAACAACCTAAATGCATGAAAAAGTACAAGGTTTTTAGTTTCTAAGGTATTATGGCAATTTCAGTAACGTATGACAAATTTCGGCAAAAATAGCTGTTACTATATATTTTTATTATAACTGTAGCCTATATTTGCCCTGTTTCGTCGTTTTTACTCTTATCTGCATACAAATTATACATTAAAACTGTTAAATATGCTCAATTGTACCCCTAACTACTAGAAATTAGAAATCTTTAGGCTATCAATTTTTTGAGAAAAAAATACTGTACACACTAAACATTGAAAATGTGGTATGTCTGTACTTAATGCAAAATTACAATGAATTTTTCATTTTCTATCAAATTCTAATCAATGTAGACCTTTCCCATCCTCATCTGGCCAGATTTCAACCAATGTTCCCTTATAGGTTACAGCACACTTAATACCTGTTCTTCTTTACTCTATATAAAACTGTTATATTTACAATGGCTGCAGCACACATCATGAACTACTTTAAATATCTGTAAGTTACATTTTCTTGAAGACTATTATCAGTGCTGAATAAAAATCAGACGAAAAGTAGGGGGTCATGCTTGATACAAGAAAAATATTTTCAGTCAAACCATTTTTAGCGTCATTTTCCTATTCAGTGTCTGTATGCATAATTGGCCATTTTGGAATTAGGAAGCCATCTTGAATTTGTTTAAGACTGAAGTTTGTGTGTTTTGAAAAGAAATGTGTGTATCTTCTATGATGCTGGTCGTCTAGAGAAATACTTAAACGGTTTTCCTGTATAATGAGAATTTAAGGGTGGTCATGCAAAACTTCGCTTTCTTAATAAAGACATTGACATTATCATTGGTCGATTCCAGAAATTTGCAATTTCCATTAAATTTTAAAACAAACAAAAATGCATTTTGCACCATGACACTTTTCTGTATTTTTAGTAATTGTAATTGTATAATGCTTTCAGCAAAATTCAATTATTTGTGAGTTTTTCTTTTCCCATATTTTCATTAAAGGCCTTTAATTTTGTTGTTTAAGCAGGAAATCCGTACATGTGATAAAAAGGATATCACATTTGAGTCTTTCCGCATTGAAACACGTTGAATAAAATTGATATTATGATTGGCAGAGCCTCGCATTTTATTATTTAATAAATTCAATATGAAAAGACACTCGTGTAATATCCTTTATTTATTCATTTGTTTTAACTTCAGTCTGCACTTGCATCTCATGTTTCGCAGCAGTTATAAAACAATATAATATATAATGCACATTTGAATTTCAAATGAACGGATCGGATACTTCTAAACAAAATCAATTCGATTGTTGAATAACTGTTTTTGTGAGGAAGAACATGCAATTCATAATTGATAGTAACACAAGAACTTTATAGAAGATATGCACGAGTTGCGATTAGCATGTATAATAATAGTCTCGACATTGCAATTTGAAAGTATGAAAGACGCATTTTTACATAATGATCAATATTTCTGCAAAATCAACAAACTCATAATGAATTTATAGAAATGGTAAATCATCTTTTAAGCACCCCATCCCCCCCCGCCCCTCCCATCCCCCCCCCCCCCAAAAAAAATAACATCACTATCAGCATTTTTCAAAATAATGGAAATTATTTTAGAATTAAAATAATTTAATTTATTTTTCTCAAATTGTTGCTCGTTAATTACCGTTTGCTAGTTTATTAAATTGTCGTCTGTTTTCGTAGATAAACGTGTCATCGATATTGTTACACTTGGCTGATCTGAACTGGTTCCTATTGATACTGGTACCCAGTCGATATAATATTAATACCAATATCTCGTGTAGTTCCCTCACATTTTGCTAGCTACACCGTCGGTAACGTCAAAACTATTTACATGTTTTGATTTATCATTGCAATGCCTCGTGGTCAAAGGCGGGAACTGATATTTCGGAGGAATCCTTGCAACAGAAATATTCTGTAGTATGCTCCTCAGGACAATGGCAAGAGGGATGCTAGGTGCAGATGCTTTAGAAGAGAATGTTGTTGACGGTGTTACCAATCTTCTGCCGGTATGTCGAAAAATAATATCACAGATTTAGTAGATTGTTTGTTGTTCAAACATAGAGCCTTAGGTTTTTTCATAATATTCACGAATGGGGTGTGGCGACGCAAATATATATCTACGCACGCGTCTACAGGCTATCCTTTTGACTCTATTTTGGCATACAATATCAGTAAACTGGGTTTCCCACGGTTATTCAAATTTTACTGTGTATATAACTTTTGATGACATAAGGCAACATGTACTACACTTAGCTCGCAAAATCAAAGGTGTTTTGTATACACAAATTTTTTAATTTGATATAATAGTCGCTATTTTGACAGGCGTCTCTGTTCATAGTCATGATTTCCATGCTTTTTCAGTGTCAATTTAAGGTATAAGGTAGAACTGGAGCAGGTGTCTAACAACAGTTCGTTTTTGTAAACATCATGTTTGTAAAATTAGATGTAGTTTTTGTATCCTAGCTACGATTTTCATATTTTGATATTTATAAGAATTTTGCATGTAGAGAAATATTTGTTTTGAAAACTTCTGGTACGAATGACCTTGTAATAGAACTGTATTTGACATTTCTTTACAAACTTTACGCTCGACAGATGTTTACTTAGCGATTCAGGGTCAGCTTTAATTAAATGTTAAGGCGAGTAGATAATTAGGTATTACAACGGAAATGCACAGTCAAAAGTCCGTATTTTGCAAGGGTTTGGTAGTTAATCTGAATAGTTATTAGCGCATTGAATGTACAGAAAAATATTAAGTTTTTTTTTTGAGAAATCTACTAATGAATTCATCACTTACATTTCAGTATACCAGGTATTCTTACAAAATTGATGAGATATTGCATTATATGTATAACTTCAGAGATCGCGCATTGCGTTAGAAGAACTTATTCATTCACGAGTTATGACGATCAATTTCTTTTACGTCAAAGCACTTCAGCTCCATGGCCTAAGTCAAACAATAATTTATGGGCCATTACATGCTGGTTAAACTAGTTAACATCAGTTTTTATGTATATGTATTATGACTGTAATTTCTGTAATCGTACGTGGTTTATTCGCAAATTTGCTTACGATGTAAAGTGTACAAATTTCAACGCGCATATAAAGTCTTCAAGTAATCTAAAGTCTTCGTCTTTTTGTTCGAGCTTCCTTTCATAAAGGATCACTTCTCAGATTCTGTCAGTTTAGGAAACATAACAGTTGGAACATCTTATCTCTTACACAAACTGTCTTCTAATTTCATTGAATTGCTATGTTCACTTTCAGAGTAATAGTTAAATACGTTTCACTGAATTCAGAATAATCAATACGCAAATTTAAAATAATATTGAAACTGACCGAGTAGCCGGTCCCACTGCTAAATTTCAAGATTTCAGTAAAATGTTTCATTTCACAAAATATTTCAGGTGAATATACAGGAACTCGCCATTTATCATACAATGAACGATCTTATTAACGGTTAATATAAATGGGTTCAATAATTAGGTCACTTCGGATCTCAGTTTACGTCATTCATGCGCAGCAGGTTCAATTTAACCATTTATAAATAGTTTACGTTATGTAGCATAGAAGTATGTCAAAACATTAAATTCACAGGCGAACACAAATTAAAACTTATTTGTAGATACACGAGGACGTTGACATATCAATTAAAGTCGCCTTCATTTGTAACTTAACCAGGTACATAACATTTGAATAGTTTGCTAGATTTTAGAATCTGCATATTATTAAATCAAAGTTGAACACTAATAAATTGTCACATTTCTAAGATTGTACCGGTTCGTCACGATGACAATTTTTACCGGTCAATCTTTACTCGCCGTTTTTGGTCTGACAAAACTATATCATCATACAAGAATTAGGATATTTAACAATGTTATGATTTTTACAAAAAAAAAAAAAAAAAAAAAAAAATCAGTTGGATTTCAGTTTTTTCTGTTACAAACTAAGATTTATAATTTTGTCTTTTGATAGTACCCGGGTGAATATTCCGATTTTGGTATTTATTTTCACCGTCACTGATGACTTGATTTATGATACAGACTTGGATTTACAGCAAACATAACATTGACGGAATTGTTTCCAATCTTAGCGGCGGTTGTGGTTTGGGGATCAGACTTATTAAACAACTGCTGAATAATAAGTAATAAATCTAAAAGCTCTTTTGCCTCAATAGGGCAGTTATAAGTATCTTGTACAAACTATCCTGTAGTTGTCAGATTTTATTGCTTTCCTATATACGCTGAACATGTACCAGGTCGTCACGATGACATTTTTGGTTTAAGTTATTCAGATTCAGATAAGCAGCTCCTGATGTAGATCCATAGAGTT
The DNA here is from genome assembly GCF_021730395.1 of Mercenaria mercenaria. Lineage (NCBI taxonomy): Eukaryota > Metazoa > Mollusca > Bivalvia > Venerida > Veneridae > Mercenaria > Mercenaria mercenaria. Next base: position 35,301,258 of record NC_069363.1, on the reverse strand, counting down.
CGAACATTGTTACAATCTTAAATAAAAGTAGCACTTATACCTCGGTTACATACAATACAGCTATTAAATCATTATATATATAAAAAAAAAAATTAAAAAAAAAAAAAAAAAAAAAAATCACTTACCGTTTACCTTAACAATGACCGATATCAACCCATCACATTATTTTCATATAGTGTATGTTGTTTTGTGAAAGACGAATTTAACTTACATTACAGGCTTAAAATCCTACCCCGCTGCTATTCAATTAATTCTGTTGTGTGTATGCAACTATGATTATAATAGGCACGTACCACACTGTTGCACGCAAAACTAATGGTATTTCATATAGAATTATATATAAAATAGACTCTATTTTGACAGGTGTCAATGTTCATAGTCGGGAGTTTCTTGCTTTTTCAGTTACGATTCAAGGTTAAAATGTAGGACGGGAGCAGGGCTTTAAATTAATTTCACAAACTGCACGGGTTTTCATTTACATACGGGTTTCGTCATAAATAAACTGTTAGACGGCTGTCGAAATAATTGTGCTCCCCGAGACAAGCGGGCTCTATCGACAAAGTTTTTAATAAAGGTCAAATGCGACTGCTTCCCGTGCACGATATACGAGGAATACGAGTTGAAAATATGTTAGACTTTGTTTATTGTATCATACTTTGGTTTGTTTACGTGAGCAAACGATTAACATCAAATTGTTCAAGTTTCAGACTTGTCCGTAGTTGAGAACAAATAGCGTATATAAAATTTCAAAACAATGAATATGTATTTATCAAAACCCGTTATTTCAGAATTAAGGAGTAGAAATCGGGTCACAAAAATTTTTCTATGGGCGCAGACAAAATGTCTTCTGTATGTGCATTAATTATCTCAATTAATAGAGAAATGATCGTAAATTCAGGACTTCTACTCGTTAATCTGGAGTAAAATGTCAGTTTTTTCTTTTTTCTGCCGTTTCAGCCAAATCTTTAAAAGGGGAGCTTGTACTGTCTAATTGTTGATGCAAGTTATATCAAAGTCATAGCTTTGGAAGTTGTAAGATTAGATTTAGTAATATATGGCCTACCGCAAGTTAGTTTATTCAGGTGGCAAATTCATTATAATTAGGCTCGATATTGATGCTATGCCACATTTTGTTTCGGTCAGATGGAATACAGTATAAAAAAGTAGGACTACAGTTTTTGGTGATTACTTAAAAGATGCGATTTTTTAAAGAAGAGTTTGAAAGGCCGTAGAATTTTGGCGGATAAATTATAAATTTATTGTGGCGGTAAAATTCTGTCGGCCGTGAGGTGAGCGGATACGGTGTCTGTATGTTTGCATTCAAGTTGCGTACTTTGGGGAATCATATGTTTACCAGTTTGTGTTAACTGGATAGTAAAAGGTTTTGCCCTAGTACTTGGCAATTCCTAGTGTTGCGTGTGTGTTGCGTATGTTGCGTATGTTGCGTCGCTCTCAGTGGTGTCACTTTACCTTGCCTTGCCTTGCCTTTCATTGACTCGTGTTGCGGTTTCGCTCATTCTCGGTGAAACCCGAAATGGGTGGAATGGTAGCTCGACGTTCAATTGAAATTGTTGTGTGTTTGCATTTGAGTGATACCTGTTATAAAGTGCAAAGTGTCTTGTGTTGCTTTGCCTTTGAGTGACACCTGTTACAAAGTACAAAGTGTCTTGCGTTACTTTGCGTTGTTTGAGTGATACCTGTTACAAAGTACAAAGTGTCTTGCATTGCTTTGCCTTGTGGTCCGTTGTGTTATATTGCTCGCTTTACATTGGCTAGGGTTGTGCATTTGACCGCATCCCGGTGACACCCGGGCTGGGTTGGATTCACAATTCGAAGTCGATGGATTGCGCAGTTGCGTTGTTTTTGCAAGCCTTGGGTTGGTGCGTCTGTTCTCCTCTCGGTCGACGGATTTTGCTGTGCTTTTAACGACTCTACACGGTGAGACCCTTGTTGAGTCATGAGCGGCCGATCAACTCCCAATATTGTCAATATACTTTTACTGAATTTAATTAATTATTACAAAATGTATTATGCGTATGTTTAACTATCGTTGTAAGTATCAATGCATATTCTTGATGAATAAAGAGTGTTGTATGAGATAATTGGTTTTTATTTTGAGTAATAAAATAATGGAAATTATTTTAGAATTAAAATAATTTAATTTATTTTTTCTCAATTGTTGCTCGTTAATTACCGTCTGCTAGTTTATTAAATGGTCGTCTGTTTCGTAGATAAACGTGTCATCGATATTGTTACACTTGGCTGATCTGAACTGGTTCCCATTGATACTGGTACCCAGTCGATATAATATAAATACCAATATCTCGTGCAGTTCCCTCACATTTGCTAGCTACACCGTCGGTAACGTCAAAACTACCCGCCCGCACACCCTGTATTTATAGGAAACTTTCGAAACATAGAGTTTTGCATCTTAATTTCGGGCTAGTATTGTAGTTTTAACAACTTGCTAGAATACTTTGTCAGTATTTTATATACACTTTACTGATCTATTTATGTTGATCTTACATCATCTGTGGAATGTTTTATGAAATTGGTTCAAAGTTGTAAAGGAAATTTGCATAAAGTCCATCTATTTAACAATAGCTAACGTTGATGTTCTTGTTCCAGTTAATTGTTATTGTCCACCGGTCTTGACGACTGAGTTGTTAGGTACTGCCGTCTTTTTACTTACAATTGCAGGGTTAAACCGTGCCAAAGTAAATTGATGAGGGTGATATACCGGAGAGCAATAACACTGCAGGAGATAACACATCCAGCCATCAAAATGTATGACGGGGCTAGATGTCATCTTGTGACGTGACCAAGGACTTCCAAATGTGAGATGTTCATACCGTGTTATGAAGAAAAAACTGAGACATTTTGATGCAGTGTATATAAATTTTGTTATTTAAGAAAACGGTTCAGCATGGGCGTGACTATATTTGTATAAGACTCTCCAGTATAATTTGAAAGATTTTATACTTCTTTAAAAAGGCACGGGATAGTTGATTGATATTAATATACGTATTTCTAGTATTAAAATATATAAACTAAATGTACAAGAAGACAATAGTGAAGTAATAAAATTATTAGAATAAGTGTCACTTTTTAAGTTAAATGTGTCGTATTGACATGAAATTCAAGGACAGGAAAATAATTATAGGAAGTATTGACTGTCGTAAATATTATTTCATGTGAACTTAAAAACTTTGTGATCACAGATGGATATCACTAAGAAAATTCTGCTATTATTTGTGGTAACAATTATTATGTAGGACACTGGCTTTTTAACTGTGACATTTGATAGACCTTAATATTAGTTTTTCTTCATCTTGTCATAATACTATATGTAAAAGGTGTTTATTTATAATACTGGCTTGATGGATATTGTCGCTCATAATATGTTGGCGGTAAAGTTCTGTCGGCCGTGTGGTGAGCGGATACGGTGTCTGTATGTTTGTATTCAAGTTGCGTACTTTGAGGTATCATATGTTTACCAGTTTGTGTTAACTGGATAGTAAAAGGGTTTGCCCTAGTACTTGGCAATTCCTAGTGTTGTGTGTGTTGCGTATGTTGCGTATGTTGCGTTGCTCTCAGTGGTGTCACTTTGCCTTGCCTTGCCTTGCCTTTCATTGACTCGTGTTGCGGTTTCGCTCATTCTCGGTGAAACCCGAAATGGGTGGAATGGTAGCTCGACGTTCAATTGAAATTGTTGTGTGTTTGCATTTGAGTGATACCTGTTATAAAGTGCAAAGTGTCTTGGTTGCTTTTCCTTTGAGTGACACCTAGTTACAAAGTACAAGTGTCTTGCGTTAATTTGCGTTGTTTGAGTGATACCCGTTACAAAGTACAAAGTGTCTTGCATTGCTTTGCTTGTGGTCCGTTGTGTTATATTGCCTCGCTTTACATTGGCTAGGGTTGTGCATTTGACCGCATCCGGTGACACCCGGGCTGGGTTGGATTCACAATTCGAAGTTCGATGGATTGCGCAGTTGCGTTGTTTTTGCAAGCCTTGGGTTGGTGCGTCTGTTCTCCTCTCGGTCGACGGATTTTGCTGTGCTTTTAACGACTCTACACGGTGAGACCCTTGTTGAGTCATGAGCGGCCGATCAACTCCCAATATTGTCAATATACTTTTACTGAATTTAATTAAATTATTACAAAATGTATTATGCCTATGTTTAACTATCGTTGTAAGTATCAATGCATATTCTTGATGAATAAAGAGTGTTGTATGAGATAATTGGTTTTTATTTTGAGTAATAAAATAAAATTGTTTCGCAAATATACTTTCAGTGATATGTAACAATTTCACACTCTACTAAGACGAATAAATATTGTTAATGACAGACATTGTCTTACGGGATTCAGAAAAATCCTGGTCAAATGTTATTGCCTATGGGAAACAGCATTGTGTACGACATTGGTATGAAAATATGTATAAAATTATTTCGCGGTAAAACTGAGAACTTCAAATTATCATGGAATATATTAGAATAGTCACCTTCTGAAAATTATTTGTCCAAGTTGAGATTAAATTTTAAACTAGAAAGCAAACCACGTGTTTACCTACTGAATTCATTTTTAAACTTGTAGTTTGAAAATCGTAACTTGAAAGCTGGTGAAACAGTTATTTCATACATTTTGATGAATGGATTGGGTATTTGCGCCGATAACCGGTTCAAACTCCCAAGTGATGCTTTGGCCACTGGCTGTTTAAAGGCTTGTTTTTCCCAAAATGCGTGTTGTGTTTTATTTGCGTTTTTTATATATTTTACTTTCTTCAAATATTTTGCGTGCTTTTTTAGATTGCAATTATTTCTAAAGACTCTGTTCTTGATGTTTCTTTTACTGCTCGAACTATTTTCTTGTTTTCACTGATATTAAGCGAATGAATACAAAAGATATTTTTTCGAGAGATCAATCAGCAGCATGCATCTCTAAAAAAGAAATTTCAAATAAAATCTAAAAGAATCTTATTTTGAAACATTGCAAACGCTACAAAGCAAAATTAATTCCTTTTATGAGATAAAATCAAATGTATAACACAACACATGCCAAAGGACCCGGTCCAAGCGGAATTCTTAAAAATTGATACCGTTAAAGAACTCCTTGATAATCAAAGGATAAAAAATATAACAAATAAAAGTAGATCCCTCGGAAGCATAGAGAACAAAGCAAACAGTGAAAATTCCAGACTCGGTTTGATTGAGATCTGAGTTTTCTCTTGCAAATGTTTTCTCAATTAAAGCTACCAGTTTGTTTTAAATAAGATTATGCGATAAATAAGAGAAGAGAAGAAAAGTCGAACGTACTTATATTCGAATATTTGAAGTGTTTGTTTATCAACTTTTTGATAACATCTCTTTCTTGATGGACCAAACGAGATTAACCCTCGAGTTCTCATATACCTTGGAGCAATACGTCTGCATGTGGTCTTGTATTGCAGTCAGACAAGAAGTTAAAAGTAGAGAAATATTTTTTTAGTGCAGAAGGTTGAATTTGCAACGAATTGAACTTTATATGGAGTTTTGTGTAGTTTAGGGATCCAATAAAGAGTAGGGAGCTTCATCTGTTCAATTTATACATTGATCTACATGACATTGTACAATATTGTTCTCATCTTATAGCTAAAACTGATAATAACTTCTCGAATGTTTCAGTTCATTTTGTAATATTTTTGAGAAGTAAATGCGTCGTATAATAATCATTCTAACACGACCCGCAGCAACTGCTATATAAACATATAGCGAAATCGCCTATACATGAATCTACGATAAAATATGGTTGGCTGGTACATTTCACTCCCTTACGATTGTGACATAAGATATTCTACTTCTGTTCTATTACATACAAATTATTTTAGGGCCAAACGGTTGAAAACAACATTTCAAAAATATAATTCTGAATAAAAGTCATACTGACTTATAACGCGTTTTGATCTCTACGAGCGAATTCAATTAGCTCAATTATAATTCGGCGGTGACGTCAAAAATGTATGACATAAACTTTGACGTCATAATGATGTGACGTCATAAAAAGTTAAGCTCGTAACTCGTATCTCAGGGTCAACTAACATAATTTGATGATTCTGTTCATAAATAGTCTGCGAGCTGTTGAATTACTAATTTATAAATACTTCTCAAAATTCTGATAAAAAAGAAACATATATCTATACGTTCCATTGGCTATGCAACACTTCCTAACCTTGGGGGTAAATTGTAACAGCATATGACCCGAATGACGTATTACGCTGAAAATGTAGTACTGCGCCCTCATGATATAATTCCTTAGCATCTGAACGACAAATCACTGGATGAGATATATTATTTTTTAAATAAGATATGGGCAGTCGTTCGGATGCGAATAATTAAATCACTCGTGCTGCGCACTCGTGATTTAGCCTAATTATTACGCATCCTAACTCCTGACCATATTTTATTAACTGATAAAATAAAGGAACAGATTTATTATTTCTTAATTGAAGCCTTGTCTGCAGGAGTAAAAACAAAATTCGTAACTATTAATTCATACCAAATTCCAGTCCTTCTTCTTTCCAAGTATGTAACCTTTTTTCTTCTCTATTCTGTCATCAGGACTCGACTCGGAAGATTCTTGACTATTCCTTACACCAATAAGAAAGCATGCATCAGCATCAACATTAAAGTTGATGTATTCACACATTTTCTTTGCCTTGCAACTTTCTACACAGTGACCAATCCCCTGGCTTAGAATTGTTTCAAAAATGAATGTTTTCGCAGAATAATCAGAGTCAGTTTTTATCCATTTTGAGAAATGCGTCTTATCCGCCAAACACCCGTTCCAAATTAGGAACATGAAAATCAAAATACATCTAAAAACACACATTTTGCCACCGATTCCAGCAAAATACTTTTCATGTTCATTCACTTTCCGAAACCCGTGGCTAAATCTGCTCCCGTTAGTTTTCTGCCAATATATTCGTTATTCTCTAGGTATTTATACAGTCTAGACAATGGTCATAAATATTAAATGAAGGCAGTGTTATGAAATAAAGTGAATTGAATTATGATTGTTAATTTTATACGACATAACTTCGCTATCAAAATATAATACAAAGGGAAGTTTTCATTCCAGAATTGAATTGTTGATCAGTGCCATCCCAAACAAAATCACAGAGGCTCAAGGAAAAGAAGACAAGTTATGCAACTAAAGAATAAAAGAAAATACTCACGAAAATATATATCTGAAACAATTTCACTATTGGTTTCAGACATGGCTTAGTTTTTTTTAAACAAAAAGATGAATATTCAATTTTTAGGGCAATAACTTGTGAAAACAAAGAATTATTCACTTAAATTTAAGACGGTATAAAACACATTATATTTTTTTCGCTTAAATCTTTTAAAAGTTTGTATCTTATTTATAAAGTAAACTGTTCTCTGCAAGTAACTGCGAACATTCTCACATGAATCAGAGGTGGAGTGCGAATGATTTCAGACACAATGTCTTTTATCAAACTTTCGCGAAAAAAGATAATATAAAACTGTTCATGCAACTTTTGACTACAAAAAGATATACATGTAGGGTATATATCAACAAGCAGCTTTTGGACTATATATTGCAGGCGTAGACAGTCACAATGTTATCAAACAAATACAGAAATTAGCATGTCACTTGCAGATAGTTTTCAAAATATGGAAATATGGTTATCCTTAATTTCTCTTTAGATGTTTAGATGTGAGATAATCGAGGATGTGTGACTACTGAAAGAAAGTCCGTGTGAAATACTTATCTATACTTGTTCCATGTTTTTTGGATGAAGCACTATATTTAGTTTCAAAGATTTTTAGACATTTGCATTCTTTATTGAAAGACCCTCACATTTTTAATTACCGGATATCGTCAATTTTAGAGCGATGCTTACAGCTTAGGGCCACTTCGTGTTTTACTGGCTTTTGTACAATATCAAAGGCTTGAAGAAGTCGTTTTAGATTTCTTTCCAATTTTACGACCTTACATTTTTTATCGTGCCCCCTTCTGCCACAGCACATACATTGCATACAGTTTAATTTGAACTGTAATACTGTTCCATCAAACGGTCGAACAGTGAATACTATGTACACGCAGCAAACGTTTTAGTACAGAGGGACACTCCTGATTGTGGGCCTTGATCAGAAATCAATGATGAGAAAGAAATTGTATTCATTTTAGATGAAACAACAAAATCTATGATCACTTTTGTTCTGTCTATTTAAAGACCTGCCTACTTTTACCCACATATAAACTTCGTAAAATTCCCTCTGATAATACAGGTAAAATACAAAATTGAACCTTGAATTAATGTGTTTTCACAACTTCATCTGCAGACGTATTCTGTAAATCATTTTTTTTTCAGTACAGTTAAAGATCTTAGATAAATAACGTTTACACTGTAGAAGCAAAATGTGATCTACACGTATTTAAATACACCAAGTGTATTTACTTTATTTAAACGTCTTCACTTTAAGCATATTGCCTCGGCCTAATACATATCACTGTCAGTTTGTAACTAGATACTCGTTATTTTCCCATTCAAATCACATGTCATTATTATCATCATGGGAACGCAGGAGAGTTTTTTAATCTTTATAGAATTCTGTGTTCAAAATGTTTATATACGTTTGAAATACAATATAAAAAGAACACAAAACTATGAAAACTTTAGCAAATAAAATTTCATAAAGGGTAATAAACCACTTTAAAACAAATTATTTAAAACATAAGTAGCAATAATTGGGACAATGTGGGATTAGGGTTGGGTTTAATAGATTTGTTTTGGGTAGATGGGCATATAAATGTTTTAATGCCTAAACTTTGTCATTTACAGAAAGTTAAGAATGTATTTTAATTTTCTATTAACTTATTTTCCCTCTTTTAAATATCTTTATTGAATTTTATTGGGATCGATTTCGGCCATATATTCCAAAATCAGCTTGCCCTAGTTTACGTCCTACTTAAGCCATCAAACTCTTTTCTTGTAGCACAAAGTGTAAAAGTTTTGCAGTTCTTTAAATTGTCAAAGGTCAAGCAAGTGCTTGTATGGTCGGTAGGACACACCATTCAAGGCCGAATTGGTATATGACCTCGCACCAGCCAATCCAGCAGAATGATTCTATCTCTCGAGTTCAACCTGTGCTCGGTATGTGAACCTTATCTCACTGGGGTTCAGACTTTGCCTGACCCTGGCAATACGATTTACTGTGATATATAGGGGCGGTTACTTGAAAGCTTATCTCTTAAAACACAAAATACATAACCAATCAAAATATTTCCCTTAAAAATAAGTAGAAAATGTCACCCTATATTATTAACATATACGTAGGAAATCAGAACCTACAAAAGTAATAATCAAACACCTTTAGATAAGCGATTCTACATAAGTATTATCAATAAAGAACACTTATCAAAAGTTTCGGGAATCTTCCCTAGTGGCACAGATCGGGATTTGGCCGTCTGTTTGCCTCTTTGTAAATGCTAATCAGGTTATAAAATACGATCAGCTATATAGAGAAAAGTGAAAGTTTCACATATGCAATGCGCTGGACAGAATAGTGCTGCCAGAACTGTTAAACGCCTTTAAGACCGTGAATTGACACCGTACAATTGTAAGGACGGGAACTAGCCCCTTAGAACAGAACAGAATAAAGAAATTATGAATAAGTCGGCAACAACAATCTAAATGGGTTAGCAAATTTTAACAAAAAGTTCACAGTTTATATCTGATAAAACAACTTATAAAAAGACATGAAAATACAAAGTCTGAAACATTTTATAGTCTAATAAAAAGAAAAAATGAGCATTATACAGTTTTGGATAAAAACAAGGGAAGTAATTTAAATAGTCTTAATTTAGAACAGTATACAAGAATTATCATATGATAAATAAAAGTCAAAACTGCTACAAAAATAACAAAACGGAGAAAAAATCTTCAATTCCCCTGTTATAATAGGCTATAGCTCGCTTACTCTGATCCTAAACATAATACAAAACCAAAGGAATATAATTATATACAAGTATATGCAATATGTTTGGATAGTTTGCACGTTCATACTTATTCAGCTGATACACACAATCACAAAAAGTAAAAGACACCCCGTACTATGCCCCAACGATAACTTGATATTTACAAACATGACTATAAATAGAATAAAATGGAACATAGGGAATTCAACATTTATCTAAAATGTTACAATCTAAATATTTCCAGGTTTTGTACCAGTTACGAATTAGCTCAGTGGTAAAGCATACAGTCCATATTGAACAGATCTTTTGCCGTGTGGGTTCGAAACTCAGCATCAACATTTATTTCTTTTTAAATTTTATTTCACTTTTGCATAAAAATTAAGATTCCTTCATGAGCTCTGTGACAACACGACAGAGAGGTATCGAAAGGCGATATTGCAGATGAGAATAGTTTTTGAGTTTATTACACAACAAAGATGATATTGATTAAATGCATGCACGTAGCCAATGCAAATAATGAACATACTAGTGTGTTATATAAAGACATATATACAAATACAAGTATGCCCACGGGCAGAATGTCGAGCCCACCAGCACATTTGACCTCTAAGTGCGACCTTGACCTTTGACCTAAGGACCTGCTTCTTACGCATGACACTCCGTCTTATAATGGTGAACATTCATGCCAAGTTACATCAAAATCCTACCATGCCTGAAGGAGAAATGCTCCGGACAAACTTCAATTTGACCTTTGAGATAGGAACATGGAGTTTGCGCATGACACGCCTTCTCATTGAGTTACATATTATTGCGAACTCTAAACAAGATTGGTCCATGCATGTCAAAGTTATGGTCCGGACAAAATCGGACAGACGCACGCACGCACATACACAGAAAGTGGCGACTATATCGAGCTCACCGCAAGCGTGCTTGATAAACCATCAAAGAAAGAAACAAAAATACGGAAGCAAAAATGAAAACGAATAGGAAAAACAAAAACAAAAATCTGAAAAAAAAAACAACAAAACAAACCCTCGTGAGGATTCGAACCCACAAAACGATCCGCTTACACCCAATCATTGTCTGCATTTTATCCCACTGAGCTATGTTGCCATATACTTTTACTGGATATTTGAAATGAAAGAAATACTAATATTTGCTTGTCAAGTAATGTGCAAGCATTATGAATGGTTATTTCATCAGTTATCATGAATTAGACTCGTCCTCGCGTTTCGGCGGGAATCACGTTATCATTGGGGATTAGTACTTTGTATAATTTTTATCGAGCCTGCTTGCGGTGAGCCCGATATAGTCGTCACTTTTGGTAGGTAGGCGTATGTGCGTGCGTGCGTGCGTCCGTCCGTCCGTCCGATTTTGTCCGGACCATAACTTTAAAAGGCATGGACCAATCTTGTTTATATTTGGCATAAATATTTACCTCAATGAGAAGGAGTGTCATGCGCAAACCCATGTTCCTATCTCAAAGGTCAAGGTCACAGTTGGAGGTCAAATGTCAAATTGAAGTTTGTCCGGGGCATTTCTTCTTCGTGCACGGTGGGATTTTGATGTAACTTGAATGCTCACCATTTTGAGACGGAGTGTCATGCGCAAGAACCAGGTCCCTAGGTCTAAGATCAAGGTCACACTTAGAAGTCAAAGGTCAAATTGAAGTTTGTCCGTTCATGCATGGTGGGATTTTGATGTAACTTGGCATAAATGATCACCATTATAAGACTGAGTGTCATGCGCAAGAACCAGGTCCCTAGGTCTAAGGTCAAGGTCACACTTAGAGGTCAAAGGTCAAATTGAAGTTATCTGGAGCATTTCTTCTTCATGCATGGTGGGATTTTGATGTAAATTGACATGAATGTTCAACATTATGAGACGGAGTGTCATGCGCAAGAATCAGGTCCCTAGGTCCAAGGTCAAGGTCACACTTAGAAGCTAGATGAGCTGGCGGGCTCAACATTCTGCCCGTGGGCATGCAGAATGTATTTCTAGTTATGATTGTTTTTGTACGTGCATTCCATTCAATGCTTATTGTAGAGATAGACCCTAACATTTTCATTGATAGAAATACGTTAAATAAAGTATAGAAATTGATTTCCAAGTCCTTGAAATTAACAAAAATGATTTCACAAATGTGCAATGTATGATAATTTTGCTAATATCAATAACAGAAATTTTAAGATTTAATTCAAAGTTGTGATACGCAAAGAATGTTAACTCTTGCCTTGGGCTAGTACTTTAAAGCAGAGATATCTATTAGTTTACTTCCCTTGCAATTACACAATAGAGTAGAAAACGAAAACGGTTTAAGACACAATATTATACATTTTTACACAACAAAATCGTTTAGGATTTATTAATATGTGTTTGATTTACCCCTGAACCACTGGTTCCTATGATTTTGTCAACTTACTTACGGTAAAAATTAACTTTTAACAAGCCAGTAATAAAATGAAATACCAGTAAGTATTTCATAGTGCAGATAATACAGTTTTGCTTGTATCGAAGTGTCACAATAGAAACACTTTTGTATACAGAACACCTGGTAGGATTAGTAAAGGTGCAATTATATTGATCTCTTTTTCCTATGCCTACTTATTGTATAATAACATTCCACTTCAGCCAATGCTTGGGGCGTGTAAAGTGGTGCACATTTCCCTGCATAAACAGACTGAATCAGACTAATTCTGCTATTACTGTTACTTAATTAGTTCTATGCTTTCCAAGTATCTCGCATATTTATTTTACAACAAAAGTGCTCGGTGCCGCCCGTGCAATATTGCACAGGGTTTGGACACGGTGTTGTTATCATTTCTGACTTTTTGGGACCATGAAGTCAATATCTTTTTGAGCTGGTGTTTTGGACATGTAGGGTGTTCACTAGCCACAGTCTGTTACTCTAGTTATTAACACAGAGATGATTTATAACGAAAAGGCAAATATTTCAATATTTTGCTAGGAATCACTTAGTCCCACATTTTCAGATATTACGTCCAATTCAGTCACGTCAGAAAACTGGAGTAATCAGTAGTGATTCGCAGCCAGATATAAATTGTAAGCTCAAATCTCATGAAACCATACATGCTTGTAGCTTACTACACATAAAATCTGTAGAAAGAAACTAGACCTTTTAAGTATATACATTTACCAGTGTGAAATCGTGTTCGATTTATAAATCAAAGTATATCAGGTACGTTCGTAAAAACAACAGAAAACCCCATTCCGTCATTGTATTGGATATTGTTTGTAAATATACCGCTTCTGTCATCCGTGTCAAGAATGTGGCGAGTAAGAGATTCCCAGGTAAAATGTACAACATAGTATAAAAATCAAGTACAGTAAGTGGTAGAGTAAATCCTGGAGCAGTGCGGTCAGGTCCACAGCCGGTGCGAAGCAGGAGGCCATATTGTTGGAGCTCCTGAAGTGCAGAGTTCAGTTGGTTATAGCTATAGCAGTTATATTAGCATCTGATTATCACTTACGGAACTTGTTATATTTAATTTACTTTGAAACCGTCTAAATTTTGTATTCATATTTTTCTACTTATTTCCAGAAGAGAGGTTATCAATCAACATGACCTCTGAATATAGTGATGTCAGTCTTCGGCACAGATAGAAATGACAAACACTTTCCATTGGATGGTTTGTCCACTTGAATCCACGCAGGCCGAAACTGAAAGTGTTTGCCCCAAGGGGCTTGGAACTATAGAGAGTCAAAGCAACATCAAAGGATAGTGATGATAAATATTGCACTGAAATATACAACATCCTAACTAAATAAAATCTCACAGAAAACCCAGAAAGAATTTAAAATGTGGTGAATGAAAAGGGTCTGTCAACTAGGCACATACCTCCTCCTGTTGTAGCAGCCACTGGAACAAAACCTGCGAAAGACCCGTGGGGACATTTCAACTTCATTATTTCACGCTTTCTGCTTCATGATTTCACGATTTCCACTTCATGAATTCACGAATTCACGATTTCTGCTTCATGATTTCACGATTTCCACTTCATGAATTCACGAATTCACGATTTCACGATGAAACTTCACGGTTTCGCGATTTCACGATTTCCACTTCACGAATTCACGATTTCACAATTTCCTGTTCATGAATTCACGATTTCACCATTAAACTTCACGATTTCTTGATTTCAAAAATTCACGATTTCACCAATAAATTTCACGATTTCACGAATTCACGATTTCCACTTCAAGAATTCACGATTTCTCGATTTCACGATTTCATAATTATAGTACAATTTCAACTTTTCGCGATTTTATTAGTCACATGACTAATGTATGACGTAGAAAACCGCGGGTGATATTCGCTACATGTAAGATGGCGTGTTATATAATTGTACAACCAGGTTTTGGTACTGAAAGTGAAAACTGGCCGAAAATGCCTGAACTGATGAGGAAATAGACTTACAAACAATATTTTTAGAATGCATTATTGCTTAAAATGTGAAATTGTTCCAGTCCCTTTTTTCGGTTTTAGTAAGCTCCCCATCTTTGTGCTATGAAATCAAAAGCGATGCATCTTATTCACATGTAAGTTATTGCCACCTGCTGTGTAAATGGTATGCAAACTGAGTTGATCAAGAGCACGGCCTTACCACGAGGGCCGTTTAAAACGTAAAAAAGCGGCTTAGACGTTTTACTGCGTTACAGGCGTGGAAAGAATATACATACAAAATATAAATTCAATCCATGCAAGCATTCTCTTTTAAATGAACGGAAACCAATGTGTCTATGGACGGAAAGACGGATTCCAAAATAACGGAATGACGGACGGACAACTGCAAGGCTTAATGCTCCGTCGCCATAAATGGCGTGGGCATAATAAACATACTTATATATTTTGGAATTGTCTAAAACAGTAAAGCTACTTGGGCATCTTATTTTGTTCATACATGTTTTAGTCTTGAAAGTACCCAATACTGTGTTGGTACAGGCACAAATATCCCTCCCCAACCTCCACACAGACGTATGCAGGAGTATAAACTCATCCTCTGTAACCCAGACCATTCATTACGTTTACACTTCATTGAATAGAGAGTAACGGAATGGATTGGCCAAATGGAACAAGTTAAATCAAGAAATCATGAAATCGTGAAGTTTAATGGTGAAACCGTGAATTCATGAAGTGGAAATCGTTAAATCAAGAAATCGTGAAATCAAGAAATCATGAAATCGTGAAATCAAGAAATCGTGAATTTTTTTCGTGAAATCTTGAATTCATGAAATCGTGAATTCGTGAAGTGGAAATCGTGAAATCAGGATGCAGAAATCGTGAAATCGTGAATTCATGAAGCGGAAATCGTGAAATCAAGAAATCGTGAAATCAAGAAATCGTGAAAAAAAATCGTGAAATCGTGAATTCGTGAAATCGTGAACTCGTGAAGTGGAAATCGTAAAATCAGGAAGCAGAAATCGGGAATTCGTGAATTCATGAAGTGGAAATCGTGAAATCATGAAGCAGAAGGCGTGGAATAATGAAGTTGAAATGTCACCACGGGTCTTTCGTAAAAACCACTTGGCGTTGTTTCAGCCAATATAGTCAAGTTACGATAACTGGTGGGTATACTAGGGCTCTTCAAAAATAACATAAACTTTTTTTCTCTAGCTTTTATATACTTTAATGAAGCAAAAAAAGAAATATACCATCATGATTTGCAATATTTCTACTAACTTCACTGCAAATTTGACGTGATTGTGACCAAGCAATCAGGAGTTATGCCTCCTTGAAAAGTCACTTACACGGACCCGGCGCACGGCGAGCATATTTCAACGACGTAAACGACGCCGTGTCTTCATTGTGATGCTTTCATTAAGTTTGTATTAATTCATTTTTGTAAATTTATTTTATAGTTTTTCATGAGCAATTCTTAAATCGTATTAAGTTGTTAGGTTAGAATACTAAACCTGTATGAACACTTATGTCACACATCTCTGACGCATCTCAACGTGAGTACTTGGTCTTTATCTACGGCGTCATACATTGGGGTTAACGTCCATTTCAGTGCAGAGTTCCCGTTTTCATCCACCATCTTCGCTGTTTTTAAGCAATGTTGGACCATTTGAGAATCGTTTGTACCACTTGAAGATAAAGACACTGTTGTGGCGTCTGCTTCAATAGTTTATGAATTTCAGTAGCTGTTCGCCAAAATTTCTCCATGACTTAGCAACTGTCTTATTATCTATGCGAGTCGATGACGACATTACATGCATTATAAATATTAAATAGTAATAATCCCTTAGTTTAAACATTGTTTTCTTCCGCCTCCCGCGTCGGAATGACGGCATCCTCTAGGTCCATGCCGCCCTAACGTGTTGCTCAACTTTGACGTATTCTGGGCAAACAAGTATACTATTAGTGCGAACATTAGCGATTGAATTCAAATCACGACAGATCGAAAAGCTACTGCGCCGGTTATGCGTAGCTATTGTAATGAAAACGTTCGGTGCCCTTTGCATATCAGTAAAAATGTTACATAAATGTATGACCAAATTACAGAAAGACTGCGGATTACAACGATGTATTTAATAATACTATTTACAGAATATTCGACATTTGAAAACAAAAGTCTACGTTATTTATAACAGCCCTTGTAGAATTGCAGTCTGAGAAGAGAGAATGGACAGAAACGATAATGATGATGATGATGCTCAGTGTTTCTTATTTTGTAAAGTCTTCA
This sequence comes from Mercenaria mercenaria, assembly GCF_021730395.1. Lineage (NCBI taxonomy): Eukaryota > Metazoa > Mollusca > Bivalvia > Venerida > Veneridae > Mercenaria > Mercenaria mercenaria. Next base: position 35,284,567 of record NC_069363.1, on the reverse strand, counting down.
TGTTACTTTCAAGGCCACTGTATCACTGTAGCAGTAGCATAGCGCAAAAATACAGGAACCAATGAAAAGTTTCGTTTTATTGTACTGTCGATTTCGGCCATATATGTTGACCCATATACCGGTATTATAATAACAGCACCTTCCGAAGGATTTCCAATTTCCAATTTCAATTCTTCGTGCGGATATTCAAACAAGCCGCATATTACCTTTCTAATCATTCCCGTATTTAGCGGTTACTCCCTCGGTCCAAGTGACGACCCAAGCGACAGTTTGCTATTAGCTTATAATTTAACGCATCACTACTCGATAATTTCAAACAAGTCGCCAATTACAATATATTTGTAACTGTTACTAAACATCGCGAGTTAGGGAACGGTAAATTTTCAATAGGGAAAGAACGCATTACCCTTAAACTGTAACCTTACAGGAATATTTGTACGGATATATTTATGATAAAAACACACACACACAAACACGTACAAGAAACAATAACACAGGGATAACATGCAACAGGAAAAGTCTAGTTCAGAGAACGCAACCTTCTTAAACAAAAATTGCAAAGATGTGTGTGTATAGATTTGTACATGAAAAACATACGCAGACAATGAAAACCATACGAAGACGAAACGAACAATAATACAAACACGGTAGGATATCGCCTTAGAGCGGTCAGTGGAAAAATACAAGTTTGAAGTTTGAACCAGTCAGTTGTGCATAAGCCCTTGTTCTTCTCCCAAGCTACAAGGCGGAGTTAATCAAAGATGTTTCAGGCAGGCGAATGCCTTACACACATAGTACGTTAAGCACGAATATACTTGTATAAAGAAAAGACAAGAACCATATCGACATGTGCTCAGTGTCTTCGCAAAAGACAGAGATACGTTGTTAAGGGCCAACGAAACAGGACAAAAGACAAAAATCAAAGCAACACTGTATCCAAATAGGCTTTAAGAACTTCCTATCATGAAGTCCACCACCTGTTTTATAAATCATGCTGTTACTTCAAAAATAGCACCACGTCGACAAAAGTAAACCGAAAACACTTCAGTTTTTTATCATATGGCGAAGGTTTTATGTCTGTTTTGGTCATTACAATTGAAGTCTACCGTTGCTTTCTGATACAATTGTGATGCTGTATCTGTGTAAATTTGTTTGGCCTTATTTAGTAATAATATTTATCAGCACTTGCTTTTACTGTTGCACATTATCGATAATGGAATTTTAGTTCATGCGAGATAACCACTCACCATATTCATTTCAAATTTTGACTCTCATCTGTGTATAGTGAATACATGATTTCTTAATACTTGGGAACTATCTCGTTACTTTTGACATTTGTCTTCTTTGAAAATCTATATATCCGATACACTTCTTCTTTGTACGTAAAGGGAAAATCACTTAAGCTGAATCTTGAAGGAGAAATTGAAACACAGAAAAATTTGGTTTAAGTAACATTATCTAATTTATAAAGACTGACCGAAAATAGTTCATTGAAATTTCAGAAAGGGGATGAAAGCGAGAAGTCCTACTGTGTAATCAACTTATAAATATGTATGTTTATAAAAGTATTATAGTTTTCCTTTTCTTTGTTAGAAATGGATGTTTGGCGGACAAGACGTACTTCTCAAAATGGATAAAAACCGACTTCGATTATCCTTGGAAAGTGTACATTTTTGAAACACTTCTAGGCAAAGGACTTAACCATTGCATAGAAAATTGCAAGGCAAAGAAAATGTGTGACTACATTAACTTTAATGTTGAGTCCGATGCTTGCTTTCTTGTCGGCGTTAACAGTATTCCAGAATCTCTAGATTACAGCCTTAATGACAGAATAGAGACGAAAAAGGGATATTTACTCGGAAAGAAGCAGGACTGGAATTCGGTAAAATTATCATTAATTGTATTGATCTTTGTTGCTTAATACTCGGTGTTAAAAAAGAATATTAACCAGACTTGTAGTTCAACTTGCCTTAGAGGCCACCTGTATAAAGTATCAATGTGCCTTAAGCAGCCAGCCAGGTAAATTCGTGAATTGATATTTTGTTCTAACTTAACCTGACTTATGAACAGCCACCTGTCTTTGACAGTAACATTGTGTCTCTTCACTGACTGGCTGCTCATATATTATTTCATGATGACTTATTTCACTCAGGTCATAGTCATATATACGGCCTTATTCAATATGTAAGCAGATTGTTCAATGCTCGGCTAATAGTCCTTGTTTGAATAAAAATCATACATTGACTCTTAGTCTATTTGTAATGTTTTGGTGTTTAGGAATGAAGAAATATTCTTCAAAATCTTATTTCTAATTATCATTCTTTAAACATATTTCTCAACAACAACACAAAAACATGCTACCCTATTGAACGCCGGAACTGTCTGATGTGAACAGCTATAGTTTCATTGTGTTTAAATAAGTATTTACTTGTTTAAAGCTTTGTAATTTTTGTCAGTTTGCTACACTGTATTGTCTAAACACCATATTATCTTGTCAAACGGACATTGTCATTATGTTAACATACAGTATTAACTTGTTTAAGTCTGTGTTATTTTGTCCGGTTGTTATACTGTCTTATCTAGTTGTGTTATTTTGTCTGTTTGCTATACTGTCTTGTCTACTGATCACATTATCTTGTCAAACAGACATGCCATTGTGTTTACAAACAGTATTAACTAGTTTAAAGCTGTATTATTTTGTCCGTTTGCTATACTGTCTTGTCTACTGACCATGTTATCTTGTCAAACGGACATGCCATTATGTTTACATGCAGTATTAACTTGTTTAAAGCTGTGTTATTTTGTCCGTTTGCTATACTGTCTTGTCTACTGACCATGTTATCTTGTCAAACGGACATGCCATTATGTTTACATATAGTATTTTGTTAAAAGATATGTTATTTTGTCTTTTTACTATACTGTCTTGTCTACTGACCATATTATCTTGTCAAACGGACAAGTCATTACCTTAGCTTACAGTATTAATTTGTTTAAAGCTGTGTTATTATGTCCGTTTTCTTTACTGTCTTCTCTACTAATCATATTATCTTGTCAAACGGATATGTCATTATGTTTACATACAGTATTTACTTGTTTAAAGCTGTGTTATTTTGTCCATTTGCTATTCTGTCTTGTCTACCGACCGTATTATCTTGTCAAACGACATGTCATTATGTTAACATTTGATATTCACTTGTTTTATTCTGTTTTTTTTTTTGTCCATTTGCTATTTTATCTTGTCTACAGACCATATTATCTTGTAAATTTGACGTACCGTTATGTTAACATACAGCGTTATCTTATTCTATACCATATTAACTTGTTCAACGCAATGTTGTTGTTGTTGACACAGTAAGGTATGGTGCAGCTATATAATGTCTAATATAACAGTCGTTGCGGTAAGTAGGGATAGAGCGCGAAATGGACACCATTACGCGAAATGGACTTTTCATCTGCGAAGTAGACTTTTATTTTCTTAATTGTGACTTTAATTGCAAAGTTATCTGTATTTCTAAGGTTGTGGTCTCAATAAATTGTTATATCTTGGATATATATTTGACCATTTTGATAGTAACACCAACCTATTTCTAGTCTTAATTTTTTTTCAATATAAAATATGGTAACACTGTAATACTGAAAAAAAAATCCGAAACAATAATAAAACTACTTTCGTACAAGAGTTTTTAAAATGAATGCCAGGTCAGGTCTGTATCTAAAAGGGATTTCTTTCTATCTGTTCTGGTGGCTTTATCTCATCTGGTCAGATCGCTCTGTGTCTGTACTAGTTGATGATGAATTTAGCGCCCCGCATGGCTGCGTTTGCTATATGTAAAGCGCCTTTGAATGCGTTTATCATGAAAAGGGTGCTATAAAAATCTGGTATTATATATGTCCAAGTATAATGGCACGGCAATAAATAATTGTGATATTTTGGATGTACCATATTTAGATATATATATATATATCGATATAATTGAAATTATAACCAAAATTTACATATTGAAATTCTACTCCGCTGAGGTTTTGTCGATAAAATGTCTATTTCGTTGGTCGCTTTCACAACAATCGTTATATCTGTGATATATACTGGATAGATATATGATTAAAAATAATCAACATATAGGTGTATATCTTACCTATATCATATCTGTCCAAGAAAACAGCGATATCATTGAAATTAAAGTCACAATTAAGAAAAAAATGTCCATTTCTTACAAGTTTGACAAGGAAAGGCCCATTTCGTGGGATGCTGTTGCAATAAATTGTGATATTCCTATTATAAATTAGATAAATGAGTTATCAAAAGGGACCAACATGTAGGATTAACACAATATCTATCATATCTATTTAAGTAAATATCGATATCATTGACATTAAAGTAGTAATTCAGAAAATAAAAGTCCAATTCGTAGAAGTTGGGCAAAAATGTCCATTTCGTTGGACGCTGTCTTATAAACCGTAGCATTTCGGTTATAAATTAGATAACATGTAGGTTGATCTATTTTAAAATATATCTTATATTTAAGTTTGAAATTAATGCCGCAGTTAAAAAATAAAAGTCCATTTCTTAGAAGTTCTTGCAAGAAAATGTCCATTTCGTAGGATGCGGTCTTAATAAATCGTAAAATTTCCGTAATAAATCGGATAAATATATTATTGAAAATAACAAGCATTTGGGTTTAACTCTTATCTATCATATTTATTTAAGAAATTACAAATTTCATTGATATTAAAGCCATAATTCAAGTAATAACAGCCATTTCGAAGACGTGGAGTCCATTTAGCACTCTATCCTTACCCATCACAGAGACGGACTGATGACGATAGCTGCAACATACCGTATTGTGTCAACAACAACAACATTGTGTTGAACAATTGACTATGATATTGAACAAGTTAATGCTGTATGTTAACATAATATTTCGTCAAACTGACATGATTTAATATGGTAGGTAGACAAGACAGAATAGAAAACAGACAAAACAACACAACTTTTATAAAAAGTTAGTACTGTCTGTAAACATAATGGTATGCCCGTTTGATAAGATAATATGGTCAGTAGACAAGTCAGAATAGCAAACGGACAAAATAACACAGCTTTAAACAAGTCAGTTCTATATGTTAACATAATTGCATGTACGTTTGACAAGATAATGTGGTCAGTAGACAAAACAGTACAACAAACAGACAATATAACACAGCTTTAAACAAGTTAATACTGTATGTAAACTTAAGGAAATGTCCGTTTGACAAGATAATATAGTCAGTAGACAAGACAGTAAAGCAAGCAGACAAAATAACACAACTTTAAACAAGTCAATACTGTAAGTGAACATGATAATGGCATATCCGTTTGACAAGACAATTTGATCAGTAGACCAAACAGTACAACAAACAGACAAAATAACACAGCTTTAAACAAGTTAATACTCTATGTAAACTTAATATCATGTGAATTTGACAAGATAATATGGTCAGTAGACAAGAGAGTATAGAAAAATAACACAGCTTTTAACCAGTTGATACTGTATGTAAAGATAGTGCTTCTTTAGAGGACCAAATATTCGCTCATCTACATTTTTTTTTTGTATTTCAATTGTCGGTATATAGATAAAATCTTGAAATGACTTTAGCAATTATCATGTTTTAATAATGCATTACAAGTCAAGATTATTTTAAAATAAACAAGATTTATGGACATCAATTAATTTTTGTCATCCAGAAATCTTACTACTAAATATGCTAGTGGCCTAACACTTATCTACAAATGTATTGCAAGAGTTGCTGTTGAATATATATTATATATACATCTCATGATGGGAAAATATTTTACATACATTTCCTAACCAAAGTCATTAGTTTGACAGGGAGTAGCTTGTACCCCATTATAAACTGTCTCAAATTAAAAATAAGTTTTTTTGTTTTACTGAAAAATAGTTTTCATAATAAAAAAGTACAGAAGCGTAAGCACTTTGTAAAACTGCTTGATATAAAAACTGCTTTTTTTCACTCAAAGTATAAAATTCTCTTGGTAGTTAAATATTAACTTTTTAAACAAAACGATTGTGAATCATTATTTTCCGAGTCTAATTATCATTTAAAACTAAACCAGAGGTTGGCAGATATCTCTAAAATTATGTGTTGCAGGAAAGATTTTGTTCAGGTACCTACGCAATTCGATGCTAATATTTGCTTTCAGGCATTTATGTCGGAAGAACGTTATCATTTGAGTATTTTGGTGGAAAGTATGTATAAAATATGCATCATTCATTGTCACTTTGCAATATTCGGACTATTATTTATATGCAAATTTCATATTTCATCAATTAGTTCATAGCTCATTTATTGTAAAATTGTTAAATGCATTTAATTAATAGTCATGTATGCAAGCCGCTTAGCTCTAATTCTTTAACGAATTAAATGTCCATATTCTAATTTTGCAAAGCAGTTCAGATATGATGTTATATGAAGGGCGGGATTAGGTTAAATATGTTATAAATCAATGGTATTGGTAATTTTCAAACTCTAGTTTAGTTAAGGCATACAGACACTAAATAGAAAAATGGCGCGAAAAAAAGGTAGTCGCATAATGGCGGATACAAATAGTTCTCAGTTCTTTTGCTCTGCAGAGCTATTTTCCTTATTTTCTTTGCATTTTTTTTTTGCTAAAATCACATGACAGATCTATGCTTGACATGTAGGTAGCATTTTCATTATGAAATAACAACATGACAAAATTTTTCATGGAAACTTAGATCATACACAACCAGTATTATTTGGGGTCTCATTTTTTAGCTGATTTTGCAGTTTGTATGTTTGACTGAAATTATTTTTCTTGCATCAAATATGACCCCCACTTTTCTTTTGATTTTTATTTAGCATTGACAAAACTCTTCAAGAAAATGTAGGTTACAGACATTTAAAATGGGTCCTGATGTGTGCTGCGGCCATTGGAAATAGGTCAATTTTATATAGAATAAAGAACAATAACTATTTAGTGTGTTATAACCTATATAGGCATACAGACACTAAATAGAAAAATGGCGCGAAAAAAATGGTAGTCGCATAATGGCGGATACAAATAGTTCTCAGTTTTTTTTTGCTCTGTAGAGCTATTTTCCTTATTTTCTTTGCAATGTTTTTGCTAAAATCACATGACAGATCTCTGCTTGACATGTAGGTAGCATCTTAATAATGAAATAACAACATGACAAAATTTTTCATGGAAACTTAGATCATACACCACCAGTGTTATTTGGGGTCTCATTTTTTAGCTGATTTTGCAGTTTGTGTGTTTGACTGAAATTATTTTTCTTGCATCAAACATGACCCCCACTTTTCTTTTGATTTTGATTTAGCATTGACAAAACTCTTCAAGAAACTGTAGGTTACAGACATTTAAAATGGGTCCTGATGTGTGCTGCGGCCATTGGAAATAGGTCAATTTTATATAGAATAAAGAACAATATCTAGTTAGTGTGTTATAACCTTAACAGTCACCACAGTGGGGAAGAATGACTCATAACTTACAGGTAAGTTCGAAAACGTTTCCAGTTTTTAAGAAAGCGGAATTCGTAATATAAAATTTCTTCACGTGATATTTACTCAACAATAAAGGCTAATAACTTTACGAAAGATGGTCACAGTTGCAACATATGCATGTTCGTAGGTCATATATTATTAAGTTAGGATGTAACTATATACTGATAAAGTGTATATAGTGCAGAATGAAATATGTTTTAATAATTTGACCAAATTTCGCATTTTAAAAGTTACGTTCCATAGAAATCGCTTTTTATTATTTCTAGAGCAAGTGGCATTAATAAAGGCAGAGTTTAGTCATTTTCGCGCACCAAAAGTCTACCTTAATTCTTTGATAGTTTATCTCGGGGCCCTGCCGAACTCTCTGATGGATGAGAATGAAATTGTTGTTCGTTCTCCGTTACCAGCCCTTTCCTGATGTTCTGAAACTTTAAACTCATTTTTGATCTTCAATGGTTAAAAAATCGTCCTGAAAAGTAAGAATGAAGGACGAAAAGACATACCGACTGAAACACGGCAACTCTGTATGTCTCTTTTTGAATACTTGGGAGACCACAGAATGTAACATAAACAAACCTAACTCTATTTGTAATTGGAAAACGGAACTCTCTAAATTAAAATAGAAAACTTCTCAGTGGACTAATCATTTAGAAAGATCGTGTACTTTAGATACTTTGGAACATATCTTGACTTAGTAGTTAGTGTCATCAAAAAGCGAACAAATTACTTTGCAGAGAGGCTAGTTAGTATTGTTAGATATTCTAAAACGTAATCCTGTACAGCTGTGCTTTCGGACATATAATTTTTCGATACGGTGTTTATTGACAATGGCAAAAGTTTAAGTATCCAAAAGATATGTTACCATTTCGTTTCAATAAATCATGTGTAGGTAAGTTGCCAACTCAAATTTGTTTCATAAGTTATTTGTAACAAAATAAAAATGAAGTGTTAAAGCATATTCATTTGAAATGGGTGTACAAGGTCTTTTTTCAATATCTAGGCTCTACTTAATCTTTACACTTTAGTTCCTGGTGGTTTTGAGTTCTTTCAATATGGTCTTAAGACAAAGTATTCTATTTCAGAAAACATACAACATCTGCAGCGAATGTCAGCCGTACGGTGTATGCAAGCAAGACAAACCACCTACAGACAAGTTCAACTGTCAAACTTATAGTACGTGCGAAGGAGATGAACAACCTGAAAACAAATACACGGCATGTCAAAACTCAGGTAAACAAGTTATCTTGCAGAAACGGTTTAAATGGTTCAGGTCACTGAGACTTTGACCTTTGACCTACTGACCTCAAAATCAGTAGGGGTCATCTGCTCACTGTGACCTTGACCTCTGACCTAATGGCCTCAAAATCGATAAGGGTCAACTGCTGGTCATAATCAACCACCTGAAGTTTTATGACCCTAGGCACAAGGGCTCTCAAGTTATCATCCAGAAACGATTTAATTGTTATGGGTCACTGTGACCTTGACCTTTGACCTACTGACTTCAAAATCAATAGGAGTCATCTGCTTGTCATGACCAACCTTCCTATCAACTTTCATGATCCTGGGCTCCAGGGTTCTCAAGTTATCGTCCGGAAACGATTTAATTGTTTCAGGTCAATGTGACCTTGATCTTTCACCTACTGACCTCAAAATCAATAAGAGACATTTGCTGGTCATGATAAACTTCACTATCAAGTTTCGTGATCCTAAGCCCAAGCGTTCTCAAGTTATCGTCCGGAAACGGTTAAACTGTATCGGGTCACTGTGTCCTTGACCTTTGACCTACTGACCTCAAAATCAATATGGGCCATCTGCTGGTTATGACCAAGCTCCATATCAACTTTTATGTACCTAGGCCCAAGTATTCTTGAGTTATCATCCGGAACTGAATGGTCTACGGACCGACCGACCGACGTCTGCAAAACAAATTATACCCCACCTTCTTCTTAGGGGGTGGGGGCATAATAAAGTGAAAATAGGCAATACGTTATACGATTCGCTTCACTCGGGTTAATTTACTTCTTTCGAGAAGGTTCGTCAAGAAAACTCCGAACAGCACAATCGTCCTCACGAAATAGATCATGCCAGAGTTATATCATTTACATATATTGTTGTTCTGCATAACTCTGATGATATTATAATACCATCTTCGTCGTTGTTTTTCCACAGTGTTTCCCTTGAGAAATGGCGTTTTTTCTGCGAACTGTGTATAATGTTAAAGTGTTCAGTTGAATAACTTAATACATGTTTTAATATTTCACCATAAGTAGGTATTTAATACAATAAAAAATCAATTGCTTCTGTTCCCTGTTAATATAAGAACGCATTGCATATTTTAGGCGAAAGATATATTACAACTTAGAAGCTTGACACATGACATTTTGTATGTAAACAATGTATAACAAATTGTGTCACACAATATTGTCTTTTAATCCGAATAATCCAACTTGATATTTCTGTAGGATGTGGTCCGCCGGACAATAAACCGTTTACAGTCGTTCAAGGAAACATGTTTTCAATTGGTGACAAAATCAAGTACGAATGTCAAGAAGGATACACTGATGTGTCTGGAGGCACTGGCATAGTGATATGCCAAAGTTCTGGTATCTGGAGTTCCACAGCTATCAAGTGTGAACCAAGTAAGAATACAATAACCAGAAATGATACTAATCTTAATATAATGTTAACTTTCCTGCTTACGGTTAACGTGACTTCAACAGAAGCAATTGCTAACGCTAAACATATGAATGTTTAGAAGTGATATGAAAGTATTAAAACAAGGATTCAAGCGTCTGATGTACAACAACAACACAGCAACAGTCTACATTCTTTGCAATTATATGATATATCGGTTTCCACATATGATCTAATTTCTCATTGTAAAATATGTAATAATCGGAACAAGTAACCCACCTATTCCTAACATTGCACATTGTTATGCGCAGTCCTTCACTCTTTCAGCCAAAATAATGACTGGGGGTAACGTCTTTTGGCTAGTTTAAATATGCGCCTGCCAAAACTGTTATACTTACTTAAATACAATACAGTTTTACTTACTATTTTTCCCAGCACTTTTTGTACAATCTTTTCGATGCTAATTATTAACACAGTAATATCTCTAATTGTCAAAAGGGTATTTCACAAGTAAACACAAAATCAAAACAAAATTGCATTCTTTAATTGTACACATGTGTTTCTAATTTTGATTTTTAAGTTTGAGGAAACGCAGAAAACATTTTTTTCCGTTTTAAAAGAAAAGGCCAAACAAAGTCCAGATATCTTTTCCATGATATTATAGATATGAGCCACGCCATGAGAAAACCAACATAGTGGCTTTGCGACCAGCATGGATCCAGACCAGCCTCTGCATCCGCACAGTCTTGTCAGGATCCATGCTGTTCGCTAACGGTTTCTCTAATTGCTATAGGCTTTTAAAGCGAACAACATGGATCCTGACCCTGGTCGCAAAGCCACTATTGTTGGTTTTCTCATAGCGCGGCTCATATAGTGTTTATTTTTGTGCAAAGCATGTGCAGACGGTTTTATACTCTTCAGTCATAATGGTAATATTGAAAGTTAATTACTTTATACTCAATCACGTTTGGTCATTTAATATTGCAAACCTCATGAAAAATGTCATTAATTTGTTTATTTGTTTATTCAGAAGTAAATGGCACAACCTGCTCTGAGGACGCGTGTTATCTGCTGTACAAATCGAGGCAAACGTGGCATGATGGAAAGGTAATATGAATCAAGAATGTGTTTTATTTAAGGGTCGTATACTCGCCGCAGTTCAGATAATGAAAGTACTCAAAACATGACTTGCTGTTCTTGGTATGAAATAGAAATGCGAATGTATAACTTTCGCTTTACCAAAATATACAACAAATTTTAAGTTAAATTGATTTGAATAATCGTGTCGCATCATAAAAGAACAAAGGCTATCGTAACTGTGTTACAAATCAAGTTAGTTTATCTTACAGAGTGCAATTACATAAATATAATATACGTTCGTATTAGCCTAGAGTCGTTCCTGTTGTTTCCGCCTGTTTTTGTTTATTGCCTCGTATAACCGTAGCTTATATAAAAATAAAACAAGGCTTACTTAAATATTCTAAACACCTTATCTTATAATTGAAAAGATGTTCAAGGAAACTTTTCCTGATGCATACAATATATACGTGTATATAATATATATAGTTTTAAACCTGGTTAATTATAGGGTCTGATTTAATATGAAAGTCAGCAGTTGGGTCCGAAGTCGACTGTCTGGCCGCGAAGTGGAAAAGTGGGTCTTTTGGCACCTAACTGTTTTTTACCACTTCTACAATGGTCGGCGTGGGGGAGGAGAGGGGGGGGGGGGGGGGGGGGGGGAGGAGGTTTACCCTATGCAGCTAGCCTAATGTGCTAGGAAGCGATAAGTGGGTTTCTTTGATTATAACTGATTGATGGGTCAAAGTTTTATATAGAATTTATATAGGGGCCCATTATATATATACGGGTATTACAGGACAGTTTTCAGTGCTTATAGAAACGAACGTGGCTACTCATTCAAATTAATTTTACTAAGATATACAGAGCTTGTACGAAAACAATTCTGATAACTTAACAGTGACGTCACGTTTGTTTATGTTTTCTGGACTTATAAAACTAACAAAATAGGTAAAGCAGCTTACATAAACAATAATATTGGGTATATTCTACTGAAACACGTTTGTCAGTCCCGGTAGCTCAGTGGTTAGCATTGATGTTTGAAATGTCGAATTTTGCGGGTCGTAGGTTCAAATCCAGGTAAGTGTTGTTTTTTTTTTTTTTGTGTGCGTTTTTTTTTTAGAGTTTCTCTTTCAGGGTAACCACCATAATCATTCATTTTTCCTGGAATATATTAATTTATTTAGATAGAAATATTATTAAATTAATTTCTGTTTAAATGTGATCAACCATCAGCTCTGTGCAAACACATCGTATTATGAATGCATAGCCACGAAAACACTCGGAAATTTCGTGCAGGTTAAATTCCTCTCTGGTATATTGCCAGTATTAGTGTAGTCAACATGTCCGGGGCGTCCACGTTTGTTGTTGCAAAGAGAAACATTGTTCAGTATAAGAATGATGCTTAATGCATACTACAAAATGTTCTGAAGGTTATTTCAAGCATCACCAATCAATTGTTTTGTAACCATTAAATTGAATGAATTCAATTCTTTTATTTCAGGTGTGTAAAGAAGAAAAGCAGGCCGGAAAGCTTCATGTCCCCATCACTTCTTCAGTTGAACGAGCCGCATACTACACATGTGCCAGCGAATCTACACTTTACAATTACCAGAAGGAGCAGAAGGTTGAGAATGTTGTACAGCGAAAGAGGCGTTCAGATAGGGTGTCACTTGATAGTTTCGACAGAGATGTTGTTACACGCACTGTGCAGGAAATACTTGTCTACCAAAAGCGAATTCCAACGGTAAAGAACATACGCCAAAGTCTTCAAGAAAAGATTCATTACAAAGGAGGAGAAAGACATTAGAGACGAACATTGAAAGATTTAGGCTTCACATGGAAGAAAACACATAGTAACAGAGACGTACTGATGGAGAGAACGGACATCGTTGCTGCTCGTGCGAAATTCCTACGCCGCATAAAAAGTACCTGGAAAAGGGGCGTCCGATTATTTACATTGATGAAACATTTGTGCATTCTTCCCACACTAAGTACCGAAAACATGGCAGTCGAAGGACGTCTCGCTCAAGGTTCCATTCAATAAGGGAAGCCGTCTGATAATTGTCCACGCAGGATCAGAAACTGGATTTGTTCCCGGTGCAGAACTTCTTTACCAGGCGAAATCGTCCAGTGGAGATTATCATGATGAGATGAACTCCAATAATTTTATGAAGTGGCTAGACGACAAGCTAATTCTAAACCTGCCAGCAAGATCTGTTCTCGTCGTGGATAATGCACCTTACCACAACATACAAGCTGATAAGTGTCCCACATAGTCAACAAGGACGGCTGAAATAAAGGCATGGATGCAAAGGCACAAAATTCACTACACAGAAGCAATGTTGAAGCCCGAGTTATTGCCACGATTCAAACAACAAAAACCACTTCCGACCTTCTTAATGGACACGAGGTTACAGCAACATGGAAATGATTGTCTCAGACTTCCTTGAACGCTATAGAGTTGATTTGGGCAAGGATCAAAGGATACATAGCGCGCCGCAATCTGTCCTTCAACAAACAAGATGTGTTGCAGCTTACCAGGGAAGCCATTGCATCAGTATCTGCAGAGACTGGCGGGCATGTTGAGGAAAGTTGAGAAAAACTACTGGGCTACTGACATAGCAATTGAGACAGAAATGGAGAGACTTTTGATAGAAGTTACGTCTAGTGATGAAGGCACCGAAACTGTATCAGAATGTGAATATTATTCCGAGACACACACTGCGTCCGAATGCGAATAAACCTCTTGTGCTTAAAATGTACTGTTATGATATTTTTGTATTTGTTTGATACATTTGTATGATATAAAAAAAAAGAAATATATAAATGAAAAGAGAAAAAGAAAAAAAAGAAAAAATGTAATTAAAACATAAATAAGAAACAAAGATTTAAAAAAGTATAAATCACGGTGGGATTCGAACCAACGCGACAATGGAAATAAAAAGAACCGTACTTGTAAGGCTAACGCTCTACGGCCGGTACTAATCTTCTACTTCAAAGTAAGCGTTTTAGTTAGTAGTATAATATAAAAGTGTGTACTTAGATTATGATAATTATCGATTACCCTCCTGACTTGGACTCGTCCAAATAGTCACTCCGAAGTTATCAGACACGGACTGTATTCTATTATATATCAATAACAAACGATATCAATAAACAAACCGTATGTTCAAAATATATCTCGTGTCTTCTATAGGTACCGCCTCGGTAGCCTGGTGTAGAGCGTCCGCTTCGAGTGCGAGAGGTCGTGGATTCGATCCCTGGCCGCGTCATACCAAAGACGTAAAAATGGTACTAGTAGCTTCCTCGTTTGGCGCTCAGCATTAAGAGGATATTACTAGGATTGGTCAGCCCGGTGTCAGTATCATGTGACTGGGTGGGGTATCATGTCATGTGTCTACGGCGTGATATTCCAGTGAGGCAGCACTATAAAGTTGGGCATTGTGCTCACTGCTACAAGTAGACATCGTCGTTCATATGACTGAAAAATTGTTGAGAAAGACGTTAAACCCGAATACACACACACACACACATACACACACTCTTCTATAGGTGGACATAGAAAACATTTTCAGATTGCATACATGCTTATAATCTTTTATTTAGAAACTATTGATCATGTTTTTACATAATATCACACAGATGTTCCTTCAACCATTTTTTTAAAAATTATTCAATGTTTATATTCTAACGAACTCTCTAACGAAAGCTGGCATGTGAAATAAAATGTAAACCTTGCATTGTTTTAAAACAAATTCGTATTAGTTATCGTTATCAGACACTTTCTGGAATCCATCGGCTTAATTTTAGAAATGGTCTGTACCATACTTGCTCTAGTAAACATTTTGGTCTTAGTTGGCTCACATTTAATTTGCTTCAGAGCTGCTGTCAAAACATTTGCTCAAATAACTGCCTAGCTATAGACTATTTCAAATAGTTATTAACATTTACCTCGTCCAATAATAGTCTATTTAAAAAAATCAAGAAGTTCTATGATGTTCAAGTTTTGTTAAACTATATCTTCAGTTGATATGTCTGCAAAATAAAAAAGACTTTTGTTTCTAAAGAAATTGAAACACAATGCATTATCATTATAAGACTTTTAACAACACAATTACTCGACTGACATTCCTAAAACAGTATTAATTTTTACTTTATCACAACAATTGATTCTAAAGAAGCAACGACATAGTTTAAGACAATTTTTAGGGGGAATTGCAAAACACGGTATTGATTACCATAATAGTTTTACTTTTAATCAAAGTTCTAAAAGGACTGATAGACAGTGCTTATTGAGTGGTATTTCAACTCATACACCTGAACAATCAACATTTCATTGTGCATACACCGGTCATGATTTGAACAATGTTGGACAATGTTGGTAGATGACCACTACACAATGCTACATGCCAGATATCTAAGCTCTGCATTGTGGTTCAAGACTAGAGCATTTTTAAAGGTTTTCCATATACAACTCTGTGTCCATCAAGGGTTGACCAGGATGGGACCAATTTCAGTCCTCACCCTAACGCTAAACCCTTACCCTAACTTTATCCCTAGTGCTTCGAATATTTCGAATTTGCAATCAAAGTTCATAATTATTCTAGAATCCATTGCTGCTTGATATTGTTGTTTAAAACAGTAGTCCTCAGTTGCTCACATACTCACAAAATACCAAGGTTATGAAAATAAATATGGGACTACCCTTTTACGCGTCAAGAATATTTGCATGATGCGGTCACATAGAAATAGAAGGAACACTCGAACGACGCGAAGTTGAAACATTGTAGCTGATTTAGAGCTATAGCCAGTTGCTAAAGTACTGGCTAAAAGTGTCAGTTTTGGTTTCCATTATAACATTCAGATAAAACTACTCTTTAAAGGAAAAAAGAACACAGATTAATGTTTGATAAGCGATGTTCGCCTCATGTGTATTGTATTTAATAAACGCGTCACATGTTTTATGTATGAATCTTGAGATCTCTATCACAATAAATGCTTATAAATTACACACTGAGCCGTTAGCTTTTAAGTTAGGAAATAAATTCGTCCATAAGTGAATCTGCCTATAGGCCACACACACTTTTTATTAATAATTTGTCTGCGTACCTCACCAAAGACTTCATCGTCAAAATATCGCACGTACGCATGCACAGAAAAAAAATCAGTATCATTTGGCTTTCATTTTGTTGCTCGAAGGATATCAAAAATTTCTGTTTATTTCAAATTAGCGCATGTAGTTTGATGGGTCAATTTATATATTCGTCTACCGATTAGGGATGCCAGCATGATTTACTTTGCCTTATTTAGTTAAGAACCACTGAATCGTACCGAATAACACTACCTAAAAAACGGACCGTTCCATTATTAAAAGTACATGTAAAACATCGCTCGCCACAACACCGAACCATAGGTACAGTCCATAAAATAAATGAACGTGTTTATGTAGGGATAATACACGTTTTTTTTGTGTATTAACGTCTGTAGAAGCCCGCGGGATTGTTTGTGACCTCGACCTTCGGTCTCGGTCACAAACATATCCCAAGGGCTTCTGCAGGCGTTAATACACAAACCAAACGTGTCGCTATTCTTGCATAAAAAACATTACACGACGACTAAATGCATTGTTTTCATATGTGATGACTTGACGATTCCGGTACATTTTTTATTTACCATTCGTTCTTGGAAACGGTAAACATTTTTTTAAATATCCATAACCGGGGCACACATAACAACAACACTACTTAAAGCGTGATTTGAAGGTTTTTGAGCATGTTATTTTTATTTTTAGTTATTACAAACGTTACATTACACATAATTTTGCATATAACTTAAAGATTTGATAAACAGGAACACAATTATTTTAAGAATAACAACTTTACATTCGAATTATTTTGAGTACGAACAAACAGAGTACGGATGAGTACGAAGCTAGTGACTAGCTTTCGAGGTTTATTTTATGAATTCTGCGAGCAATCAGGTAAAAACAAACCGACTGATACTAACAAAAGTCATTAATATAATACCTAACAAGAGTGCCAGAATGTCACAATATACGCCCGTCACAGCAAATTTATTTACTCTAGCACCTGTATTTGCAGATGTAATTTTAATTATGTGGTTGTTTAGTAATCATTGTAATTCTATTGTTTTTCTAAGTCCACAAAAAAAACTCCTTACCAGGTAGAGATACCTTAAAATACACCTAAAATTAGAAAGTAACAACTATGTTGTACCACAGAAAAGTGGTCTTGGTTTTTCCCTACGGTCAATTATAAAAAAGTTACAATATAAGTTATTTATAGTAACAACTAAGGGAAGTTAATCTTTAAAAAGAAAAAAAAAAGAAAAAACATTTTTTTTTAATCCACACAAAAATCCTTACCAGGTAGAGATTGGTCAAAAATCACCTCAAAATTGGATGTAACATGCATGTTGTACTACAGAAAAGTGGTCTCGATTTTTCCCTACGTCTAGTAATGAAAAGTTACAATATAAGCTATTTATAGTAACAACAAAGGGAAGTAATTCTAAAGAAGGGAACTGCGCATGACACTTCGTCTCATGATGGTGTATAATTGTGCCAAGTTACATCAAAATCCCTCTATGCATGAAGAAGAAATGCTTCGGACAGTCATTCTTGTATCTGACCTTTGGCCTCTAAGTGTGACCTTGACCTTAGACCTAGGGACCTGGTTCTTGCGCATGACACTACGTCTTGTGGTGGTGAACATTTGTGCCAAGTTATATCAAAATCCCTCCATGCATGAAGAAGAAATGCTCCGGACAAAGTTTTCATTCTTGTATCCTTTGACCTCTAAGTGTGACCTTGACCCTAGACATAGGGACCTGGTTCTTGCGCACGACACTCCGTCTCATGATGATGAACAATTGTGCCAACTTTCATCAAAATCCCTCTATGCATGAAGAAGATATGCTCCGGACAAAGTTTTCATTCTTGTATCCTTTGACCTCTAAGTGTGACCTTGACCATAGACCTAGGGACCTGGTTCTTGCGCATGACACTCCGTCTCATGATGATAAACAATTGTGCCAACATTTCATCAAAATCCCTCTATGCATGAAGAAGATATGCTCCGGACAATGTCATACTTGAATTTGACCTTTGACCTCTAAGTGTGACCTTGACCTTAGACCTAGGGACCTGGTTCTTGCGTATGACACCCCGTCTCATGAAGGTGAACAACTTTGCCAAGTTTCATCAAAACCCCTCCATGCATGTAGAAGATATGCTCCGGACAAGGTCTGTGGACGCCGCCCGCCCGCCCGCCCGCCAGGGGCGTTCCCATAATACGTCCCGTTTTTCAAACGGGCGTATAAAAACGGGCAATAGCACAAGTAACACGCGATACTTATTTATTCACAGTTATTTACAATAACTGAACAGACGCTTTGTAAAGGGAGTAAACTCTAAGAGAAGCTAGTGCGTACATTGATGGGGGCAGTACGTTTGGGGTTGGAAACTGATACAGCTAAACATACTATGGATTACATTGTATCTATAATGCTACAAGAAGAGGTTATTATGGAAGAAACAAGATGCAGATGCCAAATATCAGTCTGCGCAGAAATACATACATACGTCCCTGGCAAAGCATTTCAAAAATAAAAATCATGTATTAACAGTACGTGAATTGCCTTGTTTGTACACGATTTTTCTCCCGTTTATACATGGGCGGATCCAGTGAAAAAAGTAGTTTTTATGCAAGAATAAACATGGACGGATCCAGATCGATGGAAGGGGAAGAAGCATTTTATAGAAGCATTTCGATGACAAAATTCAATACATATCGTAGCCCTGACCAATCTATAAACCGGGCCAGTCTATTTTATAAGTACAACAACACGCTTGACCCATTTAAACGAGCTGTATCGCAAGTATTATGTCGTTTAGAAGTGAAAACAAAACAGTATCATAAAATTAAGTCAAAACACAAAGTTTACGATTTAGTTAGTGATTCCTCGTTGGTCGAGCGGTTACAGTATTTCTGTTATACCTTTTCGTCGGAAGTTTGATCCCCAATTTTTTCCAGTTTGCATTACATACCTTGTGTTAGTTTGTTTTTCTCTGGTATCTAATTTATTGTGTTTTTTTTTTTCTTATTTTCGTATAAAATTGGATGTATCTATAAATAAATAAATCCTAAAATCATGGCCAGGCAATGCTTGTATTAATGTGAAGTGTAAGATTGTTATAAAACTAACCCGTACAGGTTTGAAAATATCACAGGAAAGATTAAAAATCATTAGATCATATTAAAGATGGAGTGTATTTAGGCATAATTACGTGTCCGTTGTAACATATAATTTTGTGAACATGTTAGAACTAGATTTACTAATTCGTTGTGTCTTCTTTGAATTGTAGTGAAGAAAAAATAAAGGCAAAATTTAACGGGTCTAGGAATCGAACTCACGACGAACAAGTATAATATGAATGCCGTAACCGCTCTAGGCCAACGAAAAAAAATCACTGACTGCATTGCTAACGTACTAAGTATACTAACTTCATTTTATGTTTTTTATTTCAAAACGTCACAACAGTGTGCGATACCTAAACGTGTGCGCTCTTTTGAAAATCACGTGATGTTTGCTGCCGGGAATTCCGTTATTTTTTATAAACCGGGAAACCCTTATCAGAAATTGTAGACGAATGTTTTTATTTTAAATGTATTAGGAAAACAACGATTTTCAACAGAATTTGATGAAAAATACATTGTAAGAACATCTATTATGCAGCATATAGGTAAATAAAGCAAACGTTTGATGTTTTAAAATCTGACACTACGATGTGTGTGTGGGTTAGTCGCTTTAAGATCACTGGGTTTGACTTTGTTCAAATACCGTTTAGTTTCTGATTCAAGGGTATTTCTTAAAGAATACGTTCAGAGACGTGAACTATTATAGTTGTATGAAACTGTGCATCCGGAGATTTGAATTTGGATAGCAGTATCAATGCTATTGCATTTTTAATTTTTCAAATTAAACGAATTATATTCTTGGCATTGATCTTGATATGTGTTCATATGAAATTATAAAAAAAACATTTATTTAACAAGGTCCGTAATGTACAGTGGAGCAAAAGTGTCATAGATGTAACGCATGCAGTAGTGTGAGACCTCGATGTCACTTGTATGCTACCTTAAATTATGGGATGTTTATAATAATTCATAACGTCACGTCATCATTTTTATTTTTACTTTCTATGTATGCTCACTTTTGGTTACTGACCACCACCCGCCAACAATTTGAAGTAAAACTTCCTTTACACAACCAGGTAAGACGTATCATCAAAGCCCTGAGCCAAAGGCTCATAGTGAGCTTTTGTGACCGCTCAATGTCCGTCGTATGTCGTCCGTCAACATTTTCTTAAAAAGAATCTTCTTAAAAGCCGTTGAGCAGAATTTTACCAAACTTCACAGGAATGATCCCTGGATGGCCCCCTTTCAAAATTATTCAAAGAATTGAATTCCACGCAGACCTCTGGTTGCAATGGCAATCCGAAAGGAAAAACTTTAAAATTCTTCTTGTCCAAAGGCACAGAGCCTTAGTATTTGGCATGTAAAATTACCTAATGGTCCTGTATGAAAATTGTTCAAATTGTGACCCTGAGGAGGCCCCGCCCCGGGCTTCCCAAATATTACATAGATTTATATAGGAAAAAACTTTAAAAAGTTGTTTGTCTGAAACTCAGTGTCAGCCTGAAACTCATATCAGTCTGAAAGCCAATATCAGGATTAATTCTTTGTATACGAACTGTCGCAATCTTAAAAAATCTTAAAACATTTTATTTTATTGTAAGGAAATCAAGCACAGCAAAAAAAAAATCATCAAAAATATCATGTAACATATTTGGGATATTGCATGTGGAATGGAATTCTGAAGTAACGTCTAATGCGTATTGTGGCCCATATGCTGTATTGTTCTACTTTTGGTATACTATGGCGTAAATGTTTGCTTTGAATATCAGAAAGAAATATTTTAAGATTTTAGCAGGTACTGGTAGGCTGCCTTTAGTAATTTGCCATCTTTGTTAGAAAGAATCTGGGTGTCAAAATTCAGAATATAAGTGTCAAAATTCAGAACATGGAATTTCTAACAAAATCTATTCATACATATTTCAAACATGAATTCGTCGACATTGAAATTGAAAGGGGTTGGACACCAAACATGTGTAGCACAAAGTCAAAAACATAAAAAAAACGTTCACAGTGGTTTCGTTAAACAAAACTGTATTCACAATGTTCCTGCTTATGGATTGATAACATCAATATTTGCTCAAATTTCAAAAAAAGTCACGAAAGTTATTCATAAGATGCTTCTAGAACTGATTCATTTTGTAATGCATGCATGTGAAAAGAGAAATGATACTATTGTTTCGTTTAATTCATTTTATTTTAGATAAATGTACAATACTTTGTTTAATTCAAATCTAAGGAAGCTGTACCTAAATATAATTTTTACAAAATGTAATTTTCACACTTTATTTTGAGCACCATTTTCCTGTATTGAATAATAAGTAACTAAAGATTATAAATCTTCAGTGAAGCTTTATGTTGAATTATTGTTAATAATATAACGGGCCTATATATGGATTGACAAAGAAGTGTTGCTGACTTCCAGTTATTCTGACCCGGGGCTTAAGTAAGCGTGTATTCATTTTCTGAACCACGTGGGGCTTCCAGCAGTGGAAATGAACCAGGAAATACATTTACTTGATTATTGTAACTAGATCTTTGCAACGTTGATTTTTATCACATGTAGGAGAAAATGTTAAGTTCAAGGAGAGTTTGGTCGACAATAACCTCTTTTGAAAATAATGAAGTCCCTAATCAAGGCAATTCTCATAAATACGGCTGTGTGACCCCCCCCCCCCCCCCCCCCCCCCCCCATATAACACAATCGCTATCTAATTTTCCCCAAGACCTTTAATCAAGAGAGATTTAATTTGACTTAAAGCAAACAATTCTTTCGCATTTTATTTTACTTTCATGCACCACGTACTATTTAAAGAAAAAGTATATTATCCGAACAATATTTTAGAATCTCTACATTTATCCAACAGTTTGTATATGTATTGTTAACTTAGCTTATGGTGATAAAAAAATCTGAATATTAGAAAAATTATTCAGCCAAAAACAGATACTGGAACATATCTTTGTGAATCTCAATACTAGGTTTAATAATTGATGTTTTAGTTAATTATTCTAATAAGTGTATCAACAAATTTGTATTTTATTTATTGCGGTTAATTTTAAGCAACATTTTCACTTAAAAATGTTTTTTCGAGAACCAAACAAAAAGAAACTTGTGGCTACATATTTCTTTTAGATTCCTTACCAATTATTGCATAATTAGTTGTATGTTTATGTTTATGAAGATTTAATACCACTGACCTAAATTTATGATCAACCTTATATTATATGGTGTCGTGTCTATACAAATCAGTGAATGGTTTTAATTACTTCACTTCATGTTTTAGCGAATGTATGTATTCCAAAATTGTAGGCAAGTTTAATGTTTGCTTTCTGTTAAAATGAAATAAAGTTTACAAAAAAGCAGTAAGAAATTCCTTTTCAATATGTAATTTTTTGTTACACTCTTCGCTAAATTATGAAAGAATCTGCTGAACATAACTACATTTTCTTATTTAAGACGTTTTTTTTCTATTTTTTTCTCGAGACATAAAACTTATTATTTATTTGTACGAAAACGAGAAAACTGAATTCGCAAAATGAATAGTAAAGAACAGAATAGTTTATTATGCAATAAAACTGATAAGATTCACGATCATAGCATCATATACAATGCATAATCTAAATCATGGTATGGCACGATGACAAAAAGTACAAATTGAATATTACTTTCGCAATCTACAAATTGTTTTAACGAGAGAGACATGAATTGGATCAAGTAGGGTTTGAAATAGTTTTTTTACCATGAGTTAGTGTTGATATAATTATAGAGGCATTCCCCTTATAAGTACAATGGCAAAGATTTTTTCTCTTATTTTACGTGGCAGACTAAATAACTGATGTGAGAGTCAATCTATATTCAGTGATGTCCAGTTTGGATTTCGTAATGATAGAAGTACTTCTGACTGTGTATTCATCCTCCACAGTATTATTCAGAAACTTTTGTCAACCAATGAAACACTATATTGTGCCTTTATAGATTACGAAAAGGCCTTTGATACTATCGACAGAGAAATATTGTGACATAAACTACTTGACATTGGCGTGAGTAGTAAAATGATTCAAATGTTAACATCAGTTTATGAACATGTATCAGCCTGTATTAAGGTTTTCTCAAATATGTCTGATTTTTTCGAGGTGTCGCTTGGCTTGAAACAGGGGGAACCACTCTCGCCGATACTTTTTATTCTTTTCGTTAACGATGTAACATCAAACCTTGATTTCAATTCCCTGACTGAAAACTGATTTAATTCAACTTTGTATCTATATGTTGTTATTTGCAGACGACATGGTCCTTTTTACTACGAACAAACAAAGCCTCCAAGCTCAATTAGATAGATTATATGTATATTCTGTTAAATGGGGATTAAAGATCAATATCAATAAAACAAAAATATGTATTTTTAGAAAACGAAGAAAAGTAGAAAATTATCAATGGTGTATTAATAATAAACCATTAGAGATCGTAGACTCTTTTTGTTACCTCGGGGTAAAGTTTAGCAGTAATGGATCAATGGTGGAGGCAATTAAATCTTTGTCCGACCAGTCCCTCAAAGCAATAAATGGTTTATATTCAATCTTTTCTAGACTTAAATTTGATTTGAAAACTAAGCTTTTATTATTTGATCGCATGGTTGAACCAATTTTATTCTACTGCTCACAGATATGGGGTGTATATGATACCAAATCTATAGATAGGATTCACTTGAAATTTTGTAAAAAAAATACTTGGGGTTAAACCCCAAACTCCTAATATGGCTGTTCTTGGTGAATTAGGAAGATATTCTTTGTTTATACTGTGTAAGGAAAGAGTTTTGAAGTACTGGCTGAAACTGATGAATAATAAAAATTCACTTATGTACCATTTTTTTACTATGCAGTGTAATAATATTGACTCCCCAAGATGTTTAAATTGGGCTAAACATGTGAAATCATTATTGAATGACTTAGGTTTTAGCAACTTATGGAACAACATTAATGAAAATATAAATTATTTTCCTATGTTACAGAATCGTCTCCGAGACCAATTTAAGCAAAACTGGCACTTTGATATCAACAATATGGCAAAACTTGATTATTATTCAGAATTCAAAACAGAATTTAGATATGAGCCTTATCTTGATATTGTAGAAAATGACTATCTCAGAAAGTTGCTTACATGTTTTCGTCTTTCAGCACACAGCCTGGCTATAGAAACAGGAAGATATGTTGGTACTGATAGAGCTAATATAATTTGTAGAAATTGTAATCATTATGTCGTAGAATCAGAATATAACTTTTTGATGACCTGCTGCAAATATTCTAATATTCGATCAAAATACATACCACATCTTTCATGGCCTACTATGCAGAAATTCAACAGATTAATGAGGTCAAGAAAAAGAAAAACTGTAATAAATATTTGTAAATTTATCAACGAGTCATATAAATTAAGGGCAGAAACGTTATAGTTAAGACCATTGATACGAATTTCTTTTATTATACATATAATTGTAATGTTTACTCATGTGCATGTAGATCTAGTTATTTATTATAGTTATATCTGTTCATTAGCCAAAGACATGTTATGTCGATATTGCTAATAAAGTTTGTTGTTGTTGTTGTTGTTGTTGTTGATTGATATTGTACAAAAATAGAAAGTTAACCAATAAAGTTCAACTTAAAGGTCACCATAATTTTAGTTCTTTAGACATTTCACTATGTCTGAGATACTCAATAAATGATATCAAAATCTTAACAGTATTGTTCATAATATTTTACTTGAAAAATCCATTTTATAGATTTACTGTGAAAGTCTTGGTGGACATTTGGCTGACATAAAGACAGAGCTTGAGTATACATTCATTAAAGAACTATTTTTTTCTACAGTTGGTAAGTATCACTAGTCAGTATTCCAAACTTTATTTTGTTGTATAAAAAGGATCACTTTTTTTACATACATTTTGCCCCGCCTTCTTGCGGAAGGCCCGTGTTTAAGAATCTACTTGTCAGGGTCTTAACTGTGTAACTTCCATTATGATTTTATTCCAATTTCTTACAAGGACCGGCCAGGGCATAATTTCTTACAAGAACCGGCCACAGCATACGGAATGTAGTGAATAGTATCCGTCATGCTATCTTCAAGGTCAAGGTCAACTGTAAAAAAGGTCATAAACTATTGCATCTTCTTGTCCGGGACCAACAGCTGTTACCTAAATCCTATTATATTTAAAGCGATTTTATGCCCAAAATTTTAAATTTGAAAAAAAAAATGATCAGTTACTACACAGCTTTTCTGAAAACACTTAGTAAACATGTTCGTCTATAAACAGTAATATGTGTTTAAAAAGTTCCAACTAGATAAATGTGTAAATGGCTATAGAATAAATTTGTACTATCGCTGTAAGAAACTGGTAGTCTTTTAAAAGTAGTTGTAACTACACTGTAGCACCGTTAAATGTAGCACCGTTGAATGTTGCAACTACCGTTAATTGTCGCAAGGTTAACGTGAAATGTTGCAACCACCGCTAAATGTCGCATAATCATCTGCCAATATATGTCGCATCTATAATGTTAAATGTCGCAAGAATTTGTCCACCGTTATTTGTTGAAACATCAAAGTTCAATGTCGCACTTAAGACACATTTTAACAATCCATTGTGTATTGTTTCTATTATATTTTAACTGAAATAGGCTTGGATCTTCAATAGTAAAATAATGTAGTGTTAGCTTTAAGCCCGGCGGAAGTCATGCTCATACATTCTTGTTTACTTTTATGAGGGCAGCAGTCTTAACATTTTAATGTTATACAAATAATTATCTATGTACTAATTGCTGGAAGAGAGCCCTAGATTGTTTGCCTTATTGTCACAGTTTAATTCAACAGTTTTGATAGAGGGTCATGCAAGAAAAATGCTTGTGAAATTATTATGAAATAGGGACATTGTTTTCTGACAGTAAGATTTTAAACTTTCCACTAAATACATACGGGTTGCCAATAACATTGTTTGTTTGAGGGATGGGATAGGGGTTGATTAGGTGTGGGGAAGGGAGCAAAAGATGATACAGGAATCTAAGACACAATTCCAACATATAGTAAACATTTATTTTCTAGGCCGAAAGGGGTAGGTAGAAGGAGTTAGGAGAATGATTTGGGAAGAGGGGAGGATGATGTGATAGTAAGAGACAACGTCAAGAGACAAGGGGTTTAAAAATATCCAGGTGCCCGTTGGTGTTTGAAATAATGCACGGAGGAGCACAAAGGATCGTCCTCCGCCATTAAAGCTTGATAGTCGCCTTATGACCTAACTGCAAAATTCCAACACAGAAAAAGAACCCATGATCATCATTCATTTTTTACAGCTTTAGTGGTCCGCAGGAACACTGTTGATGAACAGGTTAAAGTCTCTTGTGTGCAGAGGCACAGACATTTTCAAGATCGTTGTAGTTAGCATTACTCAAATGTGCATCAGTTTGCCATGCGATCCCTCGATGGCAAGGCCTTTTATGTCGAATATATCACACATTTTCCTATTACAAAATATATCTTGTAGCACCCTTAACTGAAATGAATCAAACTGCTGGGCTAGACTGGGTTTGGTTAGTTTAGCCTATGACTTTGATAGATCTCTTGTTGTATTTTTTGTATATTCGGTATCCTGATAGATCTATCTAAATACAAATGTTATAGTTTCGTGACACCTACATAAAAGTCCAGTGATATGTTAAGGACATACAGTAATGTTTTTTTAATTAAATTATCTCGAGCAAACGTCATAAGATGTCGTTCGATCAAAATAAGATGTCGTGAGCTCGAGATTAGATGTCGTGCGACGAAGACGTGATGTAGTGAGCTCGAAATAGGATGTCGAATGCTGGAGATAAAATGTCTTGCTCTCATGATGGGATGTCGTGCGATCGAAATAATACGTCTTGCGCTGGAGAAAGAATGCCATACTCTCAATCATTCCAGATAGATGTCGTGCACTCTAAATAAGATGTCGTGCTCTCGAGGATTAAAAAAGATGTCTTGCGCTTCGGAAATCTCACATTCTGGAGATAAGAGGTTGATAGTGCTATCGAACTAAAATGCCATGCGCTCGAGGTAAAATGCCATGCTCTCGAGATAAGATGTCATGCCCTAGAGTTAAAATGTCGTGCGCTTGTGATCAAATTCAGAACGCTAGAGATAATTTTACCTTTAAACGGGATAGTTATGATGGACCAAGATTGATCACTTGAGTTTCACAGGTTAAATTCTAGCGTCGACTCAAAGATTATACAACATGATAATGCGACTCGACAATACGACACGATGCACGACAATGCAACACGACGCGTGACATGAATGTCGCGATGTCGTGTCATATTGTCGCTTGTTTTTTCGTGTGTCGAACGTCGTATCGCACTGTTGTGCTTCGTGTTGTGGTTGTGTAATGACCTACTCATTTTAAATACTAGGTCGACTCGTGACATGCGATACAACGTGCGACAATACGAGACGGCGCGAAACATACAAACCTTGCTATAGGATACGGCGGGTAACATGACGCGAGTTATTAATATTACATGATCTAAATAGGACTCCATAGGATTCCGTAGTTTATACCTTAAATAATGTTAGTATATACCTAAAATAGTACTGTGGTGAATACTGTCTTTAAATATCAAATCAATAAGGTATGTAAGGCACAGCATCGTTGAAAAGCAAACATACACTTCCCGTATTCCACACAATGCATACTTATGGATGCACGCACGCACTATCTTATCTCGGGTTCGAAATTATGGAAAGTAATAGATTGTTGAACTTACCATAGTTATTTCTTTTCTTTCTTTTTCTGTCCGACATAAAGCGTTAGTGTTACGACATATAATGGCGGACAAATTCTTACAATATTTAGCGTTGAACGGTGCGACATACAGCGGCAGAAGATTTTGCGATATTTAGCGGTGGTTGCTATGCTAAACGTAAACCTGGCGATATTTAACGGCAGTTGCGTTATTTATCGATATTAAGCGGGGTTGCGACATTTAACGGTGCCACATACACCTTTATTTAACTGTGAATATACCTGTACGTCGACAGTTAGTTTATACATTTAGGTATTAGATCACTAATAGAGAACCTCCTTCTTGAAGAGTATTCAATTCCTACTATAAACCTATTTTTATTGCAATTCTTAGGGGGGCGTAGGTTCAAGCCCTACTGGGACCAAATTTTACTCTCCTTAGTTTCCTTTTTTTCTAGTAAGTTTTTACTTCTTTCAAGACTTATTATTGATTTCTTGTACAAAAATGGAAAAAGATGAATTTTATAAGCGATTTCTTGGTGTTCAAAGCGAATTTATTACTTACACAGAAGGGGTAGAGTTACACATCTTTAAAAATCTTGAGTTACATGCGGTGAAAGTTCTCTATTTTGCTTTCACTCTTAGATTATATATTATGGAAGAAAATTAGGTAGGTTTTACGTCTGACCTAAGGTTATTTTTAAATGAAGCAAAATTCAAAACAGAAACACAGCATTCGACTTTATTTTTTTTTCAATGTTGAGGTATGAATTCTGTCTCATTAAATCCGTTTATCTGAGGCACCATAGAAAAAAATGATATTGACATTTTTATTTTGTGTTTTATAATTGTTTACCAATAGTTTGATGTTTATTTTATTAAAATTAATGGTAAAATGAGTTCTCTCCAAACGTTTTGGATAGTGGCCATCACTTTGAAATTTGTCTCTACTTGAGCTTGAGGAGATACCATAAGTTATACAAAATTTATAAAAAAAACGACATGGTAAAAGTTGTTTAAAAATTGCAAAATAGTGCAAAACACGGTTACCTTTCAGAATATACCAAGCAAAGGCCATTTTGTAAACATTACTATTAGTGATCTAATACCTTAAGCCAACTCTGATGATGATATGCTAGATAACATGTAATGATAAAATTATTTTGTGACATTTTCTTAATATTCAGGTTGAGATTATACAATTATTGCCTTGGGTGAGGTCGATATCGCTTTTATCAGGTCGGTAAATCCACATATCGACCGAACTTAAATGGCAACAATTGTTTAATTATTAAATCCAGCCTACATATAAGTAAAAACATTAAATACAAATATCTGCAACCTTAGGTCATTTTTCGTGGTAAATTGTATGCGGCGTCGCATCGTTTTGACGTCAAACCGTAATGACGTCATAGCTGGAGGTCAATACGAGTTTTTGGCTCCGCCTTCGAGTCAATACGACTTTTATCATTGATCATGTGACTACATCTAGAATAATGGAAAGGACTATACATAAAGATTTAATAATAGAAACAAATATTTGCAACAATACTCCTCGTCTGATTTGTCATAAAAAACTCATGTTTAATTGATGTAAAATACATTTATAAAGATAAAATAGGCTTGTGTCAAAGTCTAAGATATATGGCAGTGTGGTTAGTACTGAAATATGGACAATACTTGCTTAGTTATTAGTATATAAATACAAACTTACCGATTAAAACATAAAAAATACGTATTTCAAATAAGACAGCCCAGTGGTCGTGATACTTCACCTTGCACGCGAATATTTATGCCCCCTTCGAAGAAAGAGGGGTATATTGTTTTGCAGATGTCGATCGGTGGGTCGGTCGGTATGTAGACCAGTCCGTTTCCGGATGATAACTCAAGAACGCTCGGGCCTAGGATCATGAAAGTTGACAGAGAGGTTGGTGGTCATAACCAACAGATGACACCTATTGATTTTGAGATCAGTAGGTCAAAGGCCAAGGTCACAGTGACCTGGAACAGTTAAACGGTTCCAGGATGATAACTCAAGAGCCCTTGGACCTAGGATCATGAATGTTGATAGGAACGTTGATCATGACCACCAGATGACCTCTATTGATTTTGGGATCAGTAGGTCAAAGGTCAAGGTGACAGTGATCCGGAACAGTTAAACGGTTCCAGGATGATAACTCCAGAACGCTTGTTTACTAATAAATTCAGTCACAAACATCATTTTGCTTTCATTCCGAATTCGATTTCAATAAAAAAATCACAAAACCCGCAAAATAAAACGGAAGATTTCGCAAATAGTGTCCGGGTAAAGTTAGTTTAAGACATCCTAAAATCACGTACTTTAAAGACACAAGTATTAATTTTGTGTAGTCACTGACACGTAACGTCATTATGTCTATGGACGCTACAAAATTTTGTAGCGTTTCGCTATGAGTTATCATTATTTTGGCATTACTTAACCATATAGCATTAAATAGGAAATAGATTCATGTAATTGTCCAGAAGAATAAATGTACACACATTTAACTTGTAAATATTATCGAACGTTATCACAAACTGCTTCTGGCTGGACACGCGCACATTCAAATTTTATGGTATACTGGTTCCTTGAAAAAATTCACACAGTTGTTGGGAATATTAAAGAAATTATGCGGTTCGACGACAAACAAAACTTTAAATGAATGAATGGATTTAATCAGTCATCGATAGGATAGTAAAGATGAACCTGAAGTACTTAGTAAATAAGTGGTTTAACACTTATACCGATATTTTCGATTCAAAAGTTTCTTCACTAAAAAATGAAAATACTTATACCAGTTTCAAAATATGACATATGGTCAGAATATATGTTTCTACAGACATGTAGACCATCACCTGTGTTTAAAAACTAACCACTGTATTGATTCATAGAAAGCTTGAGGCCACATTTTAACTGAATTGAAAGACACCAGGTCAAAAAATTCGTCTTTAAAGTATCTACGTTAAGGTAACGGACGTGTTATGAAAATGGGCAATTTAAGTACGATTACGTTTTCTCTTGTTGCTATTTCAGTGTAGTGTTCTCCGGCTATAAACGACGAACAGAAGAATACTGATGTTGCATACGGAGAAGTCGTTAATCGCTCTTTTACAGCCGGAAGTAATTACGTACCAATTAAATTTAGTTAGAACCAATGTCTTTATGGGACGAAAATAACAGGTCACTTAGCCAAATCACATCGAAAATATTGTTAACACTTTGTTGATGGCAGTTTTGATCTGATTTACGTGAAACCTATTCAGAATGTTTTCCTCTATGAAGTATTGCTCCAGTTCGAATCTTGGCAATCTGGGGTCAACAGCCATAAGAACTCTGATCTACATAACCTGGTAGGAAAATTGTTGTAACAAATGTAGGCACCATTCCAAAATATCTCATCTGTGGTTAAAACAGGGTAATTAGGTCAATGCAGAAATAAAACGTTATTTACATTCAAATTCCATATAACTTGGGTCCAAATATAGACAACTTTGAGACGCATTTCCATCTTGACACATGGAACCTGGCAAGAACGTTAGTCCTTTTTAAATCCAGTTCAAATTTTCGATACTGGTTGACTTTGGTCCAAAGTAAACGCGCTATATTAAATTATATGAACTTTGCAAACATTTTAGATCATGGTCAGAATGTTTGTTTTTATTAAATCTAAAATAAATTTGAAAGACAATTATATGACAGAAAAAAACTTTGTAACTGAACTGAATCATTGTAAAACCCTGCTTACACAGGTTATGTACATAATGTCTGGGTCATGTTCGAAGTTTGGTAAATTGATTTCATAAACGCGACCATTAGGTCAAATCATACAAATCGAAGACCACATTTTCACTTGATCGGCATGAAACTTAATCAAATTCTAATATGTCAAATTTGAAAGCAGGTCATTTGGAATTATAATTACCACCAAGGTCATTGGTCAAATCGTGGTAAAAACATTATAAACTTAAATAAAGGCTTCATTGGCAATCTAACCAAATTATTCTGTATTTTTCTTGTTTTTACTAGATTTTACGAAGACAAATATTTTCAGAAGGATTCATGCAGTTCATGTAGTAAATGTAGTAATTGTAAAAAGACAAACATTCGAATCAGGTTTCATACAAATCAGATAAAAATTTGCCTCTTGAGTGTTGTTTTTTTTCTCTTTGATTTGACCTAGCATTCTTGTATTTTTGAATACAGTTGGCCCTGTAAAAATGACACAGACTACATTTGATCAGGTTTCATCAAGACTAGACAAAACTCTGGTCTTTTGAGTGTAAACAGACGAATTATTGACGAGTGGCTAGGAGCAAATGACAAGGAGGCTGAAGGGACTTTTATCTGGTCAGATGGAACAAATGTCGTTGATGGATACACATTGTGGGGATTCAGTCAACCGAGTGGTGGTGGTACGGAAAACTGTATATCATACATACCTTATAGAAATGGGAAATGGTTGCACGCTTGGCACGATTCAAAATGCTTTAGAAAAAGTTGGAGTCTCTGCGAATTTTAAATATAACTTTTATATAACGTGATATCTGCGGAAGTTGCAAGTATCATAGTGCATGTGCCTTGATTTTGTAGCGTTCTCCTAAGTTTGAAGATATATGTATATAGCTGTCGCTTTAGAGGATACATAATTATTTGCCTTTTGCCCTTTGTCTGTGCATGTGTGTTTCATCGAATCTTTCGAATTTGACTTATGTGTTTGCTTTGTATGCGAGTGCGTGTGTATGTGTGTGTGTGTGTGTGTGTGTGTGTGTGTGTGCGTCTGCGCGCGTTTGTGCGTGCGTGTGTGTCTTTCGTTTTGGGAGGATACGTTTTTGGAACATGGCATTCCTTGTTTGATATTTGTCCTTGTTTTTTTATTTTTGTCAAAACCATTTGAGGGAATTCAGTCAAAGGTATATCTGACGAAGTTTTTCTCTTCGGGGTTTTAAAAATGTCATAAGTTAACATATGAAATGCTTTAGGATAGACCAAACCTAAAGATTTATATCAAACAGACATTTCAAATAGTAGTTGTTGTCGGATTATGAAGGTCGAAAACCATATAATTGCTTTTCTTAAACTTCAATACATACTTTGTCAACCGACAATCTGATGGAAGTTATTCATAAAGTTAATGTAGCAAAGTTTATTTTTACCTCCCTCATCTCATTTTTCAAGGGATATAGAGCGCTCATCGCCAATCGCCAGTGGTCATGCTGTCGAGAAGATATACAATTTTCACGAAATTGATTATATTTTAAGTCCAGTATTTAAGACAAATACAGCCAGCCCCATGCGGAAGTACCAGCAGTTAAGGTAGTATCACATTTTGATTTTCCGATTAAAGACAAATAACAAAAATATATTCAGTTGTTCACAAAATACAAGAACATTTAGTGTCATATTAATATTTTTCTTCACCCACTAGAATGTCTTAAGAAAAGGTTTATTGCTCTCATTACCAGCAATTAACTAAATAGTTGAAATTATTATGGATGTTTTTGTTATATTTTAAAACAACAGGGTACTTCCACGATTATTACAAACCAACGCATTTGAAGAATTGAGGAATAAAACTAATTTTAACAGGTCATGTAAACCAATGACAAAAATTGCCAGTTGGTAAATGACTCATGATCTAAATGAAGGTTTGCTATTATTTCTCAATTCCAGTTCTATTTTCTAAAAAGGGCTCTTCTATTCTCTAGTTTACAACACATAATTTAGAACAATAAAAAAACTGACTGTTAACTAAATCCAAATCCTATAAGATTCCTATTGGTTCATTCAACTGATACTCATTAGAGCCATTCACAGTATTGTAATTAGCCAAAACAGATCATCCCTTATTTACACGTGTATATCGAGGAATATCTTACAAGCACATAGATAGGTAATAAAATTTCAATACCTATTGTGTACTACAATAATGCTAAAATATCTTATCAGTGACGTGTCCTTAAGACATGTATATCCTGTAACACGTCACATGTATATGCTGTTGTGTTCTTTTTCTCTTGACTATCGCTCCAACATGTGCCCATACTATAGCGTTTAAACGCTCCTAAGCGGATACTCTTGTTTCATCGTTTTTTGTTTGTTTGGAATTTTTTTGTTAGTTTTTTTTTTTTTTTTTTTTTTTTTGCTTTCAATGCTTATTTTCATCATCTTCATAGCTGACGACTACATGTGGTAGAACCCATGATGTCAGCTGTTGTTGAAGTTATTTCTCAATTTTTCATTGATAACAAGACACACACAAAGGGTCTAACCTTTCGCATGGGAGCTCGTTCAAGGCCGGCAACATAATACCAACGTACGTTGTACATGCTACACTGTGTATCTTCTTGAAATAGGTGAGTATCCTAAACAACCAATAAAAACTGTAAAAAAGATCCTTTGGAAGCAAAGAATGCAACCAAGACGGTTTGATAGAGTCTGTTCATGATAGGTAATGGAATTGTGCAACACCTCTCACGCCCCCTAGCACCGGCTTAAGTGGAACTCTATTACACATATGTTGAATTGACTCCGTCATCCCAATGGACCAAAACAATGTAACAACACTGAATCCAAGTACGGAGAGACTTTCTACAGTCGCCACATGGCACTTAAAAATTGCTGTTACCTAGTGTCTGACATATTATCGTCTTCAAAGCTATCATCCTGCCCTCTACACGATAGTAAGTGGGATGCAGTGATACTTCCTATGTTGAAAGTTCGTATAAACACCCAAGAAACGATAACTTGTGGCAGTATCTCAACGAAAATTGTTCCGATGTCGCTCCATTTGGCCCTGTTGATAAAACTCATTCTACGTTGTAAAATTATAAACTATAAATGTTGCAATCTCGCAACAATAACAGAAAATAGATATATAAGTCAATTGCAGAAGACATACGAGTCATTACAAAATACAAGAATTTTGCGTAAATGTGCTTTGCTAGAGAATTTGACGCAGTAAAATGCTGAAAATCAGAGATAGAGATTGAAACTATTCGACGTGTTTAAAGAAAAGAAAACACTATATAAGCAAAGTATCTTCATGAATTGCATTTTGAAAAATATAAATTTATAGGAAAGGAAGAGATTATATAATGTGTAGAAGTATGGTGGATCTTAGTAAATTTACATATTTTGTGAATTTTTAAAACAGGAAATGAGGAGTTCAAATATTTCAGTAAATGCATTAGTTTTATCAATTCCATTTTAAAAAGGAGCGTGGGGTTTGGGTGGGAGAGGGAGTGTAGGTAACATGGTGAATGAAATGCAGTTAAATTAAAAATCTCAGAGAGTTTAGTTTAAAATGTCAGGGAGTTTAGTAAATGCAGAGTTCCCCCATTGAAAGAAAGGAAACGCTGCAAAATTACATGAAAGATCTTGGTCCATTTTGTCCACATTTTGCCTGTTGTCAATCCATACTAAATCATCACTGATCATACACGTTCACAGTCGCTTATTTGACGGCATATCTGAGTAAAAAATCATACTTTGTATTTATATGACATAACAAGCTATTTTGCTATAAAATGGACCATTCTTTGTAAGTAATTGAATTTGAAAAAAAAAGTAAAGTAAACTGCAAAATTTATCAGAGATTTGAAAAAGCACGAGTTTTGTTATGAATAGAAATTTGAAAAAAAAGATAAGCACTAGTAGAGAACGAGAGATGTTGAATATAATATCCACACACATTAACAGTCGGGTTTTTGTCGTGCCTCACCTTACAGATTAGGGATAAGAAAGGAAAACTTGTGAAATAATACCATTATCTATTTTTCTTGTGGGTACCTCAATTATATTATATGCAGTGTCTGCAGTAAACAATCATCTGGCTTTCCGAAACTTTGTTTTGTTCTGGTTGGCACCGACAATTTAGGTCATATGGCATTTTTCCAACTTTGATGGTGCCCCCATTGCATAATTTCATCATGGCGGGCACCTGGATAAACCCACCGGCATTCCGAAATCCAGCTGGATGGCTTCCTCACATGAAGGGTGAGGCTCGAACCCACATCGATGAGTGGCAAGTGATTCAAAGTCAGCGAGCTTAACCACTCGGCCACGGAGGCCCCATAGTAACTGAGATAGTATAAGGGTTTTCTTAATAGAAAGTGCTTGATATTGTATCTGATCTGGATAAGAAGCATAAGATATAAAGCATGCTTTCCCAACTCATGTTCCTCATTTCACCTTTCACATCAGTGGTGATTTGATATTCCACACCTTAAATGAGTGACAGGACTATTAACCAGTGACATAATACTGTATTATTGCTCACTGTAACGACTTAGTGAATTGTGTATATTTATCTTTTTAAGTAAACGCATAGTTACATGAATTCCAACAGTGGAAATTTGATCGTTGTCTGGCTGTTGTTCCTCTAAATATCACAATCTAAAACAGTTTATATTTCAGGTTCCCTATCCGCTTTATAAAATAAAAAAGGCGTTATACACTTTTTAAAACGTAATGTTTCACAGATAATACTTTTGTGCTGGAATCACCGACAATGCTTGCAGCAGTCAGTGGTATTTAAGATGAAAGTATTTTTACGAACTCCTGGTGATATTTGTTTTTATCGTAGATAATTAACTTTATATTTTAAGTTATGCTAAAACAGAAGTATCAAATTTAAAAATACAATTGTATGCACTCATTACGAAGATTGTTTAACCTGCGCAACACTATAATGTAGAATAAAAGTTTAGCTGAAAAAGTCATTATTGTTTTGTGCTCAACCATCATCCAGCCAGTAATGCAAGAAATGGGTTCATCTTTAAAAAGACATACATATTTCATACAGCCTATTTCATATGACAATTTAGATGCTGAGATTGTTTCAGAATGTACTTGAGATATAGTTACATATTTTATTACGCGATAATTGCACTAGTTCTCTGCATCTGTTTCGCCTCTCCATTTTGAAAGCAGCAATCTATCATATATATTTTAAAAACATGAATTTTCTTTAATCCTTGCTTTTACAAACAAATGTTTGGTTATGCTCTATTCTAGATCTTCTTCTAGATTTACTGTTTGATCCAAAATATCTGTAACAGGAGGTTTTAGAATTTTGCAAAACAAGAAAAAAAAATACTAATGTGCCTCATATCTAAGATAAACTCTATCTGACTTTACATGAACAGCTGGAAGTCAGTGATGTAACCATGGGCTGGAATACCTAATCATTGGCAGATCTTATATAATCTAAATGGCCAGTGTGAATGGATAGAGGATGAATAAGAACTGCTTGATCATTGATAATTCATCCGCATTGTTCATGAATGGGACTACTTTGTGTAGCACATGAATATCCTTTGGATGTGATTTGGAATCAAATAAAGATGCTACATGATTGTCAGAAATACACTTAACTTTGGTAGCGGGATAAACCCCTAACCAAAAACATTTAAAGAAAACTCTTTATGGTGGCACATAATATCTTACTCGTGCACACGTATTAAATAGTATGTGCATGCGTAGTAGGTAATACATGAGCATGTAATGAATATTATAGGCTTACGCGATAGTCAACACTTTGTAACATGGATGATCTGGTTGGATTACTTCTTGAACTGTGCGTAACCTAATGTTTTCACATGCTTTCGCTATGCCAAGCATATATATTACACATTGCGCCTGCACGTATAACATACTGCATGGTGTATAGCTTGATGCAGAGCTCTCCGTGTTCATATTCAAAGTGATTCTTCATATCGCAACAGTCAAAAGTAACTGCAATTGTAGATTTTGTATATATAAATGGTTAATGCTTGCAGTCATGCATTTGAGTTTGAGTTTACGAAATTTTTATAGGTAAATGATATGCAGTAAATATATTGCGCGAAAAAGTGAGGTCATGTCGCAATGGGATTGTAACCTGCATCCTTCATTAAAAGTGATATTCTAATTAGAAACTAGAATTATGTCCATAGGACATGGATGTCCCAACATACTGTGCCATTCTATAAATAGCAAAGTTTTTGTCGACTAAACGTTTGAAGCAAATTGTATTCATATAAGATTGTGCATCTGAGCAACTTTAAATCCATTCTTTGAAAACGTTTAGGAGGTATTGAACACGAGAAGTTTCTCCATTGTAGTCTATTTTTTGAAATTAAGAAAGGACCATAATACTAGCAAAAACAGCCACAGAAAAACAGTCTGTCATTTATTGTGATCTTCACATCAATGTCTTTCATCTGTGAAGCTTTGAAGTATATCCTTTCAAAAGTGTATGAGGAGTTTGACACAAAATATCCTTCTCTATATTGTAAAAAGCAAAGCTATCAAAGAGCCATAACTGTAGTAAAATAATCGTAGCAAACGTTCATTCCTTTATGGCCATCTGCACATCAAGCGTGTTCATCCGTGAAAGTTTGAAGCAAAGCAGGCTAATAGTGTGGAAGCAGTTGGACACACAAGATTACGGAACGTGCGTACGAATGTACGGACAGCAGCAACGCTATATGCCCCCACATAAATGTTATTGTGGGAGCATAACAAACAAGGTATGCTTTTTTAGTAAAAGCTAGTCAGCAGTCAGTTTATTATGCTTATGTTCGACATAACGTGACAAAGTAAATAATTATACAAGTATACCCCTGACTAATTACGTAATTGCATTGGATTTACATACTGCAATAGACTGGTCTTAGCTTGCCAATGTATTTGCACTTGCTCGCACAGAAAGAAGAGAAAAAAAAGTTGCCATCGGATTCGACAAATTCGGTCGTTTACACTGTCATTATTATTATTATACCAGATTTATACAGCACCCTTTTCATGATAAACACGTTCAAAGGCGCTTTACATATAACAAACGCAGCCATACAGGGCGCGAAATTCATCTTCTACTAGTACAGACACAGACCGATCTGACCAGAGGGACAGAGTGAGATAAATCCCCCAGAACAGATAGAGAGAAATCCTTTTAGATACAGGTCTGTCATGCTAACTTGACTAACTCTTTGCGAGTAGACAGTATGGTTCTTTAACGTGCCAAGTGTATAGCACCGATACACGCGAAGCCGTCTTTCCAGTACAGGCCTCTTAGCAAGATGGGAGACACTCAAGAGCATCCCAGAAATTTCCAGTGCCTAGACCGGGATTCGAACGGCGGACCTCTGCATGACAGTCAAGCGTGTTACCAATAGACCACGGCCCACTTATAAATTGGGTTTTTTTTTTGTTTTTTTTTTGCGGACTTAGTTTCGTATAATTTAAACAAGATAAATTATTGAATTGGAAAGAAAACACACTTCCCAGAAGAAGACAAACACTGAGAAAAAAACCCATAGAAATGTCATTCTATACAAAATAATTCTATATCAAATACTGAATGAATATGTAATAACGTAATGGACATAGAACCAATACTTCCGAATTCTAAAGTTAATTTCTAGATATAATTTGTTAATTTATTTCAACGTTCTTCCCGGTTGTTCGCCTTTTGCTACTTGCGTTTCGTGTTTAGCTGATTGCGTTTTGATCGTAGTGGCTTCCAACGCACTCGAAAAGATGTCTATTAGACATAATGATGAGCTGCGCGTCATGTCTTGGCTTGAACGACTTTCCAAATGTCTTCTTGTTCCCAGCAAATGCTGATGCATTTCCACTCGTGAATTGCTTCAACTGGGCAAATGATATGTTTGCCGAATGATCAAACTCGTCTAAGAGCAGAAATTGGGCATTGGAATTCACATCAGAGAAGTTTTTCAAATCTGTCACTTGGCAAGCATTAAAATCCTCTGTCACCGTCGTTATGAAGACACTCTTACCATAGCCTGGCCTAACAGAATATAGGTAATAGTGTTTCTTCTTGATATCGACGACCTGTCTCATTCTATCGTCAATGTTGTGTTCTGTGTTGCATACAGGACGTAAAGGATCTTCGAGATTGTTCTCCATCTGTGTCATTTTCGTTGGTTTTTCGTCAGCCTTGAACGACATGATTTTAATCATTTTCCCCGTTTGATCCACATGATAGGTTATGCAGTGACTGCGAGGCAAATCAAGTTTCGATCTCTCTGTGCTACTTTCCATCTCATTTAGCATTTCAAGCGCGGCTTGTGAGGCAACAAGCTGACTGGCAGGGATATCTCCATCGCGGAAACACGCAAGTGCACCCTTATCTTTCAGTTTAGTCACTGTGATTTTGTTTCGATCTGTCGTGAAGACTTCTCTCGTTTGATATTTGAGCATCTCTCTTGTCATCATTCCATACAACTTTACAACATTGACATTGTCAATCATCGATTCTGTCAGTGTTTTGTAAAATGATGCAGGTAACGGAGACTCGGTCAGCAACAGAACGGGTCGAGTAGACAGTTTTAGTTTGTTTTGAAGACTCTGCATTCCGTTATGAAGCGTAA
This sequence comes from Mercenaria mercenaria, assembly GCF_021730395.1. NCBI lineage: Eukaryota > Metazoa > Mollusca > Bivalvia > Venerida > Veneridae > Mercenaria > Mercenaria mercenaria. The sequence continues at coordinate 35,243,934 of NC_069363.1, read as the reverse complement.
ACCTATTTTTCCCTGTAATCAAGAGTTTGTCCATTACCAAAACTCCGCTCTCAAATGGAAAGAATTCAAGCTGAGAAAGTTCTTCCCTTTGCTCTTCGCTCAGCTGAACGAGCAGGTGTCGTTTCTTCAAGTAACTTTCCTGGTTTGCCATGGTTGATTGTTGTGCGAAGGAAACGTGAGGAATGCTCTTATGTACCCGTCTTGATAGAAAATTTATAACAAAGTTATAAAATGACATCAATCGAACAAACCAATAAGGAACGTGTATACGTGGCCACTAAACATCTGTTAAACGCTACTTTGTTATCGAATTATCAAAACGGGGCTTCATACACACACCCCTCTCTCTCAGTGTTGTCCCGTCCCGTTGTCCCGTCCCGTTGTCCCGTTTCTCGAGACACAATTATATTCTATTATATATATATAATAAGGTAGAGTGTAGTACCGAAAAACGGGACAACGGGACGGGACAACGGGACGGGACAACACTAAGAGAAAGGGGTATGTGTATGGAGCCCCGTTTTTACAAATAGACTCACATGCCTACGTTCAAACAGGAGTAACTGTTCTCTATGGAAGTTAAAGTCATTTCTTTCGCATTACGTATATGAACATATACGATAACTATCTTACTTCAAGCATATACTGATCATTTGATGTCAGAACACAAAGATGGACACATCTGATCAACTGAATAATATCAAATGCAGTGAGGAATTTAATGTTTTATCCTATGACGATTTGCTTTCAGAGAAGGCCAATAATCAATTGATGGCAAAGTTCATCAATGAGAATACTGACATGTCTAAACGCTTCATTCTTATCACAAATGATAATCGTGCTTTGCCTATCGATTATGCTGTGCATGCATTGAATGAGTACTCTCTGACTTACTCAGAAGATGAGGGAATCAAAGAATTGAAGATGAAATTCAACGACTTTGACGAAAACGGAGCTGACTTTCTGCTCGTGGAAGAAGAAAAATATGACGAGGAAACTGGACAAAGTCTTACACGCTGTCACATTTTCTTCTCGGATAAATGTACCAGTGACATGGCTGCTACTGCTTGTTTCATAGTGATGAGCTATGAAAGGCATGACTATTGTTGTTTCTTTTCAGACTCAACGGTGAATAAACTGTGTTCCATAATGATCCAACGTTATGGAAAGAAACTCACACCTCTGAGCTTGCATGATTTTTGGAATGAAAAGCTTTGCGTATTACGAAAATCCCAAATACGTGATATGAAGCTTGAACGTGACATAGAGTTCAAGAATGGGTCACCACATGCGTGCATAAGAGAAATGAATGCGAAAATAAGAGAATTGCATCATGATGAATGGACATACATCGACTCATGTTTTGATGGACACGTCATCAAATTGTTGTATCGAAATAGGATAGGAAAATTGAATATCTTGCGTTGCCGATGTGTTTGATTTTATTTTAAAAAAATGAAAATAGTCATAACATACATATAGAATTATATGCGTAGCATTTTTAATTCTTGTACTGGTAAATGTAAGCGTCAAATGTTGAAAATGTTACCTGTCATTAAAGCTTTTCGTGAATGCTGCTGTCTACTTCCCGGTGAAGTTAAACAGCCTATTGTAATTCAAGACGAACACCAAAGCGATGATGACTTTTATTCCCATCGATTATCTTAGACACGAGCAAAAGATATCCATAAAGAGAAGAACGAGGAAAGAAGCACATGAAATATTATCTGTCTCGACTACTGGATCCTTTGTCATGTTCAAGGTTGGAGACAAAAGCGATCACTTCAAGTACACAGTAATCATAAAATCTCCTGCAACAAAGTTCAATATGTTTATTTACCATGTATTCGACTGTAAGTTTTCAAGGGTCATGATATCTACACTTTTTAAAGCAAACTGCTACACCCTAAGCAGATTATCATTATCATCAGAGTAACAATAAACAAGTTCTTGTATCCTGATCAATCATCTGATATCTACAAGCTACCACTTCTACTACTTTTGTCCAACCTAGGATCTGATTTGCCTGATCAGTCGATCAATAAAGAATTTAAACCAATATCGTTTTGTGTGTGCATGTGTTTATTTGACACTATTATGACTGATACGCTTTGATACGACTTTTCACTAATACACTACATATTGGGCACTTTCGTTATGTGTCCGCATCTTACTGTTAATGTGCAAGACACCCAACACTACTTTGGATGTGATACACAACTCTGTAGAACAACGGTTACAGCTTTGAAGTTCGAACTCTATAGCCCCATCGACAACAGACGGTCTTGCACTTCTATCTAAGTTTATAAACCATGTCAGGTGGCATCCAAAATGATATCGGCTCTTTTTGAGTCTGGTCCTTGAGTATGTCCTAGGAGAAGTTGTTCGAGATCAATTTGTCCAAAGTGATAAGTCGGTCTTATTTTCTTAAAGATATGTGGATGATGATCTGTACATTTTAAGACGGCTCAGCAAACTGTCTACTGGCTATAGTCTTTCCTGTTATATACTTTTTGGTCTCATTGTTCGTTGTCATCTTTGTTTAGTACTCTCTGATAATTGGTAACAATTTATATGCGAAACAAATGTTTCGATGGTTGGGTTAGAGTCCTATCTAAGAGTTTAACTGTACGCTTTTCCTACAGTACCTGTTTTGTTCCGTTGTGTAGTTCAGTTTACTATTACCGATAACTTGTCTGTAAAAAAAATTAACCATGTTTTGTTGTCTATTAATAAATTAGATCTCTTTTTCTGCATTCTTCTAACGAATTGTTTCTGTAAGAACAGTATTTGTCGTTGTAACAAATCGTCGTCCAAAACGCAATGTTCTACCGTAATATTTCACCCAAAACAGTCAAAACAGTGCAATTCTAACAAGACTACTAACTAGTTCTGTACTAGTACCGATAACTTGTCTCTAAAAATTTAAACCATTTCAAATGACAGCGCCTTATCAATGGCTCAAAATCGTGTTCAACGCATTCTTCTACCGATAATTCACCCACTTTCTAAAAAGGGCAATCAAACACTACTACTGACTTGTTCGAACGTTCGACGTTTGGTCAATTACTTATGCTTGAGACATTTGATACGTCGTCAAGTTTTTCACAAATAGTGAACATGGACCGCTATCGAAGTTGTGATCTCAAGGGCCGGGCCTTGGTCAATGCTAATATGCTTGAGACATGTGATACCTGCTCGGCTTTTTCACAAATAGGAACATGACCAATTGGAACAAAGATCGGACGTTCGGTATGTGTCATATGTGAACCAACTACATGTTTTGTTGTCTTAATTAATAAATTAGATACTCTTGTTCTGCCTTCTCAACGATTGTTTCTGTAAGAACAGTATTTGTCATTGTAACAAATCGTCGTCCACGCAATGTTCTACCCAATATTCACCCACTGTCTAAACAGAGCATCACACTACACTAAATAGTTCAGTACTATATGAAATAAGGCACTGCCTCAATGGGAATCGATCGGACTTCTTACTCATCCCTTTAACATTTAAAAAAAATGTTACTAGGGTGTTTTAATAACAGGCAAATTGTTTGAGGAAGCACCAATGACAGACTTAAGGTGAATCACAACAGCTCACACTGTGCTCAGGTGAGCTAAAAATCGTACAAACTTAAAAGTACTAGGATGCAGCTCCTAACAGACTAACAGACAAACTTTAACAATTATTTGCCACCACGGCAGTTACAGAGCTCAGTCTAGGAGACATATTAGCTTTCTTTGTGCAGGCTTGGTTTTTTTCTATTTGTGTTAATTGTAATTCTGAATTACTCGCTAAAACAAATCCTAATTTTGCTTTTATATTACACATCACAAAGACTTGCCATTACACTTTTTTATGAATAAAACTGTTCACATGTTTAAGTTTTATCTGTATACACATTTATAATGATCACAGTTCACATAATTGTTTTATCCATAATGAAATATAGCTGGAACTGAGAATACAACTTTTAATACAGTATGGATGCGTTTGTCAGGGCTTCGAAATAAGTATTGTCAAAATAAAGAAATGTGACTGTGTAATCTGTATTCTAAAATTGTACAATTTCTCTTACAACAAGAACAAATAAACAAGAGGGGCCATGATGGCCCTGTATCGCTCCCTGGCATATTGACATAAAGATCATCACGATCAACTTCTGCCACGGTTACATTAAGATATGATCATAAATGTAGCCTCTAAAAGAGTTACTAGCTTTTCCTTTGATTTGACTTGGGGCCTAGTGTTTTGACCACATGACCCAGATTCAAACTTGAATGAAGATCATCAAGATACATCTGATTAAGTTTCATGAAGATGCAGTCATAAATGTGGCCTCTGGTGTGTTAACAAGCTGTTCCTTTGATTTGACCAGCGAGCCTAGTCTTTAATCCACCTGACTTGATTTAACTTGCCTATGATCATCAAGATTAAATTCTGACATAGTTTCATTAAGTTATGGTCAAAAAATGTGGCACTACATTGTTATCAAGCTTTTCCTTGATTACCTGGTTTACATGTTCCTAGTTTTGACCTAGAGACCAAATATCAAAACTTGTCCAATATTTTATTGACGGTACATTTTGACCACGTTTCCATTAAGATTGGGCCAAATTGGGAACCTCTAGAAGTGTTAACAAGATTTCCCGTGATTTGACCTGGTGACCTAGGTTTTTGACCCCACTTGACCAAGATTTGAATCTGATCTATGGATTCATTAATATTAACTTTGAACATGTTTCATGTAGATTTGTCTTAAATGTGACCTCTACAGTGTTAAAACAAAGCTTTTCCTTTGATCTGACTTGGTGACCTAGTTTCAAGATGACCAACATCAAATGTGTCCATGATTTTATTGTAGGGTAAACATTCTGATCAAGTTTATAAGATTAAGTCAAAATTGTGACCTCTGGAGTGTTAACAGTCAAATTGTTGACGACGGACGGACAGAGGGCGATCACAATCGCTCACCCTTGAGCACTTTGTGCTGAGGTGAGCTTAAATGCTAGAGTTGTCACAGGAGTGACGAATTATACCCACACAATATGGCTTTATCAAAGAACTAAGCCAATAACAAAGCAGCATTTTCTTGAGCTTATTACCTAATGACCTCAAATTCAATCTCCATAGTTTCATGATCTCCCGCCCCCCATGTGTTCTCAAGTTGTATGGAAAGGTTTTAAATGTTCGGGTCATCCTGACCTTAGGAAACTCTAAATAAAATCAATACAGGTAATCTGCTGCGTCAAGACCAACCTTGTACTAAATTTTGTGTTTCTCATCCCATGCATCTGAAGTTATTGTCCAAAAACCGTTTAAGATCGTTATTTATTTTGTTGAAGTTAACATCACTCGAACACAGGATAGGTCATATGGCGACTTTCAGTTTTAATGGTGGAGGAAGACCCAGGTGCCCCTCCGTGTATCATTTAAAGAACGGGTCAGTGTGACCTTGACGGTGACCGAAACATATTGGGGTACCTGCTGGTCATAATCAACTCCTAAACAATTTTTCATGTCTCCTAGGGCTCACGCATTCTCAGTTAAAATCTGAAAATACATTTCACTGTTTTGCCTGATTGTTACCTTGACTTACTGACCTCAAAGTTAAAACTTGACCTGTATTTTCTTGATGTGACACCTGTGTAACCAAACTTTATATCTAGGCTCAAGGTCTCAAGTTATCATTCGGAAACAGTTCAACTGTTCAAAATCACTATGACCTTGACCTTTGATTATTGACCTCAATTCATACAACGTATTTGATCATGTTACACTTGTGTTACAAAAAGCTATCGAATCCAGGCCAAGCGTTTGCAAGTTTATCTTGACCTTTGACCTACTGGACCCAAAAGTCGAACTTGACCTGTATCTATGTACCAAAAAAAATTTAAATCGGTCAAGCTTTTCTTTGAGTTTATCTGGAAGCCATGAAAACCTACTGACTGAAAGGAAGACAAGCTTACTACATGGGGGTATAACAGAACATTCTCTTTAACATCTCATGAAAATATGAGAACTAAATGCCACCCCCAGGGCAATATGTCAAGCCGCCAGCTGTCAAAAGAATTGGGAGTTGTGCTTGACACTCCTTGTCTCATTGAGGCGAACATTTTTGCCAAATAAAAGAGATTGCAAAAAGTTACAATATAGTTAAATATTTACAGTATCACAAAGGAACATAAATTAAAAAGAAAAATTAAAAAAAAAAAAAATTTAAAAAAAAAATTCACACAAAAATCCGCACCAGCAGAGATAGGTCAAAATACACCTAAAAATTGGATGTAACATGTATGTTGTACTACAGCAAAGTGGTCTTGATTTTCCCTACGACCAGTAATAAGCAGTTTCAATTGTAAGTATTTATCCGTAAAACAAGGGAAAGCAATTCTAGGATCTTATGATAAACACTCCGTCGACAATGATGATGAACATTGTGACCAAGTTACATCAAAATCCCTCTATGCTTCCAAAAGAAATGATCCAGCAAAGTATTCTTGTGTCTGACTTTTGTCTCTAAGTGTGACCTTGACTTAGACCTGGTTTTCTTCCACATGACACTCTGTCTTTGGTGGTGAACATTTTTGCCCAAGTTACATCAAAGTCCTCCATGCATGAAGAAGAAATGCCACGCACAAAGTTGTCATTTTGTATCCTTTGACCTCTAAGTTGTGACCTTGACCTTAGACCTAGGGACCTGGTTCTTGTCAAGACACTCCATCTCATGATGGTAACAATTGTGCTAGTTACTTCAAAATCCCTCCATGCATGAAGAAGAAATGCTCCGGACAAGTCATTTTTGAATTTGACTTTGACCTGTAAGTGTGATCGTGACTTTGAAATAGGAACCTGGGGCCCCCTGCACATGACACTCTGTCACTGAAGTTTAACATTCATACCATATTAAACAAGATTGCTCCATGGCATGTCCAAATTATGGTGGACCAACAAATCCGGACGGACGCACGCAGCACATCACCGAATAGGACATTTTGGACAACTATGTCTTCGCTTCCGCAAGCGGGGCTCGACAATAACAAAAACTCTTGCAATGTGATAAATCACATTATCTCTTCAAAGTAACAGAAGTTTATGGCAAACACTGCAGTTCTCAAAATTATATTTTAGTTTCTAAAGCCCACATCACGGAAACTCTTGTGCCCCTCATGCTACAACTTGCTGGTTTTTTAGTGTTTTGGATTTTTATTTTCTGAAGATTCCCTTGTTCACACTACCAGAATCTGTTGTGTCATTCTGTTCTTAAGCAACCCGTATGCATTCCGCACTCTTCAGTCGCTTCGTCGCACCACCACGCCCCCCTCATACGGCATCTTCGCGTCGGGACCTACCCATCTTTCTTGCTAGCCGACTGCCTCCCCTCTCAAGAAAGTGGAACCTGTAAAAACAGAAATCAAATGTTGTAAAACTGATAAAAAGGAGACCCCAACCAATTTCATAAAAGATTCATGAAAAATGTGACTATAGAGTGGTCACAGCAAAAAGTTTACGACGCACAGCACGGACGTCGGATGCCGGCGCTATACAAAAGCATCTCCTTGTCACTTTGTGACAGGTGTGTAAAAAATCAATATCTGAGAAAACGGCTTCCTGCGTAACACTAAAATGTAAATAAAATTAAACCATTTGTTGATGTGATTTTTAGAAATGTTACTTGCATTTTGGATGTTGGGGAAAATTGCAATATTTTAGGTTTGGGAAGTGGGCCGAAATTATAGCTCTGTATTGTAAGGATGAAAGCCTGCGGCTAACAATTTCTGACAAAAAATCATTTTCAAGTTTTTCTTTTCAGATGAGTTCTATATGGCAATTAAATTTCTTTGGGTAATTTCGAAAAGAGGACCACCCCATGATCATTCTGTAAAGTTAGGTGTTAAATCTGCACCAGTGGTTCTGAGAAGATTTTTTACAAATTGTTGGTACATGACGGACATCAAGCTCATGTTGTCACCTGTGAAAGGTGGATCGAGTATGCTAATATTGTTTTTAAAATTTGCATAATGTATAAAATTTTTATGGTTATTGTCCAGAAATGCTTTATCATCAAGAAATGAGTCTTACTAAGGGACTGAAAAAATATTTTTGTTTCGGTAAAAAAAACGTCGCTAAAAAAAATTAGGGTAGGTAGGTCGGAAAAACTTTTTCCTTGGATTTTTAAAATTATTTTTAGGGGAGACTTTTGGAAATTATTTGTGTCAAAAAATGAATACAAATAGGGGGTTATGCCTCTAGAGAATTAGTAAGTTGATTTATAAATCACTGTCCATGTTTAAAGCATAAAAAGTGCAGGTTTTCCAACTTTTTGTCAAAAAGTTGAAAAAAATGTTCTCAAAGACAAAGGTGGACGGACCGTTCTTTAACGGGTTCGGGCCAAAAATTTATGGTAGGTCTGGATACAGGAAACAGACAATTTTTTTTTACGCCAAATGTTCCTTGGTATTTGATTATATGCACGCGACTCAGTCGCAAAAATCTGTTCACACAAATACTAATGTTGTATACCAGGATATCAAGCCTTTTGAATGATTGAAACTGCTTCCCATGTGACACAGCTTGCAACTATATAATCTAAAGAAACAGAAAGATAGAAATACTTATGAGCCAAAAGCAAGTGGTTTCGTCTGTCAACATGCACTTTGGCGCGTACAACAATACTTGTATAATAGACCAAGATGCTGAAAATAGTGAAAGGTGAGCAAAATTAAGAAAACATGGACAACGAAGTGTTTTGAAATTTCAAAGGTATAAGAGCTACATGTAACATCCCTTTTGCAGTTTAAATCATTTTCATGCCAATAGATGACCCCAATTATATCATTGGCATGGCGGGAGAAATTTGTTAAATAAAACTTTTTGAATGAAAATAAAAACAGTAGCAAATTTTGTCAAAATGTTTATGAAACGAAGTAAATGCGGTTAAAAATTTCAGTTTTGAAAAAAGAAAAGTCTCTGGATGAGTAGGTTTTTTACACGACTGACCAGCCAGAACAGCCAATACTTTCATAGCTGTCAAGCTCCACAAAGGCCCACGGAGTGTGATCGGAGTTCGAAGGATGGTTTCCTCATGAGGGTCTGGAGGGGATGATCCTTAAAAAGCCGGGAAACGCCTTCACATAGAAAATTTAGACTTTTAACACAATAGATCTGGTTTTGAATAGATCTCCCTCCATGTTTACTTTTTTGATGTTTATTATGCGGTAAGAAATAACATGTTGCGATGGTGAAATGTAAAAGCAGTATTTCGGTATAAAAACCGCTGTGTCAACGTCACCTGTGCATGTTTGATTCAATAATTTCTACGGAAAAACAATTGATTGCTTTATTTCTTTAACATTGCGTGGGACATGAATAGTAGGCGTATATTTCACTATTAGCGTGACGCTTGATCTTAAGGCGAACGAAATGTGTGAGGTCTTGACAGGGTATGAAAATTACTTTAACCCAGTGATTCCAGCTACTTTTTGACTTGGTTGGTCTATGACCTTCACTTTGCTCAGTATCATGAAAAGGCAAAACAGATGGAAAAGCAGCTAGAAGAATCTGTTATACCTTCTCAGTATTGGTATGAACACAGGAGCTGAACAAAATGCTACAATTGTTAATTGGTAACTGGCGTTCATGATTCATAAACGTAGAACTTTAAACGTTTTGAGGTATGTGTGCAGTGTACAAAATTAGATTCAACTACCATGCTGGCATCAAGATAGAAAATGTTCCAAGCCTGACCCAAATTCACATGCCCGAAACTTACAAGCTGAATTTTGGAACCATAAAACACACTGGTCTAGTCATACCTCAAAATTAATTCATCATATTGTTTGGGACATGCTCGACTGCGGGATTTCTAGATGAGAACGGAACTGAATGCATTTATCGACGGACCAAAAAAGTTAATGTGAGCGGCTTCAGTTTGCATTTGCAGAGCTCAAATTTAACTTTTTTGACAAACGTACCAGCATGTAGCTTTTTTTCTTGTTGCTTAAATCTGAAATCATCTACTTGCAAATTTAGACTTTTTCAATTTATTAAGAATGTTTGAATATCCTAAAAATCATGCTAGACCTAACTATTGTTTGCCGGTTTTCTTTGTGTTACAATTTTGTGCGTTATAACTCAAATGACCTTCAAAGTAATTCGGAAAGCATCATGATGGGCATAACTTAACTACTGGTGAAATACGGAAGCAATTTTTCGTACCTAATATTATAAAACAGCCGATATTCAAACTGGATACATGTATGAATTAGTAAGTAGCCTGCGTTCTAGATTTAATTATAAGATAGACCTCTACATTTCTGTATCAATAGTAATCCATTCAACAAAAAATGGCTAACCAAAAAAGAGATGTTGTTGTTTTCTGTTATCCTCAAATGAAAGCGATCTACAAATATTAACAAAAACCGCAACAATTTGACTATTATTTGTATTCCCACAAATAATTGTTGTGAAAATTTTTATCTTAACTTGCATTCCATGAAAATTGACTTGCAGTTAGTGAGTCCAAAATTTGAGCCTGTGATTGTGAAAGTAATTACATCTTCTGCATGATTATGGTTCTGACTAACTCTTTAAACTCTTGCATTTATGGAACAGTTTGAATTCAAATCCTTCATAATTCTGACAACTAATCGAGCATGCTTCAGAACTCCAAATAAGGCTGTATTTTTGTAATACGATACTTGTTAGGATAGATTATGACTTTATTTTAACAAACGTGGATGTATCAATACGAATTATTTTATAAATGTGGTTGTATCAGTACGACACTGTAAAACAGTATAAACATATATTCCAAAGACAGATCGCGCCGCATTGCATGTTCTTGCGCAAGTTGCGCTTATCAACGACTTTCTCGACTGTGGTCAATTTGGCACGGCGTCAAATGACGTGTGGAATATACGAAACAAACAAACCAAACAGCATAATGTAATGCATATTTAAGACATAATTTTTTGGACTTCAATAATTAGCGTCATAAAAATCTGACAAGGGGAAATAATTCTACCAAAATGAAGGGCAACCAAGTTATTTTTATTTTTATTTGGGTCATATGAACTGATGAACCAAGTTTGAAAGAAAATATCTTTTACTATTTTTCAAAAAATGTTTAGTTTTTATGTCGAAAACCGATCGGGCAATGTTACCAAGCCTGTTTAAAAATCTATATTTTTTTCTAATAAGCAATCCGATTCCTATAATGCTATATTTAGGCCGAGACACAGCTTTATCAGGCAGAATCATAAGCTCAACTTAATTATGTGTATACATGCAGTGAGCCTTAAGAAATAATAATCTAAAAAGGCCCCTTTCAAATTGATAAATAACATAAAAATTGTTAAAAAAAATAAGGAATTTCTAAGCTTTTTATGTGGTGGGGATGTTTGTTTAAATTATTAAACAATGAAAGTTAGTTACTCACGTTTCTAAAATGTCAACAGGTCCAAACCATGCACATGCTGTAATGGAGTGCCGTCCATATTTCTATATAAAGTAAAATAATTCCATTAATCAGTTCATGCTGCAAAGAAAAATCACGGATTTCTTAATTTTAAAATTCAATATAGGCTTAGTAACAAAGAAGATCAAAGGGAAAAACTAAAGTACCGGAAAGGAGGAAATTAAATACCGATCTGAAAAGCGACACAAAGGTGATATTTCTCTCATTTCCCCGAGCTGAAGAACTCGTTGGGAGAATGTTTTTGTTTCCTCAAATTTTCAAAATGTCGGCGCCAGTGTATACGTTACAACACTCTCAATCTAAATATAAAAATGTTCAAAATGTCACCGTTTAAAAAATGCTACTCAGTATTGAATAAGCATGTTGTGTATCACAAATTATATCAGTGTAGTCACGTTCCCGGACTGATTAGCTTCTGACGCACAAAATTAACAGCTTCTTACTTTGGAATATTCTTTCGAAGTCGCAGACATCTTATAGTGGGATATTGCGTTTCGCCCACTGATCTGACGGACGCTTATAACATTAACGAATACCGTGATATCCCGAATTTCATCGGGGTCGTCGCACGCCCATGGTCTAAACCGGAACTCCATATTTTTTTATTTGGATAGTATGTGTTGTTTGGATACCCTCGTATGTTACCGTAGTGGGATTCGATCCCGATTTTCGTCGCTTCGCGACGAAAATCGGTAAGATCGATTCCCTATTACCGATAACTTGTCTGTAAAAAATTAAACCATTCAAATGACCAACGCCTTATCAATGTATCAAAATCGTGTTCCAACGCAATCTTCTACCGATAATTCCACCCAACTTTCTAAAAAGGGCATCAACACTACTACTGACTTGTTCGAACGTTCGACGTTTGGTCAATACTGTATGCTTGAGACATTTGATACGTCGTCAAGTTTTTCACAATAGAGAACATGACCGCCCTTATCCTTGTGGCATCTCAAGGGCGACCTTGGTCAATGCTATATGCTTGAGACATTTGATACCTGCTCGGCTTTTTCACAATAGAGAACATGACCAATTGAACAAGATCGGACGTTCGTTATGTGACAAATGTGAACACAACTAACATGTTTTGTTGTCTTAATTAATAAACTTAGATCCTCTTGTTCTGCATTCTTCAACGATTGTTTCTGTAAGAACAGTATTTGTCATTGTAACAAATCGTCGTCCAACGCAATGTTCTACCCAATATTCAACCCAACAGTCTAAACAGAGCATCAACACTACTACTAAATAGTTCAGTACTATTACCGATAACTTGTCTGTAAAAAATTAAACCATTCAAATGACCAACGCCTTATCAATGTATCAAAATCGTGTTCCAACGCAATCTTCTACCGATAATTCCACCCAACTTTCTAAAAAGGGCATCAACACTACTACTGACTTGTTCGAACGTTCGACGTTTGGTCAATACTGTATGCTTGAGACATTTGATACGTCGTCAAGTTTTTCACAATAGAGAACATGACCGCCCTATCGAAGTTGTGCATCTCAAGGGCGACCTTGGTCAATGCTATATGCTTGAGACATTTGATACCTGCTCGGCTTTTTCACAATAGAGAACATGACCAATTGAACAAGATCGGACGTTCGTTATGTGACAAATGTGAACACAACTAACATGTTTTGTTGTCTTAAAATTTAAAAAACTTAGATCCTCTTGTTCTGCATTCTTCAAAAGATTGTTTCTGTAAGAACAGTATTTGTCATTGTAACAAATCGTCGTCCAACGCAATGTTCTACCCAATATTCAACCCAACAGTCTAAACAGAGCATCAACACTACTACTAAATAGTTCAGTACTATTACCGATAACTTGTCTGTAAAAAATTAAACCATTCAAATGACCAACGCCTTATCAATGTATCAAAATCGTGTTCCAACGCAATCTTCTACCGATAATTCCACCCAACTTTCTAAAAAGGGCATCAACACTACTACTGACTTGTTCGAACGTTCGACGTTTGGTCAATACTGTATGCTTGAGACATTTGATACGTTGTCAAGTTTTTCACAATAGAGAACATGACCGCCCTTATACCTTGTGGAAGCTAAAGGGCGACCTTAGTCAATGCTATATACTTGAGACTCTTGATACCTGCTCGGCTTTTTCACAATAGAGAACATGACCAATTGAACAAGATCGGACGTTCGTTATGTGACAAATGTGAACACAACTAACATGTTTTGTTGTCTTAATTAATAAACTTAGATCCTCTTGTTCTGCATTCTTCAACGATTGTTTCTGTAAGAACAGTATTTGTCATTGTAACAAATCGTCGTCCAACGCAATGTTCTACCCAATATTCAACCCAACAGTCTAAACAGAGCATCAACACTACTACTAAATAGTTCAGTACTATTACCGATAACTTGTCTGTAAAAAATTAAACCATTCAAATGACCAACGCCTTATCAATGTATCAAAATCGTGTTCCAACGCAATCTTCTACCGATAATTCCACCCAACTTTCTAAAAAGGGCATCAACACTACTACTGACTTGTTCGAACGTTCGACGTTTGGTCAATACTGTATGCTTGAGACATTTGATACGTCGTCAAGTTTTTCACAATAGAGAACATGACCGCCCTATCGAAGTTGTGCATCTCAAGGGCGACCTTGGTCAATGCTATATGCTTGAGACATTTGATACCTGCTCGGCTTTTTCACAATAGAGAACATGACCAATTGAACAAGATCGGACGTTCGTTATGTGACAAATGTGAACACAACTAACATGTTTTGTTGTCTTAATTAATAAACTTAGATCCTCTTGTTCTGCATTCTTCAACGATTGTTTCTGTAAGAACAGTATTTGTCATTGTAACAAATCGTCGTCCAACGCAATGTTCTACCCAATATTCAACCCAACAGTCTAAACAGAGCATCAACACTACTACTAAATAGTTCAGTACTATTACCGATAACTTGTCTGTAAAAAATTAAACCATTCAAATGACCAACGCCTTATCAATGTATCAAAATCGTGTTCCAACGCAATCTTCTACCGATAATTCCACCCAACTTTCTAAAAAGGGCATCAACACTACTACTGACTTGTTCGAACGTTCGACGTTTGGTCAATACTGTATGCTTGAGACATTTGATACGTCGTCAAGTTTTTCACAATAGAGAACATGACCGCCCTATCGAAGTTGTGCATCTCAAGGGCGACCTTGGTCAATGCTATATGCTTGAGACATTTGATACCTGCTCGGCTTTTTCACAATAGAGAACATGACCAATTGAACAAGATCGGACGTTCGTTATGTGACAAATGTGAACACAACTAACATGTTTTGTTGTCTTAATTAATAAACTTAGATCCTCTTGTTCTGCATTCTTCAACGATTGTTTCTGTAAGAACAGTATTTGTCATTGTAACAAATCGTCGTCCAACGCAATGTTCTACCCAATATTCAACCCAACAGTCTAAACAGAGCATCAACACTACTACTAAATAGTTCAGTACTATTACCGATAACTTGTCTGTAAAAAATTAAACCATTCAAATGACCAACGCCTTATCAATGTATCAAAATCGTGTTCCAACGCAATCTTCTACCGATAATTCCACCCAACTTTCTAAAAAGGGCATCAACACTACTACTGACTTGTTCGAACGTTCGACGTTTGGTCAATACTGTATGCTTGAGACATTTGATACGTCGTCAAGTTTTTCACAATAGAGAACATGACCGCCCTATCGAAGTTGTGCATCTCAAGGGCGACCTTGGTCAATGCTATATGCTTGAGACATTTGATACCTGCTCGGCTTTTTCACAATAGAGAACATGACCAATTGAACAAGATCGGACGTTCGTTATGTGACAAATGTGAACACAACTAACATGTTTTGTTGTCTTAATTAATAAACTTAGATCCTCTTGTTCTGCATTCTTCAACGATTGTTTCTGTAAGAACAGTATTTGTCATTGTAACAAATCGTCGTCCAACGCAATGTTCTACCCAATATTCAACCCAACAGTCTAAACAGAGCATCAACACTACTACTGACTTGTTCGAACGTTCGACGTTTGGTCAATACTGTATGCTTGAGACATTTGATACGTCGTCAAGTTTTTCACAATAGAGAACATGACCGCCCTATCGAAGTTGTGCATCTCAAGGGCGACCTTGGTCAATGCTATATGCTTGAGACATTTGATACGTCGTCAAGTTTTTCACTATAGAAAAGAAGGTCACCCTTTTTCATTTCGCGCTGTAAGAATGGTGACCTGCTGGACTTGTCGTTTTTCAAGTATTAGATACCCTTGATGTAACTTGTACGAACGTTCGACCTTGGTCAAAGCTATCATTGAGACATTTGATACGTACTCGGTATTTCTACATTAGAGAAGAGGTCACCCCATGAAGCTGTGGCATCTCAAGGGTGACCTGCTTGAATTGTCCTTTCTCAAGTATTGGAGACACTAGACTTGATTTCAACGAACGTTCGACTTTATTCAGTGCATGAATAATTAATCTCGATTGAACATGATCGGACGTTGCGTTCCATAGTCCATGTTTGTTATCAATGAAGGCAACACTCAATTTTTATACCTGTGACAATTCAATTTACTCAAAAATTATTTTTTGGTCTTTGTTGCAGCTGTCTTTGTTTGCAAAATGAACGGACACTCATAATAGTACACCCCCATTTTATAGGGCGGGGGGTCTTTTTCCAGTCCATTTCTCATCTTTTCGAGCCCAAAAATATCTTTTCAACAACCTATAGTCATAGAGAAAACATTCATTTCAGTTAGCATTTTATTTAAAACTCATTTTGGTAACTTAATACCTTAATAAACTTCATAAATGTATCATCTTTAATGTGCAAATAAAGTAGAAATGAGTGTTTGAAACAAAAAAGTGTCAATAGTTTATTATCATGTTAAATCATGCTTTAGATGCAGTTACAGTAATTTCCTGTAACTAGTTAATGTTTGACCTGAATGTAGAGAAAGAAAATTGAGCCGTGCCATGAGAAAACCAACATAGTGGCTTTGCGACCAGCATGGATCCAGACCAGCCTGTGCATCACAGTCACTAATGGTCTCTCTAATTACAAGAGGCTTTAAAAGCGAACAGCATGGATCCTGACAAGACTGCGCGGATGCTCAGGCTGGTCTGGATCCATGCTGGTCGCAAAGCCACTATGTTGGTTTTCTCATGGCGCAGCTCAATGATGATAACACCTAATAGATATTAAGTATTAAAGGCACTGTCCTGAGATCATACGACAACAGAAAAAAAGAGAAATTTTAGGTACCATTAAGAAAATTAAAACTAATAGCTTAAGAAAGCTTCATTACTCGATACATTTCAAACAAGTCGCCATTTTTCATATTTTTGTAACTGTTACTAAACATCGTGAGATAGTGACAGAAAACTGCCCATGACAAAGAATGTTCGAGATTCGCACCCCAAAGACAGGGGTCGAAATACTTTTAGATATTATGTCGTCTTAGCCTTTACACTAAACACTACTTGACGGTAGCTGGCCAATCAACAAAAATAATATTATGCTAAAATTACTTAAAGCAAGCATAAATATCCAGTAGGGAAAGAACGCATTACCCTTAAACTGTAACCTTACAGGAATATTTGTACGGATATATGTATGATAAAAAACACAGAAAACGCGTACAAGAAACAATAACACAGGGATAACATGCAACAGGAAAAGTCAAGTTCAGAGAACGCAACCTTCTCAAACCACAACTGCAAAGATGTTTGTGTACAGATTTGTACATGATAAACATACGCAAACAATGAAAACCATACGAAGACGAAACGAACAATTATACAAACTCTTGCAGCGGTCAGAGGAAAAATACTACTTGGAAGTTGGAACCGGTCAGTTGTGCATAAACCATTGCTCTTTTCCCAAGCTACATGGAGGAGTTAAAGATGTTTCAGGCAGATGAATAACTTAAACACATAGTACATTAAGCACGAAAGTGCTTGTATAAAGAAAAGACAAAAACCATATCGACATGTGCTCAGTTTCTTCGCAAAAGACAGAGACACGTTGTTAAGTGCAAACGAAACAGGACAGAACACAAAAACCAAAGCAACACTGTCCAAATAGCCTTTAAAAACTGTCGTTTATTAAGTCCACCACCTATTTTATAAATCATGTTGTTACTTCAAACACTAGCACCACATCGACAAAAGTACGCCAATATGTTTCTGTTTTAATCATATGGCGAAAGTTTTATGTCTGTTTCGGTCATAACAAATGAAGTCCAACAACTGTGATGTTGTGTCTGCGTAAATTTGTTTGGCCTTATTCAGTAATGATATTTATCACTGTTACACATTATCGATAATGGCATTTTAGTTCATGCATGATAACCATTCACCATAAATTTAACTCTAATCTGTGAATAGTGAATAAACCTTACTTAATACTTGGGATCTGTATCCAACGACGAAACTCTCTCGTTATTTTTGACATTAAATTTTGTCTTCTTTGAAAATCTATATATCTGATATACTTCTACTTTGTACGTACATACTGAGTCCTGAAAGTGAAATTGAAACATTAAATAATTTGGTTTAAGTAACACTATCTTATATAAAAAGACTGACCAAAACAAGTTCACTGAAATTTCAGAAAGGGGGTGAAAGCGAAGAGTTTTACTGTGTAATCAAAATTTATAAATATGGACGTTTATAAAAGTATTTTAGTTTTCCTTTTCTTTGTTAGAGATGGATGTTTGGCGGACAAGACGTACTTCTCAAAATGGATAAAAACAGACTTCGATTATCCTTGGAAAGTGTACATTTTTGAAACACTTCTAGGCGAAGGACTAAGCCATTGCATAGAAAATTGCAAGGCAAAGAAAATGTGTAAATACATTAACTTTAATGTTAAGTCTGATGCTTGCTTTCTTGTCGGCGTTAACAGTATTCCAGAATCTCTAGATTATAGTCTTAATGACAGAATAGAGACGAAAAAGGGCTTTTTACTCGGAAAGAAGCAGGACTGGAATTTGGTAAAATTATCATAAATTGTATTGATCTTTGTTGCTTAATATTCAGTGTTAATGAAGAATGTTATCCAGATATCCTTTAAGTAAGTACAATTCTACTTGCCTTAGAGGCCACCTGTATTAAGTATCCATGTGCCTTTAGCAGCCAGTCAGGTAAATTTGTGAATTGATTTTTGGCTTTTTGACAGTTACATTGTGTCCCTTCTAGACTGGCTGCTTACATATTATCCCATGATTACTTATTTCACTCAGGTCATAGTCAAACGTACGGCCTTATTCAATATGTAAGCACATTGTTCCATGCTCGGTAAATAGTCCTTGTTTGAATAAAACTCATACATTGACTCTAAGTCTATTTATAATGTTTTAGTGTTTAGTAAAGTCCTTCCTATGATGGAGACATATTCTTCAAAATTGAATTTCTAATTATCATTTTTAAACCTATTTCTCAACAACAACAACAACACAAAAACATGCTATCCTGTGAACCACCGGGACGGTCTGATGTGATCAGTTATAGTAACATTATGTCCACATACAGTATTAATTTGTTTAAAGCTGTGTTATTTAGTTAGTTTGCTGTACTGTCTTGTGTACTGACCATATCATCTTGTCCAACAGACAATGCCGTTATGATAACCTGCAGTATTAACTTGTTTAATGCTGTGTTATTTTGTCCATTTGCTATACTGTCTTGTCTACTGACCATATGATCTTGTCAAACAGACATGTCATTACGTAGACATACAGTATTAACTTATGTAAATCTGGGTTATCTTGTCCGTTTGCTATACAGTCTTGTCTAATTGTGTTATTTTGTCTGTTTGCTATACCGTCTTGTCTACTGACCATATTATCTGGTCAAACAGACATGCCATTATGTTTACAGACATTATTAAGTTATTAAATCCGTTTGCTATACTGTCTTGTCTACTGGCATATTATCTTGTCAAACGGACATGTCATTATGTTTACAGTATTAACTTGTTTAATTTTGTTTACATTTTGTCCATTTGCTATTTTGTCTTGTCTACCAACCGTATTATCTTGTCAGTTTGATGTACCATAATGTTAACATACAACATTAACTTGTCCGATACTATATTAACTTATGTTGTTGTTGTTGACATAGTACGGTATGGTGCAGCTATATAATGTGGTTACGTCATCTATCCGTCTCCGCCTATTTCGTTAGGAGCGGTCGCAATAAATTGTGATATTTCGATTATAAATTAGATGAATATGCTATCAAAAGGGACTAACATGTATGTTAAACATCTATCTATCATATTAATTTAAGTAAATATCGATATCATTGACATTAAAATAGCAATTCAGAAAATAAAAGTCCATTTCATAGAAGTTGGGCAAAAATGTCCATTTCGTAGGACAAGGTCTTAATAAATTGTAGCATTTCGGTTATAAATTAGATAATTATGTCCTTAAAATGACCAACATGTAGGGTTTTCTCTTATTAAATATATCTTCTATTTAAGAAATTACAGATGACTTTGAAATTAATGTCGCTATTTTGTAGAAGTTCTTGCAAGGAAATGTCCATTTCGTAGGATGCGGTCTTAGTAAATCGTAAAATTTCCGTAATATATTGGAAAAATATATATAAGAAAGTAACAAGCCTGTCGGTTTAACGCTTCTCTTTCATATTTATTTAAGAAAATACAGATTGCACTGGAATTAAAACCGTAGTTTAAGTAATAAAAGTCCATTTCGTTGACGTCAAGTCCATTTCGCACTCTATTCCAACACACCGCAGAGACGGACTTATTATGATAGCTGCACCATACCGTACTGTGTCAACAACAACAGCATTGCGTTGAACAAGTTAATATGATATCAAACTAGTTGATGCTGTATGTTAACATAATATTACGTCAAATTGACAAGATAATATGGTAGGTAGACACGACAAAATAGCAAACGGACAAAATAACACAGCTTTAAACAAGTAAATACTGTAAGTTAACATAATGGCATGTCCGTTTGACAAGAAAATATGGTCAGTAGACAAACTAGTACAGCAAACAGACAAAATAACACAGCTTTTAACAAGTTAATACATGTCAGTTTGACAAGATAATATGGTCAGAAGACAAGACGGTATAGCAAACAGACAATATAACACAACTTTTGTTACAAGTTAATACTGTATGTAAACAAAATCACGTCCGTTTGACAAGATAATATGGTCAGTAGACAAGAGAGCATAGCAAACTGACAAAATAGCACAGCTTTTAACAAGTTAGTACTTGTGTAAACATAGTGTTTTCTAGAAAACAAAATATTCGCTCAACTACATATTTTTTGTATTTTAATCGAGAGTATTTAGATAAAATCTTGAAAAATACTTTAGCAATTATCATGTTTTAATAATACATTACATCTGAAGTCAAGATTGTTTTAAGATAAAATAAGGTATGTATGACATACAGTTTTCCGTACCACCACCATTCGGTTGATTCGGTCCCCACAATGTGTATCCATCAACGACATTTGTCCCATCTGACCAGATAAAAGTCCCTTCAGCCTCCTCGTCATTTGCTCCTAGCCACGTCTTGGTTTCTATAAATATATATTCAATAAATGTTATATCTATACTAAATTATTGGGTGCATAATAACATTGGTCGGTCGTCGTCAATAATTCGTCTGTTTACACCCAAAAGACCAGAGTTTTGCCTAGTCTTGATGAAACCTGATCAAATGTACTCTGTGTCATTTTTACAGGGCTAACTGTGTTCAAAAACACAAGAATGTTAGGTAAAATCAAAGAAAAAAAAACACTCAAGAGGTGTCATCTGCTGGTTATGACCACCAACCTCTCTGTCAACTTTCATGATCCTAGGCTCGAGCGTTCTTGAGTTATCATCCGGAAACGGATTGGTCTACATACCGACCGACCCACCGACCGACATCTGCAAAACAATATACCCCTCTTTCTTCGAAGGGGGCATACATATTCGGGTGCAAGGTGAAATATCACGACCACTGGGCTGTCTTATTTGAAATACGTATTTTTTATGTTTTAATCGGGAAGTTTGTATTTATATACCAATAACTAAGCAAGTATTGTCCATATTTCAGTACTAACCACACTGCCATATATCTTAGACTTTGACACAAGCCTATTTTATCTTTATAAAAGTATTTTACATCAATTAAACATGAGTTTTTTATGACAAATCAGACGAGGAGTATTGTTGCAAATATTTGTTTTTATTATTAAATCTATATGTATAGTCCTTTTCATTATTCTAGATGTAGTCACATGATCAATGATAAAAGTCGTATTGACTAGGCATGACATCTTATCTCGAGAGCATGGCATTTTACCTCGAGCGCATGGCATTTTATTTCGATAGCACGACATCCTTTCTCGAAAGCACGACATCTTATCTCGAGTGCCCAACCTCTTATCTCCAGAATGTGAAATTTTATCCTAAGCGCAAGACATCTTTTTTCGATCCTCGAGAGCACGACATCTTATTAAGAGTGCACGACATCTGTCTGGAATGATTGAGAGTATGGCATTCTTTCTCCAGCGCAAGACGTATTATTTTGATCGCACGCATCCCATCATGAGAGCACGATATTTTATCTCCAGCATTCGACATCCTATTTCGAGCGCACTACATCACGTCTTCGTCGCACGAAACTAATCTCGAGCTCACGACATCTTATTTTGATCGAACGACATCTTATGACGTTTGCTCGAGATACTTTAATTAAATAAACATTACTGTATGTCCTTAACATATCACTGGACTTTTATGTAGGTGTCACGAAACTATAACATTTGTATTTAGATAGATCTAGTTGCCGACAACTTCCTTACAGGATACCGAATATACAAAAAATACAAGAGATCTATCAAAGTCATAGGCTAAACTAACCAAACCCAATCTAGCCCAGCAGTTTGATTTATTTCAGTTAAGGGTGCTGCAAGATATATTTTGTAATAGGAAAATGTGAGATATATTCGACATAAAAGGCCTTGCCATCGAGGGATCGCATGGCAAACTGATGCACATTTGAGTAATGCTGACTACAACGATCTTGAAAATGTCTGTGCTTCTGCATACAAGAGACTTTAACCTGTTCATTAACAGTGTTCCTGCGGACCACTAAAGCTGTAAAAAATGAATGATGATCATGGGTTCTATTTCTGTGTTGGAATTTTGCAGTTAAGGTCATAAGGTGACTATCAAGCTTTAATGGCGGAGGAAGATTCTTTGTGCTCCTCCGTGCATTATTTCAAACACCAACGGGCGCCTGGATATTTTTAAACCCAATGTCTCTTGACTTTGTCTCTTACTATCACATCATCCTCCTCCCTTCCCAAATTATTCTCCTAACTCCTTCTACCTACCCCTTTCGGCCTAAAAAATAAAGGTTTACTATATGTTGGAATTGTGTCTTAGATTCCTGTTCCCTTCCCCACACCTAATCAACCCCATATCCCACCCCTCAAACAAACAATGTTATTGGCAATCCGTATCTATTTAGTGGAAAGTTTAAAATATTACTGTCAAAAACCAATGTCCCTATTTCAAAATAATTTCACAATTATTTTTCTTGCATGACCCTCTATCAAAACTGTTGAATCAAACTGTGAAAATAAGGCAAACAATCTAGGGCCCTCTTCCAGCAATTAGTATATAGATAATTATTTGTGTAACATTAAAATGTTAAGACTGCTGCCCCCATAAAAGTAAACAAGAATGTATGAGCATGACTTCCGCCGGGCTTAAAGCTAACACTACATTATTTTACTATTGAAAATCCAAGCCTATTTCAGTTAAAATATAAAAGAAACAATACACAATGGATTGTTAAAATGTGTCTTAAGTGCGACATTGAACTTAGATGTTTCAACAAATAACGGTGGACAAATTCTTGCGACATTTAACATTATAGGTGCGACATATATTGGCAGATGATTATGCGACATTTAGCGGTGGTTGCGACATTTCACGTTAACCTTGCGACAATTAACGGTAGTTGCAACATTTAACGGTGCTACATTTAACGGTACTACAGTGTAGTTACAACTATTTTTAAAAGACTACCAGTTTCTTACAGCGATAGTACAAATTTATTCTATAGCCATTTACACATTTATCTAGTGGGAATTTTTTAAACGCATATTACTGTTTATAGATAAACATGTTTACTAAGTGTTTTCAGAAAAGCTGTGTAGTAACTGATCATTTTTTTCAAATTTGAACTTTTGGGCAAGAAAATGCAATAGTTTATGACCTTTTTTACTGTTGACCTTGACCTTGAAGATAGGATGACGGATACTATTCACTACATTCCGTATGTTGTGGCTGGTTCTTGTAAGAAATTATGCCGTAGCCGGTCCTTGTTTATCCACCGCCAAAGGCGAAGGGGATATTAGAAATGCTCTCCGTCCGTGCGTGCGTCCGTCCGTCCGTCTGCAACGATCTTTGTCTGGAGCATAACTCCAAAAGTACTGGAGGGATTTTCTTCAAACTTCATACACTGATAGAACACATTGGGTAGAAGTGCAGTGTGCAAGAACAATAACGCTACCTTGCCTATTTTTTGAGTTATTCCCCTTTATCATATTTTCTTAAAAAATTTGTCCGGAGCATATCTTCTTCATGCATGGAGGGATTTTGATATATCTTGGCACAAATGTTCACCGCCACGAGACGGAGTGTCATGCGCAAGATCCAGGTCCCTAGGTCTAAGGTCAAGGTCACACTTAGAGGCCAAAGGTCAGATACAAGAATGACTTTGTCAGAAGTATTTCTTCTTCATGCATGGAGGGATTTTGATGTAACTTGGCACAATTATACATCATCATGAGATGAAATGTCATGCGCAGTTCCCTTCTTTAGAATTACTTCCCTTTGTTGTTACTTTAAATAGCTTTTATTGTAACTTTTTCATTACTAGTCGTAGGGAAAAATCGAGACCACTTTTCTGTAGTACAACATGCATGCTACATCCAATTTTGAGGTGTATTTTGACCAATCTCTACCTGGTAAAGATTTTTGTGTGGACTTACAGTATTTTTTTTTTTTAAGATTAACTTCCCTTAGTTGTTACTATAAATAACTTGTATTGTAACATTTTTATAATTGACCGTAGGGAAAAAACAAGACCACTTTTCTGTGGCACAACATAGATATTACTTTACAATTTTAGGTGTATTTTAAGGTATCTCTACCTGAGTTTTTTGTGGACTTAGAAAAACAAAAGACTTACAATGATTACTAAACAACCACAAAATTAAAATTCCATTTGCAAATACAGCTGCTAGAGTAAAGAAATTTGCTGTGACGGGCGTATATTGTGACATTCTGGCACTCTTGTTCCCTGTTAGCTTTCCATTCCTTCTTTTTTACAGTAGCCATATAGAAAAACATCATAGCTGTACTGTTCATGAAAATTAATAAAATTTAGCAGTAAACCACCTCACCACTGACTTATTCTTTCTTCCACATCTTTAAAACCCGTGATGCGGACCACAACTAAATGGTTCTTCAAAGCTTTCCCCAAAATTAATACTTTCAGACACTAACTTGCCAGGAACTTTAGCCTTCAATTATAATATGCCCGGCGGGGGGATTAGCCATGTCTAACATGGCTCTTGTAAGAAATTGAAATAAAATCATAATGGAAGTTACACAGTTAAGACCCTGACAAGTAGAATCTTAAACACGGGCCTTCCGCAAGAAGGCGGGGCAAAATGTATGTAAAAAAAGGGATCCTTTTTACACAACAAAATAAAGTTTGGAATACTGACTAGTGATACTTACCAAATGTAGAAAAAATATTTTCTTTAATGAATGTATACTCAAGCTCTGTCTTTATGTCAGCCAAATGTCCACCAAGACTTTCACAGTAAATCTATAAAATGGATTTTTCAAGTAATATTATGAACAATAGTGTTAAGATTTTGATATCATTTATTGAGTATCTCAGACATAGTGAAATGTCTAAAGAACTAAAATTATGGTGACACCTTTATATCTTACAATTACAATGACGTTGCTCTTTCTTGTCTTATAGTTTCACATTATTTCTTATGTTATGTAATGTCTAGATTACGGTTAGCCTCTCATAGACTTGCAGTGGGAAACAGCATATAGAGACAACCAGACAGTATCCCTTATGATGACGATAAATGTACATTGAGGACGAATATCATTTTATTATGGAATGTCAGGATTTCTTAAGCCTACGAAAACAGTATATCAGAAATTATTTCTGGCGCCATCCTAGCTTTTTTTAAAAATATTTTTACAGTTATTTAAAAGTGATGATATTAATGATGTACGCATTTTTTCCATTTATATATACAAAGCTTTTGAAGCAAGAAATAAATTACAAATAGGGTCTAAAGGTATGTGGACGAACATTTTTGATATTAATATAGCTGTTGTCTTAAGTTGAACTTTATTGGTTAACTTTCTATTTTTGTACGATATTTATCAACACTAACTCATGGTAAAAATACTATTTCAAACACTACTTGATCCAAGTATGGGAAAAATTTTTCTGTCGAAACCGGCATTTTAAAGGGATATTTGTTGTTTAAAGCAAATAAAATCTATCAAAAAAAAATTAAAAAATGCACCCAATCAGATCAGAAAGAAAATACATAGGGGAATTTTTTGTTACTCTATTTTGTCATGTAGTTAATGCAAAATAAAAAAGGAAATTAAACGAGGGTGGAGGGGGCCCTTCTGGCAGACTTTTTGTTTTTTGGAAAAATGACTGGGGGCCCTCCCCCACTTACCAACTTTTTTTTACTTTTTGTCTTTTTAGTATATATCATGCCATCGGTTTTAAAATTTTTTTTAAAAAAAAAGGGCAAACCCAAAAAATCCCGTTAAAAAAAATGAAAAAAATTGCAAAATCCCCAAAATCCCAAAACCCGTTCGCTTTACAAATATCCTCCTTTAAAAAAATTCTAAAACTCAGGGGGGGTTTTGGAACCCACATCAGTGGGGGAAAGGGGTTTGAAGTCAGAAAACTTTGACAACTCGGAAAGGGTTTCCCCTGTATTCCCGGAATGTGATGAAAAGGAAATTTTAATAATGGTTTTTTGCTTTTTTCAGTGGGAAATTTAAAACGAGTTTTGTTTAGACCTTCTTTTCATTCTGGCATCTTTCTGCAGAAAAGAACCTAAATTTGGGATGAGAAATTTAAGACAGTCAATCACGAAATTTTGGATATCCAAAGGGACTGGGGTCTATTTTTTTGAATTCGTAAAATTTCATTTTAAATGTTTTCGGGATGACGAGCTTATGCCCATTTTTTTGTATTTTCTAAAATTGAACTATAAAAGTATTTAAGATCTATTTTTTAAATCGCAAATTTTTTTTAAAATTTTTTTTTTTCCGTGTTACCTTTTAAAAAACGCTCTTTTGGGTACAAAAATTAAAATATTTGTAAAAAACTTTAAAACAAAAACGAAAAAATTTTTAACAGTTTAAACCCTGAATGGTTTTTACGAAAAACAAACAATAAACCCAAGAGTACTTATGTTTTACGGGTTGTTCAACATTAAATGGGCCAAATTTTTAAATTTCTTTTAGGTTATTTCGGGAAAAAAGTTTAAAAAAATTGATAAACCCTTTAGTGGGAAATTAGTCCCCCAAAAAAAACCAAGCCAGTGGTTTTTCCCAAAAAATCAAATCTAGTATCAGTTTTCCCACCGGGTTTTTAAATCTATTTTTGTTAAAAGGGTATTGCGTTTTAAAAATTTAAATTTAAAATCTTAGGTCAAGACGTTTTTTAGATTACGGAAACAAAAAAAATGATTTTGTTTTTGCGTGAAATTATTTCCAGTTCGAAAAAACGAAGAAGTTTTGGCTTTTGTTTAAGTAAAAAAAAACTTTTTACCCCAAAAACGATGGATGGGGGAGTTATTTAAAAACAACCAGTGATCGTAAGCGGGAAAAATATGTATCAGGGGTCCCGTATTATCCGTCTGTGATCGGTCGTTAAACCCCCCGGCTCGGAAAAAATTTTCCCTGGTCAATCAGCCCTCCCACGTGTTTCCAAAGGTTAAATCCCAACATGAGATTTTCGAAATTTAAAAAACTTTTAAAATTATACAAAGTATTATAAATTTCCCAAAAACTATTTACCCTGTTTACAAGGGCTCCCCCTCCTTAAAAACCCTTAAATATTTGCATATAATTTTTTCGAATCTGGAGGTAATCCCGGGGTTATCGCAAAGTACCTGTAAAAGGGAATTACGGGAAAATTTTACAAAGAAAAAAAACCTAATCTTCAACGGTATTTAAAAAATTTTTTATAATAACTGCAATTACATCTTTTTAAACAAATCATACATTAATTTCAACAAGAGAAAAAAATTTAAAAATTCCGCTAAAGGTTTAATTTTTTCATTTTTCCACCCCCCCTTTTTCTAAAAGGTCAAAAAAAGTTTACTTTTAAAAGATTTACAAATTTAAAAAGGACAGTGTTTTGAAATGCCCCGACTCCTGGCTTTTTCCTTACCCCTTAACGGTTTTCCCGGCCCCCTAATGGCCCCGGGAAAATTGTGCAGTGGAAAGCAATGTATATTTGCATTTGTTTTTAAATTGTACAGAAAATTTTAATTGAAAACGAAACATGGGGAATGAATGGCCGTTTTTTTTATTTCTCCTTTTAAAGGCAGCAATGACAAACGTCAATGGGAAAGTTTTGATAAAAATTAATTTGAAAATTTCATATAAAAAGTCAAAACCCAGGCAGGCTTCAGTTCATGGAAACCCAAATTCCCCGATTCAAATTTTTTGGTCATAAAAAAGGAAATATTTTAAAAAAAGGGGAAAAAGGGGTTTAGCCTGGTTGTAAAAATTTCATAGGGTGGTTCCCTTTTGATCATCCCTGAAAAAGAAATTTTCCCGCATTTGGAAAAACAGCTTTCCCCAACGCCCAAGGGGAAAAGAAACTCACGTGTAAATCGTTTATTTTGGGGTTTTCCCTTTAAAATTTCAATTTATATTGATGGAAAAAACCTTTGCAAATTCCCTTTTTAAACTTATGAAATGTTCATAAATTTTCCTTATACAACTTCCTGTGTCTGTGCTAAAAAATTTTCAGATTCAGTTGGGTTTTTAGGGGCAAGCCCTTTTTTGGGTTTTAAAAAAGCCCCTTCCCTTTTTTGAATGTTTTTTTTTTCCTGGGGGGGTTTTTTCTCTTGAAAAAAAATTTTGCGTTTTATTCGTTATAATTTTTGACAAGTATATCAAAAAATGATAGATTCGGCTATAAGTAAAAAAGAAAATTATTATTTACCCGACTTTTTGAAATGCCCTTTTTTAAAACTTTCAAATGAGTTTGTCTCATTTTGATTGACAATAAGAAATAATGATTTTCAGTTTAAAAAAATTGAATCTAAATGCCTGAAAGGGAAAAAAAATTCAAGGACTGGGGACATTGCTAATGAAAATATAAAAATAAAAAAAACCCCCAGATTGGGGCTCTAATAAAAAACAAAAATATAGCATATTTATTGCATCTTTTTTAAAAATTTCAGAAAAAACCGTGAAAAATGATTAAAAAAATGATGACGGTAATTTGGATAAAATAACATTTTTCAGCATTCCCCCCCCCCCAAAATAAAGACAGTCAAGAATATTTATTGTAGAAGACTGTCAAAAAAAAACAAATAAATGATGGTGAAAAAAAGAAAAAATGTAGAGAAATGCACCAAGTTACTTTTTTGGGGAAAACGTTACAAAAAGGGAACATAAATGCGGACCTCATAAAGTTTATTCTTTAAACTAAAAAAAAACCCAAAACACAAAAGGGAAAATTTTTTTCCTGTAAAGGGAAAATCTCTAAAAATTTGTTTGATTTTTCTTCAACGCTTGTAAAGCTAAAAAACGAATCCGCCATTTTTTAAGTTTTCCCCAACCCGTTTTTTTTGGAAAATTTAAAACCCCCGCTTTTTTCTTTTAAAAAATTAAAGGTTAAATCTTTTTTTTGACCTCTTCCAATTTTTTTTGAAAAGTCCCCAAAAACCATTAAAATGGTTTAAAATTTAAAAGCGATGTGAGGGGAAAAAAAAAACGACAAAAAAAACACAAATAAGTTCTTGTCTTTTCCATACGAAAAAATTGTGTGTTTTTATATGTTATTAAACCTTTGTCTAGTAGAAAATTAAATTTTTACTTGGGTTATTTTATAAAGGGTTTATTCACCCTTTTTCTGAAAAAACAACTTAAATTTTTGCTTTTGGGCCCTTCGGGAAATTTGTGGTTTTTTGGGTGGGAAAAAAAAAAATGAATGTTTAAATTTATTTTTTTTTCTTTCCCGGGTTGATTTTTAATGTATGTTAATTTCAAAAAAATTTTAATTTGGCAGTTTTTTTTGAAGTTAATGTGCAAATAGCTTTTTGGACAGTTAGGTTTTTTCACAGCATTTTATTGACAAAATTTTTAAAATTTGGGTTATATGACCTTGTTTCCCGAAAAAATTTTAGGCAAATTCCATTTTGGCGACCCGTCAAAATTTCTTTTTGGGAAACCTATGCCACGGGGACTTCGTTTGCAAATCAAACTAATTGAAAACGAAATTATAGATAATTTATAAAAATGGAAGTTTTATGAAAAACCGGGCCTGATTGGACGAGAGTGTAATTTCTTTCACTCTTTTGATTGTGCTACGTGAGTGAAATGTAGTAAAGGTTTATCCTAAACGACGCTTTTCACATTTTTTAAAGCTAACTTTGGCTCGTATATTTAGCAAGTTATTGTTTATATCTCAAAATAAATAAGTAATTTTAATAAATAGATAAAAACCTTTTCCAAATCCCAAAGGTTTTAAAGGTTCAAGGTTTATTCGGAAAATTTCGGCTTTTACACTTTGCCTTTGGCCTTTTAACAAATTAATGGGGAACATGGCATATTAAAAATTTGATACAAAAAATTTTAAAAAGAAATATACAGTTCAAAAACAGTTACCAACATATATAAAATTAAAAGAAAGAGCTGAATACGGTTGCGAAAATCACATAAATTAAGGGTGGGGATAAAGAGTTTTTTGAAAAAAAGTGTTTTTTTAAAAGTTTTTTCCTTGTTACAATTGTGTCTGTAATAAAAAGGATTCTTTTTTTTTGGGGGACTTTTTCAGTTTGCATATTAAAAATGGTACTTTTTTTCCCTAGGATATTTTTTTTTTTAAATTTTTTAATTTGGTTTTATTATTTTAGGGAATTATTTTTTTTTAGTTGGTTTTGAAAATATTAAAATCGGGTAAAATTCTGTTTTATTTTATTTTGTATTTTAATGACTAAAACTCTTTAAAATAAAAAGGTACGCTGCATTCAGTTTATCATGGATATGACTACTTTTTATGAAACGAAATATTGAAAAATTCCCAATTGTATTTTTTGCTTGCCCTTCCCCTTTTTTATGGTGTGACTTTCTTTTGCCCAAAGTTCTTGAAAAGGAATTTTGCTATTTTTTTAAAGGGGGGTTTGTTGCCCCTTTTTTTAGAAATAAAAAAAAATAATAAAAAAAAAAAACCCTTTAATTGATTTTTCTCATGTTTTTTTAATTTCAAACTTGTTTGTAGCAATTTTTTTTGGCCCGAGCCAATTTTGTTCGCGGGGCTTTTGTCCCTTTTAGGGGCGGGCCTTAGAGCAAAAACTAGAAATATCCCGGCCTTTTTTCAGCGTCTAATGAAAGTTTGGGGGATCTTTTTTCAACTTGGTCTGGGGGTCTTTTTTAAGGGTCCTTTCCAAATTTATTTTATGGGAAACTTGGGCCCTTTTAGGGACCACTAACATAAAAGAAGATTGCCTTTCTTCGCTTAAACCCTTAAAAGAAAGGGGTTTTTTATAAAAACTCGAGTGTAACAAATCGTAAGGTCTCCTGCTTTTGTTCCAAAGGGGGATAGGACCAATTTAGCTAAAAATATAAAACGTTTAATGCCCTTTTCCCATGCCCTTTTTAGGGAATTTCTTCATCAAAACTATGCTGAAATTATTTAAACAAAATTGCAACCAAACCAAAACCCTTTGCAAAAAAATTAAAAGAGAAAAATATTTAAATTTTTTTAAATTTGCGGTTTTTTGGGGTTTTGCAGTTTGAAAAATTTTTAGATAAAAAGAGGAATTTTTTAGATGAAAAATTCTTTAAACTTTTTTCCCTTTTACAATTCGCCGCCTTTCATTTTAAAGATTTTTTTCTTGTTTGGGTTTTTTAAAGGATGTAGGAGCTTTGAAACCCAAAAGGTTTGATTTAAATTTATTGAGTTTAGAAATTCTTATTTGTAAGGATAATGTTTTATGTTATGGGCTTCAATTTAAAAAAAACAAAAACAGGTTAAAAAAATTAATAAACCTTAGTGAAAAAAAAAGGAAAAATTTTTATGGATATTTATCTTTTTTCAGCTTTTAATGGTTTTTACTCCTACCCGTAGAATTTTGCTTTGTAAAAACATTCATTGGTATATGCATTAGTTTTTGCCCAGGGGCCAAACGGGGGTTTTTTTTAAAGATATGTTATTTTTTTTTTTTTCAAAGAAAGCATTTACTAAATAAAATTTTCGTGCCCTTTCCCCGGTGAAATAAGTTGGCACTTTCGGTTTAATTTTTTACTTGGATAAATGAAACCCATCTTGATTTTTTTTTAAAATATTTCAATGCCCATTTTTTTGAAATATTTTTTTAAAGTTCATGATGGGTTTCATTTATCCGGTAAAAATTTTAAACAAAAAAGTTTTACAAAATTAGACGTCTTTGGGAAAATTCATAAGTTCTTTAACCGGTCCGCGCGTGTTTATTGGAGAAAAATCAGAGTTTGGGAAATTCTTTTTTGTTTAAACGGCAATCAAATTAAAAACCATGTTAGAGTCAAAATTTTGAAAATATTAAACTTTTTGCTTTAAAATGGGAGACAGGTTTTTATTTTTATTGTCCAGATGAGCAAATTTTTAAAACATATTTAATTTTTGTGAATTTAATTCCGCTTACGGGGACTTTGCGCGAATTCAATTTTATTTTTATACTATTTCCCAAAAAAAGTTATCACCGCTCGGAGGGAAAATGTAAAGATACAGGTTTGCGCATGGGACGTTAAATCTGTAACTTTTTTTTGGGAAAACGGGAAGGGGTTTTTTTTGAAAACACCGGTCTTTTTCAAATTACTAGTATATTGAAAAAGGGAAAATAAAGAGGGGTGTAAAAAACCGGTTTTTAAATGAATTATTTATATTGATAAATGGAAATAAAGGGACGGTTTTTAAAAAACCCGGTGGGTTTACTGTATTTGTTTTAAGGGAAAAATTTGGAAATTTTGGGGGTCCATGCTTTGTGTTCTTGAACTATAAAATATTTGATGTATCGTTATGGGTCAGAAAATGCCAAAAATTCATCATTTTTTATAAAAATTTGGCTGTAGAAAGGGGTTGGGGATTAGGAAAAAATTTACATTGAAAATTTAATGTAGAAAATGTTGTAACCCACAATATTTGAAAAAACGACTTGGGGGAATTAAAAAAATTACTTTTAAAAGGGCTGGTATTCAATTTAAAAATGAAATTTAGGGCAAAATTTTTTTAAACTATAAAAAAAAATGACGTATAGGGAAAAGGGAAATCTTTAATTACAGAAAAATATAAAAAAGGGATGGGTTTAAGATGGTGACTTTTAATTCCGGGTGTAAAATTTTAATCTGTAAAGAGTGACCCCCTTTGGAAAAAACAAAATAATTATGTGAGTATTTTTTTTATTGAAATGTATAGCAAGTACATGGCGAAAGCCCCTTTTTAAATTAATTTAAAAAACCCCCAAAATTATTGCTTTAAATTTAAATTTATTGAAAAACGTGACAGGACTTTTTGGGGAAAGGGCCAACACAAAAATTAGCTGCAGCGGGCCCATGGGAAAGTACCCCCAAAACCACAGCAAAATTTTTAGAGGGGAAATTTATGGTCTGGGTTTTAAATTTAAAAAATTAAGTTTTGTTTAAAAAAATGTAAGTAACAAAAAATCTATTTTTGTTTATTGTTTGCCGAGGGTGGCGTTATTAATTTCAAAAAACCCATTTGTTAGATAAACCCATAACATTGTAGGGGAAAAATTTGTAATAAAAAAAATTAAATTTTCATTTCCCCAATCGATAATGCAAATTTTAAATTTTGGGTTTTTTGTAAAATTTGTTTTTTAAAAAAAATTGTAATTGAAAATGAAATATATGGAAAAAGGTGATCGTTTTACTTTGGTTTTTGTTTTTTCTGGCTACTTTCTAGTTCGTTTGAATTTTTTGGGAAAATTTAATAATTGCTTTTTTGACTTAATCTAGAGGGTTTTTTCACAATTATCAGTCAACCTGTACTAAAAAATGGATTTTTTTAATTTTCTTTTTCAGCCCAAAGGGGTACAGAGGTACACGCCCAAACCCCCCCGAACCCCCCCCACCAAACACCACACCACCAGGGAAATATATCCCTCTGGGCATTATTTAAAAGGGCAAATTGAATTAAAAGGATTACGAAAACAGAAAAAAGAAAATGTAACAACACTTTGCCCAAATTACGGAGAAATTTTAAGGGCCCTTTGCCCGGGCCCTTTTTTAAAAAAGGCTGGAATGGGCGGTGGTTTTTTGTTCTAAACCCGACTTATATCTTTTCGAGTTGACTGTATTAATTTTATAGTGCCCAAGTTCAATAAAAAAGAACAAAAACCAAAACGCCCAGTCATCACCCCTGTATTAATTTTTTGTTATTAAAAAATTTTACAAACATTTTTTACCCCAATAAAATAGAAAAAAAGGGGAAACTTCACGGGTTCGCTAACACGAAAAAAACAAAAATTGTTGCAGGCTGGGTTTATGTTGCCCCTGTTCAGGGAGGGTAGGGGAAATACAGGGTACCGCCCACCCCCTCTCCCCCGGGTTGAGCAAATCAACATTTTACTTATGCTAAAAGTACAAAAAGCAATTTAGAGCTTTCCCCAGTTGTATTCAAACGGGGGGCGAAAAATGGAACTTTCAATTTTAACGTGTTGGGCGGAAATTTCCCATGAAGAGGGGGCTTTTGGTCCAAGCTACACAAATTTCAAAGGGGGTCAAAGCCCAATTCAGCCCCTCAAACTGACCTACTGGATGATTGGGTTTAGAAAACATTGATTCAAAAATGATAGTTACACTATGTTTTTTTTCAAAAGGTTTGCTGGTTTAAAAAACCTGTTTTTTCCCAATAAAAACAAAAAAAGTCCGTAAATTTGGGGCCCCTTACAAGGGTGATAGAGTTCGTGGGGTTTTCAAAAAACACCAATTTGGGAAGGCGATACAGATTTTGGGTTTCTCCTGTTTTAGAAGGGAAAGTATCAGTGGGTTTAATAGAATATCCTTATCACAAAAACCAAAGAAATTTTCCCTTTTACACATAAAATCATTTATAGAGGCTTTTTGTTGTTTTGGTGAATACGGAATATATTCACTGAGAAGTGAAAAAAAAAAATAAAAATTTTTCACGAGGCGTAGGTTCATAAAATTTGTAAAACATTTTCTCACTTTGGGGGGGTTTTATTCCAAAATTTTCCCCCCCAAAACAAAATTCTCATTTTTTTTTAGGCCAATTACTTTGGAGAGGGCCCCCTTTTTTAAAACCCCAATTTTTTTAATCTCAGCGGGGGAAACGACGCGGGGTAAACAGAAGGGACTTTCAGGTTTTGTGACGTTTTTAAGAGGAAAACAAATAAATTTCCCCCATTTTATTTTATTTGTGCTTTAATGTTATAAAAATTCTCATTAAGAAAAAATGTTTGAATCGGAAAATTTAAATTTAAAAAACCCAAAGGGGGCTAAAATTTTTCATCCTTTTTTTAAGCAAATATCAAAAAATTCATACACAAGGGTTTTGGGGAGGGGGGGGGAAGTTTTTTTCTCACAGGGTAAAAATTTATAGTTTTCCCTTAACATTTGGGTTTGCCGGTTCCGACTTTTCCCCGGTTCCAAAGGGAATGGGAAAATTATTACGAGAAAAACAAAAAGATATCAGTGACCAAACTTTTGCTTTTTTATCCTCAATTAACAAGTAATTTCCCTGGGAAAATTTTTTTCCTGGGTTTTTTTAAAAGTTAAACAAAATATGATTTTATTGCCCCAAATGTATGAAAATTCCCCGGGGGCCAAGTAAACGCGTTTTGAAAAAAAATTTTTTACCACAAAGCAGTTTTTTTTTGTAAGAAAAAAATTTTCCCCTTTTCCTTTTTTTTTTTTTAAAAATTTGTATTTTTATTTTGTCTGTATTTAAACAGAAAAAAATTTTGGGAAAAAAAAATCTTCAAAAATTTATTTAAATGTGTATTTTACAACGTATTTTTTTTTTCCCCATTTCCGACGGAGTGTTGATGAAATGCCATATAAAGGGTTTTTCCGGGGGGGGAAAAAAAAAAACCCAGTGATTCCATTATTCTTTGAAAGCATATTTTAAAAAAACTTTTCACTTGCCTTCGGGAATTAATTCTATGACCCCAGTCTGCTTTCAAGTTTTGTTTTTTGTCTGCCTGGGCATTTTTTCAAATGTTAAAATTGAAATTTTCATGACAAATTTTGCTTTGCTAGAATTGTAACACATTTTTGTAATTTTTTTTATTTTTAAAAGGGGTCATGCCCCAAATTGCAGCAGAACCCCCCACCTCTACACTGGTCTGCAAGAGTATCATTATTAAAGCTACAAAAAAGAAGCCTTTAAAAGTGAAAAAAGAAAATCACAGGGGAAGGCGGTCAGTATTGAGTTTTAAGTTATATAATAAATATTTATAATGGTAGTTTTGTAAATTTGAAACCAAGGATTAACTTCCCTGATTTGAGATTTTGAGAAGGGCCTTTTTAGGTCTAAATGATTAAGTATCAGTTTTGAAAATATAAAATTTTAAGGACCCGTTTTTTCCCAAAGTTTTCTTTTAAGAAAGAAAAATGGGCATTTTTATTTGTGCAAGGTTTTTTCTCCATTTTATATATTACCATATGGGGTTTCCTTTAGATTGTTTTTATTTCCATTTTTTGATGACATTTTTTAGCCCCAAAATTTGGGTTTTTTTCTTTCTTATTCATGCTATATAATTTTTATCAACTTTTTCTTATGTAAATGACACGTCACAGGTAAAATTTTAAAAATGGGTTTTTTCCCGTAAATGTATGTATGAAATAAAGGCATTTTCACATGTAAAAAAGTGGTTTTTTTTCTTGAAATACAAAAAAATTTTCATCCCAGATTCCCAAAAAAAGCGACTTTAAAAACCCCCCCTTTATAGCCCCCCGGTTTACGGTATCTGGTTTAATTTAAAAAAAACTTAATTGCATTTAATTTGCCCCCGGGATGAAAGCTTGGATGGCTGTTGCTTCTTTATTGGACCCTTTTTTTTCTGAAAAAAGCCCCAAAAATTTTCCCTTTTTTTAAAATTTAAAAATTTCCCTTTGAACTGAAAAACAGGAATTTAAGTGTTTAAAAGTTTTAAAATTAGTTTACAGTCTTTTTTGGTGGGTCTTCCATGCAATTTTTGTGAACCCTTTAATAGCGGCAACCATACCAAAACAAAAAAAAGCTTTTTCTTCATTCATATTTTTTAGATATATTACAAACCTACCTTTTACAAAGTGTTCATTGGGGGGGTTTTAAATTTAAAAATAGTCTTACGTATATTTTTTAAAATTTTTTTTGTTTTCAAAAAATAATTTTCTTTTGGGGTTTTTTTTAAGTTTTATAATAACAGAACAGGCTTTCATATATATTTTGATGTGTTTCTTTTATTTGTATTTTTCATTTGAACAATTTAAAAGGGTTGGGGCTATTTAAAAATTTGTAAGTTTCCCTTCGGGGGGCCCCCCGTTAATTTACAAGGGAAATATAAAAAAACGCCGGGGAAACCCGGGAACACACAAAAGGGAAACGGATAAATCGGCGGGAAGGGAACTTCCTTGTTTTTTTTAAATACCCATATAAATTTTTCAGTAAATTTAAAAATTTTTTTTTTAAAAGGGCTTAACCCCCAAAAATATGTATTGTATTTTTTACAGTGGGAAAAAGGGTCTCTTTTAATTTTTTCGCGGGTTTTTTATAAAATGTCCCTCGGAAATGGCGGAAACCCAAATGTATTTTTACGTGAGTGATTTAGGGTATGAAATATTTTTAAAAAATAGAAAACAGATTTTTTTAGGTTTTTATAAATTAAAAAAGGGGTTATTTTTTTTATATCCCGGAAAATTTAAAAATTATTTTACTTTTCAAAGTTATATATTTTAATAAACGGCTTTTTAAACGTTTTAAATTTCAAATTTTGATTTGGGGGTTTGAAAAGGGAAAAAAAATAAAATTTTGTTTTTGCGTTTAAAAAGTAACATGAGACAACTATGAAGTTTGAAAAATGGCCTTAGGGCGTTCAACTATAAATGTATTGATATATTTATGATATTTTTTGTAAGGGTTTAAACACACAAACAAAAAATATACATGAAGTGGTTTTCCCTATTTTGATACATGCTGATAATCATTTTTTGCTTTTTCATCCTTTTAAAAAAAGTTTTCACATTTTGTACAACAACGGGTCATCAAAATGCAAGGGTCTTCCAGTAAATTTTTTAAATGATATTCTACATTTTCCCCGAATTTTTTTTTTGCTTTTTTTTTTAATTTTGCGAAACCCGGGGGGTGTTGTTGCTGTTTTATGTTAAAATTACAAAAAATAAAAGAATAAAATTTTTTCTACATTTTTGCTGCATTTTTCCCCAAATTCAAATTTTTTGTACTAAATGAAATTTTAGTTTTTTCTTTTTTACTAAAATTACTGCTGATTACCAAACAAAAGTCAGTTTCATAATATTTGAGGCTCCCCAAACAAGGTTTTTTCCCTAGAGAGTCATTTAAAAAAACCATGTGATTAAAAATTTTGGGAAGAAAAATTAATTGCCCAAATTTATTTTCAAATCTTGACTTATGGGGGGAGTGACCTCCCTCTATAAAAAAATGAATGAACATCACAAAAAAAAAAAAACAGGGAAAACAAAAGGGAAAAGGGAACCCCTATTGCAGGGCTTTTGATATGTCTGAAAAGCTTGAAAAGGGAATTTTTTCCTATGTTCATAGCGGGTTTTGCAGTAAGAAATATCTTTAATGAAATTTCCGAGGAAAAATAAATGGACAAAATTTTTCCCGCGGAGAAGGGAAAAGGGGAGGGTTTTGTTTTTGGCAGACGTTTAGGCCCTTTCAAACATAGGCGTGAAAAAGTAAAATTTTAGGTCAAATTTAGTTGGAAAAAAAGTTTTATTTTTTTTTTTTTAATAATTTGCAAAGCTAAATTAAACTTTTCTGGATAGTGTATACATTATAACTCTAATAATTTATCATTATGGGGTGTGACTTTTCTGCTTTTTTAAAAGCTTTTTTTTTTTGTTTTAAGTATTTTTTCTAGCTTTAAAAAAACCCCAAAAACGTAACTTAAATAGGGTTTTTTGGGCATATTTTTAAACCCAAAGGGGAGATTTACAAGGACAGGACTTTATTCGCGGGTAAAATGGAACCGGTTTAAATTTTTAATTGGTCCCATTAAGTCAAATTTTTGAAAAGTTAAATTTACTAGATTATTCTTTGGAGATATTTCACATATGAAAAAGGTCAAGTTGGGGCAAGGGAAAAAGGTTTTGGGATTTTTCCGAAAATGTAGACTTTGTACCCTATATATAATATTGCAAGTTATCATATTGCTAAGAAATAGCTATGCCATTTTTACTAAGGGCATTTTATCTCTTTGATATTTACTTCAAATTTTAGAAAATCCCCATCAAATGTTTTGACTTTAATTTCCCTATAAAAAATTTAAATTGTAGATTAATTAATTTTTAAAAATTAAATTTTGGGAAAAAGTCTTTGTTTTTAATTCCCGTTCCCCAATTATACTGTGTTTATCTATCAAATCAAGTGCGTACTGTTTTAAACCTAATGCAAATATTTTGTTAATACACATAAAAATTTTTAAATTTTTTGTTTAATAAAAATTTTTTTTATAAAAATTCATATTATTCGGGTCTAGTATTTTTTGTTCTTTTTCATGCCGTTTTAATTTTTAACCTCAGTATTTTCCCAAACAGTCGTTTTTAAATACACTTGCCAATTTAGCTTTTTTTTGAGCGCTATTAAGAAAAAAACATGAAGTATAAAAAAAAGCAAGCAAATTTAATGCAAATTTGATTTTAAGGGGGAGTCGTTCATAAGAGGTTTACAAAAGTGGATCCCCCTCGCCCCCCCCCAATTTGCCCCGGGTTTTTAAAAAAAAAAAATTTAAATTTGACAGATTTTTTCAAAAAACAAGAAAAAATA
Source organism: Mercenaria mercenaria (assembly GCF_021730395.1). Lineage (NCBI taxonomy): Eukaryota > Metazoa > Mollusca > Bivalvia > Venerida > Veneridae > Mercenaria > Mercenaria mercenaria. The sequence continues at coordinate 35,204,090 of NC_069363.1, read as the reverse complement.
TATAAAATGAGTCCAAATAATTTGGGGATATTAGGACCCCCAAGGAAAACCCAAAACCCTTTTTTTTTTGTCACAATTTTAAAAAGGTCTATTAAAAAAATCCCTTTTGGAGGATAGAAAGAAACTAAGCAAAATAATAGCGGAAAGAACCTGCTTTTTTAAGAGTCTATTCATGAGAGGTTTTGGAAAAGGCCAAAAACCCCCCAAATCCCCCAGGACCCGGGTTTAGCGGAGCTTTCATTATAAGATATATTGAATGGGGGATTGGGATCCAAAAAAAGGACCCGAAAAAAAAAATTTAAAACCCCAACCAAACGGCTTTCACACAGAACATAACAAATTTTTTTTTTCTGTAATTTAAAGTTATAAAAAGATCCCTTGCTAGCCCTAAACGCGCCCGAAATTTTAAAAACCAAAAAGGGCTAGAAAATATTTAAAAAAAATGAACCAAAAATTTTAAAAAAAAAAGTTTGGTATGAAAAAATTTCGGACCCCAGGGGGAAAAAAACAGCAAATTTAAAAAAACATTTGTCTTTTTTTTTTTCAGAGGGAAAAAAAAAATTTTTTAAAGTAACAAAAGCATCTCAATTTTAAAGCAAGAAATCACTTAACGGTAATCAAAAAAATTCGTAAAAAAAAAATTTTTGTTCTATAATTACTTTCAAAATGCAAAAGTTTCCCAAAATTTTTGGCGTGGGCAAAATAAAAAGCGGAATGCATTTGTTTAAAATTTATAAAACCTTTCATGATTTAACCGTTTTCCTTTTCCCTAAAACATGAATACTTTTATTTTTAAGTTTTTTATGCCATTTATTTCAAATGTTTCGAAATCATTTTTTGTGTTCTGTATGATACCTGTTACGTTACCCTGGTTTACAGAGATAAAAGGATAAAAACCCTTTTTAAGGGGTTTTAAAAAAATAAGGATGATCATTTTCCCATAAAAAAGAATAGTTTTGTTTTTTTAAATTTTAAAACATAAAAGAAAAAATTTAAAAAAAAGTTCTAAAATTTTTGTTTTTTTTCTAGATCAAAATACGCCAGTAAAAAATATTCAAACGCCCTTTTAAAAAATTTTTAATTTTTTAGTATAAATAGTTTTAAAACTTTTTTTTTAAAATTGGTCCCAAAACCAAATACGAACCCTTTTGGTCACGGGGCCTGAAGGCTTTAAAAATTGGGAAAAAATGTTTCGGGATTTCAAAGCGAAACCCCCAAAGTTGTTTGGGCAGGGAACCCCTTTTTTAAACTGAGCATTGGGGACATGGGAACCCCCTATTAAAAAATGAGCATTTCCATATTGTTGGGTTTCCCTTTCCCCTTTTCTATTTCTTATTTTATCTGTTTTTAAAGTATCTGTTTTAATTGTAATTTTTTGCTATATTGTATATATCTGTACTTTTTCCCCAGCTGTTAAACATCTACATTTATACATAATCTGCTACTTGGGTCTTCCCGGAAGCCCAAAGGGGGAATGTCCGGCCAAATTTTCCGGGTGACACAAAAAACCCCGTAAAAACGTAAATTTGTTTATTTTGGAAACAAGGTGGAGTTGTTACAATAAATGGACACGTAATTATTTACATTGTTTTTGTATTTAATTTGGTATTTTTTTGGAAAATTTTTTTGCAGGGTAAAAAAAATTCTTCGTTTTATTTGTGTAAACCGCTGCATTTATCGGCCCTTGGGGTAAAACACGGGGGGAATTAGAAAAGGGGGCAAAAACCACGTCGACAGGGTTGGTTTTTGATCGAGCCAGTTGGGGGAAAAGGGAAAATACCGTCCACGCCATAAAGGGTCCGGATGGACACCAAAATTTAACCTTTATGCATGCTATAAGTACAAAAAAACCTTGATGATTAAAACGGGCAGCTTTAAAGTAACCCCCAAAGTCACAGAGGGCTTATGGTTTCCCGGGAAAAGTAAAAAAATTTTGACAGTCAGTTGCTGAAGAAAAAATGGGTTTGACAAAAGTTTTGAAATTTTTAACACGACCGATTTATTTTCCTATTTAAAAAAAAGGGAAGGGAGAAAACAGGAATTATTTTACTTTTTAAAGATCCCATTATTTTCCTATTAAACAAAGAAGGCTGGAGACAGTGATTTATTAAAAAACCCAATTTTCCCGTTCTGGGCGGCAAAAACTATTCGTCATAGCGTCAAGGCCCCCCGTAACGGCGCGGGAAAAGAACCCCATTGGGAAAAAAAGGCCCAAAAATCTTAAAGCTGCCCACAAGGTTTTTATTTAAAGCCTTGATAACGTGTTAGAAAAAGGGAAAAAATATATTCCTTTGTGATTTGCTCTTGAAAAAATCAGTTTGTGTTTAGATGCGCAGCTTATTTTCACTCGGGCTTGCCCTCGTGATATAATTCCCTTTGCATTGAACCCCCAAACAGGTTTTTTTCAGCGACAAATCACCCTTATGAAATATATTATTTCTTTAAAATTTTAACACGTCCGATTCACTTTCCTTTAAACCAAAAGGAGAAAAAAAGCAGTAAATTATTACAAAAAATCCCGGGTTTGGGCGTTACAATTATTACGTTTATGGCGTCGGGGGGCCCCTAGGGGGCGCGCGTGAAAAAAAAACCCATTGGGAAAAAGGGGCCCAAAAATTCAATTTGCGTTTATGTAGCGCCCTTTAGTCCGGGCATTACCCTCGCCCTAAATGGAAATTTCCCGCATAATATTTATTGGAAAAAATTAAACGTGCATGTAGAAAAGAAAAACAAACAAGGCCCTTTTTGTGTTTTTTTCGTCTAAATTACCCCGGTTTAAACGTTAAAAGTTCGTATTTAACACTCGGGCTTGCGCCCCCGTGGTTCAATTCCTACCCCATCGGGAAATCGAAAACCCTTTTTAAATAAGACGATTAAAAAACGCGAAGGCTTTATTTTTTGTTTTTTAAAACCCAAAAACTGTTTTTGACGGGCACAGTTATTACCCTAAAGGGGTCAAACGGGTTTTAGCGGGCGCGCTGGACAAGAAACCCATTGAAAACGGGCAAAATTTTAAAAATGTTTGTCGGATGTACTTTTAAAAAAAAATTGGGGAACGTGTTAGAATCGAAATAAATATTCATTTAGTGATTTGCTCTTTAAATAAAACATTGTTTGTCGTTCAGATGGGTTTTGTTATCACTCTGATATAATTCCCTTTGTATCTGAAAATCCCAAAAAAAAAGATTTATTCAACGACAAATCCTGGAGGGGGTTTTATTATTTCTTAAATTTGTGCAATGCATCAGCTGTGAAAAAAGCCCTACATGATAAAAAATTGAACAGTTGGGGTTTTTTTCCGGGTTTGTTTTTTTTGGGTTTGGCAGACTCTGCAGTCAGTTTCACATTAATATGTGGGGCTACTTCTCGGTTTCATACAAGATTTCGTTATCTTTTCCACTCTCCAAAAACCAAAAAAATCTAGGGTGTTAGGGTAATAAGAACCATGAAAATAAACATGTTTAAATTTTTTATTATTTAGGGCATTTTATTTGAAAAAAAAAAAAAGATATTACCAGCTCGTTTTCGCCCTGGTTTTGCTTTTGGGAAAAAATTTTAAATTTTAAATTTTCTGGGACATTAAATTTTTTATAAGGGCTTAAAAGGGTATTTAAAATCGTTCAAAGAACAATTTTCAAAATTTTTGTTATTTATTTTTATACGTTCGTTTAAACACGAAATTTTTATATTTCACTTTTAACAAAAAAAAAAAAAAAACAACAAAATATGTAAAAATGAAAAAATTCAAAACGAAACGTTTTTTAATTTTACGCTTTTTTCCCCTTCCCCGATTTCGTCTCTTTTTTAATAGTATACCCTTTTTACCTTATTTTGGGTTTCTAATCAAGTTTTTGTTAATGTAGGAGGGGTTGTCATGCTGACTGGAGACCGCAAGCCCACTGTCAAAAATTACATAGAGGCATATATAATATCATTTCAGGATTGAATATCAGTCTGAAAACACGCAAATTAATATTTAAATTTTAACGATTGTATAAAAAATGAATTAAAGCGAAAGGTGCGTCGGTAAATAAGTTAATAAAGTACCTTTTTAATTCCTGGTTTCAAAATTTTAAATGCAAAGGAAAAAAGGTCTTTACAAAACTTTTTTAGTTGGCAAAAAAGTTTTACCGAACACGATTTACTTCCCCCTACAAAAAAAAGAGAAAAATTTTTTGAATCATCATAAACCTGCAGGTTTGCAACCCAAACTTTAAAGGCAAATCTTTCCCTTTCCCCAAACCAAAAAACAATTAAAAATAATTATTTTTTTTTCAAAATGATGGAGGGAAAAAACATTTATTTTTTTTTGTGTATGTTTTAATTAGTATTTTTTGTTTGGGTTGGGTAAAAAAATTTCACCCTATGGAAAAAACCAAACCCGGGATCGTTTAAAGAAAGTAATTTTTATTTAAGAAAATCAGAAGGAAAAAAACAAAAGGGGAAAAATGACAAAAGGGCCCACGTTTGTTTAATGTGTTTTATGTTAAATTTTTGAAAATTTGCAAAACTCCACGTGTTGCGAAAGTGTTATCAATTTAGGGTAAATAATAAAAACAAAATTTTTTGTTTTGCTTTCCATACCCGTTTTTTTTCCCTATCAGAAAAGAATTTTCGAACCCCCCTATTCTATAAAAATTAAACATTCACCCCAAATTGTATGACCAAAAAGGGTCTTTCCTCAGTTGTTTTGACACCAAATTCCCCCCAAAAAAGCGATTTTTTTAAACCCAAACCCTTTCCCAAACAAGGTATACATAATTTAAAAGCAATTTTTTTTCGATGCCTTGTTAATTGTTTTTTATATTTTTATATAAATTGTAGTCGTCTTTATTATTAAAAGGCCCAAATTTAAATTTTAAGTGGGGGTTTTTGTTTTTTATCTTCCCAAAAAGAGAAATCTTTTTGCACTAAAAGGGGAGACATAAAATTTTTTATTGGGGTTTTAAAAAACTGTAAACGGGGAATTAACATAAGGGGTTTTAAGGGTACACAACTGCTACGTTCTTTTTTCATTGTTTCCGGGCAGGATGAACCTTTTAAAACCCGCCGGTTTCACCAGAATTGGGACTGGTACAGTTTTTCGTTCAGCATTGTACTGCCTGTTTAAAATTTTTACGCGCGGGAAAGATACTGGTTGGGTTTTTTTCCCTTTTGAAATTTCAAAAATAGTCCCCAGTCGAGGTTTGCCTTACTAGGGCCCCGGTATGCGATGTTATCCTGCTAAATCCCTTTTTGTACCAGATTTTTTAAGAGAACATTTGGGAGAGCTTTAGCGTGCGAGGAAAGTTCTGCCATTTTTTTTTTCCAAAAATGTTGGGCATAGTGTCCTTGAAACCCTGTAACCATTAGTAGACAGCTGGTATGCGAGAACGATACTGCTACAAAATTTAAAAACTTCACTTTTCATCAAAAGAAAAAAAATTAAATACCTGACGCCCTTTTTTTTTTAAAATTTTTTTATCAAAACCTTCCATATTTTTTAATTTGGCCCGTTTTCTTTTTGTTCCCCGGCTATCAAACCATATGGTTTTTCTGGTTTAATTTTATTATCTTGGTTTTTAAAAAACTTTTTCATGTCGTATCATGCAATTACGGGATTTTTGTTTTAAATTTTAAAACTTTTTAAAAAACTTTAAAATGAAAATAAGCGTTAAATGATGATTTCGTGTATTTTACCGTAAATTCTAACACGGTCCGATTCATTTTCCCATTAAAAAAAAAAGAAGGAGGAAAAAAGTGAAATTATAAACAATTCATTTTTCTAAAGTCCCCAATATTACGTTTATGGGGTCAAAAGGCCCTGCGGGCGCCGGGAAACCCAATTTAAAAGGGCATAAATTTGTAATTTCTTTACGGATGAAATTTAAAAAATTTTTGGTAACGTGTTGAATCGAAATAGTATATTTTATTTTTGTGATTTGCTTTGAATAAAAACATGTTTGGGGGGGTTAATTTCGTTTTTATTTATCACTCTGGCTGCGCCCTCGTGATCCTTCGCATCTGAATTCCAAACAAAGATTTATTCAGCGACAAATCACTAAATGAGATATATTATTTCTTAAACATGCTACAATTTAAAAAAATGGTTCTTATCTCAAAAGAACCCGATGTACATTACCAACTTTTAGTAACATCTCGAAACCGTTAAAGCGGGACAGATTTACCTATCATAAAAATCAATAAAACCAATAATCCAACATCATCGCTACCGGACGGATTCGTTGATTTCCGTACTAATTGTTGTTGTTGTAGTAACACGGGGGAAAATCGATAATTAACATCTTTGGTCATGTTCAGATGCATTTACAGGCGGGCGGTTTGCTAAACGATATACTTGAATTGAATCAGGAAGGTCTAATACGTATCAGTTGTTCAAGATTGAATGAAGTTTTGGTAATTATTAAAGTGAAAATCGGAACAAGTCGAAAAATTATATAATACTTTATTAATTGTCAAATAAAAGTAATATTTAAGAATATGAGTATGTTATCTGAAATATTTAGAAATCGTTACATTTTATACATCGAACACTTACATTTACTTTCTTTTTAATACATGAAACATCATGCTAACGTATATCTATGTACAGAAAAGAAATATTTACGCACAAGAAACTGTCTGTAAATAAAATAAATATTCAAGAATATGAATAAATATTTAGAAAGTGTATATACTTCCTCTATACGCGATTTCTTTCACATATTATGAACATTAGAATATGACCTTTCGATTCTAAAATATTTTCAAAATTCTAAACCACTAACGTTTTTCGATTTTCATAACAGCAAATTCTCATGTATTTCCATAACATAAAGTTTATCAGTAATTAAGTTTTGAAGCCTTCATAAGAAATATAGCATTTTTAAAAGATTTCTAAAAAGTATTTTTGTTGTCGAATGATCTGGAGGCCGGTCGCTTTAAAGAAAAAGAAATATAGAAATAAAACTTATACTGTTAAAAGGAAATACTTAACCCTTACCATGCTGAACACGATTGGTTCGTCCTTTGCAATCAGTGTAGATCTTGATCAGCCTGCACATCCGAGCAGACTGATCATGATCTGCACTGTCTGCCATTCAGCCAGTAACTTTTTGGTATGCACCCTTTTCATAATGAATAGAACTGTCCAAATTGAAAGACAGACAAGTTCATTATTGTAATTCAGCATGGTAAGGATTAAGTTTCTTATTTCGTGCCTAAATAAAAATATTATATTTGCGTGATTTGAATAAGTACTGCTGACAAATACTACTACCATAGTATACTTTAACTATAAATATATTGTTACAGAAAAAAAACAGCATTTAACAACAATAACTTCATCAATATCTCAATTTTTGAATAGCAGACTTAACTAAGTAATAACTTATGATTTTTCGTGATTTGGGCCAGGTTCTTTACTCAGTAAATATTTACGAACAACTCTGTTAAGAATTCTAAATTTGTACTGATTCTTCCTACTGTCATACATTCTCGCATACCAGAGGTCTACCGGGATTTTGACGAACCTCTGATGGATGAGAATGACTGTCATACGATTCATGAAATAAGGGTAAAAATCGTAAAAACAAATTTCATGAAAGAAAGGGAAAAGACTATATAAATACTGAAGAAAGTGAAAAACATATATTACAACGCAAAAACCATAAAACCATAAAAATACCTATCACTTATAGTAAGTGGGGAAACATATCTTTTATGACCCGCCTTGAAACAACACTGACCAGATATTGTTTACCCTTATAGGCAATATTGTAATACACAATAAAAGTCAAAGAGTAATTTTAAGATATTTGTTACAGTTAAATCATTCTTTAAAAAAATAATAGATATCGCAATTTTTTTTAAACGAATGATTAAAGAATGTACCAAAACATGGATTAATTTAAGAATACAGAACAATATATACAAAGAAGGTTCGGAAAGAAGCAGAATTATCAGTTCATCAAGGCTATCTTTCAAATTAAAGTCTGGTCATATTATAGATAATAGAAAATGTTGTTTTCTTCTTTTTTAAAAATCATTAAAAAATTCCATATGAGAAAAAAAAGATGACCGCGTCGGAGATCGGACCTGGACCGCCTCGGCAATAAAAAAGTCTCCTGGTTGTTCGGCAAAAAATAATATAGGTGTGTGGAAATCAATAAATTAATCATTGTTAGGCTATATTTCTTAAGAATGCTTTGAAACTCAATTACTGACGGAAAAACATGAGAATTTGTTGCTTTAAGTATATTTTGCGATGAAAAAAGCATTTGTATATTTAATGCGAATTGAACACTAAATCCTCTATAGCGTTATTTTAAACGACAGTGGATTTAGGTTTCGGCGTTTCTGAGTTCAACAATTAATTTGTTTTAAATTGTCTAATTATAATCTTTTTTTATTTTGTCAATGTGAAGTTGCCTACAATTTATAGGCTTTGAGCTATAACAATTTGTACCGACAAAGTCAGACTAGCAGACGACACTACTTTCCGTAACAGCTTCCGAATACTTACGGATAACGGCGGAAAATGCCGGAATTTTTTAAGAAATGTTCACTGTACACACTAAAATGCAAAAAGGACCAAACAAACCATTATAAAATTTAAAACAAATTACACATAACGAAAACTGAATAATTTTTCTACATTTTTAGGGGTATCGAATTTTTGATTTTTTTGCGGAAAATATCTCATTTTATCTGTTATATTTGAAAAAGTCTTTAAAAAATATTTATAATATCTGGAATAAATTAAACTTTAATTTGTGGGGTATCGAATTTTTGATTTCCTAATAGAACTTTTTCTATTTAAGTTTAAGTATTTTTTTCCTTCTTTGTTTATATAGGCAAAATTATCGATTTTCCAATAGATCGATGTTACTAAAAGTTGGTAATGAGGCCGTCTTCATTCTAAAAATCTCACAAGATACGAGATATTTGTATTTCAATGCGGATAGGCCTACTTGAATACTGAAATAATGTTGTTGTTTTTTTGTTTTTGTGTCCTTTATAACATTGTTCGACAGAAACATTTCATCTTTTATAATTATCTTACTTGAATGTATCGAATTTGAAATTTTAGTTTCAAGAATAAAATAAGACTATGGAGTTCACTCTATTTTATGTCAATAACGTTTTGGCCTTATTTCCTTTGTTGTTAGCTCTATTATTATTGTTATTGTTGTTGTATTCAAAGAACGCTAAGATGTAGAGTGTTACTTGAAATTTTATCATTTTGATAAGGCCATGACACCGAAACATTATTGAAATAAAATAGAGTGACATCTAGAGTCTTTGAACATTTGATTTATCCCTTCGGATTGATGTGTGTGTATCTGTTTACATGTATTTACAATATGTAAACTGTGACTCCGAATAAAAGTATTGACTTGACTTGACTTAAAAACAGTGTTATAATAAATAACAAATAATGACACCAGTGTCTCATTACCATTAAAAATAGTTGTCCCATTTTGAAGACAATTCAGAATAGTCTTGTTCAAATGTGCTTGAAAGTTTGGTTGAAAGATACCGTTTTCATTTTTAAATTAGGACAATTGACAACGAATAAAGAAAATTTAATCAAAGCCCCACGACTGTCCTGTCCCCAAAGCTTGTTAGTTTGTTCATAATAAATCTGATTTTTACCGAGCTATCAATCGATGTAGGGGGCACATTCGTGCAAAGTTTTATTGCAATAAGTTCTTACTTAACACAGGCAATGCACATAGAATATAAGCCAAGGCCCGTATTCATCATAATTTGAAACTTGAAAATGCGGAATTTTCATTTTGTAAGATTGTGTATTCTTCGGCTACAGACAGTTTAGAAAAATAACGTAAGTATGAATTTGCTATGAACAAAGTTATGATAAATTAAAGATTCGTCATTCCTAAGTTTATGTTTCAGAATTCAGATTATTCATCTGCGCTTTTAAGTCTGAAATTCCGACACGCTCAATTGAACCGCGCCTGCAGTTTTCATTTTTATTGTGCGACCTGTGAAGTTTCCACTTTTTCTATTAACAGAATTCAGTTCGCTTCAAATTCTATCTGATAACTAATGTTTTTGTTGTTGTTTTTTTAGGGGTTTTTTGTTTTGTTTTGTTGAAAAAAAAAATTAAAAAATAAAACTCTTTGTTTGAAGAAGGTTTCTTTTGTGACTTATAGTTCAGTATAGATGCTTTGAGAATATCTTGCAGAAATTTAAAATCTACGTCTACATTTTGTAATATTAACGTAGAATTCAATAAAATAATAGTAAAATATATTTTTCATAAATATCAAAGTACCGTTTTACCGTAAACAAAAACAATGTTTACGCGATATCAAATTTTTCTCAACAAACGTGAATTTTGGATACCGTACAAATGGAGAAAACGTTCCGATTCAGGTAACATTTTGCCTATAGACGGATTTTTAAAAGATATAGTGCGTCGAAGACAGCAAAATAAGTGCTTTCCTCCGCACAAAGCGTATGTTATCATCTCTCAGTACTTTTCTCAAACACTTCGCCCAACTGCTTGTCGTTGAAGAACTCTATTGATAACGTACACTTTTCGGCAGTTGGACTAAATGTTTGAGAAAAGTACTGAGAACTGATGGCAGACGATTTGCGTGGAAGAAAGCATTCATTCTGCTGTCTTCGACGCTCTTTAACATACGACTTTCCGTCATATCGGGAAAAAATTACCTAAATCGAGACACTTTCACCGTGTGTACGGTATTCGGAAGTCACGTGGGTTTTAAGGTTTTAAACCTTGTTTAGGTTGATACATATGTCAGAGTAAACTGACCTATACCGTATAGATATATATATATATCAAAGTAAATTGAAATACTGACTGTTTAAAATGTATTTACTAACTCGTGCTAACCTATATAAAACAACAACATTTTTATTATATACGTTTAATGAGCAATTACTCAGGTTTTGTTTTTTACATAATAAAATTATATAGACAAATTATTTGTATATACACTTGTGTCAGAAGCAACTACAAATTTGAAAGCAATTTTGCATATACGTATACATGTAAATTCATCAATTATGTAAATGTTACATGCAACTAGCAACATGTAGCTAAATGCAACCTATTCCATTAGCTAAAAGCACATTGCAAATATAATGTCGAAAACAATAGCTGCTACATTACAGAGCGGATTCTATTTCATATGAAAAATACAATTCTGTTTTAACAATTTCTAGTTTGCAATCATCTCCGCTAAATTTTATTATTTTATCATTCATTTGATATTCATTTGATATCCAAACTGCTTTAACAAAAAGGGGCGAAAATTTTCTGTACAATTTTGAAAATACGTTACACTTTTATAACTTCTAATCGCATACGAATTACGAAACCAGTCTTTCAAGAGTTGTCGTTCCTAATGTTTTAATATTTCTAGATACTGCTACCCTATCTTGATTCGTTGAAAACAAAAGTAAAAAATAAATAAAAAAGTAGTAGTAATACGAACTATCCATTTCCCTTGACATGAAATAAAAATATTGCTATTCACATGGTGAAATGAAAATTATTGCCGTTCCCATTACATGAAATGAAAACTTTTACATTTTAATAGCAAGACAGCCTCAAATATCGGCATACATTTTAGGGCATGTCCATAACATACGAATATATGAAAGGGACATTCTTTCCTCTCATAATTCGAAAATGAAAAGTTATAATTCAATATCTAACGGTATTATGTAGTAACAAACTACATACATGGAACCTTAAACATTCATTTAAGAAATGACAATTCTGTAAAATGTTGGTGCGAAATGTATCAAACGAAAGTTATACGCTGCAACAATGTATAACTTGATAGTACTGATTTAAGTTATTTTCCAGAAATAAAACAATAGCAAAACAGTTTCAAATACGAATGTTTGTTCCCTTGGAACATTAATTAATTTGAAATATGTAACAGTGCAATCAAGTTATACATTGCTCGTTAGCATGGAAAACTCTCTTGGATTTCACCATCATAAAGTGACAAACAACAAACAGTCGATAACAGAAACGATCAAATATACAAACAACATATTCAGTTTAAAAACAGTTAATATACATAATTCTTTATTTTAATTTCGTAGCTATTCTGGAGCTTACGTTATTAAGGCTGACGCCGTTGTCATACATAAGAATGGTCTTTTTACATATTCAACAGGTATCAGACCTTAAATGCCTACATTTGTACATAAATTATACATATCTACTTAAATATTTCCTCATTTCTATTGTTGGGAGAAATAATAAATATACATGCTTGGTAAAACACAATCTATCACTCAACTCTCATTAAGTCATATTATGCAAAGTAAGTAACACATGAATTATTATGTCCGAATTATCCTCCACTTAATATCTATTTTTGTCACCATGTCGACAGAGAATAATTAATGCATCAACCGAAGACAGCAGCATGTAATAAATTGCAAGATATGCCCATGATGGCCTTATACTTTGACATTCAAGTCACGCTCTTAGTTTAAATACAACACTTGCTTGCAAGAGGTTTTTTGTCATTTCAGTGCACTGCTACTCCATCAACATCCGACCAAATCGGAGAAAAATAGCTCCATTATGGCTGAAGTTTACATTTTATTTTGTCTGTTATGTATGTAGCAAATGGCATCGGAGAATTTCTCTTCCTTATGTTTATATGTATACGACAAACCAAAAGTATAAAACATCTCCGATTGCGTACAACCATCACTCAACATTTCATTTGAAATCAAATAAATTGCAAATTAGGCAATTAAATGTCTTTTAATTTCAAATTAATGCCCATTATAAACATTACTATTTTTCTCTATCTGTTTTTTCTTAATAGACTGCAAGCTGAGCTTAAACGTTTTTAGCCATTCACAATATAAAGTACTCTATAGCCTTCACAAGTCAAGTTCCGCTTTAAAATATACACTTTCATTAATTACGCTGTTGTCACCTGATACAGATGTTTATAAGTTCGTATAAAAATACCTTATTATATCTAACTGTCATATCAGTTGTTACACACTGGACATGTCTTTATACCACTTTAATTGCACTTACGCATATCTTACAATTCGATATGCAATTATGAAAGTAACTTCCTTGAAGAGATATACAGATCTGATACAGTTACGAATGAGTAGTTAAAATCCAATTCTGTCCAAGAACAATTCCGTTTCACTGACAGATATGTTAAATTGTACTAACTATTTTTACGTCATAAAATATTGTCAAGATCACTTGGGAGTCCTTTGTCACGCAATCCCATTTTAAGAAGATCAAATTTTAAATCCTTCACAGATTCACTCAATTTATTACTTAATAATTCGTTTTTAACTTTCGATTTTTTTAACAGTTCCGATGATTTTGTATCAAGAAATGCCTTTGTAAGCGACATTTTAGACTCTCCAATACCAGCCGAATATATTACACTGGCCGTAGTATGTTCATGTTTATCCGGCTGCGCTTTTGTTGTGATATCAGTTTGTGTCACAGATTCAGCTGCTGGATTATTTTTATCCTTCTGCTGTCCTGTGTCATCAGCTACACTTGGTGATGCATTTCTAGCAGCTTTATTGCTCGTAGAATCAGTGCTTTTGAATAGTGTTTGGGTTGTCCCAGTAACCGTATTCTGTTTTCCGCTTACTGTTGTTGAAGAATTTTCAACAACGTCTGGATTGTATACATTTACTTTCGTTGAAGTAGCAGAACTAGTGGTTCCAGGAGTAGTGTGTGGTACCGTATGTTTTTGTTCCGTTGTAGTTTCATGATAATGCGACGTTGAAATTTGTACTTTATTAGACGTTGTTTTATTTAACGTATGTATGTTGCTTTGATGTCCTTCTGTCTGGGACGGATATGCTACGGGAGCAGTCTGCTTTATATTGTCCGGTTTTCTTCCAGCTGTTGTTGTTTCACTAGTTTTACTATCATTGTTATGTAACTCAGTTTGTGTTTTAATCATATTTGACTCTTCTGTTGTTTGTGTATTTACTGGCTGAGTGTTTTTTATTTGTCGAGTCGGCTGATTAGATTGTGAACTAGTGGGTGCTGTAGTAGATGTTTCCTTAAAAGTTTTCTTTGCTATCTGCGGAGGAGACGACTGGGTATCTTGTTTCAGTTTAGGCGGACTTGTAGTACTTTCTTTGATTTTTTCGGAGGATTTGTTTGCAATTTGTTGCTCCGTCGTAATTTCTTTCGACATAACCGTCTGTATTTGTTTTTTAATCATACTTGAGCCTTCTGTTGTATGTGTATTTACTGTTTGAGTGCTTTTTACTTGTCGAGTCGGCTGATTTGATTGTATACTAGTGGGCGCTGCGGTAGATGTTTCCTTAAAAGTTTTCTTTGTTGTCTGTGGAGGAGACGACTGGGTATCTTGTTTCATTTTAGGCGGACTTGTAGTACTTTCTTTGATCTTTTCGGAGGATTTGTTTGCAATTTGTTGCTCCGTCGTAATTTCTTTCGACATAACCGTCTGTATTTGTTTTTTAATCATACTTGAGCCTTCTGTTGTATGTGTATTTACTGTCTGAGTGCTTTTTACTTGTCGAGTCGGCTGATTTGATTGTATACTAGTGGGTGCTGCGGTAGATGTTTCCTTAAAAGTTTTCTGTGTTGTCTGTGGAGGAGACGACTGGCTATCTTGTTTCATTGCAGGTGGACTTGTAGTACTTTCTGTGATATTTTCGGAGGATTTGCTTGAAATTTGTTGCTCTGTCGTTTTTCCTTTCGACATAACCGTCTGTACCGTAGACATGTCAACTTCACTAATTTTTGGCAAGTCGTGACTCATTGTGATTACATGTGACAGATTTACTGGTGGTACATTAGTTGAGGACAAAGTGTTTATTTCACCTGTTGCTATAGTGTCACGGGTTGATTTATTCATTCCCGTAGAATTTTCGGTCACTTGTTGCTTTGATAAATAACTTTTTTTGTTTGCCGGGAATTTAGGTGTTTTTGATGCTGCGTCAAATTTTGTTGTCGTTTTTGTTGTTGTTGTATCAAATTTAGTTTTGAAAATTGTCGTGGAAGATGCTTCGGATATGACATGTGTTGTTTGGTCATTTGTCGGTCGTTCAACTTGTGGCGTCGTTGATTTAGGGTTTATTTGTTTTAAGACGTCCGCTGGATTCTGATATGTTTCGTCACCTGTTGTAATTTGTTTTGATTTTGTCTCTTTAGTGGTCAAAACACCTTCATCCGAAGTGTGATCATTTTGTTTTGTGTGCAGCATATTTGTGGTATTTGGTATCTGCAAAGTCCCACTAATATTTTGTTCTTTAAGCGGTTGATTTGTTATTGATGATTCAACCATATCATTAGATTTAATATCATGTTGTATGTTGGTTATGTTAGAGCTAACGGATGTATTAATTTTAATCAAATCATTTACCGTTTTGGTTACACGTGTTTTCTCCGCCGTTGTTGATTTTGCTAAACTAGTGCTGCTTGCTATCGGTGAACTCGTACTCCTTAGAAACGTATTATTCTCCGTGGTTTGAGATTTAGCGCTATGTATTGTTGCATGTACCTGTTTTGTAGTATTTCTTAAATTGTTCTTTGATAAATTTTGGTCTGTGATCGTTTTTTCTTTAAGTTCAACATTTTCTGTTGTTACGTCATTATTTTTGCGGCTCTGCATGCTTTCTGTCGTAGGTTTGATAGGACTAGCGGAAGGCTGTTTAGCTTTAGTAGTTGAAATAAACTCTACTTCAATGGCTTTCTCTATAATGTTCAATAAATCTGGTTTATCTGAAATTTTTCTGACGTCTGTCTTTTTAATGTAAAGACTGTTTTCCACTGGAGGAGTGATGTCTTTGCTATTTTTATTGTTGTTTTGTGGCATTTCCGTGGTAGTAGTAGACTTTGAATCTGCTTCCGTTGAAAACTGAGATACAGTAATTTTAATTGATGTAGGAGACATTGTTGATGATGTGAAAGTTTTCTTTTCTCCTATTGATACACCTGTAGGTGATTCAGACGATGATTCTAACGATAGATGATCTGATTTTACAGTAGAAGAATCAGCAGTTTTATGCAGTGTAGAGCCCTTTGTTTGTGTATTGGTAAGTGATTCCAATGACTTTGCGGTCGTATTATGTTTAAATATGGCTTCTGTTACTTCTGTCGTTGATGATGTGACAGAGAATGAAGATTTTACCAGAGGTGTTACAGTTGACTGAGTGCTAGTTGACTGTGAAGCGCCCGGTCTAACAACAGTAGGGTGCTCAGGTGCATTTGTAGTAACATAATGTGTGACCCCAGATGCCGCATTCTCTGTTGGTCGAGATACTGATTCTGAGTCCATGTTAGAATGATTCTGAGTATTTGAACCATTCACGTTTATTGACTTGGTCGTGGAATCAGTAATTTGATTAAATTTTGCTTTAGGATACAAATCACCTGGTGGACAATTTATTATAACTTTAGCGGTTACGTTTTCCTTTGTTTTTATTGTTTTTCCCACTCGTTCGATGGCGTCTGGTAAAATTGTTTTCTTTTCTTCATCCGTTTGTTTTTCTTTCAAAAATATACCAGCTAAAGCCTGTGCTAATTTTGATTTGTCAAACGCGGAAACGGGTTTCTTTTTTTCCTTCTCATAAGAGATTTTCACCTCAACACTTTGTCCACCACCCGCGGCAGTAGCATCCTTTTCGACTTTTTTCTCACAAAAGAAACCTTCACAATTACTTGGACACTCACAGTACCACGTGCAATCTCGTCCCTTTTCTCTACATTTCCCTTCATTTTTACACCACGAGTGGAAAATTCTACATGGAGAAACACATCTTTTGACTGGCGTTTTATTTGATGCTTGTTTCTGCTCCAGCGAAGTCCACATATTTAAACACATGGCAAACTGCATACATTCAATAATGAAAATGAAAAGGAGAAAGGAAAAATTTGGCACTGGCTTAAAAGTTTTCATTTTCTTCACGTTATTTTCCGGAACTGTCACACTGTTATTGTTTTAACGTTTAAGTACCGTGCGCACGTGATCCAACGGAGATGCTATAATCCGTACTGTTTACAAAATGTATATCAATATTATCTTCTTTTGCTCCCGTAATATACTGAAACAATATATCCATAACAAATGTTTACATCTTCTGTTGTTTAGATCTTTGAAGGACAGTCTTAAACACACACAATACAGTAATCGCAAAAGTTTATATTAAATAATCCAAGATGGCAGATGTTGTCGCTACGGTTTAATGTTGACAAAACCTTCTTTCAGATGAACAAAACGTTTATATATGTGTTATGTATGTATTTGACAAGCGAGATGACAAATTGTCTGTCGCCCCGAGATTTTTCTGAGGCCTGTAGTTTAAACATGAATTTATAAGGACAACTGATGGATGTATTATAGTATGACATGATATCCGGACTTTAATTCGACATAGCTTTATTATAGAAATTATCTTGTAGTCTTTCTGCCTTGAATATGGCTATTGTCAGCTGACGTCATGCAGACGGTTACAAACGCGTGGTAAAGCAATGATTAAATTTTGCAGCACCTTGTCTGAGGCCATTGTAATAATATAAATTGTTACCCCTTTCCGTTACAGTATCATTTTTTGTTTTGTTTTGTGCATTCCTAGTATTTATTGTTATTGTAACGTTGAAAAAGAAAGTATTTTTTTACTGATTTTACTGAATAATTATTTTTCTTTATCGCTTAATTAATTAACTTCATGTAAACAGCTTACCAGTTATAAGATATACCAGCTGAATGGATCTATAGCACATACACTCGAGCTATGTTGAATTGCTTAAAACAGCTAAATAATCAAACAAATAAAATCTATTGGAAAATCCTTTTGAAGCATTAGGTGCAACCAAGCAAAATGATAGCAGATTCGGACTGAATGTGTCTGTTCTTGGTGTTGTGAAAAATACAACACCCTTCGCACCCACGTGACGGGCTGAAATCAGAACTCTATAATGCATAAAGATTAAGTGAACTCCGTGAAATTTTGGTCTTGATTATATGATAAAAATGGTATTTGTCAATTACGGTACCCTTTGTGCTGGTTCGGATGGACAGTTCGCTGGGGAGTTTTTTACTAAATAATGTTTCTGTCAATGTATAGTCATTTTAAGAACAGGTGAACATTTCGTAGGTTGGTCATTACTACAACAACAAGGCATGTGGCGAATGAAAAGATATGTTTTATTTAGTTCTTTCATGTTTATACATCATTTTTCAAATTTGAAAAGGTGGTTATTCTTAAGCCAATCTGAAAAGTTAACATTTTCTTTATAATTTTGCAGAATTTAATCATGAAAAACATGTAGCCAAAAATGAAAATAAAACCATAGATAAATCTTCATTGTTTCAATGTAATTAGAAAGAAAATATGTGAAGATGAATTGTGAAAACAAAAATCAGTAATTAAGTCTTCACGGCGTTAGGTTTAATTACAAAAACAAATGAATAAATAAATTGCAAATATTGTGTTAGAATAACAGATCTGCAAGTAAACAAAAAATATTATATATAGTTTTAGTGTGCAGTCGGGAGAGGTATAACGAGAGAAAACTTCGAACACAGCGGATTTCTACTTTCAATGGTTACATATCGCATTTTATAAACCGCCGGTCCATGAATTCTGTTACAAAGATATAACATGTCCAATGTCTAAATAAATCTGAATAAGAGAATTTCAAATAATGTTGAAATTCTGAAAAATATCTAAACACTCAGAGTTTTGGTTAAAATAATAAATCCTTTTGGATAAATTTTGCAGCCTGTGGACTTCTTTAAATGGATGTTTTGCAGGATTTTTTACAGAAAAAGGGTTTCTTCTTTATATCGATCTGTAGCAATCGGGAAGTAAAGGCTAACAGTCGAAAATTTCGTACTTAAGTCGGTCAGTACTACATCAATGCGTGTTTATCACATCTGTGGTAAAATATATAAAAATAAGGTTATAAAATGATGAGTTATGAGTGGATATTTGCACACAAACAAATGTGATGAAAACAGATGTAAAATAATTTCTTTTTAAGAAAGAGCATTCTATCATAATTTAGTATATAATAGTACACTAATGGTAAACATGAAATGATAGATAGTAAAGGAAAGGATTTTAATGGATTTTAATCATGATTTTATACATTGAAACCGTTATGGTTTTCCTTCATTTGCACTGACAAATATATTAATAAAATTAATGTTGCTCATTAACATAACAACGGGAATTTAAGTTTAGTTGCAACTACAGTAATACATTTTTACGCAGATATCGTATACTCATAAACACTGGAATTTCTGAACTGCTTGTTATAGTATTTGCGACTTATAGAGTTCTGTGGCCTAAAATCATGCATCGGTGATCTACACTATACATATTTAAGAATCACGCTGTCTATACAGAAATGTCGCCATATGACCTGTAACTTTGTCGGTGCACCGTTAAACCCAACAAAAACTTTTTTCAGAAAGCTAAGCTATCTTACCTTTACATGTCGGTCTTTTCTCCTCTCTCTCTGGTTTTTCATTCTAGCTCGAATGTTCGGCATCAGTATTGTTACAGGATAAATTTCGCGCCCTGGGAGCAGAGCACATTCGAACGAGTTTATCATAATAAGGGTGCATATGTAAATTTTGGGATACATATTTATACAAATGCTAATGACCAACTGCTTACATCGTCTCCAAAGCAATGAAATCGAAAAGATCATAGTTTATTATAATGTATATACACCCCCGATTTAACTATACGATCTGTCAAAAAAGATTTCGTTTTCGTTGTTTGAGACTTTGTATTCGGATAAACGATTTATCCAGTCTAGCGGTCGTACTTCTCCGAAAATGTTTTCCCAGTTCAAAGACTTAATTATCTCATTAAACGACAACGGTTTATAACCGCATAATGCAATAAATGCATTATGTATGAACTGTCATTAACATAATATATACAAGAAGTGTTGCTAATTTTAAATGTTTTAATATAGTGATAATGAATCTTTTATATTCAAACATTAAATGCCACATAAAACTATTGTAAAATCAGACATTTGATGTTTTATATTTTGATTGATCCTATGAAAAGGAAAATGTCGCAACGCCCTTTTGCTTATAATGAAGAATAAAGATAGTGACATATGATCCATTAAGTCGAAGGAAAACGGCTTTAATGCTGTATATCCCAAAAGTTATTATCGACCTAATATTTGACTAATTTATTTAGATATAAGTTTATAGTAATTTGTTTTAGCTGATTTGAGATGATAGCTTAAAGCTTATTTGAACCACTCTCGAGTCCGCCTCCTGGAAAAACCAGTCATATGAGAAGTCATGGTCGTGACCCCAGTGGGGCTCGAACCCACGACCCCCGGGTTGAGCGGCATACACCTTAACCACTAGACCACCGCTCCCCTCTAGGTACTATTTAGGTATTAATGCCGATATCGTGTTGTTGTCTTTAAGTTTTGCAAAAATCATTATGTCAACATTGCCGTTTTTAGCCAGAGCCGTATGTGCTGCCTAGACCTTCACTTCTGTCCTGTACATGTACATATGTTAAGATATAGCGTTATTTTTTATTTGATATATGATTCAGTTCTATATGGAGTTTGGATTTCCTATTTTATAATTATAATTGGCACTATTCGAAAGATGCTTTGACTAACACTTTAAATCACGGGAATCTTTTAATTGTTTTTTTTTTTCATGAAGTTTGAAATAATTTACATTCTCCAGCGTACGATTTCAGGTAAAACTACATTTGCATAGTATTAATTTGTGAAGCGCAACAAAATATAAGAGGGGACAATCAGTTGAGACACATCTGTCATGAAACAGAATGCAAAACGAAAACTCATTCCTTGTACTGAATTAAGTAGTTAGTTTACTAGCAAAAAAGAAAAAACAAGTTTTGCTAACATACGATAGTTATTTTGGTTGTAACGAATACTTGGTAAAGATAGTGTGCGACCATAAAATAACTCTTGTAATAATAATAACGACTTTTAGAAGAAGAAACATTATACAGTACAATTTTATACAATTTTATTGGTTATCGAAGTGTCACATTATAACTCTACAGACAGTATACACATGCCTACACATACGGTTAAAGATAAAAACAGTGTTTGTTATACATCCGGCCAAATATGGCTTATAAGACACTCAGACATTATTATACTGTCATTAGTCTACAGATCACATAATTTGTGATGTACAGTAATTGTTCTTCTAAATATTCTTTGTAGTATAAATCATGTAGAGATATGTACGAAAGTTATTAAAAGATGCATGGGCTCTGTCACAGCACAAAACTGCCACAAACTCTAACACAACCCACAAAAACAAACTCTTACAAGCCACAGGTGATTTAGGACTCAGTAGTGTTATATTTTCTGGTCCTCTTGGATAGAGTACAATTCAATTTCACTATAATAATAGAATTCCACTAAAGTCAGTGCTAGGGGCATGAGGGGTGTTACACATTTCATCATCTGTCTTGATTGCTCCTAACTAAGAGGCCAGTACTGGTTCTTTACAGGAAAGGCAGCTTCGCGTGTATTGGTGCTATACACAGGACACGTTTAAGAACCAGGTTGTCTATTCGCAAAAAGCTAGGCTAATTAAGCGGGACAGGCCTGTATCTAAATGATTTCTTTCTCTTTGTTATGGGGGGGGGGGGGGGGGCTTTCTCCCGCTCTGTCCCTCTGGTCATATCGCTGTGTGTCTGTACTTGTAGAGGATAAATTTGGCGCCCTGTGTGGCTGCCTTTGCGCTAGTAAAGCACATTTGAACGTTTTTATCATGAAAAGGGTGCTGTATAAATCTGATATAATATATCTATACAGACTCAGTTAAACAGAGTCTGCTTTTCATTTTACTTGGTTGCATTTTATGCTCTCAAAAGATATTCTGAGAGATTTAATTAGATATAGCGCATAGCGCAATTCGCTTGTTAACTCTATCTAGATTACTTAATTTAAAGGCAAGGACAGATTTCCCGGACGTACAGAGTAAAGCTAAATAGTCCCGCAAAAAAAGAAACTTCAGTAGACATATTTAACAGATGGGTTGCTTCGACCAGAAAAGCACAAAACCTGAGTCATTATGAAGGGGATACCAACGCATTTCACCTGCAAGTGCTGCAATATGTGTGTGCTTATAAACACCTAAAGTAGATTATGAACTTCTTTTATGCAATAGTATGACCGAAAGCTCATATAGCCGCCACATATTTGACTACCAGTTAAACAAGTGAATCTTAAATGTTTAGAGTAGACATCATATTGTATCCTCCAATGACCACCTATTTAGCATTGGCTAGACCAAATGCATGACTTGCACTTCGAGTTATAACCTTAACGCTGATACCATAACCAAGGTATTTATTTTATCAAGGTATGTATACTTACCTACAATATCAATAATCATAGTACCACACATAAAGCACAGCTTTTGAAAACGATACAGGTCAAAAGTGAACTACTCTACATTTGCTACTGTTGATTTTCATATTACCAGTTTTATTTATTTTTTTTATCATTAACGTCGCACCGACACATGATAGGTCAAATGGCGACTTTCCAGCTTTAATGGTGGAGGAAGACCCCAGGTGCCCCTCCATGCATTATTTCATCACGAGCAGGCACCTGGGTAGAACCGAACCACAAAACAAAGCATATAACAAAGTTTGAAAATCTGAAGTGATAAAATATATCATCGGCAAAGTCAAAATATTGATATTTTCATTCTCATATTAGAGATTTGACGTAAAGAGCTAAAACATTGTGATGGTACAGATTAAACAGCAAAGGAAGCAGCTTGCAACCCTGTTTCAGTTCCGTTAGTACACTCAACCAATCAGTCTTGAAAGAGGTGACTCTAAAGCAAGCATTAATAGATGAGTGCAGTGAATCTACTGCGGTCAACAATTTTCCAATGTCTCTAGTAGTTTTATCCTAGTTATTCTATTAATACGGTCGACATTTAAAATCGGCGAAGACAGAAAAATGATATTTGTACTGCTTCAAGATCACGTACCTGTAAGAATATTGTTTAAAATGTTCATACAGCTAAAAATTTGTTTTAATTAAATTTAAATTGTCTTTTGACCTTTGAAGTGTTGTGTAATTTTTCTTAAACGATATCCAATAAACAGGGAATTGATTCAGTTATGTATGTAGGCGTTAATTTAAAATGTATTAATTTGACATGATGGTAGATGCATATGTTTGAAATGTGATATATTGAAACAGGAAAACATTTTATTTACTTCAAACCTTTTACAATAAACGTATGGATAAAGCCAATAATTCTGCAATGAATGGAAATAGTTGAATTAGTTTTGAAATTGGACAAATTATGAAAAAATGAACAAACTATTACGTATTAATGAGAAAAGTAAACTTCTGCAGGAGGGAAGTGACACACTAGCTGATGGTATGAAAGAGGTTTTTTCATAACTGCGTTTGCGTCAACACAAATCTTCAGACTTCTAATGCAACAGTTAGTTTTTTTTGTTGAACGGGCAGTTCAAATTCAACGAGCACTTCAGATTTTAAACACATTATGAAAATCTATGTGAAACACTTACAAATTCGACAAAATAGAAATATGCAGTCACATAAAATCAATTCATCGTAATACCTTTACAAGTTTAAAAAAAATCGATGAAAATCAATTAAAAAAATTGCATTTATCTAAGACACTCGCTCACATTTTTGTGGTTAATTGGATTTATAAAACATTTGTTTCAACTCATCAGACAACATATTTTGAAATGATGGATAAAATGTTTACGGGAATACGGGATATTTTTTGCGGGATTACATTTCTTTTTTTCTCTTCTTTTTCATTACCAAAGATACTAAGAGTGTCTGAAGATTTCCGCTACAAAAGCCGAAAGTGTACGTGACTGGCCTTAAATGAGCGAACCTTTATTTCAAGGACACACAGAAATATACTTACTCTCTCAAATAGGGGCTTAATATTTTTATTTTTCTTTCAACCCAATCATATTTAAATTTTATTATTTTTTGTTGTTGTTGTTTAATTATTGAGATAAAGGAAATTAACTTCCAATTAAATCCGATTCAGTTTTTTTCTTTCTTTCTTTTTATATTATTTCATTTTTAGTGTGATCGTAAAATGAATAAAACTGTATAATGAGTTAGATTTATTTTATTGAAAATCAGAAAATGAATTTCTACAGTATGCTAAATTTTAGATATTTAGGTATGCCAAATTTCAGATATCTAGGTTTATGGGAACCGTTAGGTAAATGATAACTATGCTGATTAAAGATATAAGATATTCAGACTTAGCTTCATTTTTAAGAAGTTTAAGTTTCTTTCCGCGCTCAACCACGGTTTCCAATTTTATCTCACTATAAAGCACATTCATGCTATCTAATTTGGTTGCGCTCGTTACAATTGATTCCAATTCATTTAATCATAGAATTGTAAAGTCGTTCCAAATGACGTTACATTGTTCCAGGATTGGTCTTAAGAAGGGAAGGTACATTTTTCAAGTAAATTGTGAAAGATCTCTTAGATGCTTAAAATATTACGAAATAGCATTTAGATTGTACTTTTTCATACCTAACTCCCTGCAGTCTGGTACAATAATACGACTGACATAACAATCATTGCGAAAATTAGTGCATTGAAATTCTATCACCCATTGGGTAAAATCAAATAACCCTAAAAGTCAAACTCATGTGCAACATTAAAAAAGAAAGAACAGGTCTAATCCCATTATAACAATTAAGTGAAACACTAAATGCCAAAGATACTTTCAAATGCCGACCGCAAGGTCCCATATAGAAGTAAAACAGTATCTTTGTCATAGTTGTCATCATCAAAACAAAGAAATACCAAATGGCAACGAGTTGTAGGTGTAAGAAATTATTATAGCTTCATTCTGGTCTTATTCAAGCGTAACTCTTAAAGTTCCATAAAGGCTTTTAATTTTAAGTTAAAATCAGACAATGCTGCTGTCAATATAGAGACTGCACATAATTAAATATTTAGAAAAACACTACTTTCAATATTACACATGAAATTATGAAGTCATGGTCATATAGGAAGATAATCAAAACAGGGCATTTTATAGAACATTCTGTTATGTTAATCATATAGTCAAACCTCTGAAAAATTCATGAGAAAACAATATCAAAAATTGGATTTTAATAAGAAAATGATACATTCTATGTTCATGACATACAATTTGGCAGCCAGATTTTAATCCAAGGCATTGTGATCCTTTAAAGCCAATGTTACTACTCCTTAATGAGGTCACCTGACTGTATTGAATTGTTAGACTGAGAACAAAATATTTGAACATCGACAAGATTCAAGTTTAACAAATGACAGTCGTTTCTTTTAAATTTATTCTTTCTTTTACAAATAAGGAATACTCGTAATCTCGAAAGGCAGTATTTAGACAAACAAGAAAGCAGCAGAAATACAGTTTAGATAAAATAGACTTTGAACTGATTCTTAACAATAAGTATATGTTCATTGTTTTAAGCAAACGGCTACCTTTACAAAACATTGAACACTGTTAAATACTATACAAATAGTAAAAACTAAGAACGTCACTTTTGCGAGACCATTAACATGTTTCTTGCCGAAGGCGGTTCATAATTGAATTGACGTGCAACAAATTGAACTATGACGCGTACATAAAGGTTATGTTAGTGCATTTAATTTCTGTCAACGGGTAAAAAGCAAATTTCCCTTAAAACAAGTCTTTATACAAAATGAGGAAAATCTCATCAACAGAATCAAGTGCAACCCTAAAATACTAGATTACTTTCAAACTGTCTGTAATATACGACTCGAGGATTTATGATTTAACTACAAAATCACCATCGAAACAATAACAGTTTAAAGGTCGTACGTGATTTGAATTTCTGCATGACGGAATCAAAACAAAAATAAAAACTGGAAACAATGTCAAATATGTAGAGAAGCAAACCAAATAAAAAGGATATGGTTTGCAGTATCCTTTATAACAGACAAACACTCCTAAGTTTGAAAGGCGGTTCCTAGAAAAATAAGGATAAAAATAATAACATGTTCATGTGATATATCATGATAAGCATATCATGTGTTTATGTTTGTCTGTTTAACAAACAATTGCCTAAAAACATTGAACGGTGTTGATTATTAAATAAAATATGATAGAATAATAAAAAATAATGACCACACGTCTCCCCAGCATGCAAACAGGTTTCTTGCCGAAGGCGGCAACAACTGAACTGACGTAAAACAAATTGAACTATGACGAGATCACATGTTAGTTGTCATTTTCGATCGTACAAAAAATAAGCAGTGTGCGCACGTCGAGTATGCAAGATCGACGCAAACGCTGAGAAAATATAGGATCTAATAAATATCAGATTGAATGTTTATCATTTACGACGGCCGATAAAAATTGCATGACAAGGTAGTTGCTTACTTTAATTAAGAGTTACATGTCGTGTAATAATTTAAGCAAAAAGTGAAGTCGTTTCAATTTACATTAATCAATGTCGTAAATCAAGTGGTTGTCTGATGAGAATATTTGTTTCACCGATTTTTAGATTGTTATTGACTTTCGTTAAAATATCACGTATTAACATGTGTAACGCATTCAAATGAACTTTTTAACACCCTATCTTTCTATTTGTTTGATTATGATATATGATATTGGACAGACAATATAGACTGGCAACATTCACAACATTAAAAATGAAAATAAAAAAATGAAATATCATAGTTTATGAGCTAGTCTACATTATTTCATCATAATAAACCTTTTAAACACTGGGACAGTATAAACGTCAGTTATGTTTTTCAACTTGAACAATGTGTTAATGTTTGTAGGGAATAAACACCAAATGTGTTCTCTTTGTGTCATACTTTATGGTAAAATAGAATATATATCTTGTATTAAAACAATGTAGATCCCAACGTATTTATTGTAATGTTGTGTCATTAGTGTTTCCTGTTTGAATAATACCTTACTATACTTGAGCCGCACCATAAGAAAACCAACATAGTGCATTTGCGACCAGCATGGATTTTGACAAGCCTGCGCATCCGCGCAGTCTGGCCAGGATCCATACTGTTCGCTATCGGTTTCTCAAATTGCAATAGGGTTTGAAAGCGAACAGTATGGATCCTGACCAGACTGCGCGGATGCGCAGGCTGGTCTGGATCCATTCTGGTCGCAAATTTCTCATAGAGGGGCTCATATATGTATTTACGTACAGGATATAAAATTAATATTGATATGTCCCCATCTTAACACGCGACACAAGAAAGATATGCAAGGTTACTAACATCAACGGTACCTGAATATGAGACAGACATATTTAAATTCAGTTTTTCTCTTTACTTTTCATCTAAACATACTAATGCAATTATTAAAAGGTTAAGAAAACGAATAGGCATTATGAAGTGTTCTTCGCACAAAATAAATTGTTTGTTATAAGGCGGAACTTAATAAAAATGCATTGATATATTCAACACGAGTTACGGGTATGGACCCGTAATGATAATCAGCATTTTCTGTTTCCGTTTCTGTACACCCACATGCGGTTTTGGCATTCTCCGGTTATTACAAAAAAGAATATTTCGGTTGAAGCTCGTTGGTCAGTGTTCTAAGAAATTCCAGCAACAGAAATCAAATTCTTTTGTTACAACCTTATATCATGTAAGACAAAACATTTATGTACAATCTTTATGCAAATAGTATTGAACATGTGCGACTTTTGCCCTTCATCTCTTGAAAAATGCTTAGTAAGTCAGAAAACTGTACCTTAAAATATGCCTGGAGTTTATAGGTTTAACTTCAAACATTCAAGTGGAAACAAAAACGTGATAACAATGATTCTCAAAACATTATTGGGGGTGGGGGTGGGGGTGGGGGTGGGGGTAGGGGGGAGTTGAAAGTCCAGTTTAATTAGCTACCACTACAAGCAGTTTACTATAGCTCATATTGCTCAGCGCTACGCTACCTACGGAACACCCAGTATTAGCTGCATCAATCATTAAGTAAAGAAACAAGGCAATACATCCTTAAATTTCAGAGGTTTCTCTCAATATTCCCAAATAATTTCATCATTAGTTAAAGTTTTCTGATAAATCTCCCAGAATTGAAAAATTAAATCACAAGAAACGCTGTCGCCGTTAATGAAAATTAAACAGCAATTAAATCTTATTTGTTTACATGTTATAAAAATTAAAAACATCTCAAATGAAGACAAATTGCGCGAAACTGTAACTGGATTGTATTGATTTACTTCTGCTCCTTGGGTCGGTGTTCAATTACATTGTTTTATAAACAAACACATGTACATAGATACGACTTTCGCGATCAAACAGTTAGGACAATATGTAAAATATGACGAAACTCTGCTATCGGATAAAGTCAGATGCCCACTTATTCTACGTACCTTGGTGTGTTCCGCATTATTTCTGTATTTCATATATAATTGCCCCTCTGACTCTTGCCCCTTATTTTTGTTGGATAATGCTATGTATGGAAGTACTCTAGCTGGCATACGGAAGGTTGGTGTTTTTACTAAGGCGTCAGCCCGAGCCTGATATATTGCCTTGAACGGTAGCTGGGTCATCCTTTATCAAATGCTGGAAATTTTTTGACGTAAACCAAAACAAACAAACAAAGATAGATAATTCTATGATGGATATTTGTGAAAGTCAAATAAAACCCTATCAACAAAATCGATTTTGCCTTCACGACTCTTTAGTTAATTTAATATTGATACAATTTCTTGTGAATATTTGCTAAAATAGCCATTTGATATCAACATATTAATCATACCATGAAAATAGTAAATATTATTATAATGCGTATTTCAATGCCTTGAAGTAATGTACAAAAGATAAAAAGAAATGATTTTTGCCATATTGTTTGGAGAATGGTGATTACGAAATGATACCACCTTTATAAGCATCGGATATTGTAAGGGTTTTTCTGGCTAGCTTTAAATTTCATCCAAGAATTCAAATAGATCAAATATTTCAAATGTCAGAAACATTCTCATAATTTATTTAAACATCGTATTAATTGCTTTCGAATAGTCCAGTTATTCCGGTTTTTTTTTGTGTGTGTTTCAATTCAAGTGATAAAGTAATAACGTCATGAATAGAAGCGTAATGCAATAAAACATAATAATTGAGCCGTGCCATGAAAAAAACCAACATAATGGGTTTGCGGCCAGCATGGATCCAGACCAGCCTGCGCATCCGCGCAGTCTGGTCAGGATCCATGCTGTTCGCTAACAGTTTCTCCAATTCCAGTAGGCTTTAAAAGCGAACAGCATGGATCCTGACCAGACTGCGCGGATGCGCAGGCTGGTCTGGATCCATGCTGGTCGCAAACCCACTATGTTGGTTTTCTCATGGCACGGCTCATATATGAAAGCTAATTGATATAATATATACAAAAAGTGTGCTAATTTCAAAAGTTTTAATAACTGATAATAAACCTTTTATGATCAAACATAAAATGCCAAACAAACCTGTAACAAAGTAAGATATTTAATATTTTGATAGATCCTATGTGAATGAAAATGTCACAACGCCCCTTTGCTACTAATATTGATAGTGTTAAAATACTGTTATAAAGGTTTATTTATCACAGGTATTATATGCCTTTTCATAAATCAACATTCATTTTGTAAAAGATAGAAAAGATAGAACCAATATACTCAAAATCCTTACTTAGCAGTATTATTAAAACTAATAGTTAAAAAAACTAAACTATCGAGTAAAGATAAAACGTATGTTTTCATTAAAATAGAACAAAATGAAAATGCATAGGTCAAAACAATATTTGTAACCGTCTGTTACATAAACAAGAGGTAATATTGTTGAATTTATTTCACCAGCATTCGTGTAATGTTTGCATCTTGGATTGAGGGTTAAATCAATCCCTTAAGAGCTGCAGCATCTAAAAATATACGTAAATGTTATAATAACGGTTATTTCAATAACTGTAAGACATTGTTTTTAAAGTTAGGTGCAATTATATGGTTGGTTTTCTGTTGAACGGTCGTAAATTGTAAAAAAACATCATGAAATAGAGAATAAATGTTGACATATTTCTTGCCTATGGTGATTATGACTGAATTGTCATATAGCAAATTAAATTGAGTTATGACAATTATAAGGACATTATCATTTTAATAGTAAATATATTATGCATATGCTATTGACAATTAAACAATACCGATTTAAACATTGATATGAAAATGAGGGTAAGTGCAGTATGTGATCAGTAATGCTCTTTTTTTATCTTAAGCACTTGTTTGTTTTTCATAATAATATTATTCAAATGACGAAGTAACGTATATTCTAATATGCTTGTCTCTGTTAAAACACTCTTACGCTAGAATGACGTCACGTTAACGTGCGGTGACGTCAAAGTATTTGTTACGACCAAGAAAGAGCGCTGCTATATTTTATCTACTGTTTCAGATTAAAGGAATATTAGAATCGAAATAATTTATAGCAAAACCGCGTTTAACACTATTTTTACACTCGGGCGATAATACGTCGTACTTATAATTTCACTCGGGCTGCGCCCTCGTGAAATTATTACGCCCGACGTATAACCGCCCATCGTGCATAAATAGTGTTAAAACACTATTTTACTATAAATTATTTCTTAAATAAAAGATTGCTCAGGTAAATAAAAAAGATTCATATATCATATCACCTGAGGTGTAAAGTGATGCTATCTGGTTAAATATTACAAACTTTTGTCGTTCTATACGCAGTTTGAGAAGAATATACTTTACTTTGCATCTCATCACTTAATTATGTAAAACGTCACGTATGTAACACATAGTCACGTATGTAACACATAGTCACGTATGTAACATATATTCACGTATGTAACACATAGTCACGTATGTAACACATAGTCACGTATGTAACACATATTCACGTATGTAACACATAGTCACGTATGTAACACATAGTCATGTATGTAACACACATTCACTTATGTAACACATATCCAAAAGCAGCAAATTATGGGTTTCGTCTGCATCTAATTCATATTGTTTATCTTTCATTTTTATATATTAACATTAATGTTCGCAAGTGTGAAACAGATATGATTTACTGCTTTCCTGTCAAGTTAAGATCTAGTCAAGTTCTGTTTGGTTCATATTCTAGATGTTAATGAGATGAAACATAAGTGACTGTTTTAGATTTGAAAGACAATAGCTATCATTGTGAGTTAAAAGAGAAGAATGTTTTAATTTAAAAACAATCAAGGACAACAAGGTAATCAATGTACAGTTGTCAATGTACTCATATCCTTTATTTGATTATGTATGCGACTTTGCACGGCAGTATATTTATATTATGTTAAAAGTGCACCTTCATTAGTATTACAAATGACTTGTATTACCTTCAACATTTACACTTAATGCAAGCATGTTCACTGTTGTTAATCGTCTAGAATAAGGTGTGATGATTTATGTTCTCTCGTCCCTGAACACTGTCTGACAGATGTTTGCTTAAAGTGAAGAATCTTCAAGTAATAACAAGAGTATTTAATTACATTACTTCTTTGCTCAGTTTGCATAACTACAAGAGCAACAGTAACCTTGAACAAGTACATACACAGCCACAAGTATGGCATACAATTATATGAGGATGTCGTGCTAGCGTTTGCCTACTATCTTAAAACTTATTTAAACTGATTTTATCATGCAATGGCCTGTAGTATTATAATTAGTGTCCATATTTATTCTCTTACCGTTATTTCGCATAACTGATGTAATTTAACAATTTGTTACAGACTGATTGATAGCATTTTGAAAAAGAAATTATATGCCTGTTAAATGTCTTCTTTTGGCTGAAATATCACACTAATATTTCACACATTTTCTTAGCAGTTCAAAAACAATTCTTACAATATATTGTTGTGAGTAATTTTTAAAATGTGACTGACAATATCTGTCTACTCAGCGAAAATGATAAAAAATTTAAAGAATATTTTATATGATAATTACGCATTTACAAATGTCACCTTATGACACGCCTACACTGGGTATTAAAATTCAAAGTGCTACGTCCGATATTTACTTGTCACAGTTCAGTTGCATACATTCCTCAATTTCAACCCATACCATTGGCATGTGTTTCAAAACTTGCATGTATACTCTCTCTGTGTGAAATTTGATGGTTAATAAGATTAATGTTTTGAATTCAAGTAACTTAGATTTAACATGAATGCGAACATAATTATTGTAATGTTATGTCATGAGTTTCCCTGGCTTGATTTATGCTTTGTTATGTACAGTGTGCATTAAGCTTTAGATATCCTGCATATTAAAGATTTGCAAGGTCATCTAAATTGTGCTACCTGTAAAATAGAAATATAGGGCTGGCAGATTGAAAAATAGATCTCCAAATTCAAGTTTAAAAATACTTTTATTTCAAACAATAGATCAAGTGTACTTTTAAAGACAGAACACCATGGTAATGAATGGGTTGACAATAAAATCCCTAATAGTATTTAAAACAGCATGTTATTTTTTGATATGTATCTGATAAAAAATGTTTCAAACGTAATAGAAGATCATGATAGTGAATGGGTTGATAATAAAATGGTAATAATATGATATTATTAAATGCATCCCGTAAGGATAAACATGTACAATGGAAAACAGGTATAGATGGTGCAAATACTTTTGTAATTAAAGCTGTAGAATTACGACATATCTATGTCTATGATGAATACAAGTGTTTTACTTACGTTTTCAATTCAGTTTTAGTCTATATTACTGTTGTATTATTCGGGGGCTCGATATTCGGAATTATGATATGGAGAAATAAGTTACTTTTTATATATACGAAGATCAAACTGAAATTAAAATTTTGTTTTTCCTTTTTGCTGCAATAAAATGTGTAAGCGGACTCAAATTTACACAAGAACAGATATTGAACAAAACTGTTAGGAGACCACTGACCAATGCTTCAAGTAACATTCTACTTACTTTTCATGCAATTCCTTTATTTTTCTATCTAAATACCCATGCGGCTGCTCTGAATAAAGCTTCAGTCAATGCATTTGATAGAAAAACTTTAAGAAAATTTGTGTAAGTATGATACAGAAAAAGCTTATGACGAACCATCAGGTAGTTGGAGCGAACAATTCATTTAACTTTTTTTCTACATTTTACTCTGATTGTCCTTCAGTAGAGTAATCCATGCAAAACTATCTTTTATTATTCATTGGTCGGTTCTTGCTAAGAAATTTTTGATAAAAAATGCGGAAAAAGACGATAAACCATTGAATGCAAATGACAGATCACCCAGCTATACTATTGAGTACTTTGTTCAAAATAAATTAAGTTTAGATATAATCAAAGCCTTGAGACGTCTGGTGAGGGTGGGTTTTGGTAGATGTATCAACTATTGTGTACCTCAGTGCCATTCATTAACAGGCTACAGCTAGGATAAAGCAGAGAATATCTGAATTTACATTTTGTCTATTAAATATTGCCATGACACCTGTATAAAATGTAACTTTATAAAACAGCAACAAGAAACAGTTTGCATGCAAATCTAAAACAAAACTTTACTATATTAACATTCACCGCTTTCACTTATAAATTGCGCTGTTAATTATATACTTTGTATCTATTTGTAAAACTCTGTTTAATAAAGCAAATGACAAACTATTAAACTACATGTAGGAGAAACACATACAAATGTACCTCAAATCTAAGATGAACTCTACGTGACCTCACATGAATCTAAATGGTCACCTGGAGTGCAGTGATGTAACCATTTGCTGGAATACCTTAAACATTGATAACCCTTATATAATCCAAATGGTCATTGCGAATGGAGACAGACTAGTTTAGGACTGCTTGATCATTGAATGGAATTATTTTATTTAGCGCATGGACATCTGTTTGGTGATTCTCAGAAGTACAGTTATAACTTTGGTAGCGAGTAAAATCGCCCCCCCCCCCCCCCTCACACACACACATCCCTCCCTCCCGCCAACAAAAAAAGAAAAAAGAAGAAAAACTTCAAATATTATGTAGAATACCTTCTAGTAGTGAGAAAGTGTTATCGAACACCTGTTCTACAAGAAATATGAAAACAAATGGAAAAATAGGACCTCTGATGTGGACTTCTTTCGTCTTTCGACTATACCATGGAAGCATATCTTTGACCAAATAAATGACTTTAATCCTTAATGACAAATTTATATAAAGAGAATAAATTGTTTTGGATAGAAGCTAGTGTAACATTTTGTCTTTGAAACTTAGATATACACAACAAGTCCAACCAGTATTACGTGCACATAACGAAGGCATTAATCAAAACAAAGTGTTTTGAACAAACTAATCCATAATAATATTTAAAACAGCATGTTATATCTTGATATGTATCGTATATAAACCATATATCAGAAGTCAGAGAAAACTAGATGAGCTAACCATGTCGCTTGAGAGAGGAAGTAGAAATAATGAAAATGTTTTTCAATGTACATTTGAATTAAACCTCCCAGAAAATACCTATACTATATTTGGGTTTCTAGGAAACATGGTACAAACATTCTTTGAATATCCAATACACTTCGTTCAAAATGTAATTTCCAAATTGAACAACAATTACATTATTTAAAGACAATGGTTCATACTTAAGATAATATACATAAAATGTGTTACTACGTTTTAAATAATTGCTCGTTGATATTACATAATCAAACATTATTTTTTACATAAAACAGTTTATGGTTTGAGAGAACCCCATAAAGAGAAGTATGGTCCCTGCGATCGGCAGAAACCGTTTTAATGAACCATACTTTTATGCATAACTTCCAGACTCAAATTCAAATTTGTCGTTTCGGCCTGGAGCATGTTTTACAAATGTTCACGAGTTTCATCCTAAGTTCTCTCCCGGGCGAGACTCCAACTGATTGCATTGCAACACATATTATAAAATGCCCTAGCTCAGAATAAGTTTCAGCCTTGAATCTTGATTTAAAATTAGCAATTTGCTCGACCGATTCTGTCTGGCACCTGTGATAAAATGAACATGTTATTTTTTAATACAGATGATACAATGTTTAACCATCATTACAGCTGGCACAATGTGGAAGCTTTAGATAATAAAGTATATTTGTTTAATCTACACAAGCACCAATAATGCAGTTGTCTCTCTTTTATTTTTCTTCTCATAATGTATGTGTGAAGCTTGCAACTAAAGTAAAAGGTTACAATTTCAGTCGGGACACATCTATCATTGAAAAAGACGAATTTTAATTCTACTTAACACTGCATTATAATATTCCTAATTTGCAGATTATTTAATGTAAAATACATACAAAGAATCAAATGATGCAAAACATAATAGGCGTATATATGTTATCTTAAATGACATAAAAAAATAAAGTGCAATAAACTCATTACATGAAACTTCAAATACAATATTTTTATTGTGCAATGACCAATACATGAAAAAAGTATAAAGAGCACCTTGGTCATAAAACGCCCGTAAGTCTGCCAACAAAAAACAAACAAACTGTAAGGGATATATGTAACATTCTACGCTTTAGGAAGAATATCTATTCAGTTACAGAATTGAAAGATTATACTTAACAGTGCTATACAGCGGTCATCTTGATCATAGTTTGCGTAAGTTCAAAGTCGTATTCGTCGTCTTTGTCGTCGTCCTTGCGGAAATGTAAGACTGACCGTTTGGCCGAAGTAAACAATACAGGAACGTTAAGTGAATAGATTTTCAAACTTCAAAATTGCGCAACGGAATAAAGCGAAATTGCTAGGACTTTTTTTAATATACTTGACAGTAATAATAACTAGAACGCTTGACTTGATGTTGAAACAAATCAAAACATTTTGATTAATGAAGAATGATATAAGCTACACAATGAGCTTTTATATAAAATGGGTTGTCTTCTAAAAACGATTATTGAGTGATGGAAAATTGTAAACAAAATATGATGAATAAAACAAATCGACCATAAGTTTTGCTAACTTGATTGAATGAATGGGATTACATGTAATTGTCATTTTCATTTGTAGAAAACACGCAGTGAATGTTGGACAATTAAATGTAAACAATGTTTAAACTTGACAGTATGTGCATCACAGGATTTCGAATGACCAGTTCTAAACGTATACGCTTAACTGTTTCCTTATTACAATATTCCCAAAAGAAGTATCTCCCGACAGGTACAATAAAAGTTAATACTTATATCAATTAGGTTTAAAGTGTAGTGCAAGCCAAATGGTCTAAAACCTTTTCGGTATGCAATACAATATTTTGCTGCTAAAGACAGTCAAGTGAGAATATGCTTTCGCCGGTGTTCATTGACTTACGTTAAATTGTCAAGTATGTAACACACATTCAGAAATAGCAAATAATTTTCGTAGCGATATGTATGTGTTGTTAGTTCACAAAAGTTCACAAATGTGGCTGAAAATTGCCCTATAAAACTAGTCATTCATGCTCTCCATTTACAAGATTTCTTTTTTATTTATAATTCAAATGTTTAAGACAAGCATAATTAATAGTGTTTGATATTCCATAAAAGACCAAAGGTCAGGGAAATGTATAATATAATAAATGATACTTTATTATTTATAAAGTATCATTTATTATACATTTCCCTGACCTTTGGTCAGATTCAAGATAAAGGTAGGTAGTACGTTTACTTTTGATATAGTGTCATGGTTATGAGGTAAACATTACTGAGATAAACGGCTAAATATAGCCATCTAGTCGTAATAGTGTATTGTTTATAATGTTTCGTTGTAAGCCTAAGTTTTGACAGTTGGCCAATTATAACCAATACGATATGGTCAGTCAGTTACAAGGTCATAAATGATGAGAAAGTCAACCAGACATGTAGTCACATTAGCGGTTACACATTGATAGGAGAGCAAAAAAACGTTGTCTTTATTCATATTAATATGTGATACATTATCACTTTTTATAAGTTTTATGACTTTTCCCTTTATTCATTAAAAGAGTAATCTCCCCAACTTGGACTCAGTGTTTTTATTGTTTCTAGTGCTTTGGAAACATCGAGTTTATTCAGTCTTTATAAATAACAGAAGTCTGTTTAAGGATGTACTAGCGTTTATTTCAGGATATCAGCCATTTTGAAAAATGTTTCTTCGAATATTGCTTTCTAACAAAAGTGTTGCCAAAAATTAACGCTAAATAATTAAAATATGACTAATAATGTATCATTTAACCAAACAGATTCTACTTTTTGCGAAAAAAAAATTTCACCCTCATTTTTGGCTGGCATTTGCCTAAAATTGACGTAAGATTTACAATGAGGTAGGGGTAGGTAATTTCAAATATCTATGAAAGAAGATCAGGTTTGGTTTTGATATTTTCCTGACTGATACATATAACGATAAGCTATAATTGAAATAAAACTTTTCAAGATAGCGCTTTATTTTATCTAGAAAATATAGATTAAAATAAAAAGAACAAAAAATATCAAAATTCACCAGTTTTTAACAGTTTTTTCTTAATAAATCTCTTAGATGCACGATGACCCCAACCTTTTTTCTTTCCGTTTTGAAGCATTTTTGTGTGTCATTAAAGCTGCAAAATATTTTGAAAATCTTACCGTCAGATTTTTTTTGTAGATCTAAATACATTTTTTTCCATTGAAAATAAAGTGGGTGTGATAATCATGTCAACTTGTAAAAATGAAAGAAATTTGTTAGTGACATTTATGC
This sequence comes from Mercenaria mercenaria, assembly GCF_021730395.1. Classification (NCBI taxonomy): domain Eukaryota; kingdom Metazoa; phylum Mollusca; class Bivalvia; order Venerida; family Veneridae; genus Mercenaria; species Mercenaria mercenaria. The sequence goes on along the minus strand of NC_069363.1, from coordinate 35,166,347 downwards.
TTATATAATACTGACATCGCCTTGTATTCATATTAACATGTAAGACATGAAATCCCTATAGCATTAAATAGGATATTATATGTATTATAGAGTACCATCATTTTTTCAATTTTAGAAAATTTCAGAAGTACTTAAACAGTAGGTGAAGAAAATGCCCTATACAAATAAAACGAGTTCGGTGACCTGTGTTTTTTCTTCTCTTGTTTGTCTTAGAAACTAATGTTCTTCGAGCTCACAGAGTATGAAAAAATTCTTAATGTTAGAAAAAATTCGCTCCTACATCCTTAAGCCATTGCTAGGCTCTTGAGGCTAGTTGCACTTTTCATTACCTGTCTTTAGAAGTTTCAGTCAAACCGAATTGGCTACTATTTACCTTGGTTGCAATCTATACCTTAAAAGGATTTCAAAGTATACATACAAAATAAATTTGAAAACGGTTGTTCTACTAATATTTATCTGAGTTTTTTATGAATCAAGTGCCAGTTGATAGATTACATACACAGATCCTCTTAAAACATTTGACTTTCTTTTAGTAATATCAATTCAAATACTATACGTAAAATATACAAACACTATTTCGATTATTCGTAGAACAAGGAGAGCTGATATACTCTCCCTGGCATCTGTGTCTCTGTAGGCGCTACTTCCAGATTACAAAGTCTGCAATAAGAGTTTTTGTCTATTAGAAGAGTATAACGCAACCAAGCAGGAAAATAACAGACGCAATTTGATTTAGTCTGTTCCTAAAGGTTAATGGCATGTGCAACACTGCTCAACCCCCCTAGAAAAAGTCTGTTATACGTATTCGTTGAAAAGATTTTATGACACCATAGGATTAGAAAATGTCACTCTTTGTTGTTTCAAAGCATCGCCCATGTATCCAACACATTTCCCATAACATCCCAATTCCGTCCTAAATATTGTTTTCTTTCTTTTTTTAAACTTCATATAATTGAACTCCTTATCATTTCTAAGCGTCCCTTAACTTATTCGCCACCTTCCACTATGAGTATTCGTTTCAATGTTCTCTTATGACTTCATTACACAATTGAATATTTCTTAGTAGTCCCATACACACAATCCCTTAAGTCCGTTCTCCAACTGCATCACGCAACTCCAACCCCTTCCCCTGTTAAACCAAAAATAAATATGCGAAAATATTTCTTCCTAATACTACTTTCTTATCTTGCTAAATATTGTTTCTATAATCCCTGTACACATCTCCCATTTACCCCTAGTATATTTTTCCTCTTATCGCTGCCTTTTGTGCTACTCAGATCGTGTGTTAAGTGTCCCCGTGTACACATATCCCTCCACTACTCCTCTTGTTACTTTTTCCTCCTTCTTTCCCTTTTCTTTTTATAACAGTTTTCTTCAGTTTTTGCTTAGTATCCCCATACATCCCTCACCTCTCTTCACATACACACAAAAAAAAACACGCACTGGAAAGAAGAATTACTGCTACTGAAATAATTTCAAAGATGTTTAAAGCCAGTTTTTGTTTCAGGGGGTTTTAAATGTATACTAGTATATTCTTGAGCTTTCAACTATACTTCAATACAATATATCTAATAATGCATACGGCCTTGTACAACAGCAGAAAAATAATTAAAAGATTAAAAAGGTAAATTCATTAATAACATACCTTAAAAATTGAAGCTTAATGCTATCACGTTCACTGCTGTTGTTCTTCTGGAGTAAGGTGCGCTGATTTATGTTCTCTTGCATCTGTACACCTTCCGACAGATGTCTACTTGAAGTACAAAAAGCCAAGCAAACTTCTTAATATAGAACTGGGAGAAATTACTTGCCTATCATCTAAAGCCATACCATATCCGTTGAAAGGATTTTTACTCTTATTTACGATGTAAATAAAATCGTCGTGTTCATACGCAATATTTGTTGTGACAAGGCAGTAACTAAAGCCTGACAAAAGTCCATGGCGTTAGAACAATGCGGAAGTAAAAGCGAACGATTATTGGACAAATTAATGTTTGCAATAACATATTCAAACAACTTATAAACAATTTAAAGTCACTAGATTTGGAAATTTTATAGAATGGAATAAGATAGAATTTCTATTAAAGTTTCGTCTGGATAATCTGTGTAATATGTATAGGCGTTTTGCGATCAGTTCAGGCAGAAAATTATTCTGACACACATTTTCAGTTCGTCACATTGTGATAATTATCAATTAACTAGTTATTATATAACTATTTACTTTATTAAGGTTAAAATAGAAAATGTGTAAATCGACAAGCCGCCTAACACGACAAAATGGAAATGCTGAAGGCTCGGTTTAATCGAGCTTGTATTTGAACGGTTTATGAACGGTAGTGAAAATACATGGTACCTTCCATTTCCTCTAGCCCAGAGTTGAGCAGAACTCAACATTTACACATGTTAAAAGTACCAAAATACAATTTAGAGATATCCGCAGATGTGTTCATGGAACCTTCAATGACACACTAGATTGCAATTCTGCAAAAAGCGGTGTATGGTTCCAGTAAAAATAATGAGCCCACCCTAACTGAGAAAACAATTTATCAAAGGTCAAACAATGTGTTACTGTGCAATAAACATTATGCATGCTCTCTTTGTGTCAAATTTGATGGTAAATAAAATCAGTGTCTTGAATTCAAATAATTCAGATTAAACATGAATGCGAGCATAATAAATGTAATGTTATGTCATCAGTTTCGCTGGCTTGATTTATGTCTTCCTATTTACAGCATGCACTTAGCTTACAATACATAATGTTTGATATCCCGCATCTTAACATGCGGCATAGGAAAATATTGCAAGGTCATTTATAGTATGGTTAATCAAGCCATGACACAGGCAGATAAAGTCTACTATTTTGCCATTAATGTTAGAGCTTATCTTAGTGGGAGTTACTTTATTTTCACTGTTTGTTTGAGGTTTACATGTCGGAGACACACTTAACACCCCCCCCCCCCCCCCATTCTTTTTTCAATTTGCTTTTTATCCGTTTATTTTATATGTTATGTGTTGATGGCATTTCTTCCCTTCACCCTCATCTCCTTTTTCATGCCTCGCTACTTTTCTTCTTCCCCTTTTTACTTCCACTTCCCAAATCCAACTTTTGACCCTATCACCACTTTTGATATATTTCATTTGTTAAAAGATATTTGAAGCAACCCATGTACTAGTACATCACGGCACTATCATGTTCATTTCTTGTGTTTAATTGAGACTGCTTGCTAACTATTGAACTTAGGGGCCAATCGTATGTATCAGTATATGAATGTCCCAAATAACGTGTCTGCATGAATCCAGAGCTTCAAAAGCCTATCTTTTAAGGACACGTATGGGACAAATGTCATGAGAAAAGCAGCGCAGTCTAACACATGAGTAGTCATCGATCATCAAATAGATAAGCGTGGAAACCCTGTTCTAAACAACACTTTTGTCATAATCGGATTTCTGTAATAACAATCCTCTAACTTTGAAAATGATCTTATGAAACGAGTAAGATGTGATATACAGACACATATGATGTTGCTTCATGAACATTTCAATCAAAGTGGGGAAAGTGAAAGTTGAAAATCGTCGTTCAAGTTTATCATATTTTTTTTCTAATTTCCATTAATAATTGTTAGATGTAACTCTACCTACGCTTCTAAATCCGAGGTATAAGTTTGTTACTTTTCTTTCGGGCGATTATATTGCACCTTTTCTGTAATAAGGTAGCGTTCGTTCTTTTGTTTTGGGGGTTTTTTTTTATAACTGATATGTGAAACGTGCGGCTTTATTAAGAGGTTACAATTTCAAACGAGACAAATCTATCATTTAAGAAAACTAAATTAAATGCTACTTTGCACTGAATTATAATTTACTTGATATGCAGATAATTTTATGCAAGGCACATAAAAACAGTAAATAGAAGCAAAACCGTATATTCGTACATAATCTTAATTGACATCACAAAAATAAAGTAAAGTGCATATTTAATATAACTCATCACATAAAACACATAAGTTAAGTCAGTGCGTAATTAGTGCACTAAATTTCTTTTTTAGAGTAAATAACGATGCTTAAACATATCAAAAGCTAAAAATAAAGGTTACTCTGAAGATTTCCAATGTATATCTTTCACAAAATACATGTTATTTTAGATGTTAACATTAAACTTTAAATAATGCAAACTTTTTATGAGGCACCTCTTGGTTTGAGGAAGGTCGTTTATTCTACCAAGAAGCGTCTGAAATAAAGTATGTTGGACACCTTGCGTCAGTCCCCACCACAAAAATACTGGTAAACTATCTTGTATCAACAAACCTACAAATTGTAAAGCATGTATGCAAAAGTCTACTCCTTTGGAAGGATGTATGTTTTGAATATATTATTTTATTTACAGCTCTTTTATATAAATTGTGTTGTATTTGTTTGTACTTGTTTTCAGTCGTCGGTTAAAAAGCTCATTCAGGGCTTATGTTGTATTTTTACATGTCTTGCCGACTTAAAATAAAACTTATCTTATCTATCTTAATTTATTACAGCTCGGTGGCGAGACTCAAATTTAACAAAATGCAAGCTTTACAGCGGCCATTTTAACCATATTTTGTCTGATTTGCTGTTGTCGTCGTCATTGTGTAAAAGGGGCGGGGATGTAAACCGCATTAAATAAGACATGAACGTTGAACATTTTCAAACCTTAATCTTAAGAAATTGAAAAAAGCGAAATGATAGGGATTTCTTTTATGCATGTTACAGTAATCAAAATATATAACATTTGAATCGTGTTAATACAAAACCAAAACATTTGATCAATTAAGTACGACTAGACTTTTAATAAAGTTTAGCTTTTTATTCAGTTAAAGGGAAAGGAAAAACATTATTGAGCGATGGTATTTTGTACATCAAAATAAATATGATATAACAGTAAATAAAAACCGCCCGCAATATTTAGCGGCATGTTGAAAGGTTTCTTGCCGGAGGCGGATTATGACTGAATTGGCGAGATTACATGTAAATTGTCATTTTCTCTTATACAAAAAAAATTATATCGGGGATAAAATGCAAACACTGATCTAAGCATGAGAGTAGGTGCATTTGATATTTAATCGCTTAAATGTTTCATTATTACTATTATACTCTCAAAACGTGAAGCTTATGACAAGGTAACGTAGAACAAAAAAGTTGCAATTTGCATTAAACCTTCACGTTATTTAATACGATATTTCGCTGACAATGTCTGGTGAAAATACAATGTATTTGCCGGTTATTATTGACTTACGTTAAATGTCATGTAAGTAACAAATATTCAAATATAGAATTTAGCTTTTAATTCATATCGATATGTTTGTTTCGTTAGTTCTCAGAAGTGGGAGTTTCAGGCAAGATTGAATGTTGCCTTACCAAGACAAATTCATACATATAATCTCCATTTGACAGGGCTCCTCTTTGTTCAAATGAAATGTTTAAGACAAAATATGCTAACCAGAAGAGCTTGATATTTCAGACCTGATCGACCAAAGGGCAGCGTAATCGAAAGTAATTGGTAAATTAAAATAAACAACAACAGAAGACACTCGATGCGCATACAGGCCTAGTACGTCTATTTCTGATATAAATAAAACCAATGTCGCGATTATTACAAATGAAATAAAGCCGATTTGAAGAAAAAAAAGCTATAACCGACAGGTCGCGATAGCGCACTTGTAATGTTTCTATAACAGTTTAAAGGAAGGTCTAATTACAATGGCACAGTAAAGGGTGGGTCAGGTCAATCAGTTTCAATGTATGATTCCTGTATACAAAATTTTTAGAAGGTCAGTTAGCCATGTTATTGCATTAGTTGTAGTAAATTAGATAGGAGAGCAAACCTTGTTTATTTTCAAATCAATATGGGGTCTTTTATCATCCTTAAAGGAACTTAAATTTGACATCAATAATTTTCTGCTAATACTTGTTTAAGGTGTTTATGAATCAGGTGAATATTTGACAGACTTAATACATACAGATCATTCAGATATTCAAACATCTGGATATCTTTAACCGAAGTTCATTCTAGTGTTTCATATAAAACATGAATGCTTTAGCTCGACTATCGAGGAATAAGGACGCTTTTTTACTCGCCCTTGTGTCGGCGTCGTTGTTTCGGCGTTGCTTTTAGGTTTAAACCATCTCACACGCCCTTTTAGAATTCTGTTTTATGTTTTCATTGAATTGACTACTTGATCCTCTAGGACAAAAATGTTACTCCATACCGTTTGTTAGTGTAACCCACATTCCCTTATTGTATCCCCTCCCGTCCAATTTTTTTTATTTTCTTTCTTTAAATTTCTTGCGTTGGAATTTCATTTAATTATTGTGCCTGAGTGACCCACCCACTTTTTCATCCCACTCACTATCAATATTTTTTTTTTGTTCTCGTTTCCTTTCGCAATTGCATATTTTTAGTAACCCCAGACACGGCATATATTCAATCCTTAACCCCCCTAAACCACTCAAAATTAAACCTTTTTCCAATTTTATACAATATTTTTCATCCACCTCCCTTTCCTCTCTCAATTTCTTGTGCATTTCCTTATTACCAACATACACCCTATCACGCACAAAATATGTCTATAATTTTTCTGTTACATGCTTTGTATTCTGCCTGTTACAACCCTGTATGAGCAAACATTTTCAAACAGGCGAGCGCAATGTCTTTCAGACAGCTGAAGTTAATGTTACATTTGCTTAATATATTAGTTGGGTGTCATATATATTGTTATATAGCAGAAAATCTAGACATCTCAAATGTGTTTTTTTTCTGATCTGAGTAGGTGATCATTTTGTACGATAAGAAGTGTTGCTAATGAATCAACCGCATTGCATTTTACCTAAACCTGATACCATATTCGTTTTTGCAATGATTTTATATACTCAGTGGTAGTGTAAATGGGATCGTCGTTTTCATGGTCGATATTTGCTGTGCAAAGACACTGATCCAAACCGTAACTTCTATAAGTCTTTTTACAGATCTTTTTAACTACAGCCGTCTTTAAGAGCTGTGTGGCGGCCGTAAAAGGTGTCCATTTAATATTTATGCATAACAAAATTCCGCTTAAGGCGATGCTAAATACCATTAAATTTCATATCTAACTTAAACATGTATCGCGTGGACAAACCTTTCTCTGACTTGTTGGATGAACTTTACTTCAGAATGACAGTAACCTAATATTCTATTTGTCCTGCTGTTACGACAAATTATTTCATAAGAATTGATTTTCGGTATGAAAATAATCCATTTACACTTTACTCATCTATTAGACTTCTTTGTAATTTGAATCATAGGTGCTAACCGTGCATTCATGTACAAAACAAATGGTTAAGTTTCAACTTGGACAAAATACAGCCGAAAACGTTTCATGAGTTGAAATCAATGTCCGCAGCCACTACCTTAAACTGCTTCATTTCCGGTATGAAAATGAGAATTCAGTGAAAGTCCTTCTACAACGGATGGCTAACTAACAATTTCTACAAACGCTGCTTAGATCAGGACAAAAGCCCCAGTTTCTAACATGCAGATATGATTTACGCTGCGAAACGCCAGGTTTGACAAAATAAAGGTCGATTGACTCAGGCTTAAAAACTGTCTTCGTATCGTACCGTATTGAGGTGGAATTAAATAGAATTATATAATTTTTCATTTTACCGTGTGTATGAACTGTTTGAACGGTCATCACATCTGAAATCTTGGCCCAGTTAACAAATGTCTGCTGTACATGTACTTAAAAAGTAAAGGCTGGATGACGTATAAAGGCAAACTTTACACGGCAACCCGATTTTAGCGGAATAAAGTGGTAGTGGTAGGATAAAATTGCTACAATAACCTGGTTTTAAAATTTTCTATGAAAAGTTATTTGATTACATTCCTCGGCCGGATTCTTGTTCAAGAATTTGTTCCTAGCCAATTCACTGGAGACGTTATGCTACACAAACTAAGAGTGTGGTTCTTGAGGAGAAGATGTTTAAAGTTTGTTAGCTCTGGTGGTCCCTACATGCAGAGTTCCTTGCAAACATGCATTTGACTAAGGTGAAAATTCATTTAACGGCTCAAGTGTGTTGGTGTTATTTAAAGAAGACACAAGCGTTTAGCGACTTACGATGGACGCCTAATATAGATAACCTTAAATTCTTTGTTCAGCTAAAATACTAGATAGAGTCTGCATTTACATTTATATAAGTTATATATATACCTAAAGAAAATGTAATTGCGAACTTCCACGTTTTGTATTATAACATCAACATTTTTCTTCTTTGAAATGTGACATTTTTCCTAAACTTATCCCTATCTCTTTGGCAAAGAGCCATATTTCGACTTTCCCTTTTTATATCAAACGTTACTTAATGTCAGAAATCATGTTACTTAATACAACTGGCTTTTTAATACTAAGATTACATATTTGACATATTGGGAGTGTTCCTGTGGTAAAATGAATAATTCATATGCATTACATAAATAACACGATAAAGGTATTTACTAAGTGAAGAAAAATACAGTATGTCAACTTTAGACAAAATATAGAGAGCTCTTCAGAAAACTTTTGGTATAAAATTAAACTTGCCTTAGCGACCACCTTTGCTGACTATTCAAATAAAGGGTTGGTCGCATATTAGGGTTATTATAACAGTTCCTTCTTCTACAATGTTGTATTCGGCTAGAAGGGATTTGCCAGGCATGGATCCAACGAAGCGTTTGCGCTAAGTGTTATCCGACATGGCAAAAGCCGCGAGAGCCGAATGCATCATTGGAGATCGAGGTACTGTTTAAATGACCCTTTAATGATATAACTATACACTTTTCTAGTGTTATATCAGCAAAAATTGACTATAATTTTGGAAAAAGAGAACTGCATGAAAATTCGTTTGAAAAGGTGAACTTTTTGACGCATCGGACATCGAGGCGCCATCCTTACGTCATTTCTGGTTGAAATGTTCCCGTATCCGGTGGGAGTTGAATACCGGGTTTTGTATTCCTGAAATATACACGTTGTATTTCAGACAGCAAGTTCGTAGTTATATGATAAAATAATTTTAGTATATACAAATACGAACAGGCAGAAAAAAAGTATTGTACCGTCTGTATTGTATGTTGCCCGGCTACTTTCGTTTAATTTACATGACCAGACACAATTCTATTAATAGCGCACACAAAATCTACACTCATTTCTATCTTAACATTGAAGATTTTGTTCGGTAACAAAACAACAAAGAAAAAGGTGGAAGTATATGAGCCACGCCATGAGAAAACCAACATAGTGGGTTTGCGACCAGCATGGATCCAGACCAGCCTGCGCATCCGCGCAGTCTGGTCAGGATCCATGCTGTTCGCTAACATTTTCTCTAATTGCAATAGGCTTTGAAAGCGAACAGCATGGATCCTGACCAGACTGCGCGGATGCGCAGGCTTGTCTGGATCCATGCTGGTCGCAAACCCACTATGTTTCCCATGGCGCGGCTCATATAATAAAAGGGTCATTATAATAGTAGCTAGATCTGGGATTTGTATTCGGCTCTCGTAGATTTTTCCAAGTAGGATCACAGGCAAAATATATTTGAGCCGTATACAGCATCCTAAATCAAGCTTCTATAATAATAATTCTAATATGCTTTTCTCTGTTAAAGCACTCTTACGCTAGAATGATGTCACGTTAACGTGCGGTGACGTCAATGTTTTTGTTGCGACCAAGAAAGAGCGCTACTATATTTTATCTACTGTTTTAGATTAAGGACATATTAGAATCGAAATAATTTATAGCAAAGCCGTGTTTTAACACTATTTATACACTCGGGTGGTAATGCGTCGTACAAATAATTATTGAGCCCGACGTATAACCGCCCATCGTGCATAAATAGTGTTAAAGCACTCTTTTGCTGTAAATTATTTCTTAATCCTATTATATCCATAGGCAAAAGACATAACGCTAACTCTCAGTGAAAAAAAAAACTAATGAACATATCACGTATTTTTGTGGATCTATATCGGGACATATTGAGGCACTCTCAGCCGGTACGATATGAGGTTAAGTACAAAACAAATTGACATAAATTCCTTCAAAATAGTTCTGCACGTTCGAAACAGGATCATGTTCATTACGCAATGTAGAGCTTGTGTTAATTTTGACCTTTTTAAACTTTAGGATATACTAAGAAACATGGGCAGTAAACAAGATAGGGTCGGAGGCTAAATGTCTGCAAGACTGATTTCAAAAGTTCGGACCTCAAGCAAGATTTCATATCAAAAGTCTACGAGAAAATCTCCGTTTTGACGACATTTTCGAGAAAAGAAAATTTTCTACAAATAATGATTTAACTGAAGTTTCGTAAATTAACATATATTGTATATTACGTGGTCAAATAAAATGTATTTCATTGATATTTACCCATGATTGGAGAGATCAAGAAAATTTAAATTGGAATTATTTCACGTGTCAACATTTTATCGATATATGTGTAGAAAGAGTGTGACGTTTTATAAATTCATACACGGATTGGTAGTAATTTCTATTCAATGATTTTTGATTCTGTATGCCGGGTCCAGGCTTTATTCTATGTTATCAGGATCAATGGCATAACAGGACTACAGAGTAAGCCAGATCCTTACCTTAATGTTTTAAAGCAATCTATATATATATATATTACAAAATCTACCATATTGAGGTTATATCAAGATTTCGTCAAGATTTCAAAGGCATGTAAGTTTTATCGGTTATTGCAATGATTCTAGCCAATTTACCAAAAATGGTCACCTCATAAATGGCACAATAGGACAATAAGTATCATAATTATAGCAAATACGTGTTCCATTTGACACGGCAAATCAATACGTTTTAAGGTACAAACAATTCATGACCATTCAGTAGAATCTAATCAAACATTTCACAAGTGGACAACAGAAGAACATAATTTTGGTTTATTTTCAGTCTTAATTCTAGCTTTACTTTGATGTTTGAGGGTATCGCTAGAAGAATAAAGGTGCAACTATAACATCTTTAGAATCTTTGACATGAACATATTTTATCATAGTATGTACTTGCGATGTTTTTGTCTGAATTAAGCCTGCATATCACCGATGACACAGAACCCCAAACGAGTTTTCAGTCGTATTTTCTAAATGTATGGTCACTTTGACTGATGTAACACTAGAAACAGGCGTATGTTTATGAGAAACTGACTATGAAAGCAGTCTACTGATCTGCAATGAGGCATTTGGCTCTCGTGGATTTTGCCAGATCGGATCATACTTATGGATCTATACCTAGCAAAATCCAACTGAGCCGAATACAACATAGCAGATAAAGGTACTATTACAATAACCCTGTCATAACTCTTGTCTATGCATAGTTTATATTACCATGGACTTGAAGCAATCAGTGAAACGTCCGATACTTGAAAAGAGTGTAAAACCTAATTGCAGAACAGGTAAGTAATCTTTTATGAAAGTAACCTTGTAGAACTAGAGCATTATCACTTTAATTTAGTTCAATAAATTTAATGTGGACAGGAACACATGTAAGATTCCCTCTTTACACCTGTTAACTTTCCTTTTACTGAAACATCGAAATTTCTCATTACATAGACAAAGTCAAGCCTACCAACGTTTTAAACTGGAAATGATCCAAACGTCAACTAGCTTAATATCAATGGCACTATTTCTTTCCCATGAAATAAAATATGTGACAAAATAAAACAATAGCAGACACTGTTAAGGGGTCTTATTTTTTTCGATGATCAGTCATCAACCACTACAACAAGATTGCTGAGATTTACGAATTGGATCCAGTGCCAAGGTACACGTTTACATAATATGTGTGTAAATGTCAAACCCGTCAAATGAGCATTTAAACCGGAACGTGTCCCTTCCTAGCGGATAAACATGTATCCTTGTTTTGATTAACACGACATTTTAAAATAATAAAACAACCCTTTCCCGGAAAGATTAATTAAAAATATGTTTGTGTCAGTAATTAATCAACTTACTGTGGAAACTTGTCACTTAACCGACATTAAAAAATATACAAAAACAAGAAAGTGTAAAGGGGGGATATATATTAATGGAAATTTCAACGTAAAGTGAGGAACAAACAATTTACATTTTTATTAAGATAAAACTGCAGTGCTTGTTAAACCTGTAACCTACTGTCATAGATAAACAAAACAAAAATTAAAATGTTTTACTGCAAAAAACAACATTTATCAACGAAAAAGCAACAAAACGCGGATAGTTACAGATGATGTTTCAGTCCTTGGGTCACGTGACCCTCCCTTTGGTACCAGTAATAGTTTTACTGGTTTGTTTAATGTTTTCTTTTGACAAAGATTTTTGAACATCCGAACTATTTTGTTTTGTGATAATTTCTATTTTCACAGCGGAAACGTTTTCTACAAATTTATGAGAACGAAATATGTTCATGAGCTGCATGATGGGATTTATCATCTGTGATGTTGTACTTTTCCGCGTGTCCGAGTTTTGACTAGCACCAACCTTTTTCCTAGCAGATTTATTCGTACTGGTTGTCGTTTGCAAAGCTGACACAGTCGTGTCACTTTTCTTTACAGATTCTGACTGAAATTTTGTTGAATCTTTACGAACAGGTTTACTTTTTATTCCCTCTTGTCCTTGTTTTAGATCGTTGTTTGCAGTTCTATCAAGCGCACCTACTGCTTTATTTTTGACAATTTTCTCGAGTCGATCTGCCGATGAGGCACTGACGTCGTTTATTGTTAAACCAACGGATGTGTCTGTGATGTTATTGCCATTTAGAAGTTTGTCAACATTTGAAGTTTCAATAGTGATTTTTATTTCTGAATTTGCGAATACAGGATTCACTTCAATCACAGTACTGTTAGCAATACTGACAGATCCAGCTTCTTTCGCTACTAGTGTCTGGTCTGTCTTTGCTATATCTATTGCAGAAACAATTTCTGAGTGAGGTTTCTCTTTTGGTTTACTTTCCGTTTTTCCTTTAGAAATTCTTTTACTGGCTTTGCTAACTTTAGATTCAATTTTCGTCCCCACATTTTCGGTCTGTTTTGTACTTTTTGTGCCTACATTTATATTTCTTTTCATATCTGTTTCAAGGGGATCGCGAATAGCGGAAGAAAGCAATTCTGGTGCTACTCCAAGTCGTGTTTGCTTAACTGAAGTGGCTGTTATAGTGACTACGTCAGCTTGTTTGTTAATAAGTGAAGGTTTCCCTTTATCTATTTCATTTCGTGACGTTTTTATGTCAGTCACACTATGATCAGAAGGCACATGTACCTCCGGGCCTTTGAGGTAACTACCGTCAGAAGACACCTTAGTAGCTTTTGCGGCATGGACAGTTTTCCCAGAAAATAAATGTTTTATATGTTTACTAGGAGCATCGGTGGAGTGCGTAGATTTCTTCAAGGATATACCTTTCACCTTCTTTATCTGATTTATTTTCTTGTCACTGGAGCTGCCGCTTTTGCTACTATTACTAGTTATCAGTTTATTATCATTTGTCAACTTTCTACTAACTTTCTTGGAATTTCCATTACTTCTCTTTTCATTTGAACTCAATTTCTCATTGACTTTATCTTTCTTAATTTTTCCATCTCCATTTTTTGATCCACCCTGACTTCCTTTAACTTTACCATTATTTTTTCTGCTTTTACCACTACCATTTACATGTTCATTTCTGTTATTATTCCCATTGCCGAAGTTGCCACTTTTAATCTTTATCAAGTTATAATCGATATACCCATTCACTAACACTTTAGTTTTAGGAGTGGTTGTTGACGTACCATTTGCTAAATCTTTGTTTTTTGGAGTGTTTGTTAATGTATCATTTAGTAATTCTTTATGTATAGAAGTAGTATTTGATGAACCGTTTACTAACTCATTACTTTTAGGTGAAGTGACTGATTTTCCACTGACTAGTTCCTCATTCGAAGGACTTTTTGTTGACGTTGCTTCATTGTTACCATTTCCCTTTCCATTTTTAATTTCTATCTCTGTGATATTTTTATCACATATTTGTCCTGTAAATCCTTCATCACATACACAGTAAATTTCCATAGAACATTTCTTAGTATGGCACGTACCTCTCCTGCAAAACCCTTTCAATGACTTACACATGTCTTTGGTATGACAAGTATCGACAACTTTCGGCGTAGGTTGCTTGTCTGGCAATGAGAAGTCAAAAGTAGGTATTGAAGAAATGATAGTTTTATCTTGTGCAGGTTTGCTTGACGTCGCATTCTCTGACGAGGTTGTTGCTGACGTTGAATTTGACGAAATTTTACTTGAAGCAGGTAACACTGATGTAGAGGTTCCAATCGATGTTTTGGCTACAGATGAGGTTGGAACAGACTTTGCAGTATTTACTGATGTAACAGAGGAGGATAAGGTCACAATGGAAAAAGTTTCAAAGCAAAGTTGCAAAACTACTAATAATGTTGTTCGTCTCATATTTATGTCTAGTTGGTTAACGTTTATGGTTGTATGTTTTGAAGATATCTGAAATAAAAGAATGATAAAACTGTTAAATGGTATACTAGGCCAAAATTTCATATTTGAAAACATGAACAAATATCACACATAGTACATAAAAGTAACAATATTATGTGCATTAACAGTACTATGCATTAGGATAGAAATAGTGCACGCTGTAAACATGTTTGCACATTACACTACCACTAAAAACTGGAAGACTGTTACAGCAAGACATTTCATTATGAATGTAGATGTACATACACGATTAGTTTACATATTTAGTAAAGTTAGATATATATGATGAGGATTCTCTACATTTGGATATATATATAACAAGTGACCGAGTATTGCAGTGGCAATACAGAAGTCTCCTACCGGTGGGAAACTTTGTTAGTGTTCGTCTTGGTTGTTTGGTTGTTGGCAACAGTGTTAGGACTAAAAATGATTCAATGCATTTAGGAGCTAAGAAACAAACACTACTTTTACTTTAATTTCAACAGTAACTTTCACCTACAAGCATAGATCATATACGCAACACAATGTCTTATCATGGGGAACATTTCTGTGAAGGTATTGATTAATCCTTCCATGCAAATAAAAGTTACGGAGCAGAAACAAACTTTTAATTGACCCTAAACAGTGATCTTGATCTTTAACCGACAAGCACAGAGCATGCGTTGACACATTGTCTCATAACGGCACTAAGATAATCTAATATTGCATATAAAAGTTGTGGAGCGGATATAATTTTCACCTGACCTTCAAAAGTGACCTTGACCTATGACCTACAAGCGTTATGTATAATTTACAAACTTCCCTCTATTCACATACCAAATTTTATTAACCTAGCTTGAATACTTTTTGAGTAATTTCATGATCTAGATTTGCGGACGGACAAACGGCTGAACGGACGGTATTCCTATAATCCCCACCGGTGTTGCACCTGTATGGGACTAATGAAGACATATAATGCCTTCGTTTTGGTTCTGGCGCATGTGCAATTTAGCTTTTCAATGATTCCTCTCTTAATAATGTCGTCATTTTCACATTATATTTATTCCATTGACAGTTTCACAGGGCAAGGATTATTGTCAAATTACTCGTACTCAGCACTACATATTTCTGTCTACGGCAATGTCATTTCATAACTTCATATTATGAAATAGTGTATAAAAAATAATGAATGATAAAAATAGTGCCAAAAGTCAGTGAACCTGCTTATATACTGTGAAAACATCCGGTGTATGAAGTATTTATTTGACAAAATATATCGAGTTTTGCCACTTACACATTGTAGAAAAATAATATATAGCCGAAACTCAACTTGGGTGTGTTTGAAAAGTCAATTTAAACAATTTGACAATATGACTTCTTTATAATAAAACAGTCAAAATATGTAAATGTGACTTGATAGATTAGACAGAATGTTGACAAAATGTTGACATAACTGAAGGTGTCACACGTGCTTATTTTTGTGTGAATATACCTTATTCTAAGTTTGAAACCGAATGAACACACCGATTGAGACCCAATAAATGAGGATAAAAAAGGGGAGGTATATTACTTGTAATAAACATTTTGAGCGTTTCTTCAAATATATTCAAGATGCTACAGTCTTCCTTCCAATGTCACGATAGAGCTATCTGTCTTATGACGTAAGACTTGATTATTTTGCCATACAAATGTAAGTTATTATTATTCTTAAACAATCGTAAGCGAAAAGGTAGCAAATGACCTTGTAGCAGATCATTTTTACGCAAAAAATATATCTTTATTGTAGTTGTTTTATATTGCAAAATATCGCATGATAAATGGATAAGACTGATGTTTCTTATTTTTTAAAAAAAAGTTTAAACTGATAAATTGTTATTAATTTGAGAATAACGTGCTGATTTTCAATTTAGACAGATTTGATCATTTAATTACAAATTATTTCAATGATAATAACACAACTTCTCATATTTATTTTGTTTTCCCCGCCAAGTTATTTTATGTTTATCTATCGGAAAGGGCCGTTTATTGATGTTGCAAGAACTTGTGGCCCGGCTCATTTTCTTATCTTTTGGCTGTACATGTACAATCATTTATATATGTTATTATAAATAATAATAAGCAATAAAATATGATTAAACTAAATCATTGTTAACACAGAAATTATCTAAGATTTGAAATTAGGGAGACCTGATTTTGTAAATGTAAGAACCTATTGACACATCTCCTATATATAGTTTAGTCTCAATGGATTTTTAAAAAATTTAACCGATATTCTTTGATCATTACTTTTTTCACTTTTTTGTTAATTCTGTAAAAAGGATAATTCATGCTAAAAGTTACAGAAAGTGGATTTCACCGCATTTATAGCTGATAACGTATCAGTTTTAAGCAGTTGTAAGCGATTAGCAGATCATTTTTGATTTCATTGTTAAAGCGTAGATTTTGCTACATTTCGTTTATGGTTTCAGCTATCTTCTTATTCATTTATTTGTAGGGACTGAGCCACATACAACATACGGTAGGTCAGCCAAATTAAAAAAAAATTAAAAAGGTAGTATGTGTATCATTTACAATAATGTTTATGATAAAACTGGATAAGCACTCGAAAATTTTAAGGACAATTTTGTAGATTTGGTTAGATACAAATAACTTGCTGTTGGATGATGTTTTTTGTGAACGTTTCTCTGAAATGCTTTTGGCATACTCCGGCATGCAAGCGGCGTACTCCAGCATGCTAGCGGCGTACTCCGGCATGCAAGCGGCGTACTCCGTCATGCTAGCGGCGTACTCCGGCATGCAAGCGGCGTACTCCGGCATGCAAGTGGCGTTCTCCGGCAGGCAAGTTGTTTACTCTGGCATGCAAGTGGCCTTCTCCGACATGCAAGTGGCGTACCCGGCATGCAAGCGGCGTACTCCGGCATGCTAGCGGTGTACTCCGGCATGCTAGCGGTGTACTCCGGCATGCGAGCGGTGTACTCCGGCATGCAAGTGGCCTTCTCCGACATGCAAGTGGGCTACTCCGGCATGCAAGTGGCCTTCTCCGACATGCAAGTGGGCTACTCCGGCATGCAAGTGGCCTTCTCCGACATGCAAGTGGTCTACTCCGACATGCAAGTGGCCTTCTCTGGCATGCAAGTGGGCTACTCCGACATGCAAGTGGCCTTCTCTGGCATGCAAGTGGGCTACTCCGACATGCAAGTAATCTACTCCGGCATGCCAGTGGCCTTCTCTGGCATGCAAGTGGGCTACTCCGGCATGCAAGTGGTCTAATCCGGCACGCAAGTTGCTTACTCCGGCATGAAAGTTGCTTACTCCTGCATGCAAGCAGCATGATCAGATTATACAGCTATTAATTTCATTTATTTCTGCCATTTTACTAATTCATAGCCTATAATATAGGGGCGCTTCAAATGAAAAGACACATTTCTTCTATGAATTTAGTTTGCAAATGAGTATTTTATCACTTAACTAAGAAAAACAAAACGTTATTATTTCTTTTGGGTCATAATAAATGACAATACGAGGAATCCTCATTATACATTGTAACACGGCCCTTGCATAGCTTTAGATGAAACAGTCTGACAGGAATGTCAATATATGTCCAAAATAAACTAACAACCTAATTAATTAAGCAGTCTGACAACAGAATGCGCCTTTGGTGTCAATGTGACATAAGGTATATTGTTACATAAAACTGCGTTCAGTGTATTGTGGGCAGCTTCATCACATGAAATCAGTTCGTTGCCTTAATTTACGTAAAATTAATATAACTATAAATAACTCGATTTTTATGTCTAAAGTCAACATATGCATAGTAGAGCAACAGGTACAGACATTAAATACAAAGCATGGTCTATACAAATTAAGTTAGTAAGTTATCTTAAGCCCATCCCCGATTATTATATACTCTTCGGGCATCGACTAAACTTTCTTCAGGCTTCGGCCTTTCGGATACACCCGGAAAATACCTGCATTTCAATTCACTTCAAAGTTTGCACGTGAAAGAGATCCCTGGGCAATAAAACCATTGGGCTAAAACTGTTCAGTTTTGTGACATTTTAAAATGGAAGCCCCAAAATAATGGAATGGATTCTCAGTAAATCTCCAACTGTCTAGAAGTATTCGAACGTGTTGACTACACATCAATTGAGATAGTAAGGTTGTCGAGTGACCGTCTATAATCAAATAAAAATGCGCAGTGATAAACTTAGAGAATGTGTTCAGTTTCCACTTAAAAAGTCTACATATTTTTGTGTGTGCCTCTTTCTATTCAGCCTATGGTATCCCTTTTTTCTTCATCATATGTATATCATATAGCCGGCAGTTGATGCCTCATTTACTAATAATGCTATAGTAATCAACAAAAACCGTCTGCCCAACAAAAAGAATAGAGTTATAAATTTCTTATGTCATTTCCATTGAGCATTTAATAAGAAATATGGACCAGATTCAATTATTACTCATAACAAAGATTAAATCCTTATTAGTCATGAAATGAGGATACACATACCTTCCTTACTGGCACGAATATTGATTCACTAAACCACGTCTTTCTTCCTGGGATCCGTAAAGTACAGTTTCCTAGAATACATCCGAAAATATTTCAACAACGCCTTAGCCGCCATTATAACATATTTACGTCACTTACGTTAACAGTCTATTATCCTTTCCGTTAATATGGACTTAAAATTCACCGTACATATCACAGTAACATGTGTAGTTGTCCTGTGTAACTGGACGTCTCCATTAACCATTAAGCGAGTGTAAAGTGATCAATCATATGTTATTGTTTTCTTTACAATGTAAGTGATAACAAATGACCGCCAATAATAAAGAAAATTAATTAATGTAACGTGACGTTGTGTGTGCAATAACGTTATGATCAGTTCAGGGGAGGTAACAAGTATAAAACAAAATATCGGGTGATTGTTGTTGACATGGTACCCTATGTTACCGCCGTAAACGAATGGTGGTTAAACTTAAGTTTCTTAAAGTTTTTATTGAAAGACTAAGTAACTACGTAATAGATGTTAAAGCTGTTATAATGGCAAAAGATATATTTCTATATTTTTTCTGTATGTCACGCTATTATACATGCATTATCAATTCATAATGACCAAAAAGTAAGACTATAAAAAACTAAATGTGTAGCTGCTCACGCGATTCATTTGTAGTAAAATAGTTTAAAAATGCAGAAATTCGGTTGAAACACTGATGCTGCATCCAAACCATTGCTTATCCGTCACATAGGAAGAGAAAACGTACCATTATTTGTTTTAATTCAGTTTATGTATATACATATATATCCAGTTTTTAATCTGATCATTTTTTGTTTTTCGTTCTTATTCTAAAGTTCTTTTTTGTGTGTGCATGAATCATACCAAAGGTACAGTTTAGCGGTAAGACTTATTTCTATCCCCTACCCTCAAAAGGAGCGACAAGAAGTAACTGGACCGTCCGTCCGTCCATTCTGTTACACCAAGGTAGTAGCCCACGCCTAAAATAATACCCCGAGAGGTAGCTGAGGTTTTCCTTCACCAGCAAAAGCTTGAAATGCGACGTAAGTTTGTCAGTGTTACTCAAAACCAAACAAAAGAAAACCAACCTTCAATATTGTGTGCGTTTTAGAGTTTAGAAAACGACTCACTTCTGCAGATGGTCGATTAAATACTGTAAACTGTAGATGATACTTACGCAAGAAAATAATATTTCACCAAAGTGTGGTGATTACCGAAGGCTGAGTTTTAAATACGCTCGTAAACTGTTAACTTCATGAATATTTTATCAAAATCTAATGCGAAATATGAGTTTTTTAAAAAAAAAAAATTGAATTTCCGTTCTAAGACAGCCAGATTCTCGTCTGTTAGCGTGTCTTTTATTGAAGTATCAAACATGGAATACTAGTAGCAAAACCTCTGTCACTGGTTGTTGATGCAGATGGAAATATCTGGTCCAGTGTTACTGTCTTTGACGTAACGACGCTCTGTAGAGTTGCCGCTGAAGTCGCTAGTACCACCCAAGAGCCTGATATTCTCATTTGCATCTGCAACTACTATTATTCTTTTCATTGCATACCATATTCTTCGAATTACAGAGTAAACTAGAGCTATCACTGACGGTGATGAATGTACCACCCCCGTATGCACTGACAGTACATTGCAATCTGACATAATTATGTAGACTGTATGTATATAGACTCCATGCATATAGTGCAACAACAAAAAAAAACCATTTCCTATAATTTTGCCTAACATTTTTCTGGAAGAACCTAATATGCACCATGCACAAGTAAGGTTGGTACTGATCACATGTGTGAAGTTTCATTAAATTGTGTGCAAAGGTTCGGGAGACTAGGCGCTAACAAGATTGTATATGTAGACTGTATGTATACAGTACATCAAAGAAATTTATTTATTTGGGTTTTACAGCGCACCAACACAGTATAGGTTATATGGCGCCGAACAGGACTACAAATTTTGGTTTCACATCTCATTTACATCGAAATAAAAACATGAGGTATGGAATCAAAATTTGCATACCTACTGGAATCACAGAGTTACAGCAAAACCAAGTGTTAAGACCCTATTAGTCGCCTCTTACGATCATGCAAGGGTAAGGCAGTGGTTCCAATTCTTTTCATACCAAGATCGTCCCAGAACCACATGGGGCTTATACAGTCCCATAACTGTGCAGAAGTTTTATCTGAAAGAACCCAACATGCACCATGCACAACTAGGATTGGTACTTATCACTCGTATGACGTTTCGGAGATTAGGCACGCACAAGACTGCATATGCAGACTGTATGTATATAGTACATTAACAAAAAACAAAGTCCCATAACTGTGTAGAATATTTTTCTGAAACCTAACATGCACCATGCACAACTAGGGTTACTACTGATCACTTCGTTAAAGTTTCATTAAATTGTGTGCATGGGTTCAGGAGATCAGGCGCGCAGACAATGTATATAGAATAGTAATAAAACCAAAATCCCGTAACTCTGCATTTTTTTTTCTGAAAGAACCTAACCTACACTATACACAACTATTATTATTACTGAATACTCGTGTGAAGTTTCATTAAATTGTGTCGAGGAATTTAGGAGAGTTGGTGCGCACAAGATTATGTCTACGGACAGACAGACAGGCAACTTGAAACCAGTATACTCCTCGGGGAGGAAGGTGGGAGAGAGACAATAAATCAAAATAAATTTAATACTTTATACTTATTGTAGCCTATGCATTAAAACGACAGCAGGAAAATAACATCATCAACAATGTGCAGGTGCTGTTCTGTTTCATCATTTGTAGCACAATATTAAAATAACATTTTTCTGAATTTAGACATATACACTGGTATAAGGAGGATAGTGAAACTACCAAGGTATTTGATTTTCATCGAATTTCAAAAATAGACTAGAGCTATCACTAAAGGTGATGAATGTACCCCCCGCATGCACTGACACAGTACATTGCAATTTGACGCACACAAGATTGCATAATCATGTGGACTGTATGTATATAGACTGTATGTATACAGTATAGTAACAAAAAGCAAAGTCCCATAACTATGCAGAATATTTATCTAAAAGAATGTAACATGCACCATGCACAACTAGGGTTGGTACTGATCACTTGTGTGAAGTTTCATTAAATTGTGTGCAAGGGTTTGGTAGATTAGGCACGCACAAGATTGCATATGCAGACTGTATGTACATAGTATGTTAACAAGAAACAAAGTCCCATAACTCTGCAATTTTTGTCCCTGAAAGAACCTAACATGCCCCATGCACAACTACTGTTGTTACTGACCACCTGTGGGAAGTTTCATTAAATTGTGTCAAGGGGATGAGGAGAGATGGTGCACACAAGATTGTGTCTATGTATATAGTATAGTAACAAAAAAACGAAGTCCCATAACTCTGCAAATTCTGAAAGAACCTAACATGCCCCATGCACAACTACTGTTGTTATTGATCACTTGTGGGAAGTTTCATTAAACTGTGTCAAGGGGATGAGAAGAGATGGTGCGCACAAGATTGTGTCTATGTATATAGTATAGTAACAAAAAAAACAAAGTCCCATAACTCTGCAAAGTTTTTTTCTAAAAGAACCTTACATGCCCCATGCACAACTACTGTTGGTACTGATCACATCACTTGTGTAAAGTTTCATTAAATTGTGTCAGGAGGATGAGAAGAGATGGTGCGCACAAGATTGTGTCTATGTATATAGTATAGTAACAAAAAAAAAAACAAAGTCCCATAACTCTGCAAAATTTTTTTCTAAAAGAACCTTACATGCCCCATGCACAACTACTGTTGGTACTGATCACTTGTGTAAAGTTTCATTAAATTGTGTCAGGAGGATGAGAAGAGATGGTGCGCACAAGATTGTGTCTATGTATATAGTATAGTAACAAAGAAACAAAGTCCCATAACTCTAAAAAAAATTTCTAAAAGAATCTAACATGCCCCATGCACAACTACTGTTGGTACTGATCACTTGTGTGAAGTTTCATTAAATTCTGTCAAGGGAATAAGGAGAGATGGTGCGCACAAGATTGCGTCTACGGACAGACGGCCAGACGGACGGACAGACAGACAACCTGAAACCAGTATACAACCCCTTACAATTTTGTTATCGGGAGGTACAATAATTTATGCAGGAATCTAATACAAAAATTTAGTTTCTTTTATCATCAGTAAAAGGACGGGTCATCTAGTATGGTTGGTGTCAGAATGGTTTTGTTGGTGTCAGAATGGTTTCGCTGGTATCAAATGGGTTTGGCTGGCGTAAGTAAAATCACTAGAAACTCCAGTCTAATGTGCATGAATTCTTATCACTCTCATCAAAAGGTCTTGCTGTTATCATTAAATTAGAATGATACTGGGTCGGCAACTTTATGTGTTGTTTAAATAAGACAACTATCAGTGTTCATGGAAGTGACAAGTGATGAACGAAGTAGCAAGTATTACATGGTATATATCAAGTTTTATTAACACACAATTATCACATACATGCATAAGATTAAGTTAAGTATAAATAAAAAAATAATTAAGATGTATGTCTCAGATGATAAAATAACTTAAAAATAGTCTTTTTAGATCTAATACAAAACAGGCAAAAGTATATTTGCACAACAAGTAAACTACATCTTTCGGAGCAACTTTCCAGTTTCCAATCCCATCACTGTATAGGTATTCATCTTGTAGGAACATTTCAAGTAAAATCAATATTCTCGTTTTTCTTGAACTTGACCTTTAACAGGATGTAAGAACACTTCTATTTGCTGGCATGTAAGTTAGTTACCCTGATAAATATCATGCCACTTATGTTGCTATGTAACGGCATGCAATGTCTGAAAATCCATCATCTTTCTGAAGAAAGAACCCTAACTTCACTTCCCTCAAGGTGTAAACAATGAGTACTGGCTGTTTCATTGACATCACTGTGTCCTCCAAGGTTCCAAAAGATAAATAATAACATGATTTCTTCTGAGGAAATAAAACCCTAGCTTTAGTCTCTACATGGTACATAATGAACACAAGTTGTTTTCAAAACACTATTTTGCCTTTCAAAATTACGGAAGCAAAGCTTAAGTGATGGCATCATTTTGTTCTAGAAGCTTTTGAAAAATCTCATTATGATAAATAGTGTGCATAGGTTGTTCTAATAACATCACTAGTCAGAACTTTCACTTCAATCACAACCTGGTAAATTGTGTGCACGGGTTGTTCTGATATCACTAGCCAGAACATTCACTTCAATCACAGCATGGTGAATTGAAAGCATGGGTTGTTCTGATAACATCACTAGTCAAACCGACACTTCAATCACCATATAGTAAATAGTGTGCATGGGTTGTTCTGATAACATCACTAGTCAGAATGTTCACTTCAATCACCATATAGTAAATAGTGCACATGGGCTGTTCTAATAACATCACTAGTCAGAACGTTCACTTCAATCACCACATAGTAAATAGTGTGCATAGGTTGTTCTAATAACATCACTAGTCAGAATGTTTACTTCAATCACAACATAGTAGTGTGCATGGGTTGTTCTAATAACATCACTAGTCAGAACGTTCACTTCAATCACCACATAGTAAATAGTGTGCATAGGTTGTTCTAATAACATCACTAGTCAGAACGTTTACTTCAATCACAACATAGTAGTGTGCATGGGTTGTTCTAATAACATCACTAGTCAGAACGTTCACTTCAATCACCACATAGTAAATAGTGTGCATAGGTTGTTCTAATAACATCACTAGTCAGAACGTTTACTTCAATCACAACCTAGTAAATTGTGTGCATGGGTTGTTCTGATATCACTAGCCAGAACATTCACTTCAATCACAGCATGGTAAATTGAAAGCATGGGTTGTTCTGATAACATCACTAGTCAGAACGTTAACTTCAATCACCACATAGTAAATAGTGTGCATGGGTTGTTCTGATAGCATCACTAGTCAGAACATTCACTTCAATCACCACATAGTTAATAGTGCGCATGGGTTGTTCTGATAGCATCAGTAGTCAGAACGTTCACTTCAATCACCACATAGTAGTGTGCATGGGTTGTTCTGATAGCATCACTAGTCAGAACGTACACTTCAATCACCACATAGTAAATAGTGCGCATGGGTTGTTCTGATAACATCACTAGTCAGAACGTACACTTCAATCACCATATAGTAAATAGTGCGCATGGGTTGTTCTGATAACATCACTAGTCAGAACATTCACTTCAATCACCACACAGTAAATAGTGTGCATGGGTTGTTCTGATAACATTACTAGTCAAAACGTACACTTCAATCACCATATAGTAAATAGTGCGCATGGGTTGTTCTGATAACATTACTAGTCAAAACGTTCACTTCAATCACCACATAGTAAATAGTGCGCATGGGTTGTTCTGATAACATCACTAGTCAGAACGTACACTTCAATCACCATATAGTAAATAGTGCGCATGGGTTGTTCTGATAACATTACTAGTCAGAACATTCACTTCAATCACCACACAGTAAATAGTGTGCATGGGTTGTTCTGATAACATCACTAGTCAGAATGTTCACTTCAATCACCACGTGGTAAATAGTGTGCATGGGTTGTTCTGATAACATCACTAGTCAGAATGTTCACTTCAATCACCACCTAGTCAGAACGTACACTTCAATCACCACATAGTAAATAGTGTGCATAGGTTGTTCTGATAACATCACTAGTCAAAACGTTCACTTCAATCACCACATAGTAAATAGTGTGCATGGGTTGTTCTGATAACATCACTAGTCAAAACGTTCACTTCAATCACCATATAGTAAATAGTGTGCATAGGTTGTTCTAATAACATCACTAGTCAAAACGTTCACTTCAATCACCACATAGTAAATTGTGTGCATGGGTTGTTCTGATAACATCACTAGTCAAAACGTTCACTTCAATTGCTGCTTAGTAAATAGTGTGCATGAGTTGTTCTGATAACATCACTAGTCAGAATGTTCACTTCAATCACCACATAGTAAATAGTGTACATGGCTTGTTCTGATAACATCACTAGTCAAAACGTTCACTTCAATTGCTGCTTAGTAAATAGTGTGCAGGGGTTGTTCTGATAACATCACTAGTCAGAATGTTCACTTCAATTGCTGCATAGTAAATCGTTTGCATGGGATGTTCTGATAACATCACTAGTCAGAATGTTCACTTCAATCACCCTTAGTAAATAGTGTGCATGGCTTGTTCTGATAACATCACTAGTCAGAACATTCACTTCAATCACCATATAGTAAATAGTGTGCATGGGTTGTTCTGATAACATCACTAGTCAGAACGTACACTTCAATCATCACATAGTAAATAGTGTGCATGGGTTGTTTTGATAGCATCACTAGTCAGAACGTACACTTCAATCACTACATAGTAAATAGTGTGCATGGGTTGTTCTGATAACATCACTAGTCAGAATGTTCACTTCCGTCACCACATAGTAAATAGTGTGCATGGGTTGATCTGATAACATCACTAGACATCAGAATGTTCACTTCAATCACCACATGGTAAATAGTGTGCATGGGTTGTTCTGATAACATCACTTTGTGCTTCAAGTTTCTGGAGACAAAACATAAGAGCTTCTTTCTTCACTTTTGAATATGGAAGGGTTTTGTGAAGTTCATCCAACACATGTAAATAATGACATCCTTTCTCAGAATCTGAAGACATAAAAGCATATATCTAACTAAATCAACTTTTAATATGAATGAACTTACATCAGGTTAATAGAATTCTGGCAAAAATATTTAAAAGGTATACATATATTAAAGTGTTATTATTTTTGCACTTACTGCTGGGTATTCTTATTATACCAGTCTATGAAACATGTAAGAATCTTGGACCTCCAAGGAATATTGCTCTCTTGGGAACTGGAAAATACTGATAACACATAAAGAAGACCATAAAGTGTAATAAAAAATGATTAGTCAATTAATCAAATAAGCTTTAAGAACTTGACTACTGGGACTATAATATTAAAGAATTGGGATATAGAAATGTAAAATTGCAAAAATGCTTTACTGGTCCAGTGCCTAAATCCAGACGGTGCTTAATAATTCGGACACCGTTAAAAAATACTTTACGATCGTGATTTTTTACTGGAATGAACAGGATCGACGCAAACGAAAGCTTTGATGACCAGTTGTCAACAACAGTGTATGAAAGTAAGTATTTCCAAAGAAAATTACCTTCAAATATCCACACTGCTAAAAGTAAACACTGTGTTTGGCAGGTAATGACATCATACAGCGCACACCAGTTATCTGAGGTGCAACGAGGTACTGATTTAATAAGAAAAATATTCTGCCAATTGCAGACGACTCTTTTTCCTAGTTGATCGAAATTGATGTAAAAACATGTTTTAGAATTCTGTACTTCCCACAGTATTTATTTAAAAGATTTAACCAATTTCTGTTATATAAGAATTAATTCAGTAGAGAAGAAAATGCCAGCATTTTGCAGACAAGGGAAGCAATTCATTAGACAAAATCGGCGCGGCGTCATTATAGTGATCCCCGTAGTTGTGTCTAAAAGTATAACGACAGCAACAGAATCTGCATGTAGGCAGGGACATAAATAGATATACATTATTCCTGATGTAGGTAAAAATAGTTGTAAACATTAATTTTCGCTCAGATAGATTTTATTGCGTATTATATTATTGTTATATTTGGCAGTTATATGTTAAATTAGAAACTAGTCCACATGATCACGTGATTAATAGGTAATAAAACTTTAATCGAACGGAGATGTCTGTATATATTTACAGGACTGACTCTGGCTGTTTTGTTTCAAAGTCGTGTTAATTGTTATTTTTGGGTGCACTTATTTGTTGCATTTCATACCCAAATAGTGTCCGAATATTTAAGCACTCTGAAGGTCGATTTTGACAGCTTTTACTGTCCAAAATTCGGATGACATTTTTATGATGAAATCAGCAATATACGATTTTGTTGTTTTGCATAAAGACATAAAGAACCTAAAATTATACAGTTAAAATTTCATGCACGTGTGGTTTCATAATGCAAAGTTATTGTCAAAAACCCACCAAAAGTGTCCGGATTTAGGCACTGGACCAGTAGCACTATACAATCATATCTGTTGATTCAAGCAATAATTTTTTTTGCTTTTTTATCAATGTTTTAAGGCTAAAATGCTTGTACTTGAGAATTATTACATCACAGGAAGCTGTAGTATTGGCATCTTGCAAAGCTGTATCATTTCTAAATGAGCCGTGCCATGAGAAAATCAACATAGTGCGTTTGCAACCAGCATGGATCCACACCCACTATGTTGGTTTTCTCATGGCACGGCTCAAATACTTACATTTAGGTTTTGCTGTATCTGTAAGAAGTATTTTCATTATGCTTGTGTCTAGCTTTGACTTGTGCAACAATACCTGTAAAAAGTAGACAAATCACAAGTATTTTCCCCAAAGTACCTGATTGTATCCAAAAACATTTATCATAACTGTGTAAATCAGAAGAAAAGCACTACAAGCAAAGATACATAAATCTGCATTCAAAAATATGTAAAAGTTGTTGACTGGTATCCAGTCTTAGGAAAAGGATTAAGATAAGTTACCTTGTAGCTTTTTTCCTTATCCTAAATGTATTTGTTACAATGCTGTTTATGTAATGTTTACTTGATTGAAATAAATACTGTTTAAACTAAAAACCCTGTCTTTTGAAAGCTTTTTTTTTTTTTCAAAAAATCTTTAATTTAGTTATAATGCCAAAACCACTAACGGCTTGTTTTGCAAAATACTGGACATCCTACCCAGTCACAAAGCTGCAAAACTGTCAAATACAAATTTGTATAAATTCACTAGACCATTTTTATGCACTTAACAAAACTCTGTATATTTTTTATTTTGTTTTTATTAGTCAAAAATAATACTTATATCCTAAAAATAAACAAACTATTATTTGTATTTGTATTTATTTTAATATTGCTCCATAAACCTTGTACAAAGGGCATTTCTTCAACTTTTAATTTGAAACAGTCATATATCTGTATATTACACACAGAATTAAGCTTTTTAAGATTATGTCATTCTATAATCTCGTATATGTGCAGCAACTGAAGAAACTAAAAACCCAAGGTCTGTCATAAAAAGTGTCATCTGTAATACTTTTTCAACTTCCCAAGTTTGCAAGAAATAATTTGGTCCCAGAGTTTAAAAAAGGTACGTTATTTGTCTCTCCTGAAGTTTGAAAATGACCAAGCGAGGTTTTTGAATCCAGCTGATGAAATGTCTCTTGGTGAGGCCAATATTTACATAACTTTTGTTATCAGTAGAAGCACATGCATGCATATAAAAGAATAACCATATAATACAAGAACAGATTGTACCATGTTGTAAAGCATGTGCGATTATTATCATAGCCTTTTAGAGGTAACAGGATGTATAATTTTAGGCTCAAATATGCTGTGACATTGAACTAATGGACTAAAAGATAACAACAGGGGTCATTTACTGACCTTTGACAATTATGAAACATGAAAAGCTGCAATGCTGGGAAACTGCAGAAGTGACCTTGACTTGGTTACTTAAATTAAATCTCAACCTTTGTCTGAATACAAAGTTACCTACACACCAAATTTGGTGATAATAGGTCTGTCAGAACTAAAAACATTGAGTGGAAACCATTTTAAAGTAACAATGACCTTGACCTGAGTGACCCCAATGCAGTTCCAATGTTTGTCTCGACAAAAACTGTGGAAACACAATGTTTGCTGGAAATTTGTGTTTCTAACACTACATTATTATTATTTCTACCAAAGGCCCAGATTGGAATAACTAGAGCTATCACTAAAGGTGATGAATGTACCCCCCGCATGCACTGACACTGTACATTGCAATTTGACGCACACAAGATTGCATAATTATGTGGACTGTATGTATATAGACTGTATGTATACAGTATAGTAACACAAGAGGACCATGATGGTCCTGAATCGCTCACCTATCCCCACATGACCCAGTGTTGAATTGAGTATGACGTCATTATTTCTATTATTTGACATAGTGACCTAGTTTTTGAGCACATGTGACCTAGATGTCATCAAGATAAAAAAATTCTGACCAATTTTCATGAAGATCCATTGAAAAATATGGCCTCTAGAGAGGTCACAAGGTTTTTCTATTATTTGACCTACTGACCTAGTTTTTGACCGCACATGACCCAGTTACAAACCTGACCTAGATATCATCAAGCTGAACATTCTCACCAATTTTCATGAAGATCCGTTGAGAAATATGGCCTCTAGAGAGGTCACAAGGTTTTTTCTATTTTTAGACCTACTGACCTAGTTTTTAACCCCACGTGACCCAGTTTCGAACTTGACTTAGATATCATCAAGGTGAACATTCTCAACAATTTTCATGAAGATCTCGTGAAAAATATGGCCTCTAGAGAGGTCACAAGGTTTTTCTATTTTTCGACCTACTGACCTAGTTTTTGACCGCAAATGACCCAGTTACAAACCTGATCTAGATATCATCAAGCTGAATATTCTCACCAATTTTCATGAAGATCCGTTGAGAAATATGGCCTCTAGAGAGGTCACAAGGTTTTTTCTATTTTTAGACCTACTGACCTAGTTTTTAACCCCACGTGACCCAGTTTCGAACTTGACTTAGATATCATCAAGGTGAACATTCTGACCAATAATCATGAAGATCTCATGAAAAATATGGCCTCTAGAGAGGTCACAAGGTTTCTCTATTTTTAGTTCTACTGACCTAGTTTTTAACCCCACGTGACCCAGTTTCGAACCTGACCTAGATATCATCAAGATGAACATTCTGACCAACTTTCATAAAGATCCCATGAAAAATGTGACCTCTAGAGTGGTCACAAGCAAAAGTTTACGGACGCACGGACGCACGCACGGGCGAACGCACGGATGACGGACGACGGACACCGCGCGATCACAAAAGCTCACCTTGTCACTTTGTGACAGGTGAGCTAAAAAAACAAAGTCCCATAACTATGCAGAATATTTATCTAAAAGAATCAAACATTCACCATGCACACCTAGGGTTGGTACTGATCACTTGTGTGAAGTTTCATTAAATTGTGTGCAAGGGTTTGGTAGATTAGGCACGCACAAGATTGCATATGCAGACTGTATGTACATAGTATGTTAACAAGAAACAAAGTCCCATAACTCTGCAATTTTTTTTCTGAAAGAACCTAACATGCCCAATGCACAACTACTGTTGTTACTGATCACTTGTGTGAAGTTTCATTAAATTGTGTCAAGGGGATGAGGAGAGATGGTGCGCACAAGATTGTGTCTATGTATATAGTATAGTAACAAAAAAAAACAAAGTGCCATAACTCTGCATTTTTTTTTTTCTAAAAGAACCTAACATGCCCCATGCACAACTACTGTTGGTACTGATCACTTGTGTGAAGTTTCATTAAATTCTGTCAAGGGGATAAGGAGAGATGGTGCGCACAAGATTGTGTCTATGTATATAGTATAATAACAAAAAAACAAAGTCCCATAACTCTGCAAATTTTTTTTTAAAAGAACCTAACATGCCCCATGCACAACTACTGTTGGTACTGATCACTTGTGTGAAGTTTCATTAAATTGTGTCAAGGGGATGAGGAGAGATGGTGCGCACAAGATTGTGTCTATGTATATAGTATAGTAACAAAAAAACAAAGTCCCATAACTCTGCAAATTATTTTTCTAAAAGAACCTAACATGCCCCATGCACAACTACTGTTGGTCTTGGTCACTTGTGTGAGGTTTCATTAAAATCTGTCAAGGGGATAAGGAGAGATGGTGCACACAAGATTGCGTCTACGGACAGACGGACAGACGGCCAGACAGACAGACAACCTGAAACCAGTATACCCTCCCCTTACAACTTTGTTGTGGGGGGTACAAAAACCATTACCAATCTGCTGCCTCCAAAATTTCTACATTACAAAATGTACGGTAGACCAAAACCTTAGCCCACTGTGCCATGGTGGAATTCTCAAAGTATGCAGAGATTAATCATCTCATTCCTAACTAAGTCACTGAATGACACTGGCCTTGACTGGAGTGATGCCAAACTTATTCCCAATCTGTCTTGGAAAAAGCTATTTACACATCAAGGTTGCTGACAAATTACCCAAACTGAAGATACTGAGCGGAAACCATTTTTCTAGTTTTAGTAAAAGTGACCCCATGTACCATTCAAAGCCAGTTCTTCAAATAAGCTTGCTATATACCAATCAAAACCACTACACATCTGCTGCCCTAAAAAAAATCTACATTACAAAAGGTACCATAGACCAATGCTTTAGCCCACTGTGTCATGGTGGAACTTTCAAAGTATGCTGATTAATCAACTTATGCTGACCTTTAACATGGCCCACTGACCTCATACACAAATATACTATCCCAACCTTAGTTATTCTTTGAGCTACCTATAGGTTATAGGACAGACCAAACCAACCGATAGGCAGATTGACCAACATGATCAAAACAACACAAACCCTGTTCTTCAAAGAGTGTGTTCTTACTGAATAATCAATACCTCAAATAGCATCCTTCTGTCATTTCTTCTGGTCACATGACCATCATCTTCCAGTAAACTTAGAGTTTCAAACAGTAATGAATGCTGCTTTTCCATACTGTCACCCTGCAACAGATACAAGAAAATATAAACTTTTAGTAGAAATTCACTAATTTCTCTCCTACATATAATCATGATCTCTAATACAACCACAGGACATGTAATCATAGCAAATACTATTTTCTCTTTAATTTTGTTTTTGTTTTTGTTGGGTTTAACATCGCAAGGACACAATTATAGGTCATATGGCGAATTTCAAGCTTTGATGGTGGAGGAAGACCCTAGATGCCCCTCCGTGCATTATTTCATCACGAGCGGGCACCCGGGTAGAACCACCGATCTTCCGTAAGCCAGCTGGATGGCTTCCTCACATGAAGATTTCAACGCCCTGAGTGAGGCTCGAACCCACATCGGTGAGGGGCAAGTGATATGAAGTCAGCGACCTTAACCATTCAGCCACGGAGGCCCCTTTCTCTTCAATACACTATTTAAAAATTGATTTCTCTCCATTACAATAATAGGACATACAACCAGGAGGCAAAAATTGATTTCTCTCCAATACATTGAGCATATAATTGTAAAACAAATATTGAATTCCTTTGATACAATCACTGGATGTGTAATCTGGAAGCCAATACTGATTCTTTCCAATACTGTACATGAAGCAATACTGACCATGTGAACAAATGAGAAGTTTCCTTTGATTCCCATAAGAGGATACTGCGAAACAAGCCTAAATACAAAACTTGACCAAGACGAAAAAGGGGCATAACCTTCTAAAAATGCAAGAGTTATGGAACCTGTGCAGGTCATGTCAGTGCAAAAAACAGCTTTAATAAATATCACAAAGATCAATGTTTTACAGAGTTCAAATGAACTTTTTCATAATGGGTATTGGTAAATGACGAGCATTAAAATGAACCAACATTAAGCTGCTTCCAACAACCACTATTAAAAACAAGAGGGTCATGATGACCCTGGATCGCTCACCTGAGTAATATGAGCTACATGTTTCAAATGTCAAACTGATGATTTTTAGAAATTTTTTGGAAGATTTTTCGATGTACAATCAAGTAACCCCTGGGGTGGGGCCAATTTTACCTCGGGGGTCATGATTTGAACAAAGTTTGTAAAAGTCTGCAAGGCAATGTTACATATCAAATATCTAAGATTTAGGCCTTCTGGTTTATTTTTAGCAAATTTATGAAGATTTCCATTTGTACAATCAATCTGACCCTGAGGGGGTCAAGATTTGAACAAATTTTGTACAGGTCCACTAGGCAATGCTACAAGTCAAATATCTAAGCTCTAGGCCTTCTGGTTTATTTTTAGAAAATTTTGAAGATTTTTCTATATACAATCAAGTAACCACATGAGGCGGGGTCAATTTGATCCCGGGGGTCATGATTTGAACAAATTTTGTAGAAGTCTACTAGGCAATGCTACATGTCAAATATCTAAGACCTAGGCCTTCTGGTTTATTTTTAGAAAATTTTTGAAGATTTTCCTATGTAAAATCAAGTGACCCCTGGGGCGGGGTCAATTTTGACCCCGGGGATCATGACTGAACAAATTTTGTAGAGGTCCACTAGGCAATCCTACATGTGAAATATCTAAGCTCTAGGCCTTCTGGTTTATTTTTAGAAATTTTTTGAAGATTTTCCTATGTAAAATCAAGTGACCCCTGGGGCAGGGTCAATTTTCACCCCGGGGGTCATGATTTGAACAAATTTTGTAGAAGTCTACTAGGCAATGCTACATGTCAAATATCTTAAGATCTAGGCCTTCTGGTTTATTTTTATAAAATTTTTGAAAATTTTCCTATGTAAAATCAAGTGACCCCTGGGGCGGGGTCAATTTTGACCCCGGGGGTCATGATTTGAACAAATTGTGTAGAGGTCCACTAGGCAATGCTACATGTCAAATATCTAAGCTCTAGGCATTCTGGTTTATTTTTTAGAAAATTGTTGAAAGATTTTCCTATGTAAAATCAAGTGACCCCTGAGGCAGGTCAATTTTGACCCGGAGGGTCATTATTTGAAAACATTTTGTAGAGGTCCACTAGGCAATCCTACATGTGAAATATCTAAGCTCTAGGCCTTCTGGTTTATTTTTAGAAAATTTTTGAAGATTTTCCTATGTAAAATCAAGTGACCCCTGGGGCGGGGTCAATTTTGACCCCAGGTCACAATTTGAATAATTTTAGTAGAGGTCCACTAGGCATTGCTACATGTCAAATATCTAAGCTCTAGGGCTTCTGGATTTTGAGAAGAAGATTTTCCTATGTAAAATCAAGTGACCCCTGGGGCGGGGTCAATTTTGATCCCGGGGTCATGATTTGAAAAAAGTTGATAGAGGTCCACTAGGCAATGCTTTACACCAAATATCTAAGCTCTAGGGCTTCTGGTTTTTGAGAAGAAGATTTTTGAAGTTTTTCCTTTCGGTTGCCATGGCAACCAGAGTTGTGCATAGAATTCAATTCTTTGAAAAAATTTTGTAGAGCTTCACCCAAGGAACATTCCTGTGAAGTTTGGATGAAATTGGCCTAGCGGTTTATGAGGAGATGTCGTTTAAAGTAAAAGTTTACGGACGGACAACGGACGATGGACGAATGACGCCGGACGACGAGTGATCAGAATAGCTCACCCTGAGCCTTTGGTTCTGGTGAGCTAACAACAACAACAAACCCTCAGAAAATCATCGTATTATGAAGCTGCTCCTACTCTGAAACACTACTTTTAAAGATATTGTTCATGTTAACACATCTCAAATTACTGTAAAATGCAGTGTAACAGATCTACAGCTAATTTGGTTTGTAGTCAAAGTAACACATGTGGCAGCCTTCTATCACCTGCTGGTGAACTGCAGATATAAGCTGATTTGCTCTGTTACCGTGACAATCCTCAAGCCGAATCACACCATTAGTCTCACACTACTTAAAGGCTAAAAAAGTAATTTTATTTTGTCTTCTACCTATTTATTTTTTGGAAGGGTATCACTAAATTGTTTAATTTCAGTGTTCAAACTTTGATTTAATGCAGTTATTAGATACAATGCACAGTTTTTGGTTAACATTAAGCAGTTAATGTAAAGCATTTTTCCAATATTTTTTTCTTCTGGGAGGATAAGAAACAAATATTTCTGTATCAGTGCTCTTGAAAGAATATAAGCTTTATTTACAGTGATATGACTGTCAATATTAAATACTGTTATATGAAAGT
Organism: Mercenaria mercenaria; assembly: GCF_021730395.1. NCBI lineage: Eukaryota > Metazoa > Mollusca > Bivalvia > Venerida > Veneridae > Mercenaria > Mercenaria mercenaria. The sequence continues at coordinate 35,130,505 of NC_069363.1, read as the reverse complement.
TGTAATATGTTAACAATATTCAGAAGAACAAATAAAAGTGTTTCTGGACTTAATACAAAATCAGGTTATATGAGTATGGATTTATTTTCATCAAGGTATTATACTTTCCTGCAATAATCTTTTTTTACTGTTGCAACTATACAATTTATGTAACATTAAAATCATATTTATTAAAGAATTACTGCATACTTATTCCAAGATTAAAAATGTCTAAGAATGTCTGTCATTTTTAATTTTTACTTCTTTTTTAACTGAGTTTTTAATGCAGAAAAAAAACTTTAATGACCACATTTAATTGCTACAATTCTACTATTACTCTTCAATGTATTTCTGCATTTTCATATCTTCAGTTAAAAAAAAACAAATGAAAATGTAACAAGCATCCTAAATTTGATTACAGAACAAATAAAAACACACCAAGAGCTAAACCTGTTCATGTGAGAACCAACAGTCAACAGCTGAACATTTCATCACCAAAAGGAGAGGTTGTCATGGTAACAGGAGGGGCTGGGTTTCTAGGGCAACATATTGTCAGTCTGTTACAAACAAAGGCACCTCATGTGAGGGAAATAAGAGTCCTGGACCTCAAACTATACAATAACTTCCTAGGTAATAGATATTCTAACCTGTCTTTAAACAAAATGTATCTTTTATTCATACAAGAGGGTCATGATGACCCTAAATTGCTCACCTGAGTAATATGAGCCACACGATTCAAATGACAAACTTATCCTAAAATATAAAGAAAGAAGGTCAGTAAGTCACATTCATGGTCACTGAAAGTCAGTTATAAGATCTGTGTGCTTAACTGCACATGTCATCCAAAATTCAAGGTTGTATCTTAAAAAATAAGAACATAGGTCAGTAGGTCAAGGTCACAGTCAGGTGACCCCTAATCACTTGGGTCATCAGGTAATTATAGTTAAACAGTCTAGGAACTATGATCTAATAATTTTTAAGTGCTTTTTCCTATATAACCCATATAACAAGTGACCCCCATGGCGGGGCCTCTTTTCATCCCAGGGAAATAATTTGAACAATCTTGTAAGAGATCCACTATGCAATGCTGCACACCAAATATCAAAGGCCTAGGCCTTGAACTTCAGGACAAGAAGATTTTTTAATTAAAAATAAAAACTTGAGCCCCCCCCCCAACTCCCACCCGGGACAGGGCCTCTTTTTACCCCAGGGTAATAATTTGAACAATTTTGGTAGAGGACCACAAGGCAATGCAAAATACCAAATATCAAAAGCCTCAGCCAAGAAGATTTTTTTTAAAATTTCCTATATAAGTCTATGTAAAACTTGAGACCCCTGGGGCAGGACCTCTTTTCACTCCAGGGTAATGATTTGAACAATATTGGTAGAGGACAAGGCAATGCTACATACCAAATGTCAAAGGCCTAGGTCTTATGGTTTTAGACAAGAAGATTTTTAAAGTTTTTTCCTATATAAGTCTATGCAAAACTTAGGATTCCCCCGTCCCCCGGGGCGAGGCCTCTTTTCACCCCACGGGCAAAATTTGAACAATTTTCATAGAGGACCATTAGATGATGTCACATGCCAATATCAAGGCTCTAGGCCTTGCAGTTCTGGACAAGAAGATTTTTAAAGTTTTTCCTTTCGGTTGCCATGGCAACCAGAGTTCTGCATGGAATTCAATTCTTTGAATAATGTTGGAAGGGGACCATCTAAGGATCAATCCTGTGAAGTTTGGTGTAAATATGCCCAGTGGTTTTCAAGAAGAAGATTTTTATAGAACTTGTTGACGAACAGACGAAAGGACGATGGACATTCAATTTGAGCAGTCACAAAAGCTCACCATGAGCCTTTGGCTCAGGTGAGCTAATAAAACTAATGGACATCATGGACCAAATTTTAGGTGATGAGAAAGAACTACTGGCCTAGGAAAAAAAACAAGCCACCTTTGACTAGATTTATTAATTTAAAGGCAGGTTACTACTGGAGTCAGTTTGAAACTGGAAAGTTTCAGCCGACTTGCTGTTTAGGGCAAGTGACTGCTTTATACATATGGCTGCTATAGGAAATTCAATGTGTTCAGTTACTGTATGATGCTATGATAATATTAAAGTAGGTCTAAGTAACACTATTGCTGCTTGGTGTCATACTACTCTACGAACAGATTCTTTTACAACGTTTTATACAAACAGGTCACAGTGACAGAAAGCCAATTTCATCTGTAATAGGAAGTGTGACAGATCTCAGTATTCTAGCAGAAGCCTTAAAGGGTGTTGATAGTGTGTATCATATAGCAGGGAAAATCAGCTATGGTACATTTCCTGACTTCAAGGGAATGTACAACATCAATGTTGAAGGTAAAACAATACATTATTAGGTAAATGCATCATATCATTGTAGTATGAAATGTAGACACAATGCTCCAGATCAGTTCTACCCTTCATATGTTGAAGGTCCAGTTGTAATGGTTGAATAATTTTCAGGAGCCATTACAGGCAAAATGTAAGGCATGTGTGGGCACATTACACACTATAGTAAAATCATAAACATTTCATATTATATATTGTCAGTAGTCATGGATACCTCACAAGAAAAATTCAAACCATGGCTGAAAGGCAAACTCTACCTGAATCAAATAAACTGAGGATAAGTTGAACCGTAAAGCATTAAAAAAGTATACTTAACTATAACAAAATATTTTACTGTTCTTCATATACTTTCAGTCTGTTATCAACTACAACTATGGCATGCTATCTCTTTAGGTTGTCTTTATCAGCCAGAAACTTCAAGATGTAACTGAATCTTTTTGAAAAATGAGATTTTGCCCCAGTAAATGTCACATGACCTTAAAGTTCTGAGCAGCCATTAAGAAAGTGTTTTACTAAATAGTATTTATATACCGAACTTTAAACATGTCAATAGCACAAACTCTGGACCAGACATTTATATCATAAGTCGCGTAATAATCTGACAGTATATCGGGTAAGAAGCAGCATTTGAAAAGACCTACCAACAATTTGTCTTACACAACCAAACTTTCCCTACATATTTAAAGCAACCTTGATCATCAATTTGAAGTTTTTCATGTTTCAGGTACTGCCAACCTTATAAAGGCCTGCCTCCTAAATGATGTCAAAAGATTCATTTACTGCAGTACTGTGGATGTTGTCATTGGATATGATGACATCATAGATGGAAATGAGGCTAACACAGCGCCACCTACAGAATTTTTATTTCCAGGCTATCCAGAGACAAAATATAAAGCAGAGTGCCTAGTTCTGAAAGCTAATGGTACTCCAACACAAAATGGTAACAGTTTTGAATACATTTTAATTTTCAAATTCAGCTTAAAGTATTACTAAAACTGCTCCTTTGAAAAGAATATAAGCTGTGTTTTCTACCATCAATTTATTTGATAACAAGATCAAATATTTACCAAAAGAAGTTCACTATCAGTGATCTCAACTGAAAATGTGTGTGTGTGTGTGTGTATGTGTGTGTGTGCGTGTGTGTGTGTTTTTATCTTATACAACTAAATTTGCCATTAGAATTGATAATACTTTCTGAGTTTATTTCATTGGGTTTCACAAACCTTTTTGCAAGTATTACCATTATGTTAGTCTGTTAACTTAACAATATTCTTGGTTTCCAAACAGTTAGGCTAGACAAACTGTGTATAGAATTAACAAGTTGACCCTAAATTTGAACCCCAATCCCAAAGTATTTATGTTCATCTTGAAAGAAAATGAAAAAAGGATGATGTAAAAAGCTGATTTCAAGGATATTTTGACAACATTTGTTAAAATTCATACTTTGGTGTCTGTTTTATAGCTGTATTTCACACTTTGGAAAAACTATCTATCCTATTATTACAAGATTGGGGGGTGGTAAAGTAACCCTAATCACATGTATTTTTTAGTTTGGCCTTATTAAAAAATAACCATGACTTGGAGGTGGAGAGTCAACCATCACAAAGAAAATACAACTTGCTAGGGAATCAAACCTATGACCTCTTAATGAGTCTTCTACTCAAATTATTCAGCAAATTTGCAAATTAATGTCATGGGTATATTTACAGGAAGTCTGTTACAGACAATGTCATTGAGAGCTAATGTTATGTATGGAGAGGGAGATCCGTACTATATTACCAATGGTCTACGGAATGCACGAGATTCCAATGGTACATTATACCAAGTTGGTAATGGCACAGCACTGTTTCAGCCAGTCTATGTGGGGAATACTGCCTGGGCTTTCATTTGTGCTGGTAGGTATTAGGTCTAAAGCTGTTTTTGATCAGTACAAGTATTACATTAACTTGTGTTTGTCACTTAACAAAAAATCCACGTTTAAAGAACAAGCATAACTGACTCAGGTATAGCAAATAACAGAGTTAGTATACATATATCACAAAATCCTACCGGACTATCTATGATATTACTTTTACATGTAGTATTTCTTTTCCAGATAAAGAATTGACTGGGAACTCAAAACTCGGTGGCAAGTTCTACTTCATACCAGATGACACTCCTCAACAGAACACATTTGAATTCATGGAACCATTCTTAGAGGTCAGAGGTTACAGACTGTCCTCAATTAAATTTCCTTTCAGACTGGTTTATATTTTCTTGCTTTTCTCAGAATTAGTTGTGAAAGCATTATCTCCCTTGATCAAGATAAATCTTCCAGCAGAATCCTACAGTGTGAAGTATATCAATATGACCTTGACCTTTAGTAGCATGAGAGCCAGACAAGAGCTTGGTTTCAAACCAATTTTCTCACCGGAGGAAGCCAAACAGAGAAGTTTACTGTATTACAAACATATGGAGCTATAGGCAGAATACAAAGCACTGTCAATACTCAACTGCAGTCAGTTTATCATATAAACAATGGAACAGCAGACTTACAGAACATTGAAACTTTGTGCTAAGTGAATGATTTGTTCTTTATAATGGGCTACCTGTGGTGACTATAAATAATCTTTAATAATAAATACAAATCCGTACTTTTATTCCCTGTAAAATCCAAAAATGAGTAATATTACAAGAGAATAACTTAATATATAGTATATACATTTCTACAGCACAATGGGAGGGGTTTTATCTGCCTTGAAACCTAAATGGGACGGGTTAAGTCCACCTTGAAATTTCAGCAGGAGTGGTTTTGCCTGCCTTGAAATTTTAATGAGAGGGGTTTTGTCCTACCCATTAAACTGTTGATGTTTTGTCCCCTTCATCAGGAAACAGCGGGAGGGGTTTTGTCTGGCTCCCATTTAAGTGATACTGTCCCTTTTTTATGCAACTTGTACACTAAATTCCTTTCAAAATTTATAAAAACTTGGAGAAAAATTGCCTTTGGAATTAATGATGTATGCAAAGTGTCACAGAATAGTACAAAAACAGGGATGTAAAGGAGTAAAACATAAGACACTTTTGACAAAAATGAAAACCCTGCTTTTTCCAAATATTCATAATTGGTTTCAGTTCTTTTGTTATATTTCAATATCAGTTTTACATCATTTATCAACCTTATCAACCTCAGTGAAAATAAAGCTATTCAGAAATGAGATAACTTACCTGACCATTGTTTAGTTTTGTTAAGATGTCCTTGACCTTGGTGTATTGCAAAAGGTCACTAACAGGAAGGTCAACTATGTGATTGCTTTTGGAAATATAATCAAATATCACAGCTTTTAGGTCACACACCACAGATGTCTGAAACAGATTAAAGCATGTTATACATGATTCAAAGTGTTACGTAAGCAATTTAAAATGAATTCAGTATAATAGAATACAGGACTGTCAAAAAAATGTGCAAAAAAAGCAGTCTTCAATACTATTTTTAGTACAACAGTACTAAATACGTATGGTCTAGTCACTTTCCTATAACCAAACCAGAAATGCTTTCATTGAAAATGCATGTCCCTAGAATGGCACAGCGCGCTGACACAGGATTAAGGTTAGTGTGAGAGCTAGTGCCCTTTGTCAATAACCTTGATCTTGGAGGTACAGACTGTCAAGTGAAAGACCTCCTCCTTATTCTTTGTTTCAATGAAATCCCTTGAATCATTTAAAACAGAGTTTAATACTGACAGACAAACTTACAGAGAGGTATGATGCCTCACTCAGGGGGATATGATTGTATATAAGCATGCATGTTTATGTAATACAATAAATTCCTCTAAAGAATGTTAAGTACTTGTATAAGAAAAGTTGTTCTGGTATCAAGGTCATCTGTTTGGTGTATCTTGCAGACCGTAGAGGCAACTTTCTGTAACTACAACCCTTTGAGAACAAATCATTAGATATTCAAATGCAACACTACATGGAAAGTTGAATGTGGCAACATACTTAGAAAGGCTAAAGTAAACATCAAGCAAATCTGATTTCCTCACACTAAAGACAGAACACCACAGACATGATGTATACTGGTGCTATACAGGACTCCTTTGTATGAATAACAGCAGTATTATAAAACCTGCATCAACTAACAATAAAATTAACCTTAGATGTAATACCAGATGTAGAATCTTGTCTATGTTATTTCAGTAATATTTACCTCAGATGTGATACCGGATGTGGATTCTTGTCTATGTTGTTTCAGTAATATTAACCTCAGATGTGATACCAGATGTGGATTCATGTCTATGTTGTTTCAGTAATATTTACCTCAGATGTGATACCAGATGTGGTTTCTTGTGTAAGTTGCTTCAGTAATATTTACCTAAGATGTGATACCAGATGTGGATTCATGTCTATGTTGTTTCAGTAATATTTACCTCAGATGTGATACCAGATGTGGATTCTTGTCTAGGTTGTTTCAGTAATATTTACCTCAGATGTGATACCAGATGTGGATTCTTGTCTATGTTGTTTCAGTAATATTTACCTCAGATGTGATACCAGATGTGGATTCTTGTCTATGTTGTTTCAGTAATATTTACCTCAGATGTGATACCGGATGTGGATTCTTGTCTATGTTGTTTCAGTAATATTTACCTCAGATGTGATACCGAATGAGGTTTCTTGTCTAAGCTGTTTCAGTAATATTTACGTAAAGTTGTGATACCGGATGTGGATTCTTGTCTACACTGTTTCAGTAATATTTACCTCAGATGTGATACCGGATGTGGATTCTTGTCTACTCTGTTTCAGTAATATTTACCTCAGATGTGATACCGGATGTGGATTCTTGTCTATGTTGTTTCAGTAATATTAACCTCAGATGTGATACCAGATGTGGATTCTTGTCTACTCTGTTTCAGTAATTATGTCTCCCACCACACAGTGATGAGGGAGACATATCGATTTACTCCTGTCTGTGTGTGTGTCTGTGTGTGTGTGTCTGCGCGTGTGTGTCTGTCTGTCTGTCTATCACAAATCTTGTCCGCACTCTTAAGTTGTACATTTCTCATCCGATCTTCACCAAACTTGAACAAAATGTGTTTGACCATAAAACCTTGGCCAAGTTTGATAACTAGCCAAATCGGTCCAGGCACTTTGGAATTATGGCCCTTGAATAACTGAAAATTGGCCTTTTTACTCTTGTCGGCGCTCTTAGTCGAACATTTCTTATCCAATCTTCACCAAACTTGAACCAAATGTTTTTGTCCATAACTCCTCGGCCAAGTTCATTAAATAGCCAAATCACCTGACGCATTTCAGAATTATGGCCCTTGAATTACCAAAAATAAGCCTTTTTACTCTTCAAAGGTATATTTGTAGTGAGTAAACAGTTTATATAAAGACTGACTTGCTATTTAGATGATTAGGCAGTTGTGGGAGACATACGCTTTTCTCAAAAGCAGCTCTAATATTTTCCTCAGATGTGATACTAAATGTGGATTCTTGTCTATGCTGTTTCAGTACTATTTACCTCAGATGTGATACCTGATGTCTATTTTGTTTCAGTAATATTTACCTCAGATGTGATACCAGATGTTGATTCTTGTCTACGTTGTTTAAGTGCCTGCTGCACCTTGTATGGCAGTTGGAATGGTCTGTCATAACGCTGACTATATAGTCTTGGTAACTCACACATTCTGAACACCTGAAACTGTGGGTCAGTAATCTTCTCTGATGCTCAAGTTAAGGACTGGTAAAATATATAAACTTGTATGACAGAACCTGGAACACAAAACTTCTTTTAAAGGTGTCTATTCCTTAATTAATATGATAGCCCCTGCATGCTGTAACTTCTTCTGAAGGTACCTTATCCCTTAATAAATATCACAGACCCCTGCAAACAGTAATTTCTTCTAGAGATACCCTGTTACTTAATTAGTATAAAAGACCTCTGTGCACACTAACTTCTTCAAAAGGTGCCTCATTCCTCTTTTTTTTTAGTATGACAGGTCTATGCACAGAATGACATCTTCTTCTTCAATTAAGTATGATAGACCTCTGCACAGAATAACATCTTCTTCTTCAATTAAGTATGATAGACCTCTGCACAGAATAACATCTTCTACAGATGCTATGTTCTTTAATTAGTATGACAGACCCCTGCAAACAATAATTTCTGCTAAAGGTGCCCTTTCCTTATAATTAGTACATTTACTCTTCAATTAGCATGACAGAACCTGGAGTACCATCACTTCCCTTAACAGTATCTGTACTCCTAAATAAGTATGACAGAACCATGAATAACATTAATTACTTCCCATGAACAATCAGTACTTCTACAGCTAAATAAACATGACCCAAACCTTGAATGTTATTACCCAGTACTTTCCTTAACACAGTACATCTACACCTAAATAAGCATCACTATTACCATCGCTATGTATGACAGAACCCTCCCTATTATCTACATATATCTCAAGTTCTAAAATAGCAAAACAACTCTGCACAACATATTACTTCCAATTTACTAGTGCGCCCATTCCTTAAATAGAATGATTATCACAGAATCCATTTCATGGCATTGCCATTTTAATAACAAAATTTTCAATTTTGAAACACAAGACTGAAATTCAGGATTTTGTTTATGTTTACTTCTGAAAAGATAACAGTTGGGTAAACATCTATTGAAGAATTCTTTCACCAGTAGGATCTAGACAATAAGATAATTTTTTCCGATTACTCTTGATAACATAGGAAAAACCTGAGACTTTTCTCAGATATTTTCTGGCAAAAACAACATCTGAAGGAAATTGTGTGTAAACAGGATGCAAACTTTTTATATGATTTCAGTGTTACTGTAAGTTCAAAGCAATTGTTGTTTTGTTTATTTTGTAGTCTTCATTTGTGACCAGAGCAGATCAAGACCATGGTCTGCACAGTTTGCTATTCAGTCAGTAAATTTTCTGAGAACATCCCTTTATATAAGAAGTGGAACTGCCAAAATTGATTGATGGACCAGTTCATTTTAGAAATTTAGCAGAGTAAAGGTTAAAACTGTTTTGAACTATTAGAAGTAGTATTCAGAGATTTTATTTGACATTTTTGCTTAAATTTTGGCAAGTTTTAGATGTTCACAGGAGATTACAGAACTGACAATGATATATTTAGAAACAACTGGAACTGTTTCATAAAAGTAAACAGATGAAATCAGAATTTTATCTTTATGCACAACAATGCAGATTAATCATTTGTTAAACACCACAACAGTTGCAAAATTGTGCACATTATCAGATTCAGAAAAAGGTGCTAACTACTTGTGCAATACAGTGATAATCTAAAATACAAAATGTAAAACATTAAATTTTTCTTATTTCATACTTTTATTTACAAAATTAATGTTTCAAAAATTTCCCTAGTTTACAACATTAACACAACGTGAGCAAATGATTGAAAATATCATTTTCTTCCCAAACACACACTCAACAATTTCTTATTAGAAATACAGCACTAAAATCTAAGAACAAAAATGGCTGTGAAAATTAACTTTCAAATGCTGTCTGTACTTTATTTGTTTTTTGTTGGATCAGAATGCAGGGGAATTAATCATATAGAAAAAAAAGTAAACATTTTAGAACAGAAATTTGGGATTCAGACATATGAAAATACGTTGATGAAACAAGAAATAAATAATTTAAAAACCACAGTAAGGGAGATAGCGGAGAATATCACAGATTGGAATATAACTGACAAGACTAACAGAAATAGTGATTGTGACGATAAAACAGTGGATATGTCTGAGGTAAACCAGAAACTCAGTGATGTGGTACAAGTAACAAAGTCCTTGTTGTATGCTTTCAATGCTGAAAAACAAGAACGTATCAAAGTTACTGCAGAGCTTGAAACTCTGAGAAAAACAGAACAGGATGCTAAAACTGAAGTAAAGACACTTAAAGAAAATCTGGAAGTTATTCAAGAGAACCTGAAAACACAGGAAGACATGCACAGAGAAGAAATGGAGCAAATGCAAAAGAAAATAGATGATATAACAGCTTATAAAGAAACAATGGAAGAGTTGCTTATTGAACAAAAGGTTTTAAATAATGAAAAGTCAATTTCTAAACTTGCAATTGAGTGTGACAGAGCTGTCAACACAATGGAAACAAAATATGAATCTGTTGTTACAAGTATTACAGGAGTAGCCGAGAGCTTGAAATTGCAACAGATCGCATTTTCTGCCAGGCTCGCTTCCCACATTGAAAACCTGGACCCGTGGCAAACCGCTGTGTTTAATCAAGTTATAACTAACACAGGAAATGCATATTCTGGACAGACTGGAATCTTCACTTCTCCGGTACCTGGTGTTTACGTGTTCTACACACACATTTTGGCAAGTGATCGCAACCTAGAAATGTGTTTGCAAAGAAATGGTCGCAATGTGTTATGGCTGTATGTTAATGGGAAAGGACATGGAGGTGACAGTAACATGATCGTGTTACACCTTAATAAAGGCGATGAAATTAAGGTAGTCAAACATGGACCATATGGAAGTCGGCCATTCTATGTGCATCATGTATGGAGTACATTCTCTGGCTATATACTTTATCCAACAACTGGGTGAAAACAAAAACAAACATATTCTGACACTGTATAGAAAATACCAAATTTTACTGCATAAACTGACATGGTGACTCTTTTATACTATCATACTATGTGTCAAAGACAATACACAAGAATGTAATTTTCTATTATTCATTTACAACCATTCTGTCAAAAGCAAAATGATTATAGATACAAGCTACAATGTATAAATATGTACAAAACACAGCTTTTCATAACATTAAAGAATTGCTGAGTGGCTGAGTGATACTTAATTTTTGATTTGTAAAATTTATGACTATATCTAATAGGCTATATAATTTACTACAATCCCCAAGACAAAATTAATCATTTAAAAAAAAACAGAGCTATCTCATAACAATAAGCAAAACATTCTGAAGCCCTTCAAAGTTACACTAGCTTACATACAAAATCTTCAGCAGAATTTTTTAAGTTGAAAAAGGGACATAATTTTGCCAAAATGTAAGCAAGGTCTATGAAATATGCCATCTGAAATGATCTCATGATGACAAAATTATGTACAGAATCTGAAAACATTTGGTCCATTAGTTCCTTAGAAACATGCTCTAATGCTACACTTTCATAATTGTAAGTTAAGAAGGGGCATAATTTCAACAAAATAAAAAGAGGTAACCTCATGTTGCAAAATAAAAGTTTGAAGTTTGAAAAACCAATAGCCAATCAGTTTTAGAAGAACCTGTTTTCACACAAAACTTCCTTGACATAGACGCTAGTACAAGCACTGACAAAAAGGGTGACAACAGTAGCTCTATTACAATACTGTTTTGATAAGCCCAATAAACATGGTAGATCAAAGAAGTATAAAATACACAGAATGGCAACTGGCTGTAATCTCGCGTGAGCTCGTGTCAGAGCGTGATTCGGCGTTATCTTACTAAAAACAAACATCGGCGAGCATGGAGTTACAATTTGTACCTTTAAAACTACATTTAAAATACATGTTAGCTTCTAAAACAAAATTAGTTTAATGTGAAATGGTCTTAAGACACGAAGTACACGTTTTTTTTTGTCATCGAAAGAAGCGTGGTCATACGGTGATAATTATTTTACCGATGAATAATTGCTTTCGCATACAAAATGGCGCGTGGAGAAAGCGCCACTTTCGGTAAACGAGATCTCGTTTTTTTGTCACGGGAGGTTGGCGAGATTTGCTCTATATGCCTTTCAAGTTGCCAATCTATTTATTTTTATAGCTCTTTGGGTAGATCTACTTAATATTCATCCTCAAAAATACCAGACAGAAAACTACAGAGAAAGACACTGTTTTTTTCAAGTGGCCTGAAGGACCACAAACTTTCTAAAATCCAGCAGTTCCCAAAAATCAATATCCACTATAAAATTTAATGACACCAACAGTTTTAACTTTCAAAACCTCTGGTATAAAAAGATTATATAAAAGTTTTACTGTTCAAAGACTTTGAACTTTACGGAAATGACAACCGTAAGCTAATTAGCTTTTTGTCCAATTCCCTTAACACATTTGCTGTGTATTATTCATGTAATGACTTATAAATAGAATATGTTTAAACCAAAGACTCTGAAACGATAATTATTGAAAACTGTGTTCTAAAATCTAGGGGCATTCATTTAGCTAGAGTGAAGAAAAAGTAACTTAAAATATAACAAGAACTGTCTATAAGACAGCGCACTCCAACATTCCTCATCTTCAAAATCAAACAAGGGCCATAACTTGACAAGACACTAATGTAGCTGAGTTAACTTATCATTATAATTTATTCTAATAATTTCGACAACTTGCATGCAAAACTTCAACCAAATTTTGAAGATTTTATCTAGCTTGGTTACTTCAGTAGTTTTTGATGACTTAGAAACATTGTATAAAATTTCAATCCAATATATGTAAAGGTTACTTAGATAAACAAGAGTGCCAGACTGTCACAAAATAAGCCTGTCTAAATAATTCAAGGGCCATAATCCAAGAGTGCCTTGGGCGATTTGGCTTGTTATCAAACAAGATATTATGCCCGCAAACATTGTTAGCAAGTTAGGTGAAGATCTGATGAAAACTGTTCGACTTAAGAGAGCGGACAGGCTAAATTCGCAGTTTTTCAAGTAATTCAAGGGCCATAATCCAAGAGTCCCTGGGGCGATTTGGCTGGTTATTGAAACTGGTTGAGAAATTATGCCAACAAACATTGTCAGCAAGTTTGGTGAAGATCAGATGAGAACTGTTTGACTTAGAGAGCGAACATGCTTTTGGATGCCGAATGCCACCCGCCCGCCACAGGTGTTCACATCATACGTCCCGCTATTTCAGGGATGGGCATATAAAAATTGCATGTGTAACTTACACAAATGACTACACCAACTACTGCGATGAGTAGAATAGCTGTCATAATTCTTTAAATAATTCAGCTGAAAAAACACAAACACACAAACATCTGTTTGCAGCATGTTTATCAGAGCAACTGAAAAACCAAGTCAACTTCAAATTTTCAACACAAAGGGAGCTGCCACCATTTTGTGTATAATATCAAAGCTGAAACTGCTGGCCATACTTTCGATTCTGACATTGTAAACTGCCTTTCCAGATCACATAAATGAATTACTTGAAAAAAGTAATGATTCAGTTTTTATAGAGATTGTATTTATTTCAGATAAAAACAAAATGAGATTGAGCAATTGGTCAGACATAAATAACTTAATAAGTCATTATGACTTGAGTATTGCAGATCTTCCTTGCAACACATTTTCAGATGATTTTTTTTCCTTAAGGCAATTTCATTAAGATGCATTGACAATGGATTAAAATTTAAGTAATCTGTAATGTTCTAGAGTTACTGAAAAAGTGAACTTGTCATAAATTCATGATCACAGCACATGTACAATCATCATATCACACAGCAGAACAATCATGTACTTTTCAGAAAATCTTAGTTACTTTCTGTCTTTGATAACTGCAATTACTTTCAGATAATGTATGTTAAAAATTCTTAGTAGATGAGCAAATTTTAGTTGATTTTATATTGACAACCTGTGAATCTTAGGAGTTTAGCATAACCGCCAGCTTTCAGGATTTACTGGCCCACCTGAAAATACTGTCCTGCGGTCAGCAGACCATCGTTAGTGTCATTCAATGATCTCTTTTTTTTTCAGTTATTGAACATGGTCATTTCAACATGATTTATTGTTCATAGCAACATTTTAGGTATACCAATTTTTCTATTAATACTCGTGAACATAAAATAATCTGTTCTAATTCTAGTTTTAAACTTTCAACTCTTATCTTGTCAAGTTTCATTCAAGCACTAATGAAATAAAGGATACTGTGAATATTTGCCACAACTTCTTTTTTGTCTCTAAAGATCTTTAACTTCCCCTTGACTTGTATCAGATCACCGAGACTATAGCCTTCCGTGGTTTCGGCAGTATACATCTGTATCTCATTCACCTTCTGTCTTAACAATACTGGAAGACCATCTAAAGTTGAGACAGGAGCTGAAACATTATAACATGATATGATATTGTAAAATCACTTTAAATTAATGCATATTTATAGCATGTCAAGGGGGCCTCCTTGGCCAAGTGTTAAGGTCTCTGACTTCAAATCACTTGCCCCTCATCAATGTGGGTTCAAGCCTCACTCTGGGTATAGAATTCTTCATGTGAGGAAGCCATCCAGCTGGCTTACAGAAAGTCGGTGATTCTACCCAGGTGGTCACCCATAATGAAATAGTGCAGGGAGGGGCACCTAACATCTTCCCTCCACCATCAAAAACTAGAAAATCACCATGACCTACACTGCGACTTTAAATCTGACAAAAAAGCAAAACAGCAGGTCAAAACTGGAGGCTGGAGAAATGAAAACCTTCTTCACTTCCATTTCAGTTCTTGCACATGCAACATATTGCAAGCTTGGGCAAGTCACTCCCACTCGCTCCACGTGTACTTGCATATTTGCAAGTATGCAAGTTTACATTCAACCTACAGGGAGCCTCTGAGCCTCAACCCAACAGTGGTGATGTTGTAATTATTACAGTAACTGTTGCAAGGGAGACAACTAAGCTCTGTTATTACCTGTATGACTGTAAAAGTTGTCCTTCCAGCAACAACACAGTATAACACCAGTTCCATCATCAACTGAAAGAGATTAAATGAGCCGTGCCATGAGAAAACCAACATAGTAGGTTTGCGACCAGCATGGATCCAGACCAGCCTGCGCATCCGCGCAGTCTGGTCAGGCTCCATGCTGTTCGCTTTTAAAGCCTATTGGAATTGGAGAAACTGTTAGCGAACAGCATGGATCCTGACCAGACTGCGCGGATGCGCAGGCTGGTCTGGATCCATGCTGGTCGCAAAGCCACTATGTTGGTTTTCCCATGGCACGGCTCAAATGTCTGATTGAATAACAATCATGTATTGCAGTCTATGTCTATGCTGCTCTTTTAGGTATTTCTCATGCATAATTTGTGGTTTTCAGTTGACTAACTGCAGTACATAAATTCCACAACTCTGCAAGTAAATGACAACTTCAGTACATGAACAACTGGTGAAAGACAAATAATTTTTATAGGTAAACTTTCCTATCGAATCATCAGGTTGATTTAGACTTGGCGTATAATTTTTATTTCGTAATCTGATAAGACAGTAACCTTAGTCCTGCTCAAAAAATCACACTGTTTTTGAACACATACGGATTTTAAAATATTTGCTGCTGATTTCAATCGGTTTGTGGTATTGTTTGTAAATATCTAAGTGAAATAAAAATAATAATGAAAATTTATATTATTTCTAATATAATCTCTGATTTACATACCTGCATAAATGAAACATTTTGAGTTTTCTACTTTTTTCACGACCACTCCTAGAACATCCACCTTGTAAATGGGGTGATTCTTGAACGAAAAAGCACCTGTTGAATATAAATATAATGGAACATAACTGTATGCAAATAACAAAACTTACACTATATAATGCAAGGAATACAATAATACAACTTGCCATTCCATAGGTTGTCTCATATGTAACTTGCACCTATAAATACATATAGATATAATTACCCAAACGACAAAGTCTTTTTTGCACAAATGGGCCAATAGCTCGTTTGGCAAACCAGAGAGCAAAACTGGCCGTAAGTCACCCATAAGATTAAACCAAGCCATGTATAGTGAAGCAGAGTGGTCTACCAGTCTGAAGGAGTTCATGCCAAGATGCCAAAGACATAGCCTGGCTCAGGTGAGCTTCAAGTAATGTCAGATACATGTTATTTTCCTATGAATCAAATACAAACTGAGAAGATAATGTAGGCAGAAACTTCACCTGTATAATATGGATACTCTTCCATTTCTAGAATGTCCTCAATGTACATCTTGTTATACACGTTGAAGTGGTAGTCCAAACCCCATAGCTTTGGTGGATAAAACTCCAAACTACTGTCATCTGTAAAGGACCCGGGGCAAGCCATCCTGAAAATGTACTTATAATTTTCAAATTTCTGTGTGTTATGAAATGGATCACTATATATAAATAACATTTCTTATAAATAACATTTACCATCCCAACATACTAACTGACAGTTCCAGCTGCAGTTTCTAAATAATTAATGGTCAATAACTCTAATGTTAATGAGTTAGATCCTGACTATATTTGCTGAAAAGCATCAAGTCTTAATACAACAAGAGCTGTCCGTACGTTAGCCAAAGCTCTACTATTCGAATTGTTGTCCTAGAAGCAGGAATATTACCCTTTTAAAATGTTAAAATATCTATAGTTTCATGCAATCCAGTATCTGCATTAGTTTTGGAGGTAACTTGCACGCACACTTTTACCAGGATTTTCTAAGCCTAAAAGGGGGCATAATTTGGTCAAAATGCATGTCAGAGTTATGTGACTTGATGCTATCACCTAGGTTTATGATCCCATAGACACATGTGAAGTTTCAATTAAATATTTGTATTAGTTTTGGCGACAGTAACTTGCATGCAAAACTTTAACAATGTTAAAACGTTTAACCAGGATTTTCTAAGTTCAAAAGGGGGCATAATTTGGCAAAATGCATGTCAGAGTTATGGGACTTGATGCTATCACCTATTTTTATAACCCCAAAGACACATGTGAAGTTTCAATTCAATATCTGCATAAGCTTTGGTGATAGTAACTTGCATGCTAAATTTTAACCAGGATTTTATTAGTCCAAAAGTGGGCATAATTTGGCCAAAATACATCAGAGTTATGGGACTTGACCCAGTGAGGTTTGTAATTGACCTACAAAAAGAAAAAATAAGTGCAAATGCAAAACTTTAACCAGCTAGAGAACATGGTGTACTTAATGTTTTAGGGGGAAGACTTCGGTGCGAAAAATGTGTGGGATTTATTCAGATAGATAAAAACTACCGTTTTTACAACGTTGCTCACTTGTTGTGCGTAAACGGTTTGCAACTGGGCTTTGAAGTAAGATTTTTCTGAAAAGGTATTCACATGCCCAAAAGACAGCCAACCATTTCTAAAGAAATTTTTTTTTTTAAAAATACAGACCTGGAAGCAAGGCACATGTCAAAATGCCCATAAAGACCTTTCTAATGGCTCACTATCACAGGAGAATTTTTTTTTCAAAATCACCTTTTGGCATTTTTTTTCTAAGAAAACATTATAATTGTAATATATTTACGTGTATATGGCTCATGGACCCATACTGTATCCTAGGTACGTTATTGCCACCTGTGTGCCAACGATGGGTCATCTCATTCACATGAAAATTACTTAAATGAAGTATCACTATTCAGTTGTTTTTCGTCTGATATTTTGATATCTTGAAACACACATAATTAGATATACATGTTTCGATTTATGGAAGGCCGTACATGCCATAACGTTTATAATATAAGTCTAGGTGGTCTCTAACCAACTCACCATCTACTTACGTCATCAACCAACTGCCAACAGTCTGTTCAACCATGCAGTCGGCATTAAAACTCCCGCATTGAGTGTACGCACGCATTTAATGTACACTATCAAACCTATGTTAAATCCACTGGCACCAGACCAGAAAGAAAATGCCTCTGTACATGTTATACCCTACCCCTAGGTATTCTATAAGAACCATGGTCATGAACAGGAAAGTGCACTAACCCATTTCAGTCGTAAATTTCTCACCTAAATCGCTAAGTTCGGTGAATAGGTACTCAGCATATTGATCAAGCGTTAATTCAGGGTTCTCACTTGCAACTTCCAAGTTGCAGTCCTGGGACTCCCAAAGCTGAAAAAGTTGCAGTCCCAACTAGACTGACGGCCAGACTTTAACGTTTCGTCAAAACACAGGCCTCTATAAGTGTAAACCAACAGACATTTTGTAATCACAATTCTTCATTGTTAAGGTGAGATAAAAGGTAAAGACTAAATAGGTGAAAAATGCAATCAAAATTGAATGTGGGACAAAATCACCCCTGGACAAACTCACCCCCCCCCCCCCCTCTGCTGTTTCTGATCTACCTTGACATAATCCCCCTACTTTTATTTTAATACTTATTAAGAGCAATGCATTAAAACATTTGGTCTAAAATACAACAAGAATATACAGTATGTCTATGATCAACATAATGCTTCTTCAGTAACATCAGCAATTTTGCAGAAAAAATAATCACGTTAAGACCACAGCGACAACATCTTAAAATTACTCAGACATTCATAATTAAGCCTAATTATCACTTTTTCTAAAAATTTCTTTAATTCTGCCTGGTAATTATTATGTGAGAAAACAATCGGAGTTACTTCAAACGCTTCGTAATCCGTTGTTTACAATCAAAGGTTGTCACCTATGCATATGCAATCACGCGGACAATCACATGTAATTGAGTTCATCATACATATGCCGCCTGTCTCGCGTGTGTAGTGGAAACGGGCAATGCGATCGGTGACAAGCGAGTAACTCCGCCCACATATTTTGCTCTCAAGTCAAATGTTGTGTATTCATAGGTTTATGTAATCAATTAATTTTCCTGGTTTTAATGCCTGCGTCCCACTGCAGAAACGTGCATCTGGGGACTCCCAAGCTGCAATAAACACGCGTATACCGGGACCATTTATGAGTACAGGGACGCCGATTTCGGCGTTTCTGAGAACCCTGTAATTTATCTTCCATCATGCATCAGTCACATTGTATCAATATTTCATATTGCAGAGATACTCTACATATTTTATGCTTTCATTAACGTTACAGAAAAAACTTGCGTGAACTCCCCTAATGCACATCCGGTCTAGAGGTCACAGCAGTGTGCACATGTTAGGCGAAATGTAAACAAACAAAATCAGAATGCAAAAAAATCACAGTTTAACAATAAAACTCGAAATGATGAATGAAATTCATCTTACATATGATTTTGAATTTGAAGACATACATTGGTATACATCTGTACCGTTTATTTAAGTCATATTGCACATTTATGCTGCATATTCACATATTAGCAAACACGTATAGTTAAACCACGACTGACATAAATTTTCACATCAGCCAATCAGAATGTGTTTGTAATCTAGACTGGAACTTCACCAGGGAAGTTCAACGAAGTTTTTTGTGTAACGTTGAAAAACTACAAACTACGCGTTGTTTCTCTCAGATAAGAAATATTGAAGAAAAGTGGCCGGTATACAATGGAAGATAAATTACCACTTGTTCAATATCCACAGTACACATTTATTCAAATGCGCGTTTTAAGTATGAAATGCGCGATTGAAATGGGTTAGTATATTTTCCCGTTCACGACCACGGTTCTAATAGAATACATAGGGGTAGGGTATAACATCTATAGAGGCATTTTCTTTCTGGTCTGGTGCCAGTGGTTAAACCTAACCCTGGCAATCTACCAGTTTAGACCCCGGGGGGTTTAATTCTTTAGCCCCATTTCCACAATTTAGTAAAAGGGGGATATTTATATATTTATGACTAACTCGTATATTGCTATCGTCAACTATATTGTGTTGTTATTCATTCCGTAAATTAAAGGACAAGTTTAAATTAAGACAAAGTTGCAAGGAATAATCAGTTTATATCTCAGATAAAAGCTTTTTTTGTTCTGTCTCTGTTATATATACTCCTGGTTTGGACCCCGGGGGCTAAACCAGGAGTATATATTATACACCAAAACATTAGATACATTGGATACTATATTGTCTACCTGTGTTTTGTGTGCATTTTGGCCGTATGTAGTTTAAATAAAAGGCTTTAAATAAAAAGAAGTCAGAAATCATTGAACACATAGCGTAGATTGCTCATACATATATACTCCTGGTTTGGACCCCTGGGGCTAAACCAGGAGTATATATAAGAGGCCATAATATTTGCCAAATATTGTAGATTGCCAGCAGCTTTTACAGAAGTGTTTTTTTGTTTTAAATTTTTACTTCAGCCAATATATATACTCCTGGTTTGGACCCCGGGGGCTAAACCAGGAGTATATATCATAGGTCAAAACATTACATAACTAGATATATATTGTCTACCTGTGTTTTATATATACTTCTAGAGTATGGAGCAAGAATGAATGATGAGAGTAAATTCTTCAGGGGAGGGTATCCCCTGGAATAGTGTTTTCTTAGGGGGTCCATATATAAACAAGAGCACCGCCTTGCGGGTGCTGACGCTCATCTGATTTTTTTTGTATAATAGAAATATTGTCCTACCCATGATTTTCTAAGTCTAAAAAGGGCCATCATTCTTGCAAAAAGCAGGATAGAGTTATGTTTCTTGATGTACAGTGTCCACTTATGATTGTGAAAAACTGTTGCAAGTTTTTAGTTGCAATAGCTTTGATAGTTTATGAGAAAAGTTGCCTTAAACATAATACTCAACCAAGAAAATGATTTTCTAAGTCCAAAAGGGGCAATAATTATTGCAAAAAGCAGGATGGAGTTATGTTGCTTGCTGTACAGAGTCAGCTTATGATGGTGAACAAGTGTTGCAAGTTTCAAAGCAATAGCTTTGATAGTTTAAGAGAAAAAGTTGACCTAAACATAAAACTTAACCAAGAAATCTGATATTTTCTAAGTCCAAAAGGGGCCATAAATCTTGCAAAAAGCAGGATGGAGTTATGTTTCTTGCTGTACAGTGTCAGCTTATGATGGTGAACAAGTGTTGCAAGTTTTAAAGCAATAGCTTTGATAGTTTAGGATAAAAGCTGACCTAAACATAAAACTTAACCAAGAAAACTGATTTTCTAAGTCCAAAAGGGGCAATAATTCTTGCAAAAAGCAAGATGGAGTTATGTGTCTTGATGTACAGGGTCTGCTTATGATGGTGAACAAGTATTCCAAGTTTCAAAGCAATAGCTTTGATAGTTTAGGAGAAAAGCTGACCTAAACATAAAACTTAACCAAGAAATCTGATATTTTCTAAGTACAAAAGGGGCCATAAATCTTGCAAAAAGCAAGATGGAGTTATGTTTCTTGCTATACAGGGTCAGCTTATGATGGTGAACAAGTCTTCCAAGTTTCAAAGCAATAGCTTTCATAGTTTAGGAGAAAAGCTGACCTAAACATAAAACTTAACCAGGCAACGCCGACGCCGACGCCGACAACCGCTCAAGTGATGACAATAACTCATCATTTTTTTTCAAAAAATCAGATGAGCTAAAAATGGGGCTTAGTATTTTTTTTTTGGGGGGGGGGACTGTCTTCAAAGAGTCAGTTTAAAGGCAAACTTGCAAAACAAATAGTCCCTGGGGGCTAAAAGTAAGCCCCCGGGAACTGAAAGATTAGACCCCTAATTCAATGAACGCTAAATAGCAAGTATAATCATGGAAATGCTTACCTAAATATTAGTGAAGGATTTCGGCTGAACAAGTGTGCCAAGTTTGGTGGTCTAGCGTACAGAAGTACTGCTGTGGACTGGGGGAGCTTTATAAGGGAGGTGTTAAAGGAATACTTAAAAGAAATTTAAGGACTAAGATTTTGCAACATCTTTAGGTCCCTGCTTATAGACGAGTAGTCACGGAATGAATTACATTTTCACCTAAACAAATTAACATTTATGAAAATTAGTTACACAATTAATGTTCCATAGAGTTGGTAACATGACTCCTAAATTACAATAATATACTACACCATCCTGATTTTTTTATTCTTTATCACTTTTATATACTCGTGGTTTAGCCCCCGGGGTCTAAACCAGGAGTATATATATAAGGCAATGATAATGGATTTTGCAACATTCTCAGGCCCTTTCTTATAGACGAGTAGTAACAGTATCATCTCCACGGAATCACACTATTATATACTCACTATTATATAAGCAATGATGGTGGTTATAGGGGTTGTATAATCCAGGAGAACCGGTATATATTTATTATAAGAGATTGGGAAAAGACAAAAAAAATGAAATGATTTAGGCATCATGGTATCAGCTCTACGGAATGAATGTGTTTTGTGTTTGTGTAATTAACTTTCATTATAAGTTAAATAGATTCATTCCGTAGAGTTTATACTGTGACTATTTGACTTTGCAACATCTTTAGGTCCCTTCTTATAGACAAGTAGTCACGGAATGAGTTACATTGTCACCTAAACAAATTGACATTATGAAAATTAGTTACACAATTACATTCATTCCGTAGAGTTGATAACATGACTCCTAAATTATAATAATATACTACATCTTTCTAATATTTTTTTATATTCTTTGTCACTTTTATATACTCGTGGTTTAGCCCCCGGGGTCTAAACCAGGAGTATATATATAAGGCAATGATAATGGACTTTGCAACATTCTCAGGCCCTTTTTTATATACGAGTAGTAACAGTATCATCTCCACAAAATCACACTATTATATGAAGCAATGATGGTGGTTATAGGGGCTGTTTAAACCAGGAGTATATATTTATCATAAGACATTGGGAAGAGACAAAAATTTAAAATGATATAGGCATCATGGTATCAGCTCTACGGAATGAATGTGTTTTGTGTTTGTGTAAGTATAACTTTCACAAGTTTAAATAGATTCATTCCGTAGAGTTTATACTGTGACTACTTGTCCATAAGAATGGACCTGAGAATGTTGCAAAGTCCGTCATCATAGCCTTATATATACTCCTGGTTTAGACCCCGGGGGCTAAACCAGGAGTATATAAAAGTGACTAAGAATATAAGAAATAGAGAGAATTTTGGAGTCATGTTATCAACCCTACAGAATGAACGCTTTATATATATATACTCCTGGTTTAGCCCCCGGGGGCTAAACCAGGAGTATATAAAAGGGACTAAGAAAATAAGAAGTTCAAAACAATTTAGTCATCACTTTATCAACTATACGGAATGAATACAAGTGTTTTCAAGCTGTAACAATACTATCCAACAATCTCATTATGTTTATGAGGAGCTTATTTTAATCAGATCATAATTCTATAGGCAGACTGTACTTTCCAACTTAAACCCAGCTTGTCAGAAACATAAGGAAGATTGTACTATTTTAGTCAGACTATTATTCAACTGTATAATTGATGACACTGATGAAACTACACGAGTCGTAAAATTCAGCATTTCAGTCTGGTTCACAGTTTTACCAGATCAAACCGGCACATTGTAGGGAAAAAAAACGCAATCCCCTCCGGGGTCTAAACCAGGATAATGCCCTAACCCTAACCTTTAGTCAGTATTAGTGATGAGAATCGGACAGCTGAAGCAGAATCGATTAATCGGTCCGATTCTGATCTCTCTCCGATTCGATTAATCGAAAGAATCGGAACCGAAAGATCAATACAGACTTTTGTAATGTGGTAATATGGTAGTAACAGCAAACCTTTCTCAAGACTTTCAGATTATTGTATGACTACTTTTATTACTTTTTATGAAGAATTATATGCCACACCTGCTGTACTGTACAGCCTTTAGCAACTGTTGGGCAATTATGGCCCAGTTGTTCGAATCTTTAACCGGCTGCTAACCTATCTGCTGGTTAGATCTTGATTCAAAATATTTGTCTTGATGGGATTTTTTTTTTATTTCACTATAAAGGCAGTCCTTAACTCAAAGATTTGTTTTTTTCAAATTCTTCTAAAATGTCGACAAATAGCTTTAACAGTTAACCAACCGATAGCTTAACTGGCTGTTCAAAGGTTAACAAATAAGTCCAAACTGTGATCTGGGAGGAACTATTGGACCAAATGCAAAAGTAACTAGAATTCATCTTTTCTCTATGACTAAAGGCCTGGGATTCAAGTCATGCTAGATGCACTGCCAAATTTGACATGGAATATATGCTGGGGACATTGCTGGCAGGTCTGGAATAAGTTCATCATCTTTTTTTAAGTAAATCCACTATTTTGTATTGAAGGAATGATAAAAGCTTGTCAAATAAAATCTGAAAATTATTTCCAATTAGAAAAAAAGTGGGTGGGGTACGTTCGTTAATGTACGCTTTAAAGCATATTTTGCAAACAGCTCTAGTAGTATCAAGGTTTTCCTTAAAAGGAGTCAAACCTGGCATTCAGGCTTCATGCTGAACCCAGAATATTTCAAGGCGTCTGATATTTTACTGCCAGGACAACAACATTTTTATTACTGACATATTGTTCAGATCATGACAGCTGGCCTGACAGCGTTCTCCAATTTAAAGAACAAATATTCTGAAATACTGACCCAAAGATTATAAAAGAACAAATGTATTCAAGCTAAACAGCGAGAAGTATCTGGAAAGCGGGATTTTAATTTTTTAACAAAATCAGCGACTAGAATCGATTCTTATTGGTCAGAATCGATGTCGCCGACTTTGAAACTTTGGCAACGATTAATCGAACATCACTAGTCAGTATATATAGTACACTCAATACATGCGTATATCCAATAGGGGCAATTTAATCTTGATGTCAACCATGAGCAAGGCACCTTTTATAATTGATTTACACCAGCAATAAATCAAACAACCATTTTGACTGGCTGAAATACCTTTACAAATTTACTCATAGAGCGTCTTCTGGCTCTTTAGAATTTCATGAGCGCCTACCTACAGAGACTTCAAAATAGCAAAATGCAACAAAAACATTAAAATATACTTATATAAAAATATTCCTTAAAAAGTTCTTATTAAAATCGATATATTGCATGATACCTACTATCAAAAATAAACTTGAATAAATGGACTTCTTTTTTGTTGCAAAATCTGTGCAAATGGCGGGAACGTAAGAAGGGGAGGTAATTAATACATTATTCAAATATTTACGTAAGGTAAGTATCCGTCACACTACATCCTTAATAAGATCTATGATGGAAAGATAAATAATTAAACATAATTTCAACTTCAACAAACCGAATAATGACTGTAAGTGTGTTTCCCGACAAAATAAAACAAATGAGCAAAAAGTTTTTTTCGAAATGAACTTTTTAACTTCATTTTAAAAACCACGTACTCTAATACTGAGTCACTTCAGGAAGGTCTAATACGTATCAGTTGTTCCAGGTCACTTGAAACAATTACAGCAGATGGCAAGAAAAGCAAAATAAGAAATTAGTTGTGTTTATAAACTTAAATTATTTTCAGACATATCTATCTATCTATTTATACTGCAGCACTCCTCTTTGCGAGTATTATGTGCAGCTGCGCGCCTGTACAAGAAATTTAAATGTAGAATGAATAGGAGGATAAAAGTAATACACGGTGTGTATTGCAAGCATGAATACAATTGATAGGGTTAAAAACAAGAAGGATTTACAGATAAAAGCAGTTTAAAAACAGGTCTGTCATGTTAAGCATTGTGTGCAAGTTTGGTCACAGCCTGCTTAAACTGGTTCCGGGTGGGGGCTTGCACAAGTTGTACTGGAAGGGAATTCCAAAGCACTAGGGTGGCTGGAAAGAAAGAGTACTTATAGTTATTACAGGGAGTGAGGATCTGAGTATAAGAGTATAAAAAACACTAGTTATAATTACTTACCTGAACAAAATATAGGAATGACATCTGTAGACTGCTGAAGTGTGTGCCATTCTGTTTATAAGGACGCTAGCTTTCTTGTTTGATGATGTATTCAAATTACTCTGCGTGGATTTTGAGTGGATATATGTACAGTGGCATATATCTGCCATGAGACAGCTAGGTAGCTATCACGATAATATGGTAAACTATTCAAGACATTTGTGCATTTTTCTCTAAAACATTTCAGCAAAACATAATATTTTCTATAAATTTTATTTCTTTCCTGAAAATATTTAAGCTCAAAATTTCGTGTTAGTACTTGAAACTGCCACGAGATACTTGGTAGCTATCACGAAGATATTCTAAACTTTCCAGAAAAGTTGTTCATATTTCTGAAAACATTATCGAAATCAATTATTGTTATCAAGAAATGTTTTTATTTCCAGGAAACTTTAAGCTACTGAGGTAAAGTTTTCTGAAAAAGTGCGAAATATCAAGAAAATTGCTAAAAGTATCGAGATAGCTATCTTGCTAATTCATTGCAACTGTGGGCACTTATTCAAAATATTGAAACACTAATGTAAATTATCGCAGTAATGTTTCCAGAAAACTTTTGACTATTGAAATAATCTTTTCAGAAAACTTCGCTTTATCAAGATAACTTTTTTTAAGTATTGCGATAGCTACTTAGCTATCTCGTGGCAGAAATATGCTACCATATATATGAATTTATCACACGTTAAATATAGATTTTCTGTTATTTCTATGGTGGCATATTTCTGCCACGAGATAAAGATTATCTCAATAGTAGAAAGTTTCCTGGAAATATTATTACCGATGAAGTGGACAGACAGACAGACAGAATATTTTATTGACGTAAACTGTACAGTTTTCTTTCATGAATACAATATATACACATACATTTAAATATTGTCCTGTGATTTTATACAAATAACAAATAACGTAAGCATGTTTGAATGAAATAATTGTTTTTACATGAAACAAAGAATGTTATGTAGGATGAATCTTATACATTTAACAACTATACACGGATGTATCATTTGGATACGTAGAGCTGAAAGTATACCACTATTTACAATAAAGATGTTCTCAGTATAAATGCATGATAAATGAATTTAGATGAATTTCTAATAATAACTTGTTTATCATTATTGAGAAGTTCAATATGATTTCATTACATTTGGCCTTCTGTAACAATATGGTTTTAAATATGTTTTTCTTATATTCTCATACAATGGACACACTATGATAAAATGATATTCATCTACTATATCCCTGTTCTGACAACATTTGCAGTAACACAGATTTCTAGCTGTTCTATTTCTAGAGTAACGACCTGTTTCAATAGCTAATTTATGCGAGGATAGTCTTAACTTAGTTAAAGCACTCCTGTATTTAAACGGTAATAAATCTAAATATTTTTCATATACAAAACTAATACAAGTTCTTTAAAGGCTAGGTGGAACTTATCTAAGTCTACAAACGTTGGATTATAACATACGTATGAAAAGCCAAAATTGTCTAAAAGACATTTCACCTGATAAGCCCAATCATTTCTATTAGTTTTACTAACAAGAAAACATTCATACAATTGAACTATTAATATATCTGAAGATGAAACAATTTTACCCTAGTGCTTGATTATTCGTACATATCTATTTATAAATAACGGACATCGCCCTAGTTCTCCATATACACCTATATTGCTAGTTGATGTTTTAACATTCAGTAAAGATTTGCAGAACTTTAAGGTGATTACGTTCAATTTCTTTCGATTTTCCAAACCACCAGATTCACAACCATAATTAGGAGTAGAACCAACAAAAGTATCAAATAACTGATATATAACACTGGGTTTTAAACTTAAACCTTTAATATTATTCATTAAAACATTTAAAGCTTTAAGCCCTTTACCAGCCATTATTTCTTGGTTTAACACGAAAGTACCTGTGTAATTAAAAACTATCCCAAGGTAATTAAAATGATCAACAATATCCAGTTCCTGATTGTTGTAATACCACCTTTCATTATTTTTAACCGGACCTCGCTTTCTGAAAACCATAATCTTTGTCTTTTAGAGTATTTACTTCAAGTCCCAATTTGTTACAGTATGTACTTAAAAGATCTAGACTATTTTGTAAATCGACCACAGTATCTGCTAAAATAACCATGTCATCTGCAAATAACATAAGTATAAATGTGTTATCATCTAAGCTTAAGCCACTGTCGGGCTTTTGTACGTTGTAAAAACAGTTCAAGATCATCAACAAACAATGAAAATAGCAAAGGGGACATTATCTCCCCTTGTTTTAATCCTACAGCACATTCAAAATACTCAGAATAGGAATTACAACCATTAACACAAACCTTTACTTGCAAATACATATCTCTAACAATTCTTAGTAATTTTCCATCAATGCCTAATTTAAACAACTTTAGCCAAATACCATTTAAATATACAGGATCATGTCCTTTTCATACCTACCATACAGCAATATAAACGATTTTTTCGTTTAAAATCTTCTGTATAATAGCATTTAACACAAACGCAGCATCAACAGTGGAACGACCCTTGCGAAATCCGAATTGCACATCGCCGGCGGCTTAAAATATTATTATTTTCTACCCAGTCGCTAACTCGCTTATTTAAAATTGATAAACAACTTACAAGCGTAATTGTAATTCTGAATATTGCAGGGATCGTTCTTTTTAAATACAGGCACAATTATACCCCTGGACCACTCCACAGGAAAATGTCCAGAATTTAATATTACAGCTTTAAATATATCAATTAAATGCGGTGACAATATATCAAAACACTCTACGAAGTATTCATTTATCAGATTATCATTACTATGAGCTTTATTTCTCTTCAACCTTTTAATAACATATTAAACTTCTAATACAGAAATTGGACTATCTAATTCCTCAAATCTACAAGCATTGTCTTCGAAATTATTTTCCGAACAAAAGTGCTCAGCTTCATTATTAACAACGTTTTGTATATCATTTTGTTAGCGCTGCTATGCCGTTTGACGCTATGACGTAATAATTGTGACGTCAGAATAATTCACTGTTTTCAGCCTTCTTTGTTTAAGGAGGTAGGTTAGACTGGTACCCGCGTTTACTCTCTACGTTCTTTGGAGAGAATGATTCTCGATATACAGTCGGGTACCAGGCTAGAGGTAGGTTACCTTCATATTTGTATGTGCGCATGTCCAACCGGAAGCTAACGTGACGATTTACGACAACGTTTACGACAAACTAAATGTGTTTGTATATTCATTCTTCTGAAAACAAATCACGAACTTGTCTTCGATCTGATGCTTTATGGTTTAATAATGCAGAAATAATGAATAAATTGCCGCAGAAACGCTTCAAAACATTGTTGCCTTAAAATGACGTCATTGACGTCATGACGTTACGTGTCAGTTACCGCACAAAATTAATAGCTTTTATCTTGAAAGTACGTAATTCTGTACATTTTCTTTATTTTAACTATTTTCAAATAACCATTATTTGCTGAAATATTTTTATGAGTCTTTTGCTCTGAATAATAATCAATATTTTGCTTCTTTTATGTAGTTATATTGAAATGTTATGCGGAATGTAAGAAAATGGATGATGGCAACCAATGTTATTTGGAATATAGTTGGGTAAAAGGTTACTTGTTACGGCCATTTTCAAATAAAAAGTCTAGCAGTTTGATTTGTAATACCTATTTTTCAGGTTCCATTGATAATTTGTTACTTACATACTAAAACTAAGATCTAAAATTGTTCAAATTTCAGTAGAAAATTGTGGTTTCTTAAATTGAATTGATGTTACCATGGAAACGAAGCCCGTGACCTATGTATCTAAATGTAAAATTCAAAAGCGTTGACACTGGTCTATTTCAGAAACACAGCTTCGGCCTTTTATTTTCATTTCAACAATATCGATGAGAAAAATAGCAGCACGCTAAACGATTTTTCCATGAAAAATGGCAGACGAGGGGTACTGCTGTACGTTTTCTAAGCTATGAAATTTGTTTGAATAAATGCAAATAGCACGAAAATGTAACCTACGTTAGAAATAATATGTTTTAAAGCTACATCAACCAGAAAGATAATCTTATTCAATATTTTTTTTTTAAAAGAAATTACGATAAACAGCAAGATATAAGCTATTTTAAACATCTCTGTTGCCATGGTTACTTTAAAATTTAAGAAAAATAGGGTACCATATAAAGTGCTTGGTATTTTGCTAATAATATTACCCAAATATTTCATGTTGGTCATTAACAGAATGGCACTGAAGCCGTCGTAAACCCCTATTTTTATACATAGTTGTTTAAAAAAAGAGAGAAAATGCGTTACCATGGAAACACGAGCCCCGCGACATATACATTTTAAGCTTATATTAGAAAGATAACGTGCATACCAGTAAAATTATCAATTATGCAGACTTCTACGGATATCAATGAAACTAAAATACACTGAAAAGTGTTTAATATCCGTATTTTCCTTCTTCTTTCAATATGAAATACCTTTGGAGGGTCATGTTCTTCAAACCTGGATAAAAATTGAACTTGAAGGGACAGAGACAAACGAAATTGAGATTGTAGCAGTTAAAACTTCATATTACACGAAATACAAAAACATGATGCGGTTCAACTAATTTGAATTTACCCTTGTAACAAGGTATCCTACCTCCTTAATAGGAAAATGAATCGGATCGTGTTAGAATTTTAATTCTAACACGATCTGCAGCAATTGCTATATATACATATAGCAAAACTGCCTATACATGAATCTACGATAAAATATGGTTGGCTGTTACATTTCACCCCCTATGATTGTGGCATAAGAGATTCTATTTCAGTTCCATTACATACAAATTATTTCAGGGCTAAACGGTTGAAAACAGCATTTCAAAAACATAAATATGATAAAAAGTCAGACTGACTTATGTGTAGGACCGTAAAACACCGTAAAACACGTTTCGATCTCTACGAGCGAATTCAATTAGCTTAATTAAGATTCAGCGGTGATGTCATAAATGTATGACATAAAGTATGACGTCATGATCATGTGACGTCATATAAAGTCAACCTCGTAACTTGTAACACAGGTTCAACTCGTCTAATTTGATGATTCTCTTCATAATTAGTTTGCGAGCTGTTAGATTACTAAATTATAAATACTTCTCAAAATTCTGATAAAAAGAAAAAAATATCTATACGTTCCATTGGCTATGCAACTCTTTCTAACCATAGGGGGTAAATTGTAACAGCATATGACCCGAATGACGTATAACGCTGAAAATGTAGTACTGTAAAATGCGAATTATTTGCGATGTTAGAATCGAAATAATAAATCTGTTCCAATAATTTTATCAATTAATAAAACATGGGCAGTCGTTTGGATGCGAATGATTAAATCACTCGTGCTACGCACTCGTGATTTAATTATTACGCATCCAAACTCCTGCCCATATTTTATCTAACTGATAAAATATAGGAACAGATTTAGATCTATTATTTCTTAAATAATCTTTCTTAAACTATAAAAAGTATACAACTAATTATCTTATTTGGGACAATGTTGTTTGTTGTATTTGTATGTTATTAAGTAGGTAACTAGACTACGCGTTGCTTTTTGCTGTCACCAAGAGGTGCAGTATCAGCCGCTAATATTGGAAGAACTCAAACCCAACCCATCTCTGCAATGTATATACACGTTTTCTGTCTTTCATCCAGTAGACCACGAGTTTCAACACCGTTGAGGTCACGGTCGCGTTTCCCGGCACCAGTTAGGGGCTTATTTCTACGGAAACAGACGGAAAGTATTTTAAATAGGCCGCATGATTTCAGCTTAAATCACTAGAAATTTCCAAATGTTATTTGAGTAGCAGTAGGAAACTCATGACATGTCATTCTTGTTGTAGATTCTAGCTGTAGTCAATCCTTAATACTATTCAGTAAATTAGCCTGAATACTACAATTCTGTCAGAATTGTGAATATTGGAATGTGTAGTGACCGTGGACCAATAATGCCAGGTTTTTTATTTGTCTGGGTTCTAGTTTTAACAGGAAGGTTTATAACGTGTTAGGTCACCCCTCGTTACTGTGTATTATCGAACTGTGATTTTATCATAAAATCATTTAAGGCTTCAATATATACTATCATATGAATAAAAACAAAGTCAAACACAAAGGTCGCTAGCATAATGCTGTACAAAATACTTATGCTAAAACATCTTTTATACAATGTATTACAATGTTTGTTTATTTCACGAAAGTCACAACAGATTGGGGTGGCAGATTGTTGTACTGATAGTGTTTTCCATCAATATCCAACGAGAAGCTTGCGGGCTTAGTTGCACTTGGGTTTGAAACCACAATAACTGTCGTGCCGTCGGTGTTGGCGAACGCCACAGTTCGTAGGGTGTGGTAATCTATGTAGTTAGACTCTAGACGGACCGCTCCGGGTTTGACGAATTTAGTCACGTGACCAAGGACATAATATTCGGCGTTTCTCTAATACTTATCGTTCTGAACAGTAATTACACCACGGCAGTTATCACATCTACCAAGGCCTGGTACCTATTAAAATATGTTTTAAATACTTTTAACGTTTACATAGTTTAGATGGATATTTTTACAATCAATCATAATTGAAAGAATGAGTTGTTTCATATGAAAATTGTAACGTATATAAAACATAATTACATGTATATATATTATTCTACAAAAACAAATTACAAGGGTAGATTTCCTGGAAGCACAGAGCACCCCAAACACAGCCATAGGACCATACATCGCAAAGTAGGCCCACAACAAAAAGAAAGTGTAACAGTAAAATATAGCAGACAGATTGATTCAAAATTTCAACAACAAGTACATTTTAATTATATGCAAAGTACAAAAAAAATGGATAAGATGTAGAAAAAAGAAGTGGGGTGTTGGGGAAAGTGGAAAAAAGCAAACATGAATATTCAGCAGGGAAAGTCACTTTCCAAAAAGGCGGTCTAAGAGCCCTATACCGCAATCTTTAAATTTACTTTTTCTTTTCCTTTTTTTGGAGAGTGGGGGTGGTGGGGGGGGGTCAGGTCATGGTCGTGTTCAATTTTCAAAAATCTGTTTTTACAACGCATGGAACTTGTTTTAGAATCAATGCTGTAAATTAACTTTAAGTGACGTTTCAAAGTCAAAACGGACATCTTTTCAGCGTTACTAGTCAGTCTACTTTTCAACGCCACCATTGTACGGCATTCATCTCAATTAAGTTATAACAAAAATTATCGGTAAAACCAATGGATGTTCCCGAACTTGGCGAAGTATCTAAAATACTATAGTAGTGCATTTGTTCAGCAACAAAGCATAGCCATATATGGCTTGGTTCGTGATTTTGATCCAAAGCGATGTTCCAAAAGAGCACAGTTTTTGCCCAGTTCCTTGTTTGACCGATTAAAATATCTCTTAGCTGCCATGTTATAATGCCTGGCCAGTTAGTGCCCCAGTACCCTCCGGATATTTCCGTGAAATACATACCTTTGAAACAACATAATTATGCAGCTTGTAACATGACATTATGTAATCTTTCACACTCGGTTGAAAGTGAAATGTCTTTTTAAAACAAATTGACTTAAATAGATACAAATTAGCCGCGCCTTGTGAAAAACAACATAGAGCATTTGCGACCATACCAGCCTGCGCTTCCGCGCAGTCTGGTCAGGGTCCATGCTGTTTGCTAATGGTTTCTCTAATTGCAACAGGCTTGGAAAGCGAACAGCATGGATCCTGATTAGACTGTGCGGATGCGCAGGCTGGTCTGGGTCCATGCTGGTCGCAAACGCACTATGTCGGCTTTCTCATGGCGCGGCTCAAATAGTATATTTTTAGTTGTCTCATTAACAACAACACTTATACGTCATTTTTTATTTTCATTTCATTCGAATTACATGAAATACAAGTTCAGACTATTTAATGTATTTATGTCTGATAGTATATATTTCATACTGATAAATTTTAGGTCAGAAGCAGTATCATTTCTTTTCTTCCATGGTTGAGTTAGAACAAAAATAGATCATCGAACGTTTGTTGACTTACGATTTGATTTGAGTGCATGCTACCTTTAACCCAATAAGCAACAAAGATTGATCTTGGAAGAAGGTCTAACATATAATATGACGTTTATCTCACTCACCAACATCCTCATGTTTCTCATGGAAATAACTGGGGGTGTCGTGTCTTCCAGAGTACCCATGCCAAGCTACACCGGCTACATACTGCTTTACTTTAACTAAAATAAGAAATAGATTTGCTGCCAATGCTTTGATAAAACAGTATGCGATTATAGCTCATTTAAATCTTTTAAAATGTTACTTTTTATACAATCAGTGCTTATTTAATTAACATAGACTTTGTCAAACGGCCCTTCAGCTATATTATCAAATATGAAAAAGAAGTATAATTATTATCAGCTGAAACTTTACCAGGTATCATTATTAATAAAATCATTCAAACAGCATCTACATATTACACATAGATGCTTACCATCACTAATGACCTGCTCAGGGAACCAAGAATCAGACCAGTTGTGATCAAAGACAAGGATTTTTGTCTGTATATTTTTTTGTCTGAATAATGGACCCAGGTGATCTCTTATGAAGGCCTTCTGTTGATTCACTGTCATAACCATGGTCGGATAATCGTCCCTGGACAGAATGGGTTCGTTTTGAACAGTCAATGATTCGATATTGATGCCCTCAGCTTTGTAGGCCTCAATACATTTGGCAAAATACATCGCATACGAATGCCAGTAGTTCCAACTGTCGACGAAATCTCCTCCATTCAGATTGCGATTGTTCTTCATCCAAGCTGGTGCTGACCAAGGCGTTGCCATGATCTTCAAATTGGGGTTAACCAACAACGCCTCTTTGATTACGGGTATGACAAAGGCACGGTCTTTATCTATGCTAAAATGGTCGAGAATGAAATCTGTCTGGCCGCTTGGAATGTCATTAAAAGTGTAAACTTCAAGAGCATTAAAATCAGAGCACCCCATTGGCAGGCGAATGTAACTTATTCCTGTCGATGAAACATATAAATAAAAGCATAACTGAATATTTCATTTTCGAAATATGATACTTGTAAAACTTTTATTCTCAATTAAAATTTAAAAAGATCAATGTCCAACAAACATGGCGTCTATTCACTTTAAATGATTTTTCTGCACTATTTTGCTTCTAACCATCAGATGTCCTTTAATGACTCGTAGAAAGTAATGTAAACACGTTTGAAAAAACTTTGTTTTGCAAAAACGTCAAAGAAAATATTGTTCAAAAATTCAAAATATGACACGAAAGAGAATAAAGCAACTAGGGTTTTACTTTACGACAATATCGTCAGTGTGACAATCAGAATTTAGCGACCTTTATCAACTTATAAAAACGCATTTGTCTAGTTTATATCATGATAAAAGATAGTGTATTCACGTCTGTAGTGTTATTATTTCCGCAGGCAGTTGGGATCAAAACCCCTAGCTGAATTGTTCAAAACAATTTAACAATTATCTTGACTTTTGCTCTAATGGTATTTTTTGTCGCTGTATCAAGAAGTATTTACTATCAAAAATACTATACCTAGTTGACTGTCTCCATTTCCAAACAAGTCTCTTAGTATTTGATGCCGTATAGGACTATTGTAGATGATGTAAGCCGCAGAGTTAGTCATTGCCGCACCGAAGCCTTCCATTGTCTGTCTGCGTTTTGTTCTGTCCACCCAAACGCTGTAGCCATTGTGTGATGACGTCACTTGACACGGTGCTTCGTGGGATAGAAGTTTCGACTGGTCCCCGGTCGTTAAATACACTTGATACTCATCATTTCCACTTGAAGTTTCAAGATTTATGCAAGAAACTAGTAACAACAAAACTACAATTTAATAAGAAACTTTGAAGTTCGGAAACATAAGAAGTTTGTAGGGTATGCCTATACCATGGAACGAACACAGAATGCCTATACCATGGAACGAACACAGAATGCTTATACCATGGAACGAACACAGAATGCCTATACCATGGAACGAAAACAGAATGCCTATACCATGGAACGAACACAGAATACAGTATCGTTTTGTTCTGTGTCAAATAAAGATTTGAATAACATGTGTCTTATTTACTAGTATTTTTCACTAAGTCTAAAATCCATTCAAGGGTATGTTTAGTCTTTGTGGATATTATATTTATTATGTATTGTCCAGGTTTCTTTTATGTCACACGATGTGTATTTGTTTTTAATGTAATATGTGTATACATTTTTTCTCCAGATATATTTTTATGTTAAACATTTTTTTTTTGTCAGTAAAACAAAACAAATCTAATGGGCAAATTTTTTGTATCCCTATAGTGTTCAAAGTGTCTGAAAAAGTGCAATAAAAAGATGGATAAAATGAAAGTTTACCTATTGCCACCATATTTACGGTCCTTCTGTGCAATCGGCACTTTATCTTTCTAGCTCATAGTGAGTTCACAATCAATGACACTTAGATAAATCTAAATGTTTTAGCATTTCCAGAGTAAGCGAGTAATAGAGTTCACAATTAATGACACTTACATAAATCTAAATGATTTGTTATGTCCATATTCCATTTAAGCGCTTTTAAACGGTTTGTATAAACGTAGTATTCCTCATTGCACGGAACACGGCTGGTTATTGAGAAATCGGAAATACGTTTTGGTGATTTAGATTTAAATAGTTTACTTAGATTTAAGTTTTGATAATGAAATTATATGAAAATTGTGAACAAAAAAATAAAATAAAAGCTAAAATATAATAAATTATCAAAATATAAAACAAGAAGAAAAGGAATGTAGTTATTTTCAAGATATTTTAACCACTGGCACCAAATCAGAAAAAAATGCCATTGTACATAATATAGCCTACACCAAGGTATACTGTGAGAAGCTAATTTCGATCGCGCATTTCTTGCTTGAGTATACTGCACAATTGATAATTCATCCAGTCACATTTTCTCAATGTTTCTTATCGCACACGCGTACTTTATGTTTTCGTCAGCATAACAGAAAAACTTGCATAAAATACTAAGTTACGGTCCAGACGACATGGCCGTGTGCAGTCAGAAATGCGCGATGGAAATGAGCTAGGTATATTTTCCTCTTTAGTACTATGGCTCTCATAGTATATTGAGGGGTAGGGTATAACATGTTAAATTACATTTCTTTGTGATCTGGCATTTTCTTTCTGGTTTGTTGTCGTTGATCTCCCCAATGAAATATCTATACCTGATCGCAAAGTACTCCAAAATCTCTGAAAGCCTGATTGCATGCTATCTATTCCTAAATATTTGTATTAGTCTCATTTTTTTCTGGTGAATCAGATAGCACGTTTGTTTCAGTACAGCTTAACCGTTAGCCTGCTGGCGGCAAGTGAATTTGCCTTTGCGACCAGTGCAGACCAATTTCAGCCTGCACATCCGTGCAGTCTGATCATGGTCTGCACTGTTCGCTATTCAGTCAGTAAATTTTCAGCGAACACCCCTTTTAACAGTTAATGGTTCTGTCCAAATTGAAACATGGACAAGTTCATTATAGAAATTTAGCAGGGTAAGGGTTAAATAACCGCATATTTGAACTACTGTCACCAGTAAGAATAATAACAAGCAGTAAACTATAACTATTACTGGATGCAACAGCAGTTAAGCAACTAGTAAAACAACTACTAGCTCTCACAAGAGTAAAGAGCTACTAGCATTAACAGGAGTAAAACTAAAACTACTACAGACAGTAACAGTAATAAAACAGCTACTAGTTTAGTTTTAGTTTATTTATACTTATTCATTTTAGGTCGGCAGTGAAGCAAGTTCCACAACTTCTGTTAATCACTCTCGACACCTTATACCTGATGGATCCATCGCCGAGAACGTGTGGGATACGAAGAGCTAGTTGCCCTTTAAACGCTGCGTGCAAAGCACCAAAACAAGTACCATTTTTCAAGTGTTTGGTATGACGCGGCAAGGGATCGAACCCATGACCTGTCCTCCCGCACTACTAGCAGTAACTATAGGCAGGTACTAACAACTGTAAAAAGCAGTAGTATAGAAGTTAGTAATGTTAAAGGCAGTAAGACTAAAACAGCTACTAGGATTAAAAGTCGTAAAACAAGTAGAAGCATTAACGGCAAAAATACAACAGCTACAAACATTAACTAGAACTGTCACAAGAATGACGAATTATACCTCACAATACGGCCTTGTCACAGAAGTAAGCCAATGTCAAAATTGAACTTCTGCTGGTCATGAACAACCTCTCTCTTAAGTTTCGTGATCCTAGGCCCAAGCATTCTTAAGCGATCGTCCGGAAACGATTTCACTGTTCCGGATTACTGTGACCTTGACCTTTGACCTACTGACCTCAAAATCATTGGATGTCATCTGTTGGTCATGGTCAACCTTCTTATCAACTTTCATGGTCCTAAGCCCAAACGTTCTCAAGTTATTGTCAGGAAACCGTTTAACTTTTCCGGTCATTATGACCTTGACCTTTGACCTACTGACCTCAAAGTCGAACATGATATGTATTTTATTATGTTACAACTGTGTACAAAAATTTATTATCCTATGCCTAAACGCTATCAAGTTATCATCCGGAAACCGTTTAACTGTTCCGGTTCGTTCATTGTGACCTTGACCTTTGACATTCTGACTCAAAGTCAAGCTTGACCTGTATTTTATGATGTTACACCTATATACCAAAATTTATGATCTTTGGCCTAAGCATTCTTAAGTTATCGTCCAGAAACCGTTTAACTGTTCCGGGTCATTGTGACCTTGACCTTTGACCTACT
Source organism: Mercenaria mercenaria (assembly GCF_021730395.1). Lineage (NCBI taxonomy): Eukaryota > Metazoa > Mollusca > Bivalvia > Venerida > Veneridae > Mercenaria > Mercenaria mercenaria. The sequence continues at coordinate 35,091,824 of NC_069363.1, read as the reverse complement.
GACCTCAAAGTCGAACTTGACCTGTATCTTATAATGTTACATCTGTGTACCCAAAATTATAAAAATCTGTCAAGCCTTTCATGAGTTATTTTCAAGAAACAAACAATGAAAACCAACGGACGGACCGACAATTTCACTTCCTCCTCCTCCTCCACCTTTCCGACCCCCCCCCCCCCCCCCCCCCCCCCCACCAAAACCCCAACTTCGTTTTGTGGGGATATAATAAAATTAAATTTGCTAGTAGCATTGTAGCATTAACAATTGTTAAACAACTACTGTTATCGCCAACGACAATAAAATAGCTACCAGCATTAAAACAGTAAATCTGAAACTACAACTGACAATAACAGGAGTATCACTCCTACCATTGTTTACAGAAATACTATTGTAGGCAGTAATATTAATCGTTGCTTTGGGTGTTGTTATTGCAAGTGTACTGATTCCGTTCCATTCCGCAGCATATATTAAGACTGCATAATTAAACAATGGCCTAAATTGTTCTAATCCGGATTAGTGTTAAAGATATATAAGGTTTGGTGTTGAAAATGGTATGGCATGCTTAGTAGAAGCTGACTTTAGTGGTAGAAAATATCAATATAGCTATCTAAAGGAGCATGTTTCTAGATGTATATTATATCAAAACATTTAAAGTTACTCACAACAGTAAGAGTAGTATTTTAATCATTTTCATTTTCCAACAAGTTTGATATAGGATGTACTGTAAAATGTAAACTTTAGTAAATGTTAGATATTGGTATAAACGCATTGAAGAATGTTGAGTCTCTCCATTATTACAAAAACCTTACAACGAGTAACTCCTTTCTCAAAGCTTGTTTAGTTAGTTTATACGTCAATACGTTTGTACCAATATGTGTGTACCAATAGTCAATTTCAAAACACCTATAGTTTATTGATTTTTGAGAGAAAAAATAAGTCGCCAAAATATGTGAGCTAGTCGTTTTCAGATAAGAACGTATCTGAAATTATCAACCGATACATGACTACACGAGTTTCTTTTTTTTAATAAATAATTACTAACTATGATACACTGAATTCATTGTTTTTATTATTATTATTATTATTATTATTACATTTGTACTATTATTATTTGCTAACATGAAAGTACCTCCTAATTTACTCCTAATTTACATAATCTGACATAAAACTGGAGATGTGCTCTTATAAGATAATTATTCTGTTACATGCTATAAGCAGTTAATAGTTTTTTCTAAGCAGTTACTGGTTAGTTCTAATGCATGTACTTTACATGAGTAACTGAAAACAGCCATAAACATATGAACACATTAACTTTATTGTGTATTAATATTTTTCATTTTATTTCACAAATGTCACAACCGACTGGGGTGGTAGGTTATTGTACTGGTAATGTTTGGCATCTATATCTAGAGAAAAGGTTGCGGACTTGCTGGAATTTGGGTTAGAAACCACAATGACGGTGGTCCCATCTGTGTTTACGAATGCTGCCGTTCGAAGATCATCCCAGCTAACATAGTTCGATTCTAACCGTACTGCACCGGGTTTCACGAACTTGCTCATGTGTGCCAGGGCATAGTATTCGGCATTCTTGTTGTAGTAATTATTCTGAACTGTAATGACACCACGACAATCATTACAGCCACCAAGATTTGCTACCTGAAAGTATATTTATACCAAATCAAAATCGTTGGTAAAACATTGTGAGTCGAGCATGAAACATATAGTAATAGCAAAATGTTTGATATAATTCCATCCACCAATCTACAGATAAATATCATTGAAAACAGGTACATTTCAAATTAACAAAAAAATCACTAGGTCACATGTCATAATGTCCTTGACCAACAACAAAAGTGTTGAAGATTTGATAATGATTAATCAGTTTAAAAACAAGTCATGGAAAAACAAACTTGACAGGTTAAACAAGCTTTAAATCAACCATACTGATGTTCGAATTTTGAAAATGATTTCGAAATTCAGTTTTATAACCTGGTCCTAGGTTCAGATTAAATCTTTAGTTTTCTAAATTTCCGATTTCGAAAAGCTATACACATACATGTACGATAGAACAAATGCATATAGCTTGTGTGTTAATATATTAAGGAAGCTATGTATCAGCTAATGTTAAGAGATTGTATTTCTAAGCAGTATAAAGAGTCGTCGTCAAAAGTTGTGGATAAAAATATAGTCATCGTACGAGAAAATAGGACTGGATGACAAGTAACCAAGTTGTAATTATACAAAAGTGATACCAAAAATAAATAAGAGCAACTGAAGGTATTTTAGATCTTATGACGTTCTGATCCGCTCTGATGCTTTACCTTTGGTCCGTGATTTTGATCCAAAGCGATATTCCATAGCAGAACACTCTTGGCCCAATTTCTTGTTTGTCCAATAAAGATTATTCTCGTGTCCCAAGTTAGAATACTGGCAAAATTCGTATCCCAGGACCCTCCGGATATTTCGGAAAAGTACATACCTTTAAATAAGTCAACAGAAGTCATAACTTAAAACATTTCTGGAAAGTCCTAAAATAAATATATATGTAAAGGAATTTTATTTGCATATAACAATAAATTTATGAAATATAGTTGTATTTGTGCCTAGTAACAGTACTTTACAAAATGGAAATTGAAAGCATATTAATTAATATATGTAAAAATGTCCAACTCACCAACATCTGAAAGTTTTCCATGGAATACGCCTGGCGCGTCGTGTCTTCCAGAATAGCCATGCCATGCCACACCAGACACATATTGTTTTGTATTCCCTTAAAGAATCACCACAACACTATTGAAACACTGACACTGCTTCTTGCGTACAATATGTGTTAAATTAAACCGGTGCTGAAAATATTGTTTCCACTGAAAACCCATTTTAAAGTATCAACTATGGATAACATACACGATATCTCGTAGTGTTTTACATAATGACTGAACATAAAAATATCAGTTGACTGAGAAAAAGTCTTTCTTCATATTATAAAGACATGTTGAAACAACTTCCTATGCAAAATGACTGGGGACACAATAATACACTTTACTACTAGTTATGCCTCAATTCAAAACTATATTTAAGAAAGATTCCCCTGCTCTAATCATACCCATCAAACAAAACATTAAACGTACCAACCGTAATATTTGAAAAAATAGTACATGTTAATGCCGTGACTATTAAAAAAAAGCTTGAAATGACAAACAAAGGTAAAACTGATATAAAGCATACAAAAATAATTACCATCGCTTATAACCTGTTCTGGATACCAAGAATCTGACCAGTTATGATCGAAGACAAGAATCTTGGTGTGTATGTTTCGTTGTCTAAACAAAGGTCCTAAATGATCCCTAATGAATGCCTGCTGTTGGCCAGCACTCATTTTCATAGTGGGGTAGTCATTACGTGAAAGAAGCGGTTCATTCTGGAGAGTCAGTGATTCGATAGTGATGCCTTCCGCTTTGTACGCCTCTATAAATTTGACAAAATACTGGGCATATGTTTGCCAGTAGTTCCAGCTATCAACAAAATCTCCCCCATTCAGATTGCGATTATTCTTCATCCAAGCTGGTGCCGACCAAGGAGTGGCCATTATTTTTAGCGTCGGGTTGATGGACAAGGCCTCTTTAATTACTGGTATGACAAATGCACGATCTTTATCGATACTGAATTGGTTGAGACTGAAATCAGTTTGTCCATTCGGGATATCGTTATAGGTGTAGGGCTGAACAGCGTTCAAATCTGAGCATCCCATTGGAAGACGGATGTAACTTACACCTGCAATAAGAAACTTGGGTTTTTACAAACAAACACATACGGTCTTAGTAAAGTAAATAATGCATTGTAAACATCATAGCATAAATTATGTAGAAATGAATCAAATGAAACCAGACCACCGAGGGATGCTTGTTAGATATGTGCTATATAATATTGATGTGCAGATAAAATATTTAACTTTTTTTTTTTAACTTGATAAAGTAACTTTTTAAATCCTTAAAGTGCATTCAAAATGTATGCGAATTGTAATACCGAGATCATTATCTCCATTTCCAAATAAATCTTGCAAAATCTGCTGCCTGACGGGACTATGGTAAATAACGTAAGCTGCAGAGTTTGTCAAAGCAGCGCCAAATCCATCTATAGTTTGTCTACGTTTTCTTCTGTCTACCCATACGCTGTAGCCATTATGCGATGACGTCACTCGACATGGTGCTTCATGGGACAGTTTCTTGGACTGGTCCCCGGTCGTCAGATACACTTGATATTCGTCATTACCATTTGCAATATTGAAAAATATGCAGGAGATCAGTGCTACCAAAACTACAAAAGAAGAAAAAGAACTGGAAATAGAATTGTTAGGGACTGCAATAGATTTTATAGATCTTTTTTTTTACGAGAAAGACATAATTGACTATAGCCAGACATGGTCCTCTAGCAATGATTTAAGAAGTCTGTCCTAAGAATGTATCATAGGACATCAATTAAAAAGGTATTACCAGCATGTAGCAGTATGCAGTAAGCCCGGAATTTAATTACTAGGGAACGTCGGCAACTAAACGTATGTACAAGTAGTTAAAGAAAAACTGTTATTTGCGGGCACGAAACGCTTATAAGAGAAAAAAACAGGAAAACGTTGGATTACATTTAAAAAAAAAAACAACGATATTGTGTCTATTTCTGCATAAAATGAAATATTTTTATAATACCAGAAATGAATAAAGAAAAATATATCGTAAAATGTAAACAGTACACAATTAAATTAAGACATAAAGAGCGGATAAATAAAAATGTTGTGACAGTGATTATGCCTTCAATTTCAATAGTGACGTCACCTTATTTGTTTAAAGATGATAGGTTAGAATATTACACATTATTTAACGTAGAAGATAGCTTTCAAATAACTGTGACACGTCTAAGCATATGAAAATGAATTTTTACCACTGTTCATCATTCTTGATAAAATATTAATCAATTTTACATACGGTACAATGCCGTCCATATTTAATGCAAAACACCTCATTCCTGCAGCAATATTTTTAAAATCTGTGAGAAAAGGGACCTTCCATTCTCCCAGAACTGCTTAAAAACAAAGAAAACACAAATCCTAAATGAAACAGAAAAGACATACCTGTTCCAATGTTACTGACGTCAAGCCAGTTTGGTTTTGTCCTTTAAATTGGCAATGAAAACTAAACAGTTTTAAATACTTACAAATTAAATGAAATTTTACCTATTGTCGACTTCATATTTACAGCATGTCAGAGTTGTGCCTGTCTTATCTTACTAGGTTCATTATGTATATATACTAGACAGTCGGCCTATATAGGATAATTTTAAAATATTTTCACCAGAGGTCAATATCTAGCTTAATGTTAATTATAAGAAAATAAAAGACAAACAAATCAATAATACACAAACAACACATATATGTATTCAACAACACATATATGACAATAAAAATACCACTTATTGATATAATAATTTGTTTATCAAGATATCTTAAATATCAGCACGATGTTTGGTATTATACTTTCTACAATCGGAGACTATCAGAATCAACATGTGATCATTTTGTAGTCTGTGCAGCATATATTACTACTGTGAAATTGCTTAATTCTAGGGAGAGATAATCTATTTAAAAATGTTTTTTAAAACTTGTTTTTGGTATTTTTCTGATGTAAGAGGTGAAGTGATTGTAGAGATGTATCAATTACCTTCAGTAAGTTCATTTTCCCTGTAGATATCTGACAGCTGTTAGGTTAAGAGGAAAGACTTTCGTCTTTACCATAAAACATTTTATTCGCATTTGGCCAGGATATGTATTTTGAGTATGACTTGCTGTAATTTATATATGACTTCAATCTAACCACACCTGTGTGATTTATTCAAAAGATACTTCTCGGGGTTTTGTATAAAATAGACGGATCGTGTAAGAAATTTTCTTAGTTCCCTAGATAACCATGGTAACAACGTTGTAGCGTAGTAACCTTAAGCAAATTCTTTGTATGTCAGACGAACTCGTATATATACTGGGCGTCATTGAAAAGTTACCACTTAATATATACCTCTACTTTTATACAATATCGACGTCACATTTTCATGGTCTGTGCGCGATCTATTTCTCATAGACCCTGTCTGATCATGTCTCCTAACCCATTTCATGACTGTCATGTGCGAACAGCATATACGACGTGCAATTTCATGATATGAAAGTTCGGCGTCAACCATGCCAATGGCCTGATGTTTTTAAACGTATTCCTTTTAGTCTGTCTGAAGTGCGATGAATGATTTGCGATAGAATTTTCGTACATGTCGACATTGCTCGAAAAAAGTCATTTTGAACGTGCAGCCCGTGCCTCAAATGGAGTTAATCGAATTTGACAAATTTTTACACCAGTGACGTCTCAGTTGCGTCAAAAATGTAGTCATGTTATGTTTTTAACACAGTTCAATGCGATTTTTAAAATATAGGGCCATTAGGGTGATAACATTTCAGTGACGCTGAGTATATTTTGTTCGCAGGTCTATTGTATAGATACGAGTAAATAATCTTTGGGTATATATTAGGTAGCAGGGTACACTTAGATTCGAACATTTTGGGCACGTGCAGGCTTACATGTAGCGAGTATTGCACCTCCTTAATGAGCAGAATCAGGGTGGCCATTTTATAAATTGTATGCATGTTTGTACTTTAATTAATGACAAGATCAGGTGTCTCATACAAGAATACAGAAAGTTATCAAAACGAAAGTTTTACACCATCCGTTAAAAAAAAAAACATCATTTTTTTTATCAATTTTGCACTTTTTTGCCTGCAATAATCCCGTTGCAGGAACAATGTCCAATTTTATCGCATTTCTCAATTTGATAGTCCCTACTGAACTACAGGATATAAATGGAATGGAGGCCATCCATCTCGTTTTTTTTTTTTTTTTTTTTTTTGTTTTTTTCACAAAATAGCAAAATTGTTCCCGTGTATCAATCAACAAGCATGAAGCCCTTCTATGATTTGAATTTCCCGCGCCAAGGAGACTCATCGATTCATACAAAGCTAGCAGCAGTTTGTTTTACAACTGACATCAGAATTTTATATGCATCGGCTGTTTAAATGTTCTAAAGAATTAACAGTCATTATATCTCACTTTAATTTACAGACATCCAAAATCACGAAGTTCTAATTATTACAAATATTGACGGGGTCAAATTCGAAGTGTACCCTGCTACCTTAGATTTGCCTATTATCTGTTCACCAAGAACCGTACGGCATGCATATATATAGCAAAAGATTTTATAGATGCAATAATGTAAAAGTATATTGCTTAGAAGAGTCAGTTTTAACAAACAGTTTATTGTAAGGAAATATGATACAATTGTACAGTAGAGATAAAATGCATGTGCATTTTTATCAGTTTAAAGGAGTATTTGTTTTGCTCTGATAACTGTTTATAGTGTCCGCAATCTGAAGGGCGTTGTTATTGTCTGTCTAAAGTTCATGACGTATTTAGGAACCGGATATTTTTATTTCTGAATTACAGTACGAGCTTCTAAGATTTTAAAGAATTAGGTCAGCCTCTGTTATTCCAGCCAGGGTTTTATTTTTTTAAATAGTGATAACAGTCTAGTTACGTATATGCCATATTACATTCTATGATACTTTGCCGCAGTAAAGAGCTGCAATTAGCCCTGCATCTGGACATTTTGTGCAGTTTTCCAAGGGAGATGCTGAGTTTTTATATCATTTTTTTTTTCAGAGAAAGGAATGGTAAAATGTCTATTTTAAAGACCGTTTATTATAACATTGTTAATGTCTAGGAGAAAACATATAACATTTGTTCGATGTGCATTCGTATCTTCTCTACCACATTTATTTTACTACCCGAAATTATATACATGAAACATCTGCAATATTCACAGTTTACTATGTTTATTTGTAAATTTCAGATATGATTACACTCACATAGGCTATATTGATTATAGGTGCATATAATACTGCAAACAACAAGTTCTACATTCTCACTTATATATAAAAGACATTATCAATATTTGGCAAAGTATGGCCACTCCATTGAAAAATTATAATAGAAATCAGTCCACGGCTACTAAACGCTAGCGCCACCACCAAATTGTGGTGATAAGGAAAAGAGCTATCGACATTTCCGTGGTGCAGCTATCGCCCGTTTCTACTTGTAAACACGTGACTAAAATTTATATTTTATCTAATATTTTTATTGATAGATTTTTTTTTCGGAAATCGGAGAATGTAGTTCCGTGTAACAACACCTTTACTATAGGTTGGTTGTAATTTCATTAAAATATTATACAAATTGTGGTGCCAGGAGCTTTTCTCCCGAATCTGACAGTGGCACATTTTCATATCGGCCAGTATTCGAACACCATTCCGATGAATAGACACACTATATGAACATACCTGCGCATACAAATAGTGTAGAAATAATAAATAATTATATACGCACACACCATGAATAGTAGGATCTCGGGTCAGAAGAAATATACCAGGATTTTTAAAAGTGGTGGCGCTATAACTCTCGTGGTGGCGCTATACAATAGTGGTGGCGCTGTTGCGGCATTCAATGATACGAACTGCTGACGCATCCGGAACAAAACAAACACCAATATTCTCTGATTGGTATTTTTCCTGCAAGGAATTATGTTATTAAAGAAAGAAAAACACGACCATAGTTTATTTACCTTTATGAAACCAAGAAAAAAAAGAACAAAATACTCACATACCCTTCGGACTCTTGTAGCCAAAGTTAATATTTTCCTTTGTTTAAAATGTTAATGTACTTACAGTAGAATTATTTCTAACCTTTAAATATTCTACTTAAATACAAACGTAAGTGTACTTTTAATTCAGGTCAAGAAAAATAGATGCAAACATTTATTTCAAACATAGATTTGTGTCTAGGAAATAATTTGAAGATAGTGTAGAATTTTTTTATTATTAAATTCAGATTCCGACAGTTACTTTCCTTTGTTTTAATACGTCGTTTGCATGTCATTGTAAACAAAAGACGTTACTTTCACAATTCTTTCTGAAAAGTGGGTACAATACATTTTCAATTCCAATCGATTAAAATATGAGTAATCAACAGACCTTACATGTACAATCTTTTAAAGCGTATTGGACTTGGAGAAACTGTATTTTGTTGAGTAACGTAATTTAGGTATAGCGTAGGATAGGTTGATAACATCGATTATTCTTGCATAAAACCTTTGTTTTTTGCCGATTTTGGGCATGCACAAACAGGGAAAAAAACGTGTACAAACAAGGAGATTCTCGTGAGCACGCGCTGTTGGTGAACGTTTTGAATATGCTGTTGTGGGTCCAACGTAAGCAAATTATGGATCCCGAATCAATTTTGGCCGAAGTCGAAAGGTCCGAGATTTATGAAATCTTTTCATCTGCATATTTATTAAAAATATCATTTTTCAACCTAACTTTACTTTAACTTGTAATAAGCGCTACCTCTCTTGATACGCGACTGAATTGACGTTCCTTATTATTGTATTATTACGCGTATTAGACTCAAAGTAAGTTTACACGCCGCGATTTAATCCCTGAAAATGATAGGCAAACAACAATTTACAAAAATACAATTTCGTTTTCCAAATTAATTTGAGTCGAGAAAGTTGACATGCTAACTTTAAATCTTACACTAAAACTTTTAAAAAATGTTTGTGTCTACTTTACACATCTATGCAGTCTACTGATGCAGTGATGGTGTGTAATGTAAAGCATAAACATGACGAAGCGTAAAGTTCGAAGGATTTTTCCACAGTTAATGAACATTTGATGAACAGAAGGTATTTATTATGTATTTTTCAATTTATTTGTAGATCTCACCAACCATGTTTGAGTTTATAAATCCAATCTAAGTTGATTATATCGATGTTGGAAAAATTCAAATTTTTGTGTTTATGAAACTTTATCAAACTTTGATCGCGATGGGGTGGGGTGCAAAGCAAAATTTTCTAGTTATAGGCCTAGAGATTTCATTCTTAACAACATGAAGAATATAGGTATTGATACCAGTTTCTATTAAACGATAATATTTACATTTAAAAAGCGTAAGGGGCAGACTATTAATTTAAACCAAGCAGAATTGTGTTCTGTCGGCACCTCACCTGCAAATTGTGTAAAGACACGATGCCGTGTAGGGTTATGAATATGCCCTTTTCTCATAATTCCGAGCCTCTAAAGCTAAAGTTCCTACCGATATATCGGAAAAAGGGGAAGTCATGCTTATTTTACATATGTTTAATATTAAAGAAATTACCACAACAAGAATGTCCGTTCGACATGTATAAAATACGCACTGTTTCTGTATGCCCTGGAAATGCATAAATAAAACATGTGTCCATAACAACCTGAAACGGCCGACTTCGATCGGCTAATGTCAGCTGGATAGTCTTGTTTTTTCGATATTTCCAGCACTTAAGTTGTGTTTTATGCAAGAATAGCGATAACACATGTTTGTTTCGTGAAACAACATCTGCAGAATCCCTCGGGCTATGTTGGTGCACTCGCCCTACGGGCTCGTGCACCAACCAATCCCTTGGGATTCTGCAGATGTTGTTACACAAAAAAACGTGCGTTAACCCTACATTGTAGAAATTTCCGTGGCCCGACAGACAGACAAACTTACATACATTTCATATGTTTTCTTGTTTTTATGATATAAGGAAAAGTAGTAATGAATCAGTTTTAAGGTGTGAATTAGAAAACTAATTTTCACAAAAATGCTGTCTCAAATATAAAATGATTTTAAAGATACTGTAATCTTAAAATTTTACTACTAGAAGACGTGAGGGGTGTTACATAAATTCATGCACGACCAAACTGAGTCTGCTGTCATGTTTGTCGGTTTCAGTCCTTGCTTCCAAAGAATCTTTTCACAAAATTTATCACATTGTAAAGGTAAATGATAATTTTAAGTGGCACCACTCAAGCAAATTGAAAGATGCACGTATTTACATTGTAACAGACAGAAATTCTACAATTAATTAAAGTCCTCGATTCCAACAACCATATAAAGCTCCGCTGTCGGATTTTCATACATTAAAATTGAATACATTAGCCACTAATCATATACAACAGCGCCACCACTACTGTATAGCGCCATCACTAGAGTGATAGCGCCACCACTTCTGAAAATAGTGGTGTTGTTCCTTTTTACTGTGTTTATAGTAATTCTTTGGTGTGATGGAATACGTATAATTCATTTCTACACCATTTTCATGAGCAGGTATGTTCTTACAGTGTGTCTCTTCATCGGAATGGTGTTCGAATACTGACCGATATGAAAATGTGCCACTGTCAAATTCGGGAGAAAAGCTCCTGGCACCACAATTTGCATAATATTTTAATGAAATTACAACCAACCTATAGTAAAGGTGTTGTTACACGGAACTACATTCACCGATTTCCGAAAAAAAATCTATCAATAAAAATATTAGATAAAATATAAAATTTAGTCACGTGTTTACAAGTAGAAACGGGCGATAGCTGCACCACGGAAATGTCGATAGCTCTTTTCCTTATCACCACAATTTGGTGGTGGCGCTAGCGTTTAGTAGCCGTGCAGTCGACCGGGAGGAAACCAGACGCGCCCGTAAAGCACCACATCATTACTCCACGGTTGGCTGCGGAAGCAATAATCAGCGCCACACGAACGCAAGGGATACCACAGTACACCAAAGTAAATTAAACATTCCCCATAACTCAACGGTTGGCTGTCAAAGTAATGAGGAATATTTAGCGGACTAACGGAGCAAGGCAACTTACTGTAATTCTAAGCAAGGCAAATACTATAATGAGCCAGGCTACAGTACACCACAGTAAATTAAACATTCCCCAATAACTCGACGGTTGATTGCCGAAGTAATGAGGAATATTTAGCAGACCAACGGAGCATGGCAACGTACTGTAATTCTAAGCAAGGCAAATACTATAATGAGCAAGGCTATGACATAAGCAAGGTTATGACACATTTAAGCGTGGCTAGTCAGATATTGCCAAGGCACTAGAGCAATACATTTTACACTGTAACACCCATACTATGACAACGTTCGAAAGCACGCCCGATCGCCCCCGCGGTCGACATAATTTTTCTCGGCCCTTAATATATTAGGAGTGACATAAGTTTAAAGATAACAATGATTAACTGGAATTTTAAATGAAGTCTAAATAAATCACTATCTGTATAACTTAAAATGTCTTTTGGTCCTCAATCAATAACTTGGATTTCTCATCATCAACCATCTGGAAAAAATGTTAATACCAAATTCGATTTGTCTGTTTCACGATTGATTTGTAGCCCAGGAATCCGTTCAGTTCCGTATCTATGTAAGATACCTGGATTCTGTTCACTTCCTATGATAGCATCCAACGGCAGCATATCATCTGTAACATAAGTACTTCACAGAACAGTCAGATTGCAATAACAGAATTTAAAATGCAATAATATGATTCATTTTAGAATAAAAACAGAAATTTTATTATTGAGGTGTGGCGGATGGGCAATTTAACATCGGGCTGAAACGCTAGCCAGTACACCTTAAATTCAACTGTTAATATTGCACGTGATCTAGAGTTAATTTAACGCTTGAGTGGTTCCCAGACGCTAAGGTGTTCATCATTAATCTATTGTGTTGAGACAGGTTACCAATAAAATATAAAACTGGATGACTTGACAGCAACGATAGTTTCTAGTTTACACACCTAGCATCAAGATAACCATTAATTTCGGGAGAAAATAAATGTAATTATTTTTAGGCAGTATCAACTTGACAGGTCACCAATCATTTCCAAAGACTCTTAACTTTAATCGCATTTTTGCAATATTTCAGTAATCTATGTGTCATTGCCGTCGTTCTTCTCAAAACAAACTTTCTGGTCATATAACAAAAATATACATTATATGTTCCCATCCGCGCAGTCTGGGCAAGATCCATGCTGTTCGCTTTCAAAGTCTATTGCAATTAGATAAACCGTTGGCGAACAGCATTGATCCTGACCAGACTGCCCGGATGCACAGACTGGTTTGGATCCTTGCTGGTCGCAAATGCACTATGTTGGTTTTCTCATGGTGCTGTTCAATTATCATATCATTGATAACATAAACATGTATATGATCAAAGGTGGGGATCTAACTTTAATGAGGATGGGGTTATTGCAAAATGATGACATGTGCTAAGCTTATATCTGTTTGCATTATATGACAGATCTTTAGAATTGTATAAAGAATAACAACATGCGTATTATGTATGTATGTCATAAAAGAGAAAAGAAAATAATTCATTTAAAGATGTTTTTTCACAATTATTTCTAGCGGACAGATTTTTCCATAACTTTGCATATTTATAGATTGATGTTTCACAAGTTAAAATAAAAAATAAAAGTGATAGGTACCCGTGCTTCTTTTTTCAATAATATTCAAAGTTCATTAAGAACACCAAATATGTATTTTTGTCTGAAGAAACAATACATACATGTCATAATAAAATAAGTGCAAACAGCTTTTTACTTTAAAATTCACTCTGATGTTACTATTTTTGCATCACAATTAATAAAACCACTACAAATATGCATAAAATATCAACATATAGTTATATTTACACAGGAAAAATACTTTTGAAAGATTTCGAAAGTATCTGAAACTGACGTAAACACAAAGTATTTCCTAAAGATATGAGATAGATAGCGAACAGAATTTTACCAATTTTTGTATTATGTAAGCTAGAACTAGAACAAAAAATACTTAATCAAGAAAACAATATCAACCCGTGCTTGTTTCCAAGAAAAATTAAAAAATGTTCACTCCTTCCACAAAAGTATTTTTTTCATTACCCCCACCCACCTAAACTTATGAACATTTTTTTTTCTTTCGCAACAAATTGCACAGTGTTATAAACAGTTTCATAAATTTTCTTACTCACATGCTGAATAATACTCCTTTAAGGTTTCATGCTTCTAGGCCAAATACTTTTTTAGATACGTGCTACACAAGCTTTCATGGCATTTATATATATATTTGACTAAGTCAAGGGACATAAATCTTTTTTTTTACTGAGTAAAACCTCAAATAAAAGCACTGGTGCACAACTTCGCATGCTGAATTTAATTCTTGTATGGTTTCATGGCTCTAAGACATATACTTTCTGAGGTACACGCGACACAAATTTTTATGCTCTTTATGTACATTTTGACTGTCAGGGGCCATAACTCTGGTCTTACTACGTAAAATTGGGGAAGAGGCACAAAAAGTATAACGACATCTTTAGCAAGTCACATTTGAACTTGAAGTAGATAGATCTACGTTGAAATTTTCTGGATTTTTTTGTGACTTTGTGTCGGCTGAATCGTTACTCGACGAAATAGTAGGACTTTGTTGTCCACAATGTATTCGATTCGAGCAAGATAATTTCTTGAACACGAACTTCCTACGACTACTCCTACCATAAAACACCATCACTTTTAAAGGTAAAATATGCACGACCTATATTGTCAGTATATACGATATTTTTAGCGCAAGTGCGCTGCATATCCGACAATTATGCACCTTCGGATCCTTAAATAATTACAGTGGTTATCGCTTGCTGCGCGATTAAGTTGCGCACAAAATATTGTGATGAACTCCTTTAAAAAAGAATTACAGTTTGAAGTAGGCGGGTCTTAAAGCCCCAACATTTACTACCCTGGCAGTAAGTTTTGTAGGAGGAGCCTATCAAATAACAACGCTACTCTAGGCTGTCTGTTAGCTAAAAATAGCTCACTTTAAATGATTCACAGGCAGATGTAAACAATGGTCCGTTGAAGAAGAAATTTGAACTAGTTTGCATGTTTTGATGGTAAACAACTATTATTATCCATATTGTGCATCCATATCAGTATCAATCCTATGAAAAATTGAGTCAAGACTAGCATTCCTGATTTTTAATCTTGTTTATGTAAATTTAACAATGAAACTCAAAATCAAACATTCATTTAACTAAAATTATCATTGCTGGCTGGTCCATAAAACATTTTTATGATATGACATATAAAAATAAAACTGTAGAAATGACTATGATATTCTATTTGGTTTAAAAATTCGAAATTACTTTCTGGAGAAGTTTTGCAATGCACTCTAGCTTGGTGTTGATTCCATTGATACGAAGCCTTCTGACGATCAGGTTTGTTGATAAAATTAACCACGTGGAAATTGTTTACATTCTCTGTTCCTCTAGGGTTCATGACCTCATTAGCTCCTCCCGGCAAATTCAAATTTTTGGCAGTTAGGTTTAAATAATTTTTTGAAACTATACTTCACGGCTACTAAACGCTAGCGCCACCACCAAATTGTGGTGATAAGGAAAAGAGCTATCGACATTTCCGTGGTGCAGCTATCGCCCGTTTCTACTTGTAAACACGTGACTAAATTTTATATTTTATCTAATATTTTTATTGATAGATTTTTTTTCGGAAATCGGTGAATGTAGTTCCGTGTAGCAACACCTTTACTATAGGTTGGTTGTAATTTCATTAAAATATTATGCAAATTGTGGTGCCAGGAGCTTTTCTCCCGAATTTGACAGTGGCACATTTTCATATCGGTCAGTATTCGAACACCATTCCGATGAAGAGACACACTGTAAGAACATACCTGCTCATGAAAATGGTGTAGAAATGAATTATACGTATTCCATCACACCAAAGAATTACTATAAACACAGTAAAAAGGAACAACACCACTATTTTCAGAAGTGGTGGCGCTATCACTCTAGTGATGGCGCTATACAGTAGTGGTGGCGCTGTTGTATATGATTAGTGGCTAATGTATTCAATTTTAATGTATGAAAATCCGACAGCGGAGCTTTATATGGTTGTTGGAATCGAGGACTTTAATTAATTGTAGAATTTCTGTCTGTTACAATGTAAATACGTGCATCTTTCAATTTGCTTGAGTGGTGCCACTTAAAATTATCATTTACCTTTACAATGTGATAAATTTTGTGAAAAGATTCTTTGGAAGCAAGGACTGAAACCGACAAACATGACAGCAGACTCAGTTTGGTCGTGCATGAATTTATGTAACACCCCTCACGTCTTCTAGTAGTAAAATTTTAAGATTACAGTATCTTTAAAATCATTTTATATTTGAGACAGCATTTTTGTGAAGATTAGTTTTCTAATTCACACCTTAAAACTGATTCATTACTACTTTTCCTTATATCATAAAAACAAGAAAACATATGAAATGTATGTAAGTTTGTCTGTCTGTCGGGCCACGGAAATTTCTACAATGTAGGGTTAACGCACGTTTTTTTGTGTAACAACATCTGCAGAATCCCAAGGGATTGGTTGGTGCACGAGCCCGTAGGGCGAGTGCACCAACATAGCCCGAGGGATTCTGCAGATGTTGTTTCACGAAACAAACATGTGTTATCGCTATTCTTGCATAAAACACAACTTAAGTGCTGGAAATATCGAAAAAACAAGACTATCCAGCTGACATTAGCCGATCGAAGTCGGCCGTTTCAGGTTGTTATGGACACATGTTTTATTTATGCATTTCCAGGGCATACAGAAACAGTGCGTATTTTATACATGTCGAACGGACATTCTTGTTGTGGTAATTTCTTTAATATTAAACATATGTAAAATAAGCATGACTTCCCCTTTTTCCGATATATCGGTAGGAACTTTAGCTTTAATAGAGGCTCGGAATTATGAGAAAAGGGCATATTCATAACCCTACACGGCATCGTGTCTTTACACAATTTGCAGGTGAGGTGCCGACAGAACACAATTCTGCTTGGTTTAAATTAATAGTCTGCCCCTTACGCTTTTTAAATGTAAATATTATCGTTTAATAGAAACTGGTATCAATATTTATATTCTTCATGTCGTTAAGAATGAAATCTCTAGGCCTATAACTAGAAAATTTTGCTTTGCACCCCACCCCATCGCGATCAAAGTTTGATAAAGTTTCATAAACACAAAAATTTGAATTTTTCCAACATCGATATAATCAACTTAGATTGGATTTATAAACTCAAACATGGTTGGTGAGATCTACAAATAAATTGAAAAATACATAATAAATACCTTCTGTTCATCAAATGTTCATTAACTGTGGAAAAATCCTTCGAACTTTACGCTTCGTCATGTTTATGCTTTACATTACACACCATCACTGCATCAGTAGACTGCATAGATGTGTAAAGTAGACACAAACATTTTTTAAAAGTTTTAGTGTAAGATTTAAAGTTAGCATGTCAACTTTCTCGACTCAAATTAATTTGGAAAACGAAATTGTATTTTTGTAAATTGTTGTTTGCCTATCATTTTCAGGGATTAAATCGCGGCGTGTAAACTTACTTTGAGTCTAATACGCGTAATAATACAATAATAAGGAACGTCAATTCAGTCGCGTATCAAGAGAGGTAGCGCTTATTACAAGTTAAAGTAAAGTTAGGTTGAAAAATGATATTTTTAATAAATATGCAGATGAAAAGATTTCATAAATCTCGGACCTTTCGACTTCGGCCAAAATTGATTCGGGATCCATAATTTGCTTACGTTGGACCCACAACAGCATATTCAAAACGTTCACCAACAGCGCGTGCTCACGAGAATCTCCTTGTTTGTACACGTTTTTTTCCCTGTTTGTGCATGCCCAAAATCGGCAAAAAACAAAGGTTTTATGCAAGAATAATCGATGTTATCAACCTATCCTACGCTATACCTAAATTACGTTACTCAACAAAATACAGTTTCTCCAAGTCCAATACGCTTTAAAAGATTGTACATGTAAGGTCTGTTGATTACTCATATTTTAATCGATTGGAATTGAAAATGTATTGTACCCACTTTTCAGAAAGAATTGTGAAAGTAACGTCTTTTGTTTACAATGACATGCAAACGACGTATTAAAACAAAGGAAAGTAACTGTCGGAATCTGAATTTAATAATAAAAAAATTCTACACTATCTTCAAATTATTTCCTAGACACAAATCTATGTTTGAAATAAATGTTTGCATCTATTTTTCTTGACCTGAATTAAAAGTACACTTACGTTTGTATTTAAGTAGAATATTTAAAGGTTAGAAATAATTCTACTGTAAGTACATTAACATTTTAAACAAAGGAAAATATTAACTTTGGCTACAAGAGTCCGAAGGGTATGTGAGTATTTTGTTCTTTTTTTTCTTGGTTTCATAAAGGTAAATAAACTATGGTCGTGTTTTTCTTTCTTTAATAACATAATTCCTTGCAGGAAAAATACCAATCAGAGAATATTGGTGTTTGTTTTGTTCCGGATGCGTCAGCAGTTCGTATCATTGAATGCCGCAACAGCGCCACCACTATTGTATAGCGCCACCACGAGAGTTATAGCGCCACCACTTTTAAAAATCCTGGTATATTTCTTCTGACCCGAGATCCTACTATTCATGGTGTGTGCGTATATAATTATTTATTATTTCTACACTATTTGTATGCGCAGGTATGTTCATATAGTGTGTCTATTCATCGGAATGGTGTTCGAATACTGGCCGATATGAAAATGTGCCACTGTCAGATTCGGGAGAAAAGCTCCTGGCACCACAATTTGTATAATATTTTAATGAAATTACAACCAACCTATAGTAAAGGTGTTGTTACACGGAACTACATTCTCCGATTTCCGAAAAAAAATCTATCAATAAAAATATTAGATAAAATATAAATTTTAGTCACGTGTTTACAAGTAGAAACGGGCGATAGCTGCACCACGGAAATGTCGATAGCTCTTTTCCTTATCACCACAATTTGGTGGTGGCGCTAGCGTTTAGTAGCCGTGTACTTCAACAATTTTTGTTTTAAAAAATAAAAACACCAATTGATAAAGAATATTTCAATGTGTATTTATGCAATTTTTCATAACTTTTTATTCAGTGGTTTATTTAAAATTTTGAAAAAGGGCTGCCTGATGTGAAACATGCATAATTTATATAAAAACCTGCCCCGGCACCATCTTGTGGCTTTTATATGGCAGTTGGGGGTTTAAGTCGCCTGTGCTTATGTACGTACGAGCGCTAGTTTTTGGATTTAATGTGATAGACATTTTGTGCTTACGATAATGGAATTTCTGTAAGATAGAGTACTACGCGTCTTAACAGTTCGATCCTTTATTCAGTTCTGCATAAACAACTCAACATCATGACGTCAATATCTGACGTCCGACGTATACATAAATTGGCGGCAACGTTAACGTTATCACGACATCCTGGTGGCCGCTAAATGATATATTTTGCAAAACATCATGACATAATGATATCTCTAGTGTCTTTTCATAAAATGAATGCTCAGATAAAGGAAATGTCTAAAAATTTACAAAAAAAAAGTCACATTTAATATCCTGCAGAATGCACCAGTCACGATTTCTTATTAAGGAATAGTGCAACTCTAAACATGCTTGAATTAAAATAAACTTCAAATTTTTAACTGTCACAGTATATTCGCGAATTTATGAAAATGAACCACTTCGCAATAATGACTAACTATGATTAATGAATCTGGCATCTCTTCACATTACAAAACACTCGTAAAGTTTAAGTGTTTCTATAGTTCACACATTCTAGTGGGTATAACTTCACTATTGGTCTGGTTGTAGTTCCGTTCGCGGTTCTAATTGTAGCAGCTCGGGTACGATCGTCTCTTCCGGTAATTAACTGCTCAACAACGCCTAGTTTCCATCGGTTCCGTGGACATTCATCGTTGATTTGTACTACATCACCCACGGCTATCATCTGTTCATTCGTTCCTGATTTATGGTGAGATTCACGTAATGCTGTTAAGTACTCCATTCTCCACCGTTTCCAGAAATGGTCAAGGAGCTTTGATTGTAATTTTGCCTGTTTTGTAACCGCAGAATGTTCGTCAAATTTGGATGAATTTTCAAGGTCTAAGGTAGTTGTGTTATACGGAAGTGACGTCAGTCTCCGGCCGTAGAGAAGGTGTGACGGTGTTAATGGGTCCATGTCATCGACACTTGATGACATCTGAGTTAACGGTCTGTCGTTCAGCATGGCTTCGATCTCCGTAACTACCGTTTGAAGTGTTTCCATGGTAACAAGAGAGCATCCTACAACTTTCTTCAGCGCTATTTTTGTGAGACCTATTAGTCGCTCCCACCATCCTCCATACCATGGTGCTCGTTTGGGAATGAAATTCCATTCTGTGCCTTTTCTGCTTAATGTTTCTCTGACTTGAGTTGACTGGAAAATATGTTTCAAGCTTTCTGACGCACTTGTAAACGTTGTAGCATTGTCTGACATCATGACCCTCGGAACTGATCTCCGGCTTACGAAACGCCTAAAAGCTAGTAGGAATGACTCTTTGGACAGGTCTGGTACAACCTCTAAATGTAAGGCTCGAGAATTGGCACATGTGAATAAACATATATATACTTTTATTACGCTTCCGGAATGGTCTCTTACGTATAACGCACCTGTGTAATCAACTCCAGTCACAGTGAAAGGTGGAGACTCTTCTACTCTTACTTTTTGTAATGGTGGTGGATCTGGCGCTCTATACGGCTTTTCTTGTACTCGTCTGCATATTGTACATTTCCTGAGGATAGATTTTACGCACTGCCTGGTAGCTGGGATCCAGTACTTCTGCCTTAACTGGGTAGCAGTAGCGTTCGTTCCTGCATGTAACTGGTTCTCATGTGTGTCTAGTACAATCAGGCGTGTAAGTGGATGTCTCTTCAGTAACAAATAGGGGAATTTGGTGACGTCGGATAATGGCGCGTTATGTATACGTCCTTCACAACGAATAATACCGCTTTTATCTACGAATAAACGCAATTGTTTGACAAGTGGTAATTTTTTGGTGGTATTGGACTTCAAACTGGACATCTCATCTGGGTAAGTACTTTCTTGGCAACATTTTAGCCACCTTATCTCTGCTCTTTCGATTTCTGCTGTCGTTAATTCATCGGTAAGTTTTGTCTGTGTATTTCGGCAATTGCTTATGAATCGTAATAAGTAGGCAGTTACACGTAACAGTTTGAAGTATTTGCTGTATTTCTCTATGTTGATTACTTGATGGATGCCTTCATTTGTGCTACACTTTATACTGCATACTACGCTCATCTTTGTGGCATCGGAGGGCAACGAGATATCCGAAACTGTCGTCTGCGTTTTTGTTGTCGTCTGCATTTCATTCTCTGTTGGTTTCCAAACAGGCCAGTTGGACTGGTTTTGTATCCATGACGGCCCACTGTTCCATAGGTCGTTCTGTAAGAGCTGGTCAGCAGGAATACCACGAGTTAGAAGGTCTGAAGGATTATCATATGTTGGACAGTAGTGCCATGGGTAATTTTTGGTAAGTGTTTGTATTTCTATCACTCTGTTCTGCACGAACCGTTTCAATGGTTTAGATGTTGATAACCAATGAAGCACAATCTGGCTATCGGACCAGCAGATGACGTCGGAAATGTTCAAGGATTCTTGTACGTGTTGAACTAATCTGGCGCCGACTACTGCGGCCATAAGTTCGAGCTGTGGTAATGTCATGGGTTTCACGGGAGCTACCCGATTTTTCGCGATCACCAATCTGGATCCATCTGCGTTCACTATGTATACTGCTGCTCCATATGATTTGAGACTTGAATCGACAAATACATGGAGAGTACTTTTTGTTCTTGAATTATTTATGGTCTGTTTATGCTTTGACTGCCGTATGTACTGTCTGGAAAACTCTGTATCTGTAACTGTGTTCAGATCTTCAGCCAGCTTGTTCCATTTATCTTGCACCTCTAGTGGTAACGGTACATCCCAATCAAACTTATCTTTCCATAATTGCTGAAGAAGTAATTTTGCCCTTACTGTTACTGGGCTTAACAGACCTAGTGGATCATAAATTCGTGATGAATATCTTAGAATGTCCCTCTTGGTTACAGAGTCTAACTTTGGTATCTTGTGATGTCTGTATGCCATGGTATCTGTTTCCGGTTTCCAGCACATACCTAGTACCTTGGTAACTTCATCTCTATCTATGACTCCTTCTCGTGTGGCGATAGCTTTTAGTTCGGAGTTGTTAGAAGACCACGATCTTAAGTTCATACTGGCACATTTCATCAGATCACGTGCATCACGGAAATAGGTGAGTAGATCTTTTTTTTCTTCAAAACTAGAAAGTATATTGTCAACATATAAATCTCTCTTTATAATCTCGGCTGCTTTGTTTGTTTTGTTCAATTCCAAGTGTTTGAGAATAGTGGCGTTAAGAATGAACGGTGAGCACGTCGCGCCGAACAACACTGCTTTGAATCGGCATGTGCAAAGTTGAGATTTAGGATCACTAGGATCAGTGAGCCACAAAAACCGGGTAACATCCCTGTCTTTTTCTTGTAGTCCCACATGTAGGAAAGCTTTTTCTATGTCTGTGGTTACAGCGTACTTTTCCAATCGAAATCGCATCAATATAGACGTTAATTCATTCAGCACAGGTGCTGTAGACTCCAGGCAGTCGTTCAGGCTAGGTTGACTAGGTGACTGTTTACAACTACAGTCATACACGATACGAATAGGAGTGGTAGATGATTCCTTTCGCACAGGGTGGTGGGGAATATAGTGGACTGCATTTGAAGTTTGTGCAACATCGTCAATCTTTTCTATAAATCCCCGTCTCTCTTGCTCTGATATAATTTCACCATATTTCTTTAGCATATCAGGTTCCTGGCTAAGTCTGCGAATCGTGCTCTCAGTTCTTTTCTTTGTGATGTTGTAATTTGTTGGAAGTGCTTCGTGGTCTAATTTCCATGGAAGGGCTGCAGTGTACTTGTCGTCTGTAAATTCAATTGACGTCTGCTGATACTGCGCCAAGTAATCCGTCTTCTCATGCTCGTCTTTGCACGGAGTAATACCTATGCTCTCGAGCGACCAGAAACGTTCTATAGCGTTTTCATCTCGTGCACGTGTCGTCATAACGTTAAATATGTGGTTCATCTTACTAGTAGTATTGTTGCAGTATGCATTCACAGGTCCCGACAAAAGATATCCGATCTTGGACTTCACTGCAGTTGGTCCACATCCGCGTATAATATGATCTTCAATGACGTCCCAGTAATGGTCAGCTCCTATCAGCAGAGAAATTGTAAATACCTCATCGCCACTAACCGGATGTGCCAGGTTCAGTCCTCTCAGGTAAGGTACATGGGACGCTGTGTTGTGTAGACTGGTACTAATAGGTACTGATATAGTAGGCACTATTAATACATTGATCGGTATTCTCTTTTTCTGGTTTGTAATGAGGTACACCGTTGCGGAATCAACATGTTTTAGTTGTTGTTCTTGGTTACCAAACGTTGCTAAGTGTAAGGTTTCTGTACCGGATGTGGACAGTTGCAATTCTTGTGCTAGCGTATCGGTGATAAATGACTTCTGTGCTCCTTCGTCAAACAAGATATGAGTATCCCTTGTTATGTTACCGGAAGTCACCTTGCTAATGGCTGTTTTCAGTAAAACACCATGGGAAGTTTCTTGGGTAGATGAATGTAGAACTGCCGTTTCCGGTTTTGATGGCTGTACATCCGGAACATTCCCGCCACTGTTGTGTTCTTTATTCTTGTTGTTACATATGCTAGTATGATGTTTCTTTTTACAGACCAGACATCTTCTTTGTGACGTGCAGTTTATGACCCGGTGTTTTCTTAAACAATTAAAGCACAATTGTTTTTCTTTCACTTTCTGCATTCTTAACAGCGTATCAGGAAACCTTGTACAGTCAATAGATTTATGTGATTCTTCACAGAATGCACAAATGATATCATTTGATTTATTTTTTCTGTTTGTATTGAAATCTATCTCTGTTTTGTCTTTATTTTGCTTTCTTCTTTGCTTTGATAACGCTCCAGTGTAAAAAGACGATGTCGGTATAAAATCGTTTATTTCCGGTGTATAGCTTTGAATTCCGACTTCAAGTATCCGGACTTCTTTCCTCAGGGCACTCCTAAGTTCTTCTTACTTCAAGTCATTGTCGCCGTGTTCTCGTGCAAGATTTTTTCTGACCTCTTGTGGAATTTTGTCTAAAATTATTGGCACTAACAGGCTTCCGTAACTTTCTTGATTCTGCCCCATTGATTCTAACCCTCGAATGTACGTTTCCATTTTGTCATGGAACGCTTGTAAACTGCTTAGCGTGTTAAATGGCGCCGGTAGTTGTATCAAGGCCTGCATGGTGGTATGTACAATCTTATGCTGTTGTCCGAACCTCTCTCTAAGTAAACTAATGGCTCTCAAATAATTGGAATTTGTTAAGGCAAAACCGTCTATAGTACGTGCTGCAACGCCCTCTAGCTGAGACTGTAAATATGTAAACTTCTGTACGTCTGTGAGATTGGTATTCAGGTGAATGGTTGATTCAAAGGAATCCCAGAAACCTTGCCATTTAAGAATATCACCGTTAAATTTTGGTAGAGACAACTTTGGCAGTCTATGAAATTGAAATGAATTGTTACTTACATTCTGACTGACGAAAGGATGTGCATTTACATTCAACTGTGCTTGTTGAAAACCGGAAGTGCTCTGTGACGATCTGTCAGTTGCAGACTGCGAAAATTCAGAGGAAAATGTCTGCTGCGACTCGACGTGAAGAGTTGACTGACCATCAGTGGGGAAAAACTGCGGTTGTTGTACATCTGTACAAATCTGTTTATCTCTGAAGTCACTAAGATGTCTCATTTTAAGGTCTAAGTCCAACATATACTTTTCGGTTTGTATAATTTCTTCGTTAATTTCTTCGCTGTCCGTAAGATTTGCAATCTTCTCGTTCATTTCTTCCATTTGTTTCACTTTTAACGTGAGTTTTTCAAATATTCCGTTGAAATCGATCAGTGAAATGTTCTCGGCGCTTTTGGCGTCTTCTATTCTCGCTAAATAATAGTCTATAACATTCTTCTGAGCATTTCTCTGTGCTATATGTTTCTGTAAATTCATCTTTGTTATCCTGGTCACGGCACCAAAAAAATGTGCTTACGATAATGGAATTTCTGTAAGATAGAGTACTACGCGTCTTAACAGTTCGATCCTTTATTCAATTCTGCATAAACAACTCAACATCATGACGTCAATATCTGACGTCCGACGTATATATAAATTGGCGGCAACGTTAACGTTATCACGACACATTTAAACGGCGACTCTGCCAAATCGCTGGCTTATCGATGAAATTGTCTCCCTTGAAAAATCCGCTATCGGCGTTATCGATTTCTCGATCCGATTGATTTTGCTACTAGAGATATATAGGAAATGATTTTTTAAATTGTAATAACTTTTTCATTTTTTAATCCATAAAATTTATCCACATATGAGCACAAACTTTAATCTTTTATTATTATAATGATGTAAAAAGTTTTGTGATTTAATAGCATCTTAATGCTTCCCTGCTCGTTATAAAATTGATACTATCACTCCCTATTCCCACAATAGAAAACACGAGGAAAATAGTCATTTTTCATAAATAAACATTTTTTAAATAGAAATTTCGTATTTTTATGATTTAAGTACAACATTTATCCACATATGTGCACAAACTATAAAGTATGAAGATTTAAATGGTGTTTTTAAAAATGAACTTTATTACGATCTTAATGCTTCCCTGATCAATTTAAATCAGACATGTTTTAACAAAAAACATTTTCTGGCCATTAGCGTATTACATAGATCTATTACATGTATTTAGTATACTGATGGTCGATTTTGTTGTTGTTTTTTTTTTTTTTTTTTTTTTTTTTAATTTTCATCTAAAACTTTTATATTCTTTTTTTAATGATTTATTTAATTTCTTTATATTTTGCTATATTTGATCATTAACAGGACAAGTACAGGTGCAACCAATTACATTATTTTATTTTATTCAAGTCTCATCAGCATACATAAATAAAATCACAGTACATATTTGTATTACATATAATATCTTAAAACATATTTAATGCTGCCACTCAATACTGAGTTACTTGAGACTATATATCATGATATAATTTATATCAGAGATTATATCATATAAAACAAACTCCACATTATATTGCACTTATAAAAAAAACCCATATTGTATGCTATCACAAAAGGGTTATTACTATTATATTAAAGGATAAACATATACCCTCTAATTCAATCCCCTATGTGATATTTACATCTACTATTGTAATCTAAATCTATACATATTTGATATATTTTACATAATTAAAACTTGAATCCATTTCGCTAATCTTTTGTAGATAAAAACTGTCATAAAATTTAGCTTAAAATACTGAAAACGCAAAACAGGCATTACTATGCAACAGTTAGAAAATGTGTGTAAGAAATCTGGTCCAACATTAATCAGATAAATGTTGGTTTGATTAGCAAAATGTATTCAAGGTTACATAAAATTAAGTGAAAACATCAATGTATTAAGAAATGACTACTTATTTACAAAGACATAAAATTCTTCTTTGTAAAATATCATGACAGGTTTTGGCTGTACACCTTATCATTTCCTGGTTGGACATAATAAAAATTATCTTTTCCACATCAGAAAAGTTGGTAAAATTTGCTTCTATTGATATTGCCTTAGTGAACAGGACCTGTCTTATATCATTGTAAATGTGGCAATGAAACAGAGCATGTACTTCAGTTTCAACTTCTTTACAGAACGGACACAATCTATTTTCAAAACTTAAACTCTCAAATCTCCCTGTTTCCACCCGCAGTGGTGCTACACCACACCTGAACTTGGCTAATGCAGACCTGTGTTTAAGTGGTAAAATAAATTTACAGTACTGCTCAACTTGGAGTTCTGATTTATACAAACGATACATTCTCAGTATATTTCTTCCTTTATGAGATGGACCAACAACACTTTGTATTTGACTCAACCATGTTGCCTTACATTTTTCTAATAGTGCTGTCTTAACAGTATTATACAATGATGGAGAAATAGGGGAAGAAATGTCAACATTGAGGTCAATATTCAACTTCCTCATTAATACAGTGATTACAAAATATATATTCTTACATGACCCAGAAGCTAGTGAATAAGCCCACAAAGCTATACGTTTGTTCAGTCTAGTTACATTAGTGTTTGACACACGTTGCATAGACTTAATTATACATAACACTTGTTTAACATAAGCTGGTTCCCATCCCATCTCTCCAATAAGTGCAGCCTTTGGTGTATACTTTCCCACCCCTAAAAAGAATCTCATGGCCCTGTTTTGAACCGCATTCATACATGAATACTCCTTAAACCCCCAAATGGAGGCAGCATAACTTATAACAGGCCAAACTACTGAGTTATATAATTTTGTAAACACATCATATGGTAAACCACCTGCTAACTTACACTTAGCAATAAGTAAACCTAAGGCTCTACTTGCACTTTTAGCAACATATTTTGCAGTCAAATCATAGTCTAAATGTTCGGTTAACAATAAACCAAGATATGTATAACTATTAGCAATGGAAATAGTATTTTCACCACATTTAAAATTAAACTGAGTGATTGGTGTAGACTGTTTACGAAAATGAATAATGCTACTTTTACCAATATTGATTGACATATCATTTCTATTACTCCAAATATGTAATGCATCTAACAAAAATTGCAGATCATGTTCAGTTTCTGCAAGTAACACAACGTCGTCTGCGTACATCAGAATACAAATTTTATCTTCGGCAACATTAATTCCTACATTCAAAGATTTCAAATACAATGCTAGATCATTCAGATAGAGGTTAAATAGCATGGGAGATAAAATACACCCCTGCCTTAAACCACATTTTACTTCAAACCAGTCAGTACAATAATTATTTACTCTGACACATGAAATAACTGATGAGTAAATTGATTTAATAGACGCAAATAATTTACCAGATACACCGATAGCTGACAAGCGATGCCAGAGTAACGATCTGTTTATAGTATCGTAAGCCTTTCTGTAATCAATAAAGGCACAGAAAGTGGATTTACCTAGCCTTTTTCTGGTATCAATAATATCTGTAAGAGATGTTATCTGGTCAACAGTGCTCCTTTTTCTTCGAAAACCATTTTGCTCATCAACTATTTTTACATTACCTTCGGACCATTTTGTTAACCGCTCATTTAAAATGTGACAAAATAATTTATACATCGACGACGCTAAAGCTATACCCCTATATGACATTAGATTACGAGTATCCCCAGAATTAGACTTGGGTATTGGGTTAATGATGCATTTAGACCATATGGAAGGAAGAGTACCCGTGTTAAAATATACGTTAAAAAGAGCATGTAAAAACAATATAGACACATCATTTTTTAGTACATCTGCTGGAATTTCATCATAGCCACAGGCTTTACCTTTATTAGCTTTAGATACAGCTTTACTTACTTCTAAAATAGTAATACTATCATTAAATAAGCCAGCTTGGTTAGTTATACAAGCTTGTACATCTCTATCGACAGGTTCTGTTACAAAACTGTTTACATTAAAAAGAGAACTAAAATCATTCTTCCATCTCTGCAACACTTCATGAACATTAGAGGTGATGTAACCATCGCTATTGACAATTTCTATTGGAATGGTTTTATTTTTATAACAAACTCCTATTTTTCCAATAGATTTCCAAAATTTTGTTTGGTCTAGATTGCATTCCTCTACTATTTTAGTCTGAATAGAATACCAATATTTACGTTTCACCTTCTGTACCTCTCTGTCAAAGAGCTTTCTTGAAGCAACGTAAATTGGCTTAAGCCTACTTTTTTCCTTACGATCAGTACATTTCAACCAATTTTTCTCCTTTTTACACATATCAGACCAAAGATTTGTAAGAGAAATATTCCATCAAGGCTTGCTACTACGATATTTCTTTGAATTCCCGGTGTTAACTATTTTATGCGGAATATGTTGGTACATGTTATCTTTAACAATACAACACCATTCATCATAAATTCTATCAACATCCACTTGTGTTTGCATACTTCTTTCTAACCTATTAATAGTATCAGATATTCTTGTAAAAGTTTCTGGTTCTGTCATAAAAGTATCAGGCGTTGCATAAACATCAAATTTAGTATAATTTATACTATTCTCAACAGTACTGTAGCACGGTGCATCTAAATATGAAAACTGCCAAGTTAATAAAGAGTGATCTGGTGTACCTGAGGTACCATAGTTACATAGGCCAGGTATACTATTAACAAGATCCAACGTTGGAATTATTCTAAAATTATCAAAACTATGCAAAGAATCATATGGTGTAATACAATAATCTACCACAGAAGAACCTTTTGTAGAAATAGATGTAAAATTATTAAAATTTTCATCAAAACGACCATTTAGCATACACATATTCGTGTTGATAAGAAATTCTATAAAAAGCTCACCATAAAAATTATTAGTGAAATCTTTTACCACTCTAGGTTTTACATGATCAATACCAGCAATGAAATCTTCTTAGTTGCCGCATCTGCTATTAAAATCTCCGGCAATAAAAACTAAACCAGAATCTTGATACATATAAAAATCAGTTAAAAGGTTGTCAAAAAAAGTTGTTAACATCAAATTGTCGGGAAGAATTTTCTGGTGGTACATAACATATGGTACAATTGCAAATTTTGAAATTTTATGTTCAAGCTTCAACCAGAGTATGCCTTCATTTTTATCATTTAGAACAGAAACATTATATGACTTATAAAGTTCATTCTTTATCAAAAAGCCGACTCCACCCGAACCTCGTCTTGCATTCTTGTGTTGGTTCTTGCGATTATTTCCAATCCACTTGTATCCTTCCACCTCTAACGTTTCGTCCTCACTGAGATGCGTCTCTGCAATACCTACAATGTCTAAATTAAAATGTTTTATACAAGCACAACGTAAAATATGGTTATCTGAATACTGTTTATTGTTCCAACCACACACATTCCAGAAACCCGTGGAAACCTATCGATGACGTCTATCCCCCCTGTTGTTGTTCCTTCTTGACCGCTCATTACTATGACTACTTGAGCGACCACGAACCACTTCCGACCACTGATCACCACGTGAATCACTATTATACCGCGTATTGCCTTGAGCACTATTACGATCAGGCCGACTACCGTAGTTGCGGTTGCCGCGGTCGCAGCTACTGCCATGGCTTGAAGAGCCATGACTGTTCCCTGAATTTTGTCCTCTGCGCTGACCATCTCTTCGGTGACCATCGTTCCTACTAGTAGTACTACGTACCACTCGTGAACCTCTAAGACTTAATTGAACGTCTCTGCTTTTAATAGCTTCCAAAATTGTTCTGAAATTTTCAGTAAAGACACGGTCCGCTTTGGTTTTGTCACTGTTGATATATATGTTACTATATCTATCATGTTTGCGAAGATCACATTTTGCATCCATTACAAGTTGTTTGTCATCCTTTGTTTTAAAAGTAGCTACAATTACACCAGTTTTATTCTCAGATGACTTTTTCCGCTCAGCACTTGCCACATTAATGTTCTTTATCTTCAGGCCTTCACGAATAAGAGTGTTTACTTTGTTTACAACATTCTCTCCTTCTGTTTCCCCGAGATTTCTGATAACTACATTCTTCGATAAGTCATTCTGTTGGGTTGGTTGATCACAAACAATTGAATTCACTTTACTGTTTATATTTTCAATATCTGACGACACTTCCGCTAAAATGTCACCCTTAATATTTGAGATCTTTGAATCAATGTCCTTTCTCACACGGCTCATTTCTGAGCTTACCCTTTTATCAAGCAATTGCGTTACTTTCTTTGTGATCATTTGTTCAATTCCGGACTCTAGTTTATCCATCCTCTGTGTGATATTTTCAAACATCATGTGCATATCTGTTGATAGTTTTTGATTAAATGTTCAAGTGATGTATTTGCACTTACATGTATGTCTGCTTGTGTCATTATTTTACGAGGGGCAGGTACTGGCGAACCCTCGTACAAAGACCTTTTAGCCTTCCCGTCCTGATTTGCTTCGGACTGTATTCCTTCTGGAGCAGAATTACGCGCCTTTTTTAAATATCCGGGGATGGCGTACCAGACAAAGCACGCTTTCTACACGTGTCTTTCAGATTTTCACTTGGGTCAAGTTCAATTTCCACATCCTTATATCTTTGGATTTTCTGATTACAGGGAGTATCCACTTTATATAGGCGTTGTGATAACATAACCGACTCCACAAATTCATTCTCATCCATCAGAGGTTCGTCAAAATCCCGAGACGAACCTCTGATTTATTTCCAGCGTTTACTTGGTGAGCATGCGCACTCGTAATTACTATCGGGAGTGGTTTCAGCCAATCATTGTTCGCCATTATTTGGAACTCCGAATTGAAACTTCAAAAAATATGTAAACAAGATACTTGCTTACGATGGATAAAGGCTGTATTCCATGATTGCGATAAATAAAGATTTTTGTAATTCGACGTTAAGAGATTTACATCAAGAAATAATAATATTCGTCGTAAATGGACATCGTATTCCCTCGATAATATGGAAAGGACGCGGTCACGCTATTCACGGACGATTTTGATTGGTTCGCTAGGATTTGTCGCGAAACGACGCTGATTGGCTGAAACGTTTTACCTGTAATGTAACCAAACCATAAATATCGGCGAAATGTGCCAGAGGTTCATCCGGGGAACCACGGTAGACCTCTGGTATGCGAGAATGCACAAATTCTTCTGCATCCTTATTGACTTGTGGTATGTTTATATTTGATTCAGCCACACTGATTTTCTCACTGTTTTCAACCATTTCAACGATTTGTGATGACCTCCGACCTGAATATAATACAATAGATACTATTGCAGCACAGTTCCAACACAAAAATTACTAAATCTTGTCAATAAAGTCAATACGGTCTAACAATATACTGTTAATGACCCAAGAAGCTTCTTTCCAACGTAAAAATTGCAGATCTCCGACTCGCGAAAATATGTAATTTAGTTTTTCTATCCGGTGCATAAGCACGCTCCGTCCCTAGTACCTCGAACAGAAAGTCCGCATCCACTAAACTAATCTTTTTAAGAGGTAGTCCGCTAATTCTTACACAAACAACACGTCCTTCGCCAACAAGATTTCACTAAGCAATAAAATTACTCAGTCCACAAGCATAAATCTCTTATAAAGCGATATAATTTCATAGAAATCTTCTCCGTTCAAAATATGGCGTCTCACGTGTTCCAAAACATGCCAAATACTGATTTATTAACTGAGCAAAAGAAATTTATCATGCAGTTGGAAAACTGTGAAAATAACGCGACAGATTGAAAGAATGGGCTAATACGATATAATTGGAACACAATGGATGAAACAGAGTCGTTAAAATGTCAGCAAATAATGATGACTTGTCCGTTGATATTTTCTCTTTCTTATTTTCCGTAATGGTCTATAATTTTAGTTACTCAATAAAAACGCACAATATACTTTCGCTTGTGCATTTTATTCATACATTTTACTAGGTGCTTAAGGGGAAAATGTTTTGACAACACCGCACTTAAGCGTAGTTTTTAACCAGTGTCTGTTACAATTTGCGGGACACCACAGAACCTCCGTTGATCGGGATTCGAACTGACCAGTTTAGTCATTATTGCAATTCTTTCTAAAATGTTTTATTTTTCTTGAATTCTACAAAATTTGATAAAATTGATTAAAATGTAGGACAAATTATGTAGCATTATTTCGCACCTAATCACGTGTCAGCGCTAATGACCGTAGGGTAAATTGCTAATACGCTACATGTCTTTTGTCAAGTGTATAGTTATATCCGGTGGGGTCTTTGTGATGCGACCTTCGGTTCAGCATATTCAGTAACCCTATAACCATATTTTAATTTAATTTTAAAATGACAATAGTCTGTTATAAGTATTATTCTTATCAAGTTATCTATTTTCGAAAGATATTTTTTATTTATTAGTATATATAGTAATGAGCATATAGTTATATATTACAATTTAAAGATCTACTTCTATAAGTGTCTCTCCCCCAAAAATGTAATAAACAACTCCCATCTTATCTGCTGCTTATCAGCGATTATGTAACATTGACTGATTAGAGAGCAATTGCCACAGCAGGGGACCCACCTAGACCACGAAGATGTGTGCAGTGGAGTTGAATGAAATGGTGAATGTGGAATAATAATTATAGTAATGATTTTAATAATTATTATAATTATTTTATTACTATCTAGATTGTAATTATTATCTGATTGATAAATATTGTTATTATTATTATATTCCAAAAGATATAGCAGTAATATAAAAAATAATGATAATAAAACTCAGGTATAGTGAATACTCATTGACAAACAATATCTTATAATATCAAAATTATAATGAAAAACATCATACCGATTACTTAAGGTGATCCTTCCATTATATTTACATAATATAGAAAACTTACAAAAATAATGGGAAAATAATGCAATCACCATTATTTGAATATAATATTACTGGTCAGTGCCCAGATATTGAACAAATCCGGGACCCAGTAGTTCCAAATCGCAATACTTATGTGGTCACTGTGAAGAGGAAGTCACTTGGACCCAGAAGGGCATTCTGTGCGACACCTGTGAAAAATGGTCCCACAGGGATCCGGACAAAATCCCCTACGGACAAAACCCCCTTCGCTCATTTTTGCATAGGCGGACAAAACACCCTTCATGTTTTTTTACAAGGAGGACAAAACCCCCTTCGCTGAATTTTACAAGGAGGACAAAACCCCCTTCACATTATTTACAAGGAGGACAAAACCCCCTTCGCTGAATTTTACAAGGAGGACAAAACCCCCTTCACATTATTTACAAGGAGAACAAAACCCCCTTCATGTTTTTTACAAGGAGGACAAAACCCCCTTCATGTTTTTTACAAGGAGGACAAAACCACCTTCATCTTAGTATCAAAAGGGCAAACAATATAATAAGACACTTTTATCATTTTATTAATAGAAAGTGATATCTTGAAGATAATCATAATTAATGATTATAATATGGATAATTGATGTACTTGTTCTATTATATATAATTATTACAGTTTGTTCCATAATAACTTTGGAATAAATCAGACT
The DNA here is from genome assembly GCF_021730395.1 of Mercenaria mercenaria. Classification (NCBI taxonomy): domain Eukaryota; kingdom Metazoa; phylum Mollusca; class Bivalvia; order Venerida; family Veneridae; genus Mercenaria; species Mercenaria mercenaria. The sequence goes on along the minus strand of NC_069363.1, from coordinate 35,057,743 downwards.
ATACATATACAATTATAATACTTAGTTAATAAAACTGTTAAATATTTCTTAATTAATTGACCTGTTAATTTGTTAATTGTTTTTCTCATGTTCTCATTCATTAAAGTAAATTGTTAAATAACTCTTAGATACCTTAATTAGTTTGATGTTTTATTTTTAAATAGAGCATTTTCATACTGACAGAATTTACTCATTTTTACAAACTGAAAATGCTTGAATGTATAAAGGGAAGATTTTTGTTCCACTGATACATTCACAAAAATGGAATTCATCACTAGCAATAAAGGTTCAAAAAAACTCTGCTATGCAGGACATGCTTACACCAAAAAAAGTCAGACCAAAGCAACTATTAGATGGGAATGTTCCCAACGTTCTGGTAAACAGTGCAAAGGCTGCCTCACAACTGATCTTGCAGTAAGTACTTCATGATTTTAAGACAGAATAAAAAAATTTCTTTTATGGTTAGAATTAACCTTAAATTTGTTGAAATGATCACTTCGATTGCCTTAAATATGTCGCTGCTTTATACTGATTTACTATCTGTTACAATGTATGAAATTTCAAAGGTATGTAGAAGTTACTATGTGGCCTCTTTATAAAATATTATTGGTATTACAGGCAACAGAAGTGAGGTCTACAACTGAACATAGTCATGAAGCTGACGAGTTTGCCATTGCTGCGCTGAAAGTAAGGGCCCAAATCAAGATGACAGTGGAAACCAACAGAGGGAAACCTGGCCAGATTATTGCGGACAGACTGTCAACCGTGCCTAAGGAGGTAATTATTTTTTTCACAATTTCTGTATTACAAAATGACCTTATAGTGTACATTTGATCAAGTATATTGCTTTATAATTGATAATTAATAGTTAGATTTTACATAATTTAGATAGCCTTAGATATGTCACTATTAAATTCCAGCTCAAATTCCAGTTTTTCTATAACTGCATTTTCCCTAAATGTTTTTTACAAAATTCCTATACTGTGTTGGTTCGCCGTAAAACCCAGATAAAATAGATAAAATAAAATAGATAGAACAAAATACCAATTAAAATCTATTTCAACCAATATTTAATACTAACTGAAGTGCTTTTATTCTAGTGCTTTAGATTTGGTCTTTTTTCTGTTTCAAGGTTGCTGCAGCCACAGGAAAAGTAGAATCCCTGAAGAGATCAGTGAGACGAGCCAAGCGTGGTTCAGCTCCCAAAGAACCAAAATCCATATCTGACATTCCAAAGCCACTACCTGAAGATTACTGTGTGATGAGAGATGAGAACTTTATGATCTTTGACAACGAGTCAGAAAACCAACGTATTCTTATTTTCGCGACAGATGATGGTTTGAAACTTCTTGGCAGCGCAGACACTTGTTTCATGGATGGTACCCACTCTATAGCACCAAGTCAATTCGCGCAGTTGTTCTGTGTCCGAGCACCTATTGGGAAGACCTGTGTGTCAGCAGTGTATGGACTCTTGCCATCGAAACATCAAGATGTATGTGAAGAATTTCTAACTGCAGTCCTTGAAAAAACCCAGTGATTTCGAAATATGTAAAATGGAATAAATAATCATAATTACTCAAAAAGAATGTCTTATATAAGTTTAATATGTAAGTTAATATATATTTTTTTCAAAATCTTTTTTTATGATATATGCAGTAATTTTTGCAATGTGCATTTTTCAGTCTGATTAATTTTAGTCATTATAGAAGACATGATTAAGTAATAGAAAGAGCATTGAAACTCGCCCCCGAGTATAAATCGTTTACCAGAGAGTTTCAATGTTCTTTCTGTTTTGTATCATAGCCCAACATATATGGTAGTTGTAGGCGTTCCTCATTTCCATATACAGCAGTTCAGTGAGTACTTAAAATCCTTGCTTTACAAATGTGTAAAGCCCAGGTAAAATAAACCAATGCGAGAGCAGAAAATCAATAAAATACACTTCGCTGTCTACTATTCCAGACACGCTGGCATACTTTCCTATCCAACAGTGCGGTAACTAGCGTGCGGGTATTAAATACCTGCACACTTTTAGTTACCGCACCCTGTAGTCAGTGTATACGATTTACCTGCAGCAAATTTGTTAAGAAAAAACAACGAGCTATGATACAAATGAGAAAAAGAAACTATTAACAAATTAAAAGGTCAATTTATTAAGAGATATTTAACAGTTTATCAATACAAAAAAATAGTGCTTTTCGGTCTGAAATAAAAAAAAAGAAAAATGTTGGATAAGTTAAAGTAAGGATAATTAAAATATATATGTTTAAAAAATAGCAATGTTAATTTTTCAGTGTGATTAGTTTTAAAGTTATTAAAGAATAAACTGATAATTTTATATAATAGAATAAGTGCATCAATTATCAGTATTATGCTCTTTAATTAGTTTTAAAGTTATTACTGAACAAACTGTAATAATTGTATATAATAGAATAATTGCATCAATTATCAGTATTATGCTGTTTAATTATAATTATCTTCAAGACACCTTTCTATTCACATTCAGGTGATGTACATAATTACAGATACATAATTTATTGTCACATTTATTGCACCCCCGACAAAAAGTTGTAAGGGGGGTATACTGGTTTCAGGTTGTCTGTCTGTCTGTCTGTCCGTCTGTCCGTAGACGCAATCTTGTGCGCACCATCTCTCCTTATCCCCTAGACAGAATTTAATGAAACCTCACACAAGGGATCAGTACCAACAGTAGTTGTGCATGGGGCACCACACAGACTGTCAAGGTAATGGAGACAGCACGTATGATCGTCTTTCTGACTCAAGGTTTGCCTGGCACTGTCAGTACTGTGGACAGGCGAACTATTCCTATTCCCTAATTGAATCCCTTGACTCCCTTAATGATAGTAACAAATACTCCCAATTAGATTATAGTTCTACCATTTTAGATGCGAGTCACCGACCAGATCGGTCAGTTAGGTCACTCTCAGATACCCCAAATTTCAAACCCTCCCCAGAACATACTTCTACTCTCAAAACAAAGGTCAGAAAACCCTCCAAAGTCAAACATAACAAAAGCGAGAGAATAACCATTCTTAATATTAACTGTAGGTCTATAAAAAATAAAATCCCAGATCTCCATCAATTAATACAACAGGTCAAACCAAATACCATCTCTTGTACGGAAACCTGGTTGAAACCAGATATCCAAACCTTTGAAATCTTCCCCAAGGACCTAAACTTCCAGGTTTTCAGGGATGATAGAACCTCAGGCCAGGGAGGAGGTGTCCTTACTGCAATCTCCAAACACCTCATTTCTCAAGAACAACCTGAACAGAAAACCAACTGCAACCTGTCCTGGGCGAAAATTACTATCAAAGGGGCCAAGGATATATACATTGGCACATACTATAAGCCCCACGAAAATGATGAGGACTCCCTCACAGAGTTATGGTCATCCCTTTCTAAAGTACCCCAAGATAGTACAATTTGGTTACTCGGTGACTTCAATCTACATGATATAGATTGGTCATCTGAGGCCCCCAAGTCCAAATGCAGATTCAAGGAAATATATGAAGACTTCATTGATAGGATAAATTCCTTTAATCTACAGCAAATGGTCAAAATCCCAACCAGAAATGAAAATATTCTGGACCTGTTCCTCACTAACTTCCCTTCCCTAGTTCAATGTACTAAAACAATCCCTAGTCTAGGTAAATCTGACCACGACATTGTCTTCCATGAAATCAACATAAAGATAGGCCGTCCCCTCCAGCCCAAAAGGTCAATAAAATGCTTTAACAAAGCAAATTGGGATGATTTCAAAAGGGACCTATCGGAGTTTGGAAAGAAATTCGCTGATTCTGACCACTCTGACCCCGCCTCAGATTGGAATCTGTTCAGAGATGAACTAAATCGACTTAGTTTCCTACACATTCCAACAAAAACGACTAAGACACGCTGCGACCTCCCATGGTTAACTCCCAGGATCCTTAGGCAAATCCGCAAGCGTGATAAAATGTACACCAAATTGAGAAAATCCAACCAATCCCCATGCAAAAGTAACACCTTCAAAATATAGCATCCAAAAACAGCTAAGGAACTCGTACTGGTCTTACCTAGAATCAGTCATATTCATGGACGATTCACAACCAGGTAACAAAAAGAAATTCTATTCTTTCATAAAACATAAGAAAACAGAAAATTGTGGTGTAGCACCTCTTAAGCATGAGGGTCTAACATATTCTGACCCTGCCACCAAGGCCAATATACTAAATAGGCAATTTGAGTCGGTCTTCTCAAAACCACAACCACTCAGTTTGAAGCAACTCTGCAAAAAAGTTACTACAAACACTTCAGCACCCAACATGCCCATTATCTCCGTTACAGAAGAAGGTGTTGATAAACTCCTGCAGGGGCTCTCTCCAAACAAAGCCTCTGGCCCAGTTGAACTCTCACCAAGAGTTCTAAAAGAGCTACACCACGAGATAGCGTCCATCCTTACAATTATATTTAGGTCATCCCTTGAAACTGGCTGTGTCCCGCCAGATTGGAGAAGTGCAGTTGTCGCCCCTGTTTATAAAAAGGCCCGGAATCCAAGGCCAGTAACTACAGGCCAATATCTCTCACCTGCATAGCTTCCAAATTATTGGAACACATTCTAGTCTCCAACATCATGACACATTTTGACACTAATGACCTCTTAAGCCAGTACCAGCATGGCTTCAGATCTAAGCATAGCTGTGAATCACAACTGATCAGCTTTACACAAGAAGTTTACGACAACCTTGAGCAAGGTCAACAAACAGATGTAATAGTAATGGATTTTAGTAAAGCATTCGACAAGGTTGATCACAATAAACTGATATTTAAACTTAATGAGCTGGGTGTCCATCCTCTGGTATCACAGTGGATAAAGTCATTTCTGAAGGGTCGAACCCAAAGAGTAGTTGTAGACGGCTGCACTTCTGACACCCTGACTGTCCGGTCCGGTGTCCCTCAGGGATCCGTCCTAGGGCCCTGTCAGACCTACCAGATTCTAATAGAAGTAAGGCAAGACTGTTTGCAGATGATACCATAGTATACCTTACAGTCAAGTCCTCATCTGATGCCCAAACACTACAAAAAGATTTGTACGCCCTTGAAAAGTGGGAACGGGACTGGTCAATGGAATTTAATCCAGACATGTGTGAGGTGCTGTGAATTACTCGCAAACGAAACCCTGTCATGTTTCCTTACACCCTGCATGACAAGGAACTGAAATCTACCGATACTGCTAAATACTTAGGTGTTACACTAACTAAAGACTTAAACTGGTCTGAACATATTAATACTATTTCCTCTAAAGCAAACAACTCTCTTAAATTCATCAAAAGAAATGTTCAGACAACAAACAAAAAGGTCAAAGAGAAAGCCTATAACACCTATGTCCGTCCACAACTCGAGTATTGCTCATCCATCTGGCACCCCTGGCAAAAGTCCCTCTCATACGAAGTCGAAAAGGTGCAAAGATCAGCTGCACGGTTTATCTTTAACGACTATAATTATACAGGCAGTGTAACCCAGATGATTAACACCCTAAACTGGCAAACTTTAGAACAACGGCGCATACAATCTTCTCTCATCTATTTTTACAAAATCCGAACGAATCATGTATGCGTCGACCATAACCATCTAACTCCGACCAGAAACCTGAACTACCTAATTCCACAGTCCCGTACTCAATACCACATGAACTCCTTCTTCCTCCGTACAATCAGACTATGGAATGGCCTTCCTCAATATGTACAGTCCAGCCCCAGCCTCAACATATTTGCTGAGCAGCTGGCTACTGTACATCTGCAGTAACTTCCTTCACTATGTTTTTAACTTAGCACCTGTAGTAATTTTTATTCTTTGCATCTAATGAGTTTTCTCATTTTTAACACTGCCCAGACAAGCGCCTTCCAGTCATAATCGTTAATGATTGTTGGAAGTATCATGTAGATGTAAATAAAATAAAATTATTTTGTTCTATCTATACTGAATTTACGATTCCAAACAGTTGCCTAAAGTGTACTTTTTCATTGTATATTCGGCTTTTAATCTTAGACCAATGTTTTTATACAAATTTGAATTTGTGTACTTCTCCAGACAGAAAAAATTGAATTATTTTATGCATAAGTGTCTGAAAAATAGACTATTCTGAAACATATCGCAAATTGGCAACTGGCTCTCCTGGTGCATTTTGAGACTGTTGAATGCATTTAAAGGAATAAATATTAATATTAAAGAACGAAACAAGGACTAGATTGATTTTTTTTATCATTTTCGACAAAAACTTTGACTGTCTGTAAAATGTTGAATAACCAACTGCCTACCAGTAGGCAGATGGTTATTTGCACGCGAATTGGCAACTGGCTCTTCTGAGTGTTTTCAAGACTGACCTATACGTTGAAAGTGTCAGGTATTGATACAAAAGAACGAAATATATGTAAAATTGAATTATTTTATTCATATGTGTCTGAAAATCGGCTTTTCTGAAACATATCGCGAATAGGCAACTGGCTCTCCTGGTGCATTTTGAGACTCTTGAATGCATTGAAAGGAATAAATATTAACATTAAATAACGAAACAAGGACTAGATTGATTTTTTTAATCATTTTCGACCAAAACTATTACTGTCTGTAAAGTGTCGAATAACCAACTGCCTACCAGTAGGCAGATGGTTATTTGCACGCGAATTGGCAACTGGCTCTTCTGAGTGTTTTCAAGACTGACCTATACGTTGAAAGTGTCAGATATTGATACGAAAGAACAAAATATATGTAAAATTGATAAAATTGAATTATTTTATTCATATTTGTCTGAAAATTTGGCTTTTCTAAAACATATCGCGAATTGGCAACTGGCTCTCCTGGTGAATTTTGAGACTGTTGAATGCATTTAAAGAAAAAATACTAACATAATAGAACAAAACCAGGGTTAAATTTTTTTTTATCAAGTTCTACCAAAACAATGACTGTACAATGTCGAATAACCAACTGCCTACCAGTAGGCAGTTGGTTATTCCCACGTGAATTGGCAATAATTGGCAACTGGCTGTCCTGGTGCGTTTTGCGACTGTTGAATGCATTTGAAAGAATAAATACTAACATAAAACAACAAAACAAGGATTAGAATGAATTATTTATCATGTTCTACCAAAACTATGACTGTCAGTAAAATTTCGAATAACCAACTGCCTACCAGTAGGCAGTTGGTTATTCGCACGCGAATTGGCAACTGGCTCTCCTGAGTGTTTCCAAGACTGACCTATACGTTGGAAGTGTCTGATATTGATATAAAAGAACAAAATATCTGTAAAATTGAATTATTTTATGCATATATGTCTGAAAAATCGGCTTTTCTGAAACATATCGCGAATTGGCAACTGGCTGTCCTGGTGCGTTTTGCGACTGTTGAATGCATTTGAAAGAATAAATACTAACATAAAACAACAAAACAAGGGTTAGAATGAATTTTTTATCATGTTCTATCAAAACTATGACTGTCAGCAAAATGTCGAATAACCAACTGCCTACCAGTAGGCAATTGGTTATTCGCACGCGAATTGGCAACTGGCTCTCCTGATTGTATACAAGACTGACCTATACGTTGAAAGTGTCGGGTATTGATACAAAAGAACAAAATATATGTAAAATTGAATTATTTTTTTATATGTGTCTGAAAAATCGGCTTTTCTGAAACATATCGCGAATTGGCAACTGGCTCTCCTGGTGCTTTTGAGACTGCTGAATGCATTTAAAGGAATAAATATTATCATTAAAGAACAAAACAAGGGTTAGAATAATTTTTTTATCATGTTCTACCAAAACACTGACTGTATGTAAAATGTCGAATAACCAACTGCCTACCAGTAGGCAGTTGGTTATTCACATGCGAATTGGCAACTGGCTCTCCTGGGTGTTTCCAAGACTGATCTTTACGTTGAAAGTGTCGGATATTGATATGAAAGACCATATAAAATGTTATATTGAATGATTTTATCCATTTGTGACTGAAAAAAAAGAAGCTTTTCTGAAACATATCGCGAATTGGCAACTGGCTCTCAGGGTACTTTTAGAGACTGCTGAATGCATTTTAAGAAATGAAGATTAATATTAAAGAACAAAACATGGATAAGAATGATTTTTCATCATTATGTATTAAAAGGTAATCAGACTTGCTTATACATTTTGAATAACCAACTGGCAACTAGTACGTAGTTGGTTATTCGAATGTTCAACTACCAACTACAAACTGCCTACCAACTTTACTGTCATAATAAAAACGCACAATGAACTTTCGCTTGTGCATTTTATTCATACATTTTACTAGGTGCTTAAGGGGAAAATGTTTTGACAACACCGCACTTAAGCGTAGTTTTTAACCAGTGTCTGTTACAATTTGCGGGACACCACAGAACCTCCGTTGGTCGGGATTCGAACTGACCAGTTTAGTCATTATTGCAGTTCTTTCTAACATGTTTTATTTTTCCTGAATTCTACAAAATTTGATAAAATTGATTAAAATGTAGGACAAATTATGTAGCATTATTTCGCACCTAATCACGTGTCAGCGATAATGACCGTAGGGTAAATTGCTAATACGCTATATGTCTTTTGTCAAGTGTATAGTTATATCCGGTGGGGTCTTTGTGATGCGACCTCCGGTTCAGCATATTCAGTAACCCTATAACCATATTTTAATTTAATTTTAAAATGACAATAGTCTGTTATAAGTGTTATTCTTATCAAGTTATCTATTTTCGAAAGATATTTTTTATTTATTAATATATATAGTAATGAGCATATAGTTATATATTACAATTTAAAGATCTACTTCTATAAGTGTCTCTCCCCCAAAAATGTAATAAACAACTCCCATCTTATCTGCTGTTTATCAGCGATTATGTAACATAGACTGATTAGAGAGCAATTGCCACAGCAGGGGACCCACCTAGACCACGAAGATGTGTGCAGTGGAGTTGAATGAAATGGTGAATGTGGAATAATAATTATAGTAATGATTTTAATAATTATTATAATTATTTTATTACTATCTAGATTGTAATTATTATCTGATTAATAAATATTGTTATTTTTATTATATTCCAAAAGATATAGCAGTAATATAAAAAATAATGATAATAAAACTCAGGTTTAGTGAATACTCATTGACAAACAATATCTTATAATATCAAAATTATAATGAAAAACATCATACCGATTACTTAAGGTGATCCTTCCATTATATTTACATAATATAGAAAACTTACAAAAATAATGGGAAAATAATGCAATCACCATTATTTGAATATAATATTACTGGTCAGTGCCCAGATATTGAACAAATCCGGGACCAAGTACTTCCAAATCGCAATACTTATGTGGTCACTGTGAAGAGGAAGTCACTTGGACCCAGAAGGGCATACTGTGCGACACCTGTGAAAAATGGTCCCACAGGGATCCGGACAAAATCCCCTACGGACAAAACCCCCTTCGCTCATTTTTGCATAGGCGGACAAAACACCCTTCATGTTTTTTACAAGGAGGATAAAACCCCCTTCGCTGAATTTTACAAGGAGGACAAAACCCCCTTCACATTATTTACAAGGAGGACAAAAACCCCTTCATGTTTTTTACAAGGAGGACAAAACCCCCTTCATCCTAGTATCAAAAGGGCAAACAATATAATACGGCACTTTTATCATTTTATTAATAGAAAGAGATATCTTGAAGATAATCATAATTAATGATTATAATATGGATAATTGATGTACTTGTTCTATTATATATAATTATTACAGTTTGTTCCATAATAACTTTGGAATAAATCAGACTATACATATACAATTATAATAGTTAGTTAATAAAACTGTTAAATATTTCTTAATTAATTGACCTGTTAATTTGATAATTGTTTTTCTCATGTTCTCATTCATTAAAGTAAATTGTTAAATAACTCTTAGATACCTTAATTAGTTTGATGTTTAATTTTTAAATAGAGCATTTTTATACTGACAGAATTTACTCATTTTTACAAACTGAAAATGCTTGAATGTATAAAGGGAAGATTTTTGTTCCACTGATACATTCACAAAAATGGAATTCATCACTAGCAATAAAGGTTCAAAAACACTCTGCTATGCAGGACATGCTTACACCAAAAAAAGGCAGACCAAAACAACTATTAGATGGGAATGTTCCCAACGTTCTGGTAAACAGTGAAAAGGCTGCCTCACAACTGATCTTGCAGTAAGTACTTCATGATTTTAAGACAGAATAAAAAAATTTCTTTTATGGTTAGAATTAACCTTAAATTGGTTGAAATGATCACTTGATTGCCTTAAATATGTCGCTGCTTTATACTGATTTACTATCTGTTACAATGTATGAAATTTCAAAGGTATGTAGAAGTTACTATGTGGCCTCTTTATAAAATTTTATTGGTATTACAGGCAACAGAAGTGAGGTCTACAACTGAACATAGTCATGAAGCTGACGAGTTTGCCATTGCTGCGCTGAAAGTAAGGGCCCAAATCAAGATGGCAGTGGAAACCAACAGAGGGAAACCTGGCCAGATTATTGCGGACAGACTGTCAACCGTGCCTAAGGAGGTAATTATTTTTTTCACAATTTCTGTATTAAAGAATGACCTTATAGTGTACATTTGATCAAGTATATTGCTTTATAATTGATAATTAATAGTTAGATTTTACATAATTTAGATAGCCTTAGATATGTCACTATTAAATTCCAGCTCAAATTCCAGTTTTTCTATAACTGCATTTTCCCTAAATGTTTTTTACATAATTCCTATACTGTGTCGGTTCGCCGTAAACCCAGATAAAATAGATAAAATATAATAGATAAAACAAAATACCAATTAAAATCTATTTCAACCAATATTTAATACTAATTGAAGTGCTTTTATTCTAGTGCTTTAGATTTGGTCTTTTTTCTGTTTCAAGGTTGCTGCAGCCACAGGAAAAGTAGAATCCCTGAAGAGATCAGTGAGACGAGCCAAGCGTGGTTCAGCTCCCAAAGAACCAAAATCCATATCTGACATTCCAAAGCCACTACCTGAAGTTTACTGTGTGATGAGAGATGAGAACTTTATGATCTTTGACAACGAGTCAGAAAACCAACGTATTCTTATATTCGCGACAGATGATGGTTTGAAACTTCTTGGCAGCGCAGACACTTGTTTCATGGATGGTACCCACTCTACAGCACCCAGTCAATTCGCGCAGTTGTTCTGTGTCCGAGCACCTATTGGGGAGACCTGTGTGTCAGCAGTGTATGGACTCTTGCCATCGAAACATCAAGATGTATATGAAGAATTTCTAACTGCAGTCCTTGAAAAAACCCAGTGATTTCGAAATATGTAAAATGGAATAAATAATCATAATTACTCAAAAAGAATGTCTTATATAAGTTTAATATGTAAGTTAATATATATTTTTTTCAAAATCTTTTTTTTTATGATATATGCAGTAATTTTTGCAGTGTGCATTTTTCAGTCTGATTAATTTTAGTCATTATAGAAGACATGATTAAATAAGAAAAAGAAACCATTAACAAATTAAAAGGTCAATTTATTAAGAGATATTTAACAGTTTATCAATACAAAAAGTAGTGCTTTTCGGTCTGAAATAAAAAAAAAAGAAAAATGTTGGATAAGTTAATGTAAGAATAATTAAAATATATATGTTTAAAAAAATAGCAATGTTAATTTTTCAGTGTGATTAGTTTTAAAGTTATTAAAGAATAAACTGATAATTTTATATAATAGAATAAGTGCATCAATTATCAGTATTATGCTCTTTAATTAGTTTTAAAGTTATTACAGAACAAACTGTGATAATTGTATATAATAGAATAATTGCATCAATTATCAGTATTATGCTGTTTAATTATAATTATCTTCAAGACACCTTTCTATTCACATTCAGGTGATGTACATAATTACAGATACATAATTTATTGTCACATTTATTGTACCCCCCGACAACAAAGTTGTAAGGGGGGGGTATACTGGTTTCAGGTTGTCTGTCTGTCTGTCTGTCTGTCCGTAGACGCAATCTTGTGCGCACCATCTCTCCTTATCCCCTTGACACAATTTAATGAAACTTCACACAAGTGATCAGTACCAACAGTAGTTGTGCATGGGGCATGTTAGGTTCTTTTAGAAAAAAAATTTGCAGAGTTATGGGACTTTGTTTTTTTGTTACTATACTATATACATAGACACAATCTTGTGCGCACCATCTCTCCTCATCCCCTTGACACAATTTAATGAAACTTCACACAAGTGATCAGTACCAACAGTAGTTGTGCATGGGGCATGTTAGATTCTTTCAGAAAAAAAATGCAGAGTTATGGAACTTTTTTTGATACTATACTATATACATAGACACAATCTTGTGCGCACCATCTCTCCTTATCCCCTTGACACAATTTAATGAAACTTCACACAAGTGATCAGTACCAACAGTAGTTGTGCATGGAGCATGTTAGGTTCTTTCAGAAAAAAAATTTGCAGAGTTATGGGACTTTGTTTTTTTGTTACTATACTATATACATAGACACAATCTTGTGCGCACCATCTCTCCTCATCCCCTTGACATAGTTTAATGAAACTTCACACAAGTGATCAGTAACAACAGTAGTTGTGCATGGGGCATGTTAGGTTTTTTTCAGCGACAAATATTGCAGAGTTATGGGACTTCGTTTCTTGTTAACATACTATGTACATACAGTCTGCATATGCAATCTTGTGCGTGCCTAATCTACCAAACCCTTGCACACAATTTAATGAAACTTCACACAAGTGATCAGTACCAGCAGTAGTTGTGCATGGTGCATGTCACATTCTTTTAGATAAATATTCTGCATAGTTATGGGACTTTGTTTTTTGTTACTATACTGTATACATACAGTCTATATACTTACAGTCCACATAATTATGCAATCTTGTGTGCGTCAAATTGCAATGAACTGTGTCAGTGCATGTGGGGGGTACATTCATCACCTTTAGTGATAGCTCTAGTTTATTTTGCTGTGTCTTGATGTTATATGAAGTTAATTGAAATAATAAAATATTATATTATTACATTATTTGTCCTTTTGATTCTAAGATGAAGGGGGTTTGTCCTCCTTGTAAAAAACACGAAGGGGGTTTTGTCCTCCTTTTAAATAATGCGAAGGGGGTTTTGTCCTCCTTGTAAAATTCAGCGAAGGGGGTTTTGTCCTCCTTGTAAAAAACATGAAGTGGGTTTTGTCCGCCTAAGCAAAAATGAGCGAAGGGGGTTTTGTCCGCAGGGGATTTTGTCCTACACTCGGTACCACACAGACTGTCAAGGTATCGGAGACAGCACGTATGATCGTCTTCCTGACTCAAGGTTTGCCTGGCACTGTCAATACTGTGGACAGGCGAACTATTCCTATTCCCTAATTGAATCCCTTGACTCCCTTAATGATAGTAACAAATACTCCCAATTGGATTATAGTTCTACCATTTTAGATGCGAGTCACCGACCAGATCGGTCAGTTAGGTCACTCTCAGATACCCCAAATTTCAAACCCTCCCCAAAAGATACTTCTACTCCCAAAACAAAGGTCAAAAAACCCTCCAAAGTCAAACATGACAAAAGCGAGAGAATAACCATTCTTAATATTAACTGTAGGTCCATAAAAAATAAAATCCCAGATCTCCATCAATTAATACAACAGGTCAAACCAAATATCATCTCTTGTACGAAAACCTGGTTGAAACCAGATATCCAAACCTCTAAAATCTTCCCCAAGGACCTAAACTTCCAGGTTTTCAGGGATGATAGAACCTCAGGCCAGGGAGGAGGTGTCCTTACTGCAATCTCCAAACACCTCATTTCTCAAGAACAACCTGAACTGAACACCAACTGCAACCTATCCTGGGCAAAAATTACTATCAAAGGGGCCAAGGATATATACATTGGCACATACTATAAGCCCCACGAAAATGATGAGGACTCCCTCACAGAGTTATGGTCATCCCTTTCTAAAGTACCCCAAGATAGTACAATTTGGTTACTCGGTGACTTCAATCTACCTGATATAGATCGGTCATCTGAGACCCCCAAGTCCAAATGCAGATTCAAGGAAATATATGAAGACTTCATTGATAGGATAAATTCCTTTAATCTACAGCAAATGGTCAAAATCCCAACCAGAAATGAGAATATTTTGGACCTGTCCCTCACTAACTTCCCTTCCCTAGCTCAATGTACTAAAACAATCCCTAGTCTAGGTAAATCTGACCACGACATTGTCTTCCATGAAATCAACATAAAGATAGGCCGTCCCCTCCAGCCCGAAAGGTCAATAAAATGCTTTAACAAAGCAAATTGGGATGATTTCAAAAGGGACCTATCGGAGTTTGGAAAGAAATTTGCTGATTCTGACCACTCTGACCCCGCCTCAGATTGGAATCTGTTCAGAGATGAACTAAATCGACTTAGTTCTCTACACATTCCAACAAAAATGACTAAGACACGCTGCGACCTCCCATGGTTAACTCCCAAGATCCTTAGGCAAATCCGCAAGCGTGATAAAATGTACACCAAATTGAGAAAATCCAACCAATTCCCATGCAAAAGTAACACATTCAAAGCCCTTAAATATAGCATCCAAAAACAGCTAAGGAACTCGTACTGGTCTTACCTAGAATCAGTCATATTCATGGACGATTCACAACCAGGTAAAAATAAGAAATTCTATTCCTTCATAAAACATAAGAAAACAGAAAATTGTGGTGTAGCACCTCTTAAGCATGAGGGTCTAACATATTCTGACCCTGCCACCAAGGCCAATATACTAAATAGGTAATTTGAGTCGGTCTTCTCAAAACCACAACCACTCAGTTCGAAGCAACTCTGCAATAAAGTTACTACAAACACTTCAGCACCCAACATGCCCATGATCTCTGTTACAGAAGAGGGTGTTGATAAACTCCTGCAGGGGCTCTCTCCAAACAAAGCCTCTGGCCCAGATGAACTCTCACCAAGAGTTCTAAAAGAGCTACACCACGAGATAGCGCCCATCCTTACAATTATGTTTAGGTCATCCCTGGAAACTGGCTGTGTCCCGCCAGATTGAAGAAGTGCAGTTGTCGCCCCTGTTTATAAAAAAGGCCCGAAATCCAAGGCCAGTAACTACAGGCCAATAGAGAGTTTGAGATGTCAACCTTCGCCTTCCCCTTCAACGTCTCTTGCGAAGTTAACGTATGGAGATGAAGTTCGATTAAAATTCCTTGAGATTTCAAACTTTAGACTGAACCTTACTTCTTTTAATCCGCCCATTCAATTTATCCGTAATTATGATCGTCTTTTTCGTGCATTTTGATATCAATTGTCCGAAAGGGCAGGACTTTTACAAGAGGTTTTAAAAAAGAAAATTATATAAAAACATTTCAATTAATATAATCATCGCATGGATATTATTGCGATTACGTTAAAAAAAAGAGCGCCGCCAAGCGGGCAATATACGCCCGAAGGGTTACATCAGAGCAAAATTTTACAGGACAGGAACAACAAAAAGAAGAAATTAAAAAAAAAAAAAAAAAAATGATGTCCAAGTCCAAGAAATAATTCTTACTAGGTAAAGTTATGTCAAAATACATCTAAAAATTGGATGTACCATCCTTGTTGTACCGCAGAAAAGTGGTCTCAGTTTTTCCCTACTGCCAATAATAAAAAAGTTTCAAAATAAGCTACTTATAGGCTATTTATAGTAATAAAAAAGGGAAGTAATTCAAAACAAATTATTGTAAGAGAACAAAAAGGTACTTTGCCAAATAAAAACAAGAGCACTGCAATGCAGAGCAATATACACAAAGCAAAGTCATATATGACCTTTGGCCCCTTAGTGTGACCTTGACCTAGAAGCGAGTCATCCAAAACATGCACTCTGCACGTCGTCTCAGTTTGGTGAACATTTGTGCCAAGTTTCTTTGAAATCCTTCAAGCAGTTCAACAGTTACAGATCGGACACAGCAAAGTCATAAATGACCTTTCACTCCTAAGTGTGACCTTGACCTTGAAGCTAGTCATCCGAAACAAGCACTTTGCAGGTCGTCTTAGTGTGATGAAGATTTGTGCCAAGTTTCTTTGAAATCCATCAAGCAGTTCAAGAGTTACAGAGCGGACACGAAACACACTCATATAACCTTTGACCTCTAAGAGTGACATTGACCTTGAAATGAGACATCCAAAACATGCGCTCTGCACGTCGTCTTGGTGTGGTGAACATTTGTGTCACGTTTCTTTGAAATCCTTTATGGGATTCAAGATTTACAGAGCGGGCACGAAATTGCTAACGGACGTACAGACGGAAGGACAGACAGACGGACACCGGGACCATAACATAATACGTCCCTTCGGGCATATAAAAACGAAACAATGTGAACAATGTGAAAACTCGTTGGTGTTGCTCCGAACATTTAGGTTTTATATAAAATGATGTCAGTATAAAATGCACGATTGTAAATCATACATGAGAGGAAATAAAAATGATAATCATATCAACGTATTCTGTTGTTGATGGTGTTCTTGAAAGACAATACAGTATAAAATATAAAGGACATATTCCTCCGTCATGCTGTTGACTAGTATTTCATAGTTCTTATTAAAGTTTTTTTTTTACTTTGAATTGGTACTTTGTACATCGAATTCCTTAAAAGACGCGTTTTACTTGTAGAGTCTCATAAACAATGTACCTGGTAAAAATCTAACCTTTTAAAAGATCTGTTGATAACATGAGCCAATATACACAATTTATGAATACATTTAACAAGCGATTTGAAACAAATGTAAGATACTCTCGTAATCATAGACCGATTTTCTTTGTGAAATGTAAGAATAAAAGGGAAGATTGGCCCACAATGCCCCTATGCCAGGCTCTGCGTTCGTGAATGCAAAGATTGGAGTTATCCCATACGGCTAACAGGAAACTTCTCGCATCATGCTATCATAGATCTGAAATTGTCTGATACTTCAGAAGAATTTTCCGTCTTACTAGTACCATTTTATGTTTAGGATTAAAACGCAATTGTCGTATTAAGTGTCCGACAGAAACGGATTGATTTTATTTGGAAGTGAAAATAAAATGTTCCACCAAATGATAATCGCCCGTTATTATTCATTGTTCAAGTAAAAGGACTGTCATGCCATGTGCCTCCATCCAGATATCAGTCTTTGATGCCGAGAATGTGGACAGAGTAGATGCAAAAAGACTGAAGTTTTGACTTTCGTGATATCACAACTTCGGACGTTCAAAACTTCACTTCTTACGACAAAAACGCCCAGCTGGTATAATCGATACCGCCTGGGGACACAAATATGCCGTAGAAGTTAAAGTTTGAACAAAATCTCAAAGTTTCTCAAAATCAGTTGATAACTTCATACTCCCAGGTTCAATTCAATGTATTTAGTTAAAATCATTAACCATACAAAACTTCATTTTTCTTATAGTTATTGATTGTGTTTCGCATCAAATTTAGTCTAATTATACATATGGATAATCGAATGATTTATAAACAGAAATCCTGAAACTAAGCTTTTTATTGCACATAGTAATAAAGAGAAGTCCTAGGCTTACTTGATATTATATGGAAAACTTTAGTAGCAACGTCTGATATAAATAAAATACACGCATATCGGTGACGTTTTACCCCAAATATATATGAGAGACGTTGAAGGGGAAGGCGAAGGTTGAAATCTCAAACTCTCTATTATCTCTCACCTGCATAGCTTCCAAATTATTGGAACACATTCTAGTCTCCAACATCATGACACATTTTGACACTAATGACCTCTTAAGCCAGTACCAGCATGGCTTCAGATCTAAGCATAGCTGTGAATCACAACTGATCAGCTTTACACAAGAAGTTTACGACAACCTTGAGCAAGGTCAACAAACAGATGTAATAGTAATGGATTTTAGTAAAGCATTCGACAAGGTTGATCACAATAAACTGATATTTAAACTTAATGAGCTGGGTGTCCATCCTCTGGTATCACAGTGGATAAAGTCATTTCTGAAGGGTCGAACCCAAAGAGTAGTTGTAGACGGCTGCACTTCTGACACCCTGACTGTCCGGTCCGGTGTCCCTCAGGGATCCGTCCTAGGGCCCTGTCAGACCTACCAGATTCTAATAGAAGTAAGGCAAGACTGTTTGCAGATGATACCATAGTATACCTTACAGTCAAGTCCTCATCTGATGCCCAAACACTACAAAAAGATTTGTACGCCCTTGAAAAGTGGGAACGGGACTGGTCAATGGAATTTAATCCAGACAAGTGTGAGGTGCTGTGAATTTCTCGCAAACGAAACCCTGTCATGTTTCCTTACACCCTGCGTGACAAGGAACTGAAATCTACCGATACCGCTAAATACTTAGGTGTTACACTAACTAAAGACTTAAACTGGTCTGAACATATTAATACTATTTCCTCTAAAGCAAACAACTCTCTTAAATTCATCAAAAGAAATGTTCAGACAACAAACAAAAAGGTCAAAGAGAAAGCCTATAACACCTATGTCTGTCCACAACTCGAGTATTGCTCATCCATCTGGCACCCCTGGCAAAAGTCCCTCTCATACAAAGTCGAAAAGGTGCAAAGATCAGCTGCACGGTTTATCTTTAACGACTATAATTATACAGGCAGTGTAACCCAGATGATTAACACCCTAAACTGGCAAGCTTTAGAACAACGGCGCATACAATCTTCTCTCATCTATTTTTACAAAATCCGAACGAATCATGTATGCGTCGACCATAACCATCTAACTCCGACCAGAAACCTGAACTACCTAATTCCACAGTCCCGTACTCAATACCACATGAACTCCTTCTTCCTCCGTACAATCAGACTATGGAATGGCCTTCCTCAATATGTACAGTCCAGCCCCAGCCTCAACATATTTGCTGAGCGGCTGGCTACTGTACATCTGCAGTAACTTCCTTCACTATGTTTTTAACTTAGCACCTGTAGTAATTTTTATTCTTTGCACCTAATGAGTTTTCTCATTTTTAACACTGCCCAGACAAGCGCCTTCCAGTCATAATCGTTAATGATTGTTGGAAGTATCATGTAGATGTAAATAAAATCAAATTATTTTGTTCTATCTATACTGAATTTACGATTCCAAACAGTTGCCTAAAGTGTACTTTTTCATTGTATATTCGGTTTTTAATCTTAGACCAATGTTTTTATACAAATTTGAATTTGTGAACTTCTCCAGACAGAACTTGAAGAAAACTTGTTGTTTTTTTTCCCGTGAAAACGTAACGAAATTTGTAACTTACTCCTAAATATTTTTTTTTTATTATGTTTGATCAAATAGCTGTAAAATAAAAATAAAATGTATTTTATCATTCTTTGGTTTGATAACAAATATCTTTCTTTTCATAAAAATGCTAAAATAGGTATATCTTTTAAAATTGTCACATATTATTTTTATAAACTAAAATACACACTGTTTCCCCTTTTCACTAATAGATACACTTGACTTTCCGATAAACAATAGAATATCGATTTTCACAAGGTAGCAGATAACCGAAATACGTAAATCCTGTGATCTTGCCTAAGGGAAACAATCCAAATATGCACGAATTGCCAGGTAATCAAGGGAGGCTACAATGTAAAATTGGCTATGAAAGCTGGCAATGGTTTGCAAATGCATTTTTCTTACAATACATTACGTTTTTAGCAAACTCGGGATAGTCTGTAATTGAAACCCTTTATTTGCATGAGTCAGCCTGTGGAATCGATATTTATCAATTTTGGAAAGTAATTGGCAAATACAAGAAAACTGTCATTTACCACAAGAAAGATATATTCAACATAAACAAACATGATGCAGAAAAATATTTCTCAAGAAATTTATCATTCAAGGGACCACATATACTAAGTGTACCTGAAAATCAGACAACCAAGCACTGATAAGTTTGAGAAGTGTATGCTAACGATGAAAAATTATTTCGAAAATTCAGTTACACAAAATGTATTTGATTTTGTTATCAATAGATTGCCTATATAATTACATAGGCTACCAATGGTCTACAAAATCAAATTGAGCTTTCACAATGCGACCTTCTGCTATAATGGATACATTACATGTGAAGAGACAGTATAGTCCTGTTCAATAAGGTTGTTACTTCCCTTGCGTGAGTTGTCGTTCTTGATAAAAACTACTTCCGGTGAGCAAATAAGATCAGAAAATGCCGACGGACGAAGGAATTGATGAATCTATTGACTTTTACAAACATTCAGTGCGTGAACTGAGGGTTTATTGAAGAGATAGAGGTACACATGTGCTAGGAAATAGGCCATTATTAATAAAACGTACTAAAGGACTTGTTAATTTAGGTATGAGGCCACTTTGTGAAGTACATATCGAGGACGATCAACATTACAAACAACGACAGATAGAACTTTTTAAATGTGTACTCCTCTTGGAGAGAAAATACCTGAGCACAAGACTTCTTTGTATAGACTTTGAACGGACATTCTGTTGAAAGGTCCATCTAATTTGCGTTTGGAATGAAATGCTGCCAAAATTAATTTCATTCTACAAAGTAGCATTCATTTAAGAATTGTTTTCAGAGCGTGTATAACGGGGAAGATCTTTGTATTAAAGTTGAAAAAGACTGAATACTTGTCAACAACCACGAACATGTAAATGTTAAATTTCATTATGTCTTTCTGTAAACAATGTTTCAATGACTTGTTACTAAATACTTAACTGTCTAACTTTTGAACTATTTCTATGTGAATAATTAAATGTCATAAGGTAGTGGGTATTTTTAGTTTATTTTAGCAGCTTCTTCGTCCTAAAATGGAATTTACCTACATACTTATCAAGAAGAGCTATTCCGTCCCTTAAATAGTTAAAATATTTTACCAAACACAATATGACATATTATTTTCCTTGTATTTTTTCACAACTAGCTGACTTTTTTCGTGAAATCGAGAGAATTCTTGAAATAGTTTTTAACTTTTTAAAACAAAACCAAAACAATCGTCAAATGGAGTAATTTCAATATCACTGAGATGGCATAATGACTGGGGAGGGGGGGGGGGGGGGTTAGCTTATGATCAGTATATTAACTGTCTGAAAAGGACTATCTGTAAATTCAGCGAACTTTTTGTCACTTTGGAAAAAGGTCCGGTACCGACTGAATTGGGAAGACTGCAGCATATAAAGAAGGAAAACAATCTCTGAAATTAATATTCCACTATGAAATAAAACTTTGTTTCCCCTCGTGCTACCTACCACTTAAAATCCTACAGTCTAAAAATGTTTTGGCGAGCAGGACTAAATCCTTTTCTAAACTTACTAGATGTTCAAAGTTCAAAGGTAGTGACTGGTTTAAAATATATATCTACATTCGGATAAGTAACTTAAGGACAGTACGTCTTTAGGTCAAAGTGATAAATGTGGCTGTTTAAATGAGGTTCAAACTATCCTGAAATTGAACACTGGAAATTGACTGCTTTAACCAGGTTCACTTTAGGGAACAAAGGTCTTCCTGCATATTAACAATTTTTAATCCTGTTGAACAGTTTCTTTAATGACAGCAGGGTGTGTGAAGGGGCATATTTTTCATTGTTAAAAAAACTTTGATAACAAACATACTTTATTTCTTAAATTTAACATCTAAAGCATTTATTCAGTGAATCAACAAAATATTTACACACACATATATATATATATACACATGAAAACTGTCGTACCTTTAATTATTTCTAATAACTTTACATTTTTTCAAAGCGACTTATTCATACTTTTAAGTGAAATTTAATTCCCATGTGGACACCAGAATTTACATGCTCTCTTGTGGCTGCCCACTCGTATAAATATTACATATGATGTTCCAATCTGTGAAATGTATTTTAATTTTAAATTGAAACAATCAAGTATCCGCTCTGTAAGTCTGTAATACTTCTGAAATATTTAAGAGGAAATCCGCACTCGCTTCACTTTTTAACAATGTCTGGCATTTATTTCAACTTCTTTAAAATGGTCTTTCCTAGTATCAGCTATACATGTATTTAATGAAATTTTGTTTCGAATAAGATCAGTAAGGCTGAGAATTTTCTTTCAGATCCTGCATAAAACTAGGATATCAGGACACTCATGATTTCAATTATTTAATATTGCAGTCAAAGTAACAGAATTTCTCACATAATTGATAATGCAAGATTAGATCAGATGACAAGCTGTTTACACTTTTATCAATTATTATATAAACATGATAAATATTCAATTTCTGTCAACAGATTGTTATCAGCAATTTGTTATATATGCCTGTTCGGTTAATCATGTTTGTTCCCCAATATTTTTAATGTATGCTGATCTTATCTTTTAGCACTGAAGAGTTCACAAGGGGAGTAATAAATCAGGGGAGATAACAACCCTTATTGAACAGGACTATTGCATTCGACGTTTTCCTTGAAGTATTTGTTAGATCCAGGAAGAAAAACGCATCAAATATTCGGTTCAGTAAAAGGGTTAAACTGATTTGTAGAACTGGCATATATATATAATATCTATAATTGGAAAGAAAATAAAAACGAAAAGGACAAAAACTCAAACGATAGAATATTTTTCACAAAATGTATGGTTGTGACTGAAAGGGGAAAGGAAAGGAAGAAAAAAGAAAAGGAAAAGCAATGCCCAAATACCGGTGAATTTGATATGTTTGAATCATTGGAGAAATCTCTTGCTGCTTGATATATAAGATTGTACTAATGTAAAAATTAAATTATCTTGAACTGTTATTGCTGGGTCCCCAAATTATAGTGTATCCAGGTTTATGTTAAAATTTTAAAGACTGTCAAGCAGAATTGTACGAATGTCATTATAAAACCTACAGTCGAAGAAGAAGTAAAAGTTTCTGTCCTTTTTTCCACAGTTGCACAAAGGTGTAGGGGATATGTTTTTAAGAAACAGATGATATTTGAGAGAACTACATTTTGTACGAAGACATGTGTGGAGGACCTGTAGTTTCCTTGTACCAACGTAGTAGTAGGGTGGAATTTTGTTTTTGTCTTTGTTCAGGAAGCTTAATGATGCAGATTGTCGAACATTTAGAGGCAGTAAGTACATCCAGTCTTAGTCCAGGATGAAACATTTAAATTTTGGAGAGCCTTATTCAAGTCGATCCTTTTTCATTCTGAATGCTATTTATAAACAAAAATATATATACTTCTGTTTATTTGTATATGAAATAACAAATAAGTTTAGAATTGTGAACACCTAACACTGCCCTTTTTTATAAACAATGTTTATGTTAAATGTATTCAAAGAACACGTTTAAATCTCAAGCACCTTAATAAGCTAATCATAACACAGTGCCCAAGAGCATCCTTTCAAAGGACAAGATCCAAACCGAATATGAATTTGGCTTTAAATCAGGATAAAAAATTATCAAGTTCCATTTTCTTTCCTTCACTTTCACTGGCCGCTTACCTGGAATATTTACAATGGTTCTAACATAACACTGCTACGAATCTGCCCGAAATATCGCTCTTTTTGAGCCAGGTAACCTCAAGGGCATGCATCATTAATAGATAATTATAATTACATGCATCTCGCTCTGTGGCAGAGAAAAACCAGCATGATAGTAAGCATGATTAGATAATGATCTTTAGATTGCTTATGATAAGGAGAACACATTTCTCTTATATGAGTTTGCAATAGAAAATTGTTTGTTTTATATACATAAGTAAAAATAGATAAACATTTTTCTTTTTAAAAACAGTTTTATTTTCCATTTTAGTATGATAATAAAATAGTATTAACAAGAGTAATAAATTGAAACAAAGTTTTATCTACAATAGAAATGATTTATAAAGATATTTTCACTACAAAACAATTGGTTAATGCATATATATATAAAAAAAGACTTATTCTTAAGTATGAAATGCATGAATAATTGATATATGGTGACACATTTCTTTTAAAAATGAAAATGATAAGAATGTCTGATAAGAACTTATTTAAATTGCTAAAAGTAAGATATGTGAACTGTGTATGACATCGATATATACATATAAGATATTACAAATTCTAAACACCCGGACCTATATGTTGCCTTTCATAAATATTAAACATTATTTCACAGATAAACACACTACCAGAATACAAAAGTGAACAGGGCATTTCAAATTTAAAGTGCGTAAATAATTGTTAAGTCATTCATATATATTCGATGAAATAATGTAATGATATCAGTTAAAGAAAGCAGGGTATAACTATAAATGCTGTTGTTTGTATGTCTTTATGTATGATTTATACATAAAATATTTAATAGATCTTCTAACATGTTATTTTGCTATATCCTGAAAACAGCTAAATAAGTTTCGTGAAGCATATTACAAAATTTTCTAATTATTCTCCAGTTAAAGGATTTAAAATGATGTACTTTATGATCTACTTTAGGATGGATATTTACAAACTCAATACAGTGTTAATTAGAACTCTTCATTGTAAAAAAGTATACGAAAATTGGTTGTATTCCTCAAAATATCCTGGGCTGCTCGAGTTGCAGTTTTTGCTTTTAGACAATGTCACGATCCCTGCCATTAAGCATGAGCGGTGTGCTAATCTTTGATTTTAAAAGATTACCTCCGTAATATGTAGTACAAATGTGACAAACAAAATAGATTAACCCTGGAATATAGCAAGAGAACGTATCTCTTGCCTAAAACATTCACTAAATCTCAATTTTCTGGGAGATTGAGACCCCCTCCCTCACCTACATCATACTCTTTTTAAATAATGCCACTCGTTGAATACATTACGAGAATACTGGATTCATTTACAACCTCTTCCTAGAATACAAAATAATAAACAAGGAAAGATGAACAAGAATAGTCAAATGCATTGCAGAATTTTACTGTCTGACAAGGGTACAGTTATTTATATATAAAAAAGTTTTGACCCTGTTTTTTTACATATAAAATCTAATCATTTTCATTTCGCTGATTGTGGTTATTGATACATACACAGAATGTCAAAGGCAGCCTGTACAAATAATGAGATAACATAAGATAAGAATAATTAGTATAATTGCAGTGGTGCTGACTTTATAATCAAGCTTATTGCTAGCAATCATAAGCCCTCAGTAAGAACCTAATTAACACCTTGGTGTGAGAAGAAAAGAAATTTTGTAGTATTTTTGCTTTTCCTTGGCTTGTTCTATGGGCTGATAATTGGTAAATAATCTAACCCGCCCCCTTGCCCTCAAAAACGTTTTTTTTTTAATATATACATGCCGAGTTAGCTTTGACGGGCAAATAGAAGTAAACATGGTACACAATCTTTGACTTGGAATGTTAATAATAGTTTTATCTTTATTTGTCAGGTATCAAAGGCAACCAACAAATAAAAACAGAAATTCATACACTGATAACT
Source organism: Mercenaria mercenaria (assembly GCF_021730395.1). Classification (NCBI taxonomy): domain Eukaryota; kingdom Metazoa; phylum Mollusca; class Bivalvia; order Venerida; family Veneridae; genus Mercenaria; species Mercenaria mercenaria. The sequence continues at coordinate 35,032,297 of NC_069363.1, read as the reverse complement.
TATAGAAAATATCGTTATTTTAATTTGGACAGCATTTCCTCTCTGCATTTAGCTCTATAGAACCCTACATGGTACTCATTGATTTCGGAGTTTTCGAAACATTTACGGACCGTTTTCAAAGCTTTCGACGTATGTCCCTTTCTATACTGCAAGTCACATAATGCAATCAAGTAATCCACATTTTGCACTAATGGTATTTCCTTCATATTCACTTCTTCCATACTCTTGATAATGTCTTCAGCTTCTGTTACTTGTTCATTGGATACTTCCTCACAAGTGTTGAAATCATGACCACAACCAAGTAGAGCATATACTTGCTGACACTTTGCCAGCACTAGTCTTCTCAGTGTTTCTGCACTCTTCTTCCCGTTATGGTCTTCCTTAAAAATCTTCACAGATTGCTTTGCTTTTTCAACTGCTTTTAATCTAAAGCTTTCCTCAGCAATGTTATTGCTCTGTTTAGGACCTCGTCTAGGCAAATTGTAGCACATTGTCATGTAATATCTGGAATAATCAAAATACAAGTATCCTAATGTCTCCAATGGAAAGTCAGCTGAGCTCATGAAATCGCATTCAAAACTATCTATGCCGTCTTCAAGCAAACGTTTCAAATCATCCAAAGACGTATTTGTATTGGCGAGAAGACAATACCACGTGATGTATGTGACGAGCTTACAAAACAGCCTAAGTCCTAAGTCATCTGACTTTATTACTCCCAAAATTGCCCATTTTAGACAGTTTTCTGCTGGTTTCGCCTTGCCCTGGTATAAAAAGTCGCACGCTAACATGCCGTTTTCTAATGCTACAAAACCAGGTCCGTCACTTTCGAAGATAGCATTATCATTCAAACTTCTTCTTTTACTGACCAAGAGCGATAAAGCATGTTCTTTTCTCACTAGGTCCTTTAAACTGTCTACGTTTACAGTGTCATAGGACAAGCACATCAAATGTAAAGTACGTTCTACCAAGTCGAAACTCAATGGAGAAATTTGCTCCGGTGTGGAACAAATGAAATATATTTTTACCCCATAGGGTATGACTTTCACAGCCATTGCTTTATCGGCCACTTTCGCTGCAGAAATTATTGAGTTTGATTCTGTTTTATCACGGCAATAAAACTCAGACTCATGTAATTCTAGAGTCATACCATATCTTTTCTCAGAAAACTGAATAATAGCTGGAAGAAATAGACAAACAGTTTTGTCGCCTGATCCACCGCAAATAATTCCAACTAACTCTATTACATTGTCTTCTTTTCTTTTGAACGCTACGGCGGTACCACTTTCACCTTTTACGGCAAAAACACCACTCTCACTTTTGACGAGAAATTGTCCATTTTCTGGTTTAGACTCTTCATGTTCCCGCTCAGAAACAATAATTCCATAATTGGGTGTACCACATTTGCACACTTCATAAAGTTTATCGCTAGGTCTGTATTTAAATATTTCTTTATTATGAATGCTTTCAAAAGGACCAGAATAGATACAAACACGTTGATCTACGTTCTCTTTATTACTTAACTGATCTTTTATAGAGGAATCAATCTCTATCAATCCAATATCTAAACTTTCATAATCCAAAGTTTTAACTGATGTGCCAAATTGGATAAACTTGTTTTTGTTTGACATTTTAATATCAATTTTGTCTGTTTGAAGGGTAATATGTCGGTTTGTTAAGCCATAAACTTTTCCTGTTTTGGCATCCCTGACATAAAAGGCAATGCTTGCGGAGTGGTTCTCTGTCGATGCCTTAGTTTGGTCTTCTTTATTTAAAGTTTGAGTATCTGAAGAATTCTCAACTGACAGAAGAGTTTGGTCATAACTATTACATGTTTGTTCTTCATCCTCGGAGTCAGTCTCCTCTGAAAATATGATCTTACATTTAGGAATTAGTTCCAAATGCAATTGAAAATGTGACAAAATTGAGTAAACATGGAACATTTGAGGTAAAATTTGTTATATTTAGAAAATGTTTAAACTCCAATTAACATTAAAAAATTCAAATTAACATTTTAGGGAAGGATGTTGATTATTTAAATCGCTTTCAGTTCAACGTCGCGCAATACAAGTGATCAAGTTAGCATATTAAAACCAACGGGTTGCGCGTATTGACAATAAGAACACACCAAAATCCTTCAATGTATACGTCTATCGGCAGTGTTTTGAATTTTTTTAACTTGAGGCATGTCATTTAAGATTATTTATGTAACAATGTACGCACGTTTACTGTTTCACCAAAATACACATTTGCACTAAAGTCTACAATATCTGTTTAATAGCAAACAATTAAAACCTATCATATTACAGGTGCGCAAATCGGTGAATTATATCGAATGCATGTAACGCAATTATATCTGTGTGCTTTGTAAAGAGTATCGGCGAAACTAAGTCATTGGGATTCCAAGAGCAAAGGACGAGAAACAAGTAACATATCTAACAATAAAATGTAATCTCAAGAATATATTCGCCTAAAACATCTCTTATCTCACTGTGATCGAATTGTAAAATGTAGGACTCCAAGCAGCATTGAACACAGTCCAGATTGATAACCTTTCAAATCCGCACCCCAAAACACTCCTAATACAATACAAATTCGCTACTTTTACTGAAATTACAGACAAGACGTCTTTATAGGATAAACGGGAATCAAAACAAAGTTGAGCCGCGCCATGAGAAAACCAACATAGTGCGTTTGCGACCAGCATGGATCAAGACCAGCCTGGGCATCCGCGCTGTCTGGTCAGGATCCATGCTGTTCGCTTTCAAACCCTATTGCAATTAGAGAAACTGTTAGCGAACTTTATGGGTCCTGACCAGACTGTGCGGATGCGCAGGCTGGTCTGGATCCATGTTGGCCGCAAATGCACTATGTTGGTTTTCTCATGGTGCGGCTCAGGTAGATGTATCCTTAAAAGCAGACACTGAATGTGATGTTAAACTTTACCTTTGCCAACTATATATTACGTATTGGAATTCAGTCACTATAACTATTGTCACTGTGATAATTCATCTGGATTCTGCGAAATTTATAATTCAAATGTATCATTAGGGCAAATTTAGTTTTAGCCTATTTAAATCAATTTAGATACTTTTAAGCATGGTATAAATGCACTTTTTGCTTAGGGTGCCATGAACGAGTTTAAGATACACATACAGTATTCAATCTCACAAACAAACAAAAAAGAGAAAATAAAATAATACTGAAATTGTGCATATATATCTGTTATATTGATAATTTTAAACCGTTTACATTAATTTGTATCATAACGAAATGTAAATTGAGAATTTCTAACCTTCTGTACTACACGCTTCATCCATGATACTATTTTCTTCCGTCACTAATATTTCTCCATGATAAATATCTGAACAATCTGATATTTAACTGATTACAGATAATGCTTATTGCTAGATCGATTGTCATATTTATAGAATATGGAAACAACCGGAATACTTAACGAAACTGAAAGAGCTCATATTATTGTCTTCTTTGTAACCCTAGTATTACCAAGGTAAAAACGTTTTAAAAGGAGATATAACACTATCATAAATTAATTTGGAATATGCTGACACAACATTGACCTACGACTATTTATTTATTTGTGGAAGCAATCAATGATTTATATTCTTCCGCATATAAATTACTATTTTAAAACCTTGATCATTTGTTACGTCAAATCATTAACTAATCAATAAGGCATATGAGCCGTCCCATGAGAAAACCAACATAGCGGCTTTGCGACCAGCATGGATCCAGACCAGCCTGCGCATCCGCGCAGTCTGGTCAGGATCCATGCTGTTCGCTAACGGCTTCTCTAATAACAATAGGCTTTAAAAGCGACCAGCATGGTCAGGATCCATGCTGGTCGCAAAGTCACTATGTTGGTTTTCTCATGGCCAGGCTCATATAGATTTTTTGTTGGGTATAACGTCACACCGACAAAATTAAATTTCATATGGTGACTTTCCAAGAAGACCCCAAATGCACCTACGTGCATTATTTTATCACAGTAGGGCACCTGGGTAGAGCCACCGATCTTCCGAAAGCCAGCTGGATGGCTTCCTGAGAAGAAGAATGCAACATCCCAAGTCAGGCTCGAACCTACCTCGGTAACGAGCAAGTGATTCTAAGTCAGCGACCTTAACTACTCGGCTTTCAAGGCCCCTCAACAGATGTATAGAATCTTGATGTTTGAATCAATAGTATGACAAACAGATATGACTAACATTCAAATTTTTTATTGTTTATTATTTACATTCACTATTTGTTTTGTATCGTATAAACAGCATTACAGTTTGTGAGTTTGTACGTAAGATCTGACATTATTCAGAAAAACAAAAACATGAATAAAACGGCGTCGTTCGATAAAAGTCTTTCAAAGCTGGACACCAAAATTTAAAATAGATAATTGAATTATAGTTAAAGCTATTTTTTCTGATGATAAAGATTAAAACTGAATAGACACGACTTTATGACTTTTCCGGAATTTAAGGATACTTCAAATAAAAATCAGGAACTGTATTTTTTTCAGAAGGTGACTTACAATTTAGTATAGTCGGGTCCGTTTACCTAAACAGTTTAGATGTTGAAAAGTTCGATATTCCAACATTTATTTTAATTTTCTGATACTCGTGAAAAGGAAACTACTTATTCTTTTAGCAAGCAACTGTAAGAACATAAAACTGATATGAAAATTGATTTTTTGTGAGTTAAACCACATCGGAACTTCAAGTCATCCAAGAACTGCTAGCGCGATTCGAGTTTTTTGCAAGAAGTTTGCAATGTGGTTTATACCTGTCCAAACGCATAAAAATAGTTAATTACCATTATGAATTATCAAACTACAAACACATCTAGCATTACATGTGTAATTAAGTCGCCATAAAACATTTCAACATGTTGATAATGTCTTAATAACTGCCAGAAGTTTGACCACACGGATACATATGTGGACAGAAAATTATGACAACAGTTTCAGGCCTGGTCCAAAAACGTTTTACATCCCTACAACCAATAACATATTGGAGAAATTGTTAATGCACAATTCTCTTGGATATAAACCTTTTCTGAATTTTCCTTTCAAAGAAAAACATGTAACACGGTATTCAGTTATTTTCCGCACCCAGTAAAGGAAATTACTTGACTACGTCCAGGCAAGGCATAGTAATATAAAAAAACGAACATATTACGTAATTAAAACGCTAATCGGTGGACTTTGTCCATACTTTTTGCATAAATTTTGTTACAAATATGCAGTGTGATGAATTGGACGTTCATTTATTCAGTAAGAGATTGACATTCGGGATTTAGTACTTTATTTTATTTTCAAAGATGTGTCAGACGTTAGAATAAGTTGGCAAAGAAAGAAAGGGTGTCACAATCCTTCAGATCAGTATGTAGCGTGTCGGGTTTTGGAACTTAGCTCTGGAAGATGAAGTGAACAAAACAAAGTTTCGAGAAAGACCAATATATTCACTACAAGAAAAGACAGATGATGTACTACAGTTACTGGATACAGATCCCGGGTTTCTGTTCACATGCAGAAGGATAATAGTAATGTTGAAAAAATTGAATAAAAGCAAAAAGCAATATGATTGAACAGACGAGACAGAGCGCAAAAGATAACATTTACATGTTGCTTCTTGCTAGGTGGATGCTAGTGTATAAGAGAAGATGTGTTGTTGAAAGTCAAGTCATTGTCATAAATACACAATCTAATGCAAACAGGGACATAGTTGATTTAGATGGATGTAAAAATAAAATTTGTACTCGTAAAAGATTTGTTTTCAGTTTTAACGCCGTTTTTCAACAGTATTTCAGTCACTCGTTAAAGAAGAAATCTAAACATGAATTGAATGAGAAAAGATCTCATGTCGGTTGATGAAGACTGCTTATTCAATCTTATATTATTGTTAAAATGAATCAGCATTAGAGGATAATGCAGTTGTAACTTACATGAAGAGATCAACAATGGTTATTAAAATTGTGCGTGTTCATCCATGAGAATAAGCATAAAAAGAAGAAGAAACTAGTGAAATTAAACTACTAAACATTGTTTATAGAGATATATATTGGGGGTAAAATAAGAGCTGAACGAAAAATGATGATTTAAGGATGTAAGATTGACAACTGCGAGAATCTTATATTAGTGCATATAAGTAAAGAAGCATATAGACTTCTTTCGCATTCACACATCGAAACTGTATCAGTTTTAAATGTATTAAAATTTTCAAGCACATTAACTGATCAAGTAGATACACTGTAATGTCTTTTAGTCAAGTCAAAAATCAAGTCAAAAACCTTTTATTTCACTCATTTCATTTATATTTTGCATAATTTATATTTCCGATACGTGTTTAAATACCGTATAACGATCACATCATTAATCAGATATTTTGATGTTATATCTTGAACATGTACAGGAACAAAAGGCATGATTCACAAGAATGTAAATTATATTAAGCCAAATTCACGTCTGACTCAATTAAAAATCTAATCCGTACATTGTTTGTAGTTTAATTCGAGAAGTACTTATAAGAATATAAACGTTGTGTGTAATTTCTTTATTAGCACGGATATCTTGTTCGGCGTGTTATGTTTGATATAAAAATATAATATGTATATCAAAATATCAAGATTCTTTCTTGTATTTGGACCAACGCAAAGATATGTTTAATATGGTTGCTATGTATAGACAGTACAGTTACTAAATCGTAAATATTCAACGCAGAGCGTGTGCTAAGTAGATTAATCATACCACGCGTAGATTAGATTTTTATTTGGCAAATGCTTCATAAATTGGTTAAAGTTGTTTAGGGGTAAAACAAATTGTTCCCGGTATCCCGACCTACCCTTAATTTTTGGCCCGACCCTAAATGTTTTTATGGTCTTGGAGATTCTTTTTTTTAAAAGCTGCACTTTTATGCTTTAAACGTGGTCAGAGATGTTAGAAATCAACTTACTGATGTTCTAAATTATTTGTATTTATTTTTTGACACAAAAATAATTTCTGAAAAGTCTGACTTAATGAATAAAAAAGAATTAGAAAAAAGGTTTTGACATACCTACCCTAATGTTTTTGAGCATGTTACTGGAAACAAAGAATTTTTTAGGCCTTATATTTAACTTAAGTATTACTTCTATTCTTAGTTGTACTAGTTGCATGTGTGCTAAGACTATCAGAATATACCGGTACAAGCAAATACTCAATAGATAGCACAATGGTAGATTGGATCCCTATATAGTATAAGTTTATAAGTCTGTGAAAGATTTCCATGCTGTAACTGACTAGATACTTATTAGTATGATATAGTAACTTGTGCTTATATATCGAGGGTTGAACGCAATACTGTCGTAAGTCCTTCTTTATTTTATAGGAGTAACTACAGTATTGCGTCCAACCCTCGATATAGTCTGTTGTCAGTACTGTATCTTGATGATTGCTAGAATAGTTAAAACGAAATTAACGTTCATGCATAGCACTACTTCAACAGTGCTGAGTTTCTACTTGATATAAAAACAAAAACAAAAACTAGAACATTCAACATTAACAACAATTACACATGAACTAATCAATTCTTCAACAATTTGATACATGTGAAAGAGATCATATAAGGAACGAAATTAATAAATACTGTGGCTTCGAAAAGTACAACTTAAGTTTTCTTAAGATATTTTAACGCGCAAACAAAAATACAGATATAAATATTTTCCAAGACAATACATTACCATTACAAAAGTAGGATATACATATTGAATACATATTCAATAAAGCGTAATTACAAGTGCATGAGTATATATACACATGTAGGTCCATATAAGCGTACACCGACATATTTATGCGTACACGTATAAAAAAAATACACGCTGACTACATATTAATGCGTGCACGCATCTTTTTGTACGTGCAAGTATATTTTGAAAATTAAGTGCATACAAAACAATTTCGATCAAAATCGTTAACCATAGGTAAGCATACCAATCAATGATAATGGTCATAGCTATGACCTAACATAAAATGTTGCGTCAAAACTGTATACTAATAGAGATATAACAACACTAACTTTCAGTCGTGTTCAGAATTGACCTTCACTAACATTACACCGTCTGATGTACAACAGCTACTGATTTTCTAACATTTAAAAAATGCTCTTGTAGTGTAGAAGATGAAGCTGTGCTGTTTCGTAAGATATACCTTCCAGATAAACCATTCGTTTTGTGTGAAGCCCTCGCCGTGAACTTACGCTGTCTGACTCGGTAAGAAGTAAATTTATCAATTATATGTCTTGGACCTCAAGGTCGATTAGGTTTACCACAACGTGGAACTGATCAATTTCAGATAGATCCCTGGTGACATTCATTTTTTTACATGTTTCCATGATTTTTTGTGTTTTCGATTTTTTTTTGTTTCAGGTGTTCCGCTAGAATATTATTAAGATGGCTGTACTGGTCGGAAAAGTCAGCAACAAGTTTTAATTGTTTCACACTGGTTTTGAGTCTATCATTTTTAGGTTTTGATTTAAGATTTTCTGTTTCAATTAATTTTACTTTCTCTTGAAACCAAGAATGAACCCTTTCAACAATATCTTTCGCAGACAAGCTTACTGCTTCTTTTACTATTTCAACGATGTCGTTCTGAAACGAAGACTTTGATATTATAGAAGTTTTCACTAGAGTATCCCAGCTGATTGAAACAACATTTTTTGTTGTGCTAGAAACGTAATTCATAGTTTGCGCTGCAGTGCGATATCATTCGAGTCAAAACTGTGCAATGGCAAATCTTTTTAGGCCAGAAGTTAGAACTGACATTGTAAAGATTTTTTGCACAAAACTGTATGTAAAGTTTGTCCAGAGTGTATTAGCTGTCGCGTAAAGTTAGCGTGAAAATATTTACTTTTCTTTAAAACAAACATTACAACAAGATATTGCCAAATCAAACTTGTCAGTTCGTGACTGTAATTCTTTTCATATATCCAGGATAAATTTCAACCTCCAAATTTGTCACAAAATCATATCATTTTCTCTTTTTCAAATCCCACTAAGAACCCCCGCCGCCCCAATTACACACATTACAGGTATCTAAGTGATTCTAAAGGAAACCCTCTTACGCTCCTGAAGTCGCATTCTAAACTTTCCTTGCAATCTTCAAGCAAAACTTTCAATTCGTCTAAAGAAGTATTATTATTTTTGACATTACAATACCACTTGATATATGTAATGAGCTTACATAACAACCTAAGTCCTAAATCATCTGACTTTACAACGCACAAAATTGCTTTCTTTAGACAGTTTTTTGCTGCTGTCGCGTTACCCACATTCAAAAACTCGTAGCTAACATGCCACTTTCTATTGCAACATAATCAGGTCTGTCATTTTCGAAGATGGCGTTATCATTCAAACTCAACCTTTGACTGATCAATAGGGATAAATCGTGTTCTCTTTCTATCAAGCGCTCGTAATCCTCAACATTAACATTTTTATATGTCAACCATATCAAATCTAAAGCATGATGCACTAGGAGGAATTTGCTCCGGCGTTAACAAAATGAAATATATTTTTACCCCAAACGGTATACATTTAACAGCCGTAGCTTTATCGACCGCTTTCGAAACTGCTATAGTTAATCTTGATTTTGTTTTATCATCATAACTACCTCCATGATACTCATCATACAACTCTAAAATCATGTCGTGCCTGTTTTTATAAAATTGAAAAGCAGCTGGAAGAAACAGACAAACACTATAGTCGCCTGATCCACCGCAAATAATTACAATTAACTCTATTACATTGTCTTCTTTTCTTTTGAACGCTACAGCGATGCCACTTTCACCTTTTACTGCAAAAAACACTATTCTCACTTTTGACGAGAAATTGTTCATTTTCTGGTTAAGACTCTTCATGTTCCCACTCAGAAATAATAATTCCATAATTAGGTGTACCGCATTTTCACACTTCATAAAGTTTATCGGTAGGTCTGTATTTAAATATGTCTTTACTAAAAATGCTTTTAAATGGACCGGAATAGATACAAACACTCTGATATACGTTCCCTTTATTGCTTAACTGATCTTCTACAGCCTGATCAATCTCTATCAATCCTATATTAAAACTTTTTTTCATCCGACTAAACTGATGTGCCAAATCGGATAAACTTGTTTTTATTTGACATTTTAATATCAATTATGTCTGTATGAAGGGTAATATGACGATTTGTTTAGCTATAAACTTTTCCTGTTTTTACATCTCTGACATGAATGGCAACGCTTGCGAAGTGGTACTCTGTCGATTACTTAGTTTGGTCTTCTTTGATTAAAGTTTGAGTATCTGAAGATTCCTCATGCGACAAAAGAGGTTGGTCATAATTGCTAGATGCTTTTTCTTCATCTTATGAAATTCCTTTTGAAGCAAAGGATATACTAGTAGCAATTCAGCATAATAACAGCATATATGGTTTTATTCGTTCTGCTCATAGTGAGTGAGTTGGGTTTTACTGCGAATCGACACAAAATGGTCATATATCGCCGAGTGTTCTATTCATAGGAGGAAAGAAAACCCTAAAGAACCTTAACCACATGTTCTCAGTGCCTTTGTGTAAGATAGATCATTAAGAGATATACCATTATGGACCAGGCGAAACAGGCTAGAAGACAGATATAAAAGCAGCTCATTCCTGGTGGACTTAAGAAAAACTCTTTATCGTGGAGTCATTTGCCTGTTCCGTCAGATACAATCAAAGAAGAAAGCGCAGTATTTAAATGTAAATTTGCTATATGTAAAGCGCCTTTAAACGTGTTTATCATGAAAAGGGCGTTATATAAAATCTGGCTGGGATAATAATAATAATAACAATTATAATAACAATAATAATAATAATAATGAAATGCGTTGACTATCAAACGCGCGCTGTATCTCAAAACTGTCGAGACATCTTTTTAAAAAAATGTTGGGTTTTTTAGCTATAGAAATTTGAAAGACCCAAACTCTTGCGAAATTATACAACAAATATATTCATCAGTCATTCATCAGAGTAACCGAGCTGAGCGTTTACGATTTCTGACAATAAGAAAATGAAACCGACGTGTCATCAACATAATGCATTTGGCTACATCGACATCATGACATACATGATGAAACATCAGGTCTTTTTATATACATGTTTTATTGTTTTTGATTTTCTGGGACTCTGAACTTTATACAATCTAACTGTAAAAACATAATGAAGAATAATGAAGAAATGAAGAATTTACATGGTATATACTGAACAAAACAGTTACACCCCTCGCCCTACGCCCCAGCCCTCACCCACCCACTCCCACACACACACACACACACACATACACATACACACACACCACTTTGCTATTTTGCCAATGATTCTAAAAATAATGAATGCTCACTCTTGAAATTAGCTTAAACGTAGAACAATATATTGCTGATAACATTTTAAAAACAAAGACACCAAATTATTTTAGGACTGAAACCCATTTCGGAAACGTGACAAAAATACACTAAATTTCATCAGTAGCGATGAAGTAAAATATGACATCAAAAACAAAAGATGTCGTTGTCGTGCTCTATTGAAAAAGATCATTGGATATTTATGGTATGTAGGAAATCTAAAACTTCACTTCTGTATTCTTATAAATGGTATTCTTTCCGTTTCCTAAGCTATTTTCTAGCCCGCCCGCTTAGCTCAGTAGGTAGAGCGTCGGTCTACGGATCGCGGGGTCGTGAGTTCGATCCTCGGGCGGGGCGTATGTTCTCCGTGACTATTTGATAAACGACATCGTGTCTGAAATCATTAGTCCTCCACCTCTGATTCATGTGGGGAAGTTGGCAGTTACTTGCGGAGAACAGGTTTGTACTGGTACAGAATCCAGGAACACTGGTTAGGTTAAGGTACTTCCGCCAACTTGAATTTAGAGTGACATTCATTTGAGGTGTGAAAATATAGTGAACCAAAGCTTTCAAATGCAGCTGTTCCACAGCACAAAAACAGCTCAGTTTGCAAGACCTGAACTAAAAGTAGCTGTATAAAAAGTGATACTAAAATTTGGAAATAAACAAAGCAGATATTTTACCTGTATTTTTCCAAATTTTTGGTTAGATTTATAAATCCTTTCAAAATACTTTATTAAAAATTCATGAATGGCAAAAGTTAGTTCAAAGTTTCAATTAGTGCATAGGAGAATTGTCTTACTGAATAGAACTTAACTTATTACAAAATCTGTTTTCAAATCTGACCACTTCATGTATTAAAACGAAAATACATTTGTACATATTGCTATTTTCAACATACATAAAAGTAGTGCAATGTGCACACACTGATTTTTCTATGTATGGTGTACCAAACTGCCTAAAATTGTAAGAAAAGTCTCCGACTTAATGCGACCAAGATTTGGCAATGATCAAAAATTCGTTTAAAGGATTGTGCAAGTATAAGAAAGGTTTAATTTATTACAGTGGAATTTACGACTTCCACGCTGCTTATCTCAAGGAAAATTTGGAGCAAATGGAATTTTCGAAACTTCTTGCGGTAACTACCGAAATTACTTAACGTAATTTTCTCACACATACGTGATTTTTTATTTATTAATTATAAAAACAATCGAAATATTTGCTTTATCACGATATATGCAAACATTTTAGACAATCTTGAAACATTGGGCCACAGTATTTCCGCATACTGGTCCGGGACAAGTTCGATGTGTAGGCCTATAGAGATTCCTTATTAGATGTTTCATGCGTCGTAAACTAACCAGTTTTGATCTATCGACTTTTTATACACTATGAGAATTTATGCAGCATGTTTTTAAAAACGCAGTGAGAATAAATCGCAGACAAAAATGTACAGCAAAATATGTTAGGAGGTAATACAATTTGTATACAATTGTAGATAATTACAAAACAAACAAAATGGAATCAGTTGAACTTTTCAGGCGAAAACCTGATGATTAAAATCAGAAAGATCTCAAAAGTTACTGTTCTTCGTTAAACAATAATATTTTTTTCACACTTTCATTGATGTAAACTGATAATAAATGTGTATTGAAATTCCGGCATAGAAATGGACACTGACTTTATATTACTGCGGTGTTGACAGCGGAAGCAGCGGTCCAGTACTAAGACTGTCTACGAAACCAAGGATAACGAGTACAAACATAAGGATCAGTGTTTAGTATACACCTGAAAATAATAGACTTGCTATTTGCCGAGTGCACACACTTGTTTTCTATAGTCGTTAATATAAAGTAGACTTTGAAATATGCGCACACATGCATAATCTCATTAAGCACTTCTTTAATGTATGAACCGCCTCGGTAGCCTAGTGGTATCTAGCGTCCGCTTCGAGAGCGGGAGGTCGTGGGTTCGATCCCCTGCCGCGTCATACCAAAGACGTAAAAATGGTACTAGTAGCTTCCTCGCTTGGCGCTCAGCATTAAGAGGATAGTGCTAGGACAGTCTGGTGTCAGTATAATGTGACTAGGTAGGGTATCATGTCACGTGTCTACGGCGTGATATTCCAGTGAGGCAGCACTATAAAGTTGGGCATTGTGCCCACTGCTACAAGTAGACACCGTCGTTTATATGACTGAAAAATTGTTGAAAAAGACGTTAAACCTGAACACACACACACACGCACGCACGCACGCACGCACACACACACACACACACTTTAATGTATGTTCTCTGAAATTAACAAATAACTGGCTCAACTGAGACACCATACTTTAAAGTAAATTCAGTTTATTCACCACGAAGTTCAAAATGCACGGGAGTCTCGTGATAGTACATGCCTTTAATTTCACATGGTTAAAGTGTAAACAAATAGTTAAATTTGCTTCGTTTTATTTCTCACGGAAAAGATCGGACGGTTTTTGATATTGGAATAATTTTAGAACATATATGCATTTAAAGTTGAAAGTTGATCGTTTTCTACAGGATGTAAAACTGAAACAAGTAAGCACTTTTACTTTTTCAGCAATGTCCCTCAGGTGAACTTTGACACTGTTTACAAAGAGAAACCAGTTTTGTGTCATCCTGAAATGCGTTGTTCGGCTGAAACTTATAGTTCCCGGAAAAGTTCTAAAATGGTTTATTTTGGAGATTTTTTGTTTTATTTATGTATTCAACACAATGTGCAATATTTCCAGTTTTTGAAAATGATTGAAATTGAACTTTATTTTAGAAAAAGTTCCGATCTTTCAATATTATTTTGCCAGCGGATGCTTACAAATCTTAAGTGAAACGCCTTTCTTGTCCAAAGGTGGTGTGTAAAGCGAAAAACTATCATTACACATTGCGTTTATTCTTTAAATGTAAAGGATCGGTAACAGATTCAGGAGATCGGGCAGTGCTAAACTATACTAAATGGATATATCTAACCGTGAATAAGGAGGCATATATATTTCAGTAAGGAAATCTGAGGTAAAAGAACAATCATATATTTAATTCCTTGAAATAAACATGGCGGCGAAATATTTTAGAAAAACTGTGCACGTGTTTTACGCATTAGAATGTTTAACGACATTTTCTTGAAAAAGTAACGCTCGTATGCACTATTTTGGCATTTCTTTGATTTGAAAATAAATAGTTTATAGCAATTTAGGTTATATACGATACCGAAATTTTGCACCAAAAATCTTCACTCATTTTCTTCCAAAGCACTGTAGAGATAGGCTTCAACGTAGCTTTCATGCTCGCAAGTTTACCTACAGATATATCTTTTCAACTTTTATCATATATTTTTTGTGTCCTTGCATTTTGAAAGCTGTTTCGATGATTCTGATTTTTCACATGAATTTCTAATTTCAATTTGCGGAAGTACCTTAACTGCCCGCCGTTACATGACTGAAATACTGTTGAAAAACGGCGTTAAACCCAAAACAAACAAACAAAATAAGCTATTTTCTGTATTTTTGTGACTTTTAGGGATGAGGTAGTAAAAAGAATGAAATGATATCGCACAATAATTAGATATTTTTGAAATTTTAATATGTTATTAATGACATGTTGATATCAATGTATGCTTTGTGTAGAAAAGAACATGTAGTATTTTAATAAAAAGGCATGATAACTGGCATTTTCAGTATAGCTTTCAGTATAAACGTTGGAACGTAGATCTTGTCCTCGAACTTCGTTCTTGTAAGCGCTTTGTGTTTTAACATGTATATAAAGCCGCAGTTCGATTATTTCCATGAAAGTGAAGACACTACTGGTCGGTAACTTTTATGTGTGTGTTTACATTTCAATCACGCGGAAATTGATTACGAGCATTGCGATCCTCATCAAGATTACACACTCTAGCAAACCGAATTAATATAAAATATATATCCCGTAAAACATTGCGCCGGGAACATTTTCATCCAAATGGGTGGAATTTACAATATCAAGAGTAAACCAGTTTAAGTAAATCATTTCTCATGTCACAAAATTTTTCCTTTTTTTTAAACTTGAGCTCCCGGTAATAAATAGAATGCACCATATGACGTGTATGACTGCGTATAAAGAGAAAGGTTCAACATAGAAACTTTTTATAATGATCTAAAAATCAAAGTGCTGGCAAAAAAGAAAGGATAAAACCCGCATTTGATGTGCAGTAAATCACTCCAATGTAACAGTTCAAGTCACTTCCATGAAACAGTATAACGTTCAAACCATCTGCATCAATGATACATCATATACTAGAAATTCTGCTCTGACCAAAACCATCAAGTGTCTTGAAACACACTAACAAGAAGGGCCTAATTTTAGGCCTAACTATAGCAAAGGAACCAGCGCGGGAGCCGTGTGGTCTAGTCGCGTAATGGCGGACAGGTTTTTAAGGTAGCAGGGTACACTTCGAATTTTGGCCCCGTCAATATTTGTAACAGTTAGAACTTCGTGATTTTGTATGTCTGTAAATTGAGGTGAGAGATAATGATTGTTCATTCTTTAGAAAATTTATACAGCCGACACATGTAAAATTCTGATGTCAGTTGTAAAACTAACTGCTGGTAGCTTTGTATGAATCAATGAGGCACCTTTTCGCGGAAAATTCCAATCACGGAAGGGTTCTGTGCTTGTTGATTGATACTCAGGAATATTTTCGCTATTTTGTGAAAAAACGAGCTGGATGGGCCCCCATCCGTTTATATCCTGAAGTTCAGTAAGGACTATTAAATTGAGAATTGCAATAAAATTGGACATTGTTCTTGAAGCGGGATCATTGCAGGCTGTTCAAAAAAATGCAAAATTGATGATTTTGGCATGCTTTTTTTCATGGATGGTGTAAATTTTTCGTTTTGATAACTTTCTTTATTCTTGTATGAGAATCCTGATCTTGCCATTAATTAAAAGCACAAAACATGCACGCAATTTATAAAATGGCCACCCTGATTCTGCTCATAAGGGAAGTGCAATATTGCGACTCACTACATGTAAAACTGTCCGTGCCCAAAATTTTCGAATCTAAGTGTACCCTGCTACTTTGAACACTGATTTTTTTACTTGCCATGGCCACAGAGGTCTAAATTAAAGCTGACTTCTGTTTATATTTCATTGTGGATGTATATTTTGACATTTTGGTAGAAAACAAATTGGAGAGAAGGTAGCATTTGGTGAAGTGAAACTCAATTTTAGTACGAGTAATACTTTCATGTCACACCAATGTGATTTTGATGCGATTTTACAGTAAGTAAATGTGACAAGAGAAATCTCTCTTAGAAGATATATGACTCATACTTTTCTCTTCATTTTATATCATTTTTACCATAACTCTTTAAAACGAGGTAAGGCTTTGTTCTCTGAAATGAGTCTAGCTATGTTTTATGTAGAAAAATGTCAGTTTTATATAGAATATATAGGGAATAATATTTACTGGTGTGTGACCTATATTAAAAAAAGAGTGGGGAAATAGCTGCTTCAGCTTATTGAATTCTTGCAGTCTATGATTGTAATAGAGTGAACAATCTAACAAATCTTCACAGTATTTGTCCATAGTTTGTTTCTTTGTTTGATTGGGCTTAACGCCGTTTTTCAACAGTATTTCAGTCATATAACGGCGGACAGTTAACCTAACCAGTGTTCCTGGATTCTGTACCAGTACAAATCTGTTCTCCTAAAGTAACTGCCAACTTCCCCACATGAATCAGAGGTGGAGGACTAATGATTTCAGACACGATGTCGTTTATCAAATAGTCACGGAGAACATACGCCCCGCCCGATGATCGAACTCGGGACTTCGCGATTCGTAGACCAACGCTCTACTTACTGAGCTAAGCGGGCGGGCTGTATTTGCCCATAGGAATACAGGGATAAAAAATAGATGTCGAAAATTTCATTCTTATACGTAACGTAAATTATGTTCAATAAAATGGAGAAGGCTCTGTAAACTTCGTCTATAACTTTTAACAATGTTACTAGAAAAAAAAGCTTTATTGACATTTAATGCGAAAAATGTAGCATTTGCCCTAGTCCTAACATTTTTAAAGCAGTTAATTTTTCATCAATTAATTCATGTCAAATGGTATAAAACGCAGAGGATACAAGAACCCTTGTAAATATTACTTCTAAACTTATCTAGGATTTCGCCAGAATAAACGTGTTTACCAGTACTTCTTCGCTATATACGTTCACTGTAATACCAGTGAAGGATGTTAACAGTTTATATTTAGTGGTATTGGTACAAGGGCGCTTGAATAAGCAATGAAATGATCTTTATATTGCTGTTTATGCTGTATTCGAGTACATGGTTGAAATTTTATCTTGTTGATCACATAAAGGAATTTCAAGATTAGAAACTTGAGTGATGTGATTAGTAACCAGAAGGGCTCAGTGTGTAAACATCACTACTATGTAATAATGAAGGCGTGGAATGATGATGACGATATCACTGACCGCCTTTTCTGCTGGAAATAAAATATACATAGAATGTAATTGTTGGAATTCCTCTTTTATTCTCAGTATCTTCTGTTCATACAAAATGGATACAATGAAAAGAATCAAGTTTCCAAATAATCAATAAGTGAAGGTTATAGCAGAGTCATATCTAATTTCGATTTTAAAGTTTTATGAAAATCAAAATATATATATTCGCATCAAAATATTGCTCTATCACATTAGTTATTACATCAAGTCTTAATAAAGAATGAAACATTTAAATTTTGGATAGCCTAATTCATGTCGATCTTTTTCCTATCTGAATGCTATTAACATTTATTTGTATATGAAATTACTAATCAGTTTAGGATTGTGACCATCTAACAATACAATTTTCATAAATAATGTTTATATTTAATGTATCCAAAGAACACGTTTCAATCTCAAGTACTTAGTACATTTTTTACATTAGTAAGCTAATCGTTACATATTGCACAATTGCATCCTCTCAAAGGACAAGCTCCAAATCTAATATAAACTGAGCTATTGGCTTGAAATCATTAGTTCTATTTTCTTTTCTTTCCTTCACTTTGACTGGCCACTTTCACTGACGCGTATTCAAGATGTATACTTGGAATATTAACAATGATACTAACATGATTGGTAATAAATCTAAACCAAAACAATACCCTGTCTCCCGAAAGAACAACGTTTATATAAATGATACATGCTGAGTTAGCTTTAACGGACAAATAGAAGTAAACATAGCACCCAATCTTTGACTTGAAAGGTTAATAATATTTATTTTTATTTGTTAGATATTAAAGGCATCCAACCAATAGAAACAGAAGTTTATGCACTGATAGCTTATCGAAATTATTATCATTTCAATCTGGACAGCATTTTCACTCTGCATTTAGCTCTATGGAACCCAACATGGTACTCCTCGATTTCGGGTTTTTCGAAACATTTGCAGGCCGTTTTCAAAGCTTCCGATGTATGTCCCTTTCTATACTGCAAGTCACATAAAGCAATCAAGTAATCCACATTTTGCGCTAAAGGTTTTTCCTTTATATTCACTTCCTCCATACTCTTGATAATATTTTCAGCTTCTACTATTTGTTCATTGGAAACTTCCTCACAAGTGTTGAAATCATGACCACAACCAAGTAGAACATACATTTGCTGACATTTTGCCAGCACAAGTCTTCTCAGTGTTTCTGCACTTTTCTTCCCGTTATGGCCTTCCTTAAAAATCATCACAGATTTCTTTGCTTTTTCAACTGCTTTCAACCTATAGCTTTTCTCAGTTATGTCATTGCTCTGTTTAGGGTCTCGTCTAGGCAAATTGTAGCACATCGCCATGTAATATCTGGAATAATCAAAATACATGTACCCTAGTGACTCCAAAGGAAAGTCAGCTGAGCTTATGAAATCGTATTCAAAACTTTCTATGCCGTCTTTAAGCAAACGTTTCAAATCAGCCAAAGACGTATTCGTATTGGCGAGAAGACAATACCAGGTGATATATGTGACGATCTTACAAAACAACCGAAGTCCTAAATCATCTAACTTTATAACTGCCAAAATTGCCCCTTTTAGATAACTTTCTGCTTGTTTCGCCTTGCCCTGATATAAAAAGTCGCACGCTAAGATGCCGTTTTTTAATGCAACAAAATCAGGTCTGTCATCTTCGAAGATAGCATTATCATTCAAGCTTCCTCTTTTACTGGCCAAGAGCGATAAAGTATGTTCTTTTTTTACTAAGCACTCCAAATTTTCTACATTTACAATTTTATAGGTCAAGCACATCAAATATAAAGTGCGTTTTACCAAGTCGAAATTCAATGGTGCAATTTGCTCTGGCGTTGAATAAATAAAATATATTTTCACCCCAAGGTATGAATTTAACAACCTTTGCTTTATCGGCCACTTTTACAGCAGAAAATATTGAGCTTGATTCTGTTTTATCATGGCAATCAAACTCAGACTCATATAGTTCTAGAGTCATACCATAGCTTTTCTAAAAAATCTGAAAAACAGCTGGGAGAAATAAACAAACAGTTTTGTCGCCTGATCCGCCACAAACAATCCCAACAAACTCTAGTGCATTGTCTTCTTTTCTCTTGAAGCTACGGCGGTGCCACTTTCACCTTCTACGGCGAAAACGCCATTCTCGCTTTTGACGAGAAATTGTCCATTTTCTGCTTTTGACTCATCCTGTTCAGACTGAGAAAAAACAATTCCATAAGTGGGTGTACCGATTCTAAACATTTCATAATGTTTTTCGTTAGGTCTATACTTAAATATTTCTTTGTTAAAAATGCTAAAGTGGACCAGAATAGATACAAACTATCTGATCTACGTTTTCTTTATTGCTTAACTGATCTTTTACAGAGGGGTCAATCTCTATCAATCCAATATCTAAACTTTCATCATCCAAAATTTTAACTGACGTCCTAAATTGGATAAACTTGTTCTGACTTAACATTTTAATATCAACTTTGCAATATGACGGTTTGTTAATCCATACACTTTTCCTGTTTTTGCATCCCTGACATAAAAGGCAACGCTTGCGAAGTGGTTCTCTGTCGATGCCGAGTTATTTTGGTCTTCTTTGATTAAAGTTTGAGTATCTAAAGACTCCTTAGCCGCCACAAGAGGTTGGTCATAACTGCTAGATGTTTGTTCTTTATCCTTGGACTCAGTCTCCTCTGAAAAGATTAACTTACAATTAAGAATTAGCTCAAAATACAATCATTGAAAATGTGATTAAAATGGGTAAAAATTGTTTTATTTAGAAAAGGTGTTAACTACAATTTACATCAACATTTATTTTTGGAAAAATGTTGAATATTTAAAACGCTTTCAGATGAGCGCCGCAATACAAGTGATAACATATATAAACAAATTAATCAATTGGTTGCGCGTATTGATATTATGTTACACAGTAGGTCTTGAAATGATTGGTACATTGTATCCAATGGTCAAAGAGGTAAAGTATCTTCTTAGGGAAACGTTTTGTTTACTTGATATGACTGCCTGTGAATTAGGATTGTATTAGGATTAGATGACACTCGTTAGTGTTCAAGGCGGAAGGTATTTTGTCAGTTTTTTACGCTTATGGTCCCATGAAAATCATGTTTTGGACTTCTCATGCTTAAGATCCATAGATCCATGATGTGTCCATGATGTGTCAATATTTATAAAGAATGCAATGATCAAAAGTGTCATGTCTGTTTGCTAAATTTTTTTTATCTTACAGCACATTGTATTGTGTTGCTCACAATGTACAGAATTTAAGATGCACTCTGTAGATTATAATATACATTGCTTTGTGTATTATGTACAAGAACACACCAAAATCCTTTGTGTACGTTTTTGGCAGTGTTTTGAAAATGCACGCCATTTAAGTTCATTGTTGTAACTACGTGCGTTCGTTGACCTCTTCACCAAAATACACATTTGCACTAAATCCTGCAATATCTGTTTAATAGAAACAATTAAAACCTAGCATATTACAGGTGCGCCAATCGATGAATTTTATTGAATGCATGTAACGCACTTTATAAAGTGTATCGGCGAAACTAAGTCGTTGGGATTCCAAGATTAAAGGACGAGAAACAAATAACATATATAATTGAAAAATAACAAAACTAGTAACTGGTATAACAAAAATTTAAATAGTCACCCGCAAAACATTCAAAATATAACACAAAACCGCTACTATACTGAAATTACAGTTAAAAGGGTTTAAAGAGGTCAGAAATACGAAAGAGGACTGAAAAAATGACAGGACGTCTTTAACAGATAACGGGAATCGAAACAAAGGTATATGTATCAGTAAAGGCAGACATCGGGTGTTATGATAAACTGAATCTTTGCGACCTAAACATTACGTATGCGAATGCAATCACTATAGTTACTATGCTGTTATATTTTATTTGAATTTTTCGAAATTTATAATGTTACGATAAAAAAAATTTTTTCTACTATTTATCTCATTGGGACGTCTGATGTAGATATGCAAATCCCATTTTTAATACTAATAACATAAGATGCCTACATACACTTAACAACCGAAGTACCTCAAATGTATCATTAGAGCAGATTTAGTTTTAGCCCAGATATTTTTAGCATAGTATAAATGCACTTTTTTCTAAGGGTGTCATGAACGAGTTTAAAATACATATACAGCATGTCCGGTTTAATTTTCATAAAAACGGACTCTCATGAAGTTCAGCTATATATCCTGGGTATGTTAAATCTCAACAAACAAAACAACAACAGAAAACAATAATGCTGAAATGGTGCATATAGACACAGGCCCCATCTAACGCATCCTTATGGTATAGCATTTATATAGTTAGAAAAAAGAAAAGGTAGGACACTTCCGAATACCCATATTCTCTTGTTCATTAATATATGATCGATTTCAATAGAATAAAATTTAAACGTTAGTTGGAAATATTAATTTTAACAAATTTATCACAAAAAATGTTCAAATAAGTCCTATTATAGCTATAAAATCGATGTTTTACATTTTGAATCGAGTCCAACATTTGCTTTGCTCCGCTGTTTCCGGATCTACGGTGCGAATATCCTCTGCGATTTCATTGGTTAATAGGTATAGTTTGACAGATACCGGGAAAATCGATATACCTCGGCTATATACCTTCATCATCATTACTTCAATAGAACTGAATGAAAAAATAGCGACAAACAATAATAAACAAAAATGTCAATTCAGTTAGAACAACTAAGGAGCGCTGCTAAGCGTGACCACAACATTATTACATCGGGCCAAGCCGGTACAGAATATAAATTTTTCGGTTTATTTTCACGAAATTTTATACCTTCGATACCGAAGGTTTATTTTTGACCACCGCAATAAGGACTACAAATTCACTTCGTTGCAAACCGGATGTATACAAGCAGGGAAGATGTAGAAATCTGAAGTTCGTGGAAAATCGCTTATTTCTTTAAAAATACTGTAGTGATAAAGGTTAAACTTATGCCGTAGGTTTATTACAATAATTATCAATTAATTAAGTGTATCGTTTGAACCGTACGTTCTATATTAGCTTCAAATCAGATTTGGTGTTTCGGAAGTGTCTTACCTTTTCTTTTCTTACTATATAATGCTATACCATAAGGATACCGTTAGATGGGGCCTATGCATATAGAAACAAACATATCTATTATATGAAGCATTTTAAACCGTTTACGTTAATTTGTATAATAACGAAATGTAAATTGAGAATTTCTAACCTTCTGCACTACACGCTTCATCCATGATAGTTTTTTCTTCCGTCACTAATATTTCTCCATGATAAATCGATTGTCTTTTTTTAGGTTTCCATTACTTTCCTTGTAATATTTATAGATCATGGAAACAACCGGAATACGTAACGAAACTGAAAGAGCTCATATTACTTTTTTGTAACCCTAGTATTACCAAGGTAAAAACGTTTTAAAAGGAGATATAACACAATCATATATTAATATTAATATATTAACCACAACATTGAGCTATGACTATTTATTTATTTATTTGTGGAAGCAATCAATGATTTATATTCTTCCGCATATAATTTACTATTTTAAAACCTTGATCATTTATTACGTCAAATCATTAACTAATCAATAAGGCATGTAGATTTTTATTGGGTGAAACGTCACACCGACAAAATTAAAGTCCATATGGTGACTTTCCAAGAAGACCCCAAATGCACCTCCGTGCATTATTTAATCACGCTATGGCACCTGGGTAAAGCTACCGACCTTCCGTAAGCAAGCTGGATGGCTTCCTGAGAAAAAGAATGCAACATCTCAAGTGAGGCTCGAACCAACATCGGTGACGAGCAAGTGATTCTAAGTCAGCGGTCTTAACTACTCGGCTTTCAAGGCCCCTCAACAGATGTATAGAATCTTGTTGTTTCAATCAATAGGACAAACAGATATGACTTACATTCAAAACAGTGTCAGATGATCAACCACAAGATGACGACCATATTGAGGAACCTCTGTACACGGGTATGGATTTCTTACCGGATGGCAGACTTGTCGCAGTTGACAATTACAACAGCAAATGTTTGATTTTTAATGAATCTCTTCTTCTTCAAAATACAACTGAAATATCCCAATATCCGCATAGTGTTGTTGTCATATCAGAGGATGAAATAGTGATAACATTTGGCGGTGAAATGAAAATAGAGTTTCTACGCATCAGCAGTTCAAATGAAATAACACAAATTAAAACTGTCAAAACAACATCACAGTATCACTCCATATCTTTGAAGGATGTAGATCATTTTGTTGCCGGATTAATTGAGGGAACAAAACCAGTTCGCATTGTGTCCGATTCCGGAAAGGAAACAAACTTTAAGGTTCACTTTCCAGTGAAAGAAAATCCTATTGCCAGCTATACATGTGCTTATATAAATGAAACTCACCAGAAAGTAATGTCAGACTGGCATGAGGGCGTTGTGTATATAATTGATGTTAACACAGACACGTCATGCAGTGTTAAGGATGACCAAATCAAAGTACCCAAGGGTTTGGCTATTGGTCCATTCAACATTATTTTTGTATGCAGTTCATATACACATTCACTAGTACAGATTTGTCCGAATGGACAAATCATGTCATCAAACAAGCTAGATATTGACTATCCATACAGAATTTGTGTTTCGAGAGACAAAACAAAGTAGCTGTTACAAACAATGTTGCTGATCATCGCATGTTGCAACTACTGAAAATCGATATTTAATTTCTGACTTCTATGTTCAAATACCATTTTATCGTTTCAAATTGATATACACAACAGTAAAAACGTTCTTTTTGCATATTGTAGATCGAAAAATAAGAAATAGGACTTAATACAATATTGCCCCTCGTGCAGACCTAAATTGCATCCTTTGCGTGGATATTGCAGCAAGATTTCAAGGCTCTGAAACCCAATGAAAGAGAAATTATAATGATATACATTTTAAACTAAAACAAACTACAGTTATTTGTTATTAGTTCGTTATTAGTCTGTTTAAAGGGTTATTCATAAATACCAAAATGATTGCTCTAGAATTTGCTATTTCTTAAATTTCAAACTGTCATATATATTTTTCATTAAAATGATCCTATTTTAAGCAAAAATCAGCGATATGAAAGGTTTGACAATGACTTTCATATCAACATACTAAAGGTCAAGTATTTTATTCCCGCTAATTTAGTCTAACTTCACAACAGCGGGTGTTAAGTGCTGTGTGGCGGCCGTAAAATGTCGCCCCGACTTCACATCTCAGTGTTGTTATCCTTCGGGATCATTGATTACAACTAATTTAGATTTGAAGATTGAATACTGCTTAAGCCGGTGCTAGGAGGCGTGTGCAGTGTTGCATTTTCCATTGCTGCTCATGAACAGACTCAATCAATCCGAGTCTGCAATTTTCACTGTTTGCCTTGTTCTCGGTGCTTCCGAGCGAACTACTTTTCAGATTATATTTACTCTTTATGCATACGCAGATCTGAATTCCCAAAGAATAGTGAACAACGATTAATTTTGATTTTAGAATTATAGAGGAACTATTAAGTACTACCTGAATGATAGTAGTGTACATACAAATTGAGTTAAGTACGACAAAATGTAGAATGACAATGATGATGGAATTTATTGATTTCGACCACTGGAATAGTTGTAAACAGTGTGTTGTGTAACAGTTCAATGTAATAAATCTTGAACTAACTTCCTCTGTATCGTTATACATATAACCCATGTCTTGTTCAGAGTCTCAGCGCCATTTACGGTTATACATATTACAATTTATCACATGTTTAACGTTGCGGGAGTGTAATAAAGCCATTACATAATCAAAGTACTGAGAGGACTGATGGGGGCAGTGCTTTGCAGTTTCAAGACTTGATGTAACCCATTCATGTCAGGGTGTGCATGCAGGCATTATGTAATGCACTTGTGTGTTGCAAGAAATGGAGTGGTCACAACTTTAACACTGCACAACAATAAAATTTATTAACTTTGTGTTCAATAAACTTCTATATTTTGTTCAAAAGGTAAAGATAAAACATATAGTCTTATTCAATAGCAGTTATTCATCGACAAACAAAAACCTTTCATTGCTAGGTTTGATAAAATGAAAAAGATAAAGCTATACAATGTATTTCAATTTCTTCAATACTTCTGTTTGCACTCTATGTCCTGACATCATGTGTTCTTGACAGTCTAACAAAAACGGGCAAATTTTGTAACACTTTATGAAAGTTTGGAAAGAAAGTCAAATTATTCCACTATGTGAAGGTTTAAAGGAACAGGATTTCCTTGAACTGACATTGAAAAAAAACAACTAGGCTATGTTTTCTAATGTGTACAATACTTATCAATTAAAAAAGTCAGGAATATATTTTTTTGTTACAAATAAGCATCATTTTAATAAGAAGTTGTCATAAGTTAACACACAAACACCTGTCCAACTATTCCAACTATTGCTAAAATTCAGTAACTGTTTTCTTAAAAACATTGACATATTCAATATGATATTATTATTCATATTGTTTGTTATGTTTGTAGATCTAAATAACATTGTCTGTATATTTTAGGTTATTTAATATACACCTGTATCTCAAACTATCAATATCATAATATAAGAAATATATTAAACACTATGAACCTACCGAACTGGCGAATACAGTTAGGTTCGAGTAAATTAGGATACGAAACGCCCGTGGAAAAAGAACAAGATTTCTGATGGTTCTGCCTTCGAATATCACCATCAGAAACCATTTGCACCCTCAGTTAGATGAAATTCATTAAACTGGTAACATAAATGTACATCTGCAGAGATAATTTCCAACAAAATGAGGCCAAAATATAACGGGCAAGTTATCATCGTGGAATGACGGATTACCTCCCATAGCAAAAATTACTTGTTCTGAAAAATGATAAAATACGTATATGTACGCGCAATTATAACAGTATTTAGTGCACTCTTTACATTAAACGACAATTTTCCTGCAGATAAATACCAGTTTGAGCAGCGTATATGGCGTTTTTGATAGACAAGTCTGGGAATGAATTTTTCTTCGGTCTGTTTTTAAGAATTTCCCGAACATTATATGTTAAACACGTCATATATGTAATGTTCTGACCT
Source organism: Mercenaria mercenaria (assembly GCF_021730395.1). NCBI lineage: Eukaryota > Metazoa > Mollusca > Bivalvia > Venerida > Veneridae > Mercenaria > Mercenaria mercenaria. The sequence goes on along the minus strand of NC_069363.1, from coordinate 35,005,280 downwards.
TTAGTCTAAAGAATCGAGCACATGTTCAGTTTGGGAAATGCCGTACTTTCCCAGAATAAGCGCGTTTCTATCGGCACTATAGTGGGGTCGGATTTCTGGAAAAAGTAAAAAACTATCTCCCCTGATTTACGGTGGCGTAGTGGTTGCTATTGAAATTACTGCGTGCCCGCAAGATTCTGATGCCATAACTTTTGACAACATCTCCATGGATACAAACCTTCCCTAGATGACATGTATGTTCATGATGCTCTCTCCAATTCACAGTGCATATCCATATCGACGGACTCTTTGCGAAATCTGCTATATCGACGTGTGTTTTTTTCCGTCGGCACCGGCTATTCTTTGCTATAAACAGTGCCCAGGTTGGTATGGGAGGCGAAAAATCGAGCCTGCAAGTCCTGCTCTGTGATAATGTAAATACAGCTTGGAGTAATTTTAAAGCACTTTTTTTAGAAGCTCTTGATACTTTTGCTCCTTTGATAAATGTCCGTATGAAACAACGTACTGAACAATGAATTGATGCTGAAGTTCTTCAGAGCATTAAAGATCGAGATACTGCTTTTTACAGGTATAAAAGAGAAAAATCTGAAGAAAATTTACGTAACTTTAGAACTCTGAGAAACAAAGCTCATGCAGTCTTGTATATCAAAGGCCAAAAAAGATTATTTTAAAAATGCCCTTAAGGACAATAAATATGACTCAAAATCCTTATGGAACCATCTTAAAAAGTTGGGTCTACCGTCCAAACAAGGTAAATCATCTAGTAATATTGGCTTGTCTATTGATTATGAACTGTGTTTTGACATATCGATGGTTGCTGAACGTTTTAATTCCTTTTATACTTCTATTGCTAGTAAGCTTGTTGCAAAATTATCAAAGGTCCTTGATAAATTTGGTAGGAATTTTGTTTTTAATTTCTACTCATCAAATGGAGTGAAACCAGATAGTTTCCGTTTTGGTATTGTATCTGAAAATTCTGTTTTAAAATATATTAAATCTCTCGGTACAAAAAAGGCCACTGTACTTGATGGTATTCCCTCAAGAGTTGTAAATGATTCCTGTGAAATTATTGCACATCCATTGTCACATATTATTAACTTATCAATCATTCAAGGTGTCCCTGATGATTTGAAATTAGCACGTGTAGTTCAACTTTACAAAAAGAATGATAAAACTGATGTTGGCAATTATCGCCCTGTTTCTATTCTATGTATTTTATCAAAGGTCTTAGAGAGAGTTATTTACGACCAAGTTGAAGGTTACCTGACAAGCAAGAATTTGTTGTATGATTATCAATCTGGTTTTAGACGCAAGTTCTCTACAGAGACTTGTCTCTTACATTTGACCGATTTTATACGATTTCAGATGGATAAATCTCATTTTGTTGGCATGGTGCTAATCGACCTACAAAAAGCCTTTGATACTGTTAACCACACCATTTTTTTTAACAAAGCTAGAAGCTCTTGGACTTGCAGAATCTTCTGTTAATTGGTTTTCTTCATATTTGTCCGACAGGCGCCAAATTGTAGATGTGACAGGAACGCATTCGTCTTATGCTAACATATCTTGTGGAGTGCCTCAAGGCTCCATCCTTTGCCCTCTCTTGTTTTTAATTTACGTGAATGACATGTCAGCTGTAGTCAAACACAAATTGTTATTATATGCTGATGACTATGCAATTTTAGTTTCTGGAAAAAATAAAGAGGAAGTTGAATCCATACTCAGTTCAGAACTAGAAACAGTTAGTGAGTGGCTCATTTGTAACAAATTTTTACTACACTTGGGCAAAACTGAAGCTATATTATCTGGATCTAGGGGGAGGTTAAAATCGCAACCTTATCTAAATGTCACTTGCAATGGACATGCGATTCAGTCAAAAGGCTCAGTGAAATACTTGGGTGCTACAATTGATCAAAGCTTAACTTTTGAGTCTATGGTCATGTCAGTTATACAGAAAGTTAATTCTAGACTAAATTTTTTGCACAGAAAAAAAGATTATCTCAACTTGCACACTAAAAAGCTATTAGTAAATTCTCTTATTCAGTGTCATTTTGATTATGCCTCTTCAGTATGGTTTTATTCAGTTACTCAAAAGCTCAGAAACAAGTTACAAATCTCTCAGAATAAACTCATACGCTTTGTTTTAGACTTAGACTGTAGGTCTCATATTGACAAAGGACATTTTTCCTCTTTAGGATGGCTATCGGTTGCCAACAGAGTTGACTTTAAGACACTTTGCCATGTTTTTAAAATTTCTTCCCATGCGGCTCCTTACTATATGGAAGAAAATTTTGTTTTGGCCAGTTCTGTTGATAATTACAATACTAGATTCCGAGTTACAACTACAGAAAAACAATTAAACACTAATTTCAATTTTGCTGATAGCAGCAGATACTCTATTCCAAAGGTTAAAAGTTTAGGCATACGATCTTTTGCGTACAAAGGTTGTTCCTTATGGAATAATTTACCACAGCATATAAGGGATATTCAGTCCTAAAATAAGTTCAAAGTCAATATCAAAGAGCACCTTTTTGCACAATGATATATGCATTTTAACATTATTGCAATTATTTCATGTTAGTATTTTTATCCAATGTGATATCATTTTAGACTACAATTAAGCTCAATAATTATCGGCAATAGTTTTATTAGGTGTATTTGCCTAATTGTTATACCTTTTATGACATACGATATTGTAATTGTTTTTCCCACAAGTCTTTCATCATAATGTTAACTGTGATAACAGTGTCTTCCTTTGTCAAACTGTAATTATTATTATAAGGACCACAACGGAAATAAGAGACATCTTTGTCTCTTTTTTGTGTTATCCTTTGTGTATAATGTAGTTGACATGACAATATGGCATTATATTCAATTCATTTATGTTCTTTTACATACATGTTTTGATATCTATTTTACCATGTTTTGTATACATTTTATGCAGAAATAAATCTATCTATCTATCTATCTATCTATCTATCTATCTAGGTGTATTCTTGTCAAGCGATTGCTCCTGGCATCCTTAAATCAACTACATTTTAGAACTAGATGTGTGTCCATAGGACACAGGTGCCCCCTTCCTACAACTGTAACATAGTTTTATGTCTCAGGTTAAATAATGTTTAAGATGTTTGCTACACAAACTTAAGAACCTTATGTGTATTTTTCACTTAGTTAGCCCTAATTCTGGCTTAGCTGAGTAAAATCCTAAAGAGAACCCTTCACAGGCTATAAAACAATCCTATAATGTTTTATGATTCTAAGTCAAGTCATTTTAACAAACATGTTTCACAAACTTTTTTTTTAGTAAGTCTGGACAACAAGTCTGGTCTTGTGTAATGAAAAAAAAACTTAACTCCTACACAACCGAATAAATCCGGACGCAAAACCCCAGGTGCACAACTACACATGCTGACCAACATTCCTGTAAAGTTTTGTGACTTTAGGTCAAATCCTTTTGGAGCTAGGCGCGACACAACACTAAAATGACCAATTTTTACAAAGTAAGGGACCATAACTCCTCCTACAAAACTGAATGAATCCGGACGCGAAACCCCAGGTGCACAACTACACATGCTGACCAACATTCCTGTAAAGTTTTCTGACTCTAGCTCAAATACATAAAAGATCAAACTGTCAAATTAATTCGCACCCCCTCACCCCCATCCCCACCCCCCCCCCGCCCCCGCCGAAGCAAATAAGTCATAAATTGAAGCTGGCGGATAAGTAATGAATTTTTTCTACCTATTCTTTTTCAAGTAAAACACTATTTTTTATTTTATTTTTTTATTATTATTATTTTATATACATGTAGTGTCAATTTTTATAAATAACATATTTCTTGAAAATATTTTCTTAGACATGCGAAAAGTATTTCATTTTAGCACTGTAACAGAATGCGAATCGGGATCTATAGGATGTTGCCTACTGATAAACGGTACTGATCGCCGCAAACTGATAAAGTTTCTCCATAATACACATCCACAACGGTGTCGGACACGGCAATATCCACAACGGTGTCGGACACGGCAATGAAAAAAATCAATAACCTAACGGCTTATCAGTGGCGTTACTTACTTAGTTGCTATTTTCACGCAGAATCAAGAACACATTCTTTTGAGCGTATTAAAACTAGTTATATTGGATTTCAGAATAGGTCACATGATCAAAACATTTGTCGGTCTCAGAATCGATCATGTGATCAAATCAAGCGTCTTTATTATTCTTACGCTTAAGTAGATCTATTATAATTTATATTTACAATGCAGTTTAGTTTTCTTCAGATACTGTTGCTAATATAAAATGTGTAGATCTATTTATTGAATAATCATATATGGATCAAAAATATAATTGCAAAATGCACTATTAAAGTTATATTTGGTAAATACTTTGGAACTTGTTTTCTTTGTGTTGTCAGGTTGGTCATAAGCTCGACAAGAAAATTGAAAGACGGTTTGTTAAATCTGGGGACACTGCCCCCAAAAATGATAATACACTAGACAGTAGACTAAGTGTAATAAAGCTTTGATGCCGACATCTTTTATAGTATATTCTTGCATAAAAACTACTTTTTTTTTTCACTGGACCCGCCCATGCATTAACGGGAGAGAAATCGTGTGCAAACAAGGCAATTCACGTGCTGTTCATACCCGATTTTTATTTTTGAAATGCTTTCCCAGGGACGCATAAGTATTTCTGCGCAGATTGACATCTGGTATATGCGTCTTGTTTTTTTCTTCATAAAAACATCTTTTTGAAGCATAAAAGATGCAATCTAAACCATAGAATGTTTTGCTGTATCACTTACCAACGCCAACTGCGCTGCCCCCAACAATGTTCGTACTCGATTCTTCCCTTGTTTACTCCCCTTTTAGAACTGTGTCGTTTCAGTTTTTGTACATAACCGTGAATATTTAAGAATCGCGAGTAACTTGTACGGTTGTTTGTTTTTAGGAATCATATTTATGATTTTGGTATGTATCAGTCGATATGTTTTATCTAATTTCTGGAAGAATTTATATAAACAGCTTGAAAGTTTGACATTACGTTCGTACTCATCCGTACTCCTAATGTGTCCGTACTCAAAATAACTCGAATGTAAAGTTATTATTCTTGAAATTGACCTCCTGTTTACCAAATGTTGAAGTTATATGAATATTATTTTGGTATTTTCATGTTTGTAATAACGGGAGATAAAAAAATCGTGTAAAAAGCTTCAGTATGTGCTTTTAGTAATGTTGTTCATTTTTGGGCCCTGGTTATGGCTATTTAAAACATGTTTACCGTTTCCAAGAACAACAGAAGGGTAGAGAACACCAGTTGTTTTTCCATAGACTTCCATTATAACATTATGGCGTGTACGGCCTTCCATATATCGAAACATGTATATCCAATCACATTTTTTCAAGAACTATCTTAGTTCCACCAAAATATCGGACGAAAAACATTTAATAGTGATACTTTATTCAAGTAATTTTCGTGTGAATGAGATGACCCCCTGTTTACATCGTTGTCATGGCGGGAGAAATTCATTTGATGAAACTTTTTTTCAATACACATAAAATGTAGCAACTTTTGTCAAATTGTATAATGAAATACTGTAAATGCAGTAAGAATATTCAATTTTGAAAAAAATAATCACTTCTTGGGTTTGTTTACATGACTGACCAATCAGAACGCACAGATGCTACCTAATTCCCAGGTATACACTTACCTCATTCCCAGTAAGTTCCCTGTACTTTTTTGAATTGGTGGTCTCTGACCAGAATTAAAAAAAAATGTACCGGCATCGTAAAGTCGTCACATAAATAAAACTATACATTGAGTCGTCGGTGAATGTTTTTTATGCAAGAATAGCGACAACACACGTTTGTTTTGTGTATTAACGTCTGCAGAAGCCCTTGGGATATGTTTGTGACCTCGACCTTCGGTCTTGGTCACAAACAATCCCGCGGGCTTCTGCAGACGTTAACACACAATAAAAACGTGTATTATCCCTATATTCTAATATGACTTACAATGCTTTAATCATCATAACGATATTATGTTGACGTCACATGAACGTGATATTTAGCGCCATGTACGCATCAAGAAATAGTGCTTTCAAATTTCATAAAATATTTTACTTAATAACATGTTTTAAACGAAATGTCACATTGCACAAATGTGTTGATTAATTTACAAAAATACTGAGTTAGTTATTCGCTTTGCTGAATAATTCGCAAAAATTTTCGCAAGAAGTGAATTCTGCCGCAAGACGTATTACCGTTTCTGGCCCTGGCGTGTATAAACAAAGACCAACATTTGGCGCTATGCTTGCGCAAAGAAACAGTTCCATCATATTTGATATAAAGAAATAAAGAACATATTAGAATCGAAATAATTTATAGCAAAACAGTGCTTTATCACTATTTATACACTCGGACGGTTATACGTCGTCCGAAATAAATTCACTCGATAGTGAACAACGATTAATTTTGATTTTAGAATTATAGAGGAACTATTTAGTACTATCTGAATGATAGTAGTGTACCATACAAATTGAGTAAAGTACGACAAAATGTAGAATGACAATGATGATGGAATTTATTGATTTCGACCACTGGAATAGTTGTAAACAGTGTGTTGTGTAACAGTTCAATGTAATAAATCTTGAACTAACTTCCTCTGTATCGTTATACATATAACCCATGTCTTATTCAGAGTCTCAGCGCCATTTACGGTTACACATATTACAATAAAGCTAAGCTAATTATTACAATAAAGCTTAGCTAATACATAAACATGATGAATAACAAAACGTATATACAAACATTTTTGTAAGTAATGATTAATTTATACATAGTACCAATATATCCAATAGAGTCTTAATTATATTGCAGATTTAAATATAAATTCTTTATCTAATGCTCAAAATTTATGATGTCGATCAAATTGTTACTGTATTAAATACAGTAAAATGTACCATCGATGAGTTTTGTTAAATATTGTTTACCCAAATTAATGAAAGTTTTATTCAAAAGTTATTTAGATACCGATGTATACTATGACCAGACCAGAAAATAGTAATAATTGGGAGATATCAAAATAACTTATCGTGGATATTAAAGTTTAAAAGAAAATATTGAAGTTTCCGTAAAAACAATGGTCTTTAAAATACGACAGATCTACTGAGACCATAATCCGATTGTGCTTACTAGTTACCAAAATAAGACTCATACTGTCCCATTACCCAAAACTTCAGTCATATCAGGTGCCCCGCCACTTGTCATATTTCCTTCGATAAATGCTCACATTTACTCACATGGTTTTACTCACATCCTTATGCACTTAAAGAATAAAACGATATCGAACTTTCACCTGAGAAAATAGCATTCTCCCAGTAAAAGTTGACATGGTCCTAGCACCAGATAAAATGACGTTCTCAACGATGAAATTCTTCTAGATATTTACCTGTCCATTGACCTAAGTTAAACACTTAAGGCCACACTTCCTTTTTCAGCCTCTCCACACCGTTTTTTTGTAAATACTCGTAGGAACTAGATTCATCTCTCTATTGTAGGTCAGCCTGCTCTCTGATAGTATTCACCATACTTCCTTTTGACAGAGAGAAACATCTCCCTTTTCAGGCAAAACCAAGAATGACGTTATTCAATCTTTTATTCGTCTCACAGATAATCTGTGTTCAAAGGAGGATACTTGTGAAAAGATAATAGAGTCAGTCCATAGTTAATTCTCTTTACGGAAATACTATTTGAGTGTCAATCAACTACAAGAACAAAAAAGAAAAGCCACGTTCGTTCCAGGAACGTAGCTTGCTAAGACCGCCACCCAACAACAGTCTATGTTAAATAGACGATGTAAAACATAAAGACAAGAAGGACGAAACAAAGACATAAAGGAGCACTGCAGAGCACTGCCTTTGAACGGTCATTACCAAAAACACTGGATAATCTAAAGCGGTTAATGATTCTCCAAACCTCACTTTTACACCCGTCTATATTGAAAAATTACAGGATAGTGTTAATAAAAGTTATCCCGTCAGTTGTATCTACTACACATTCCATGATAACAGAATAGATGGTATGCAAAACGCAAAAATGCTGCTTTGGATTGACATAAAAAAGCAATAAAATCAATATGAAATTTTTTTGAAACAAAGAATATAACAAATCAACATAATAACAGCATATCCTGTTTTATTTGGTCTGTTCATAGGAGGAAAGGAAACCCTAAAGAACCTTTATCGCATGTTCCCAGTGCCTTTGTGGAAGATAGATCATTAAGAAATATACCATTAAGGACCAGACGAAACAGGCTAGAAGACAGATATCAAAGAATCTCATTCCTGGTGGGCTTTAGAAAAAACTCGTTACCGTGGAGTCCTTTGTCTGTTCCGTCAGATACAATCAAACAGGAAAGCGTAGTATTCAAATGTGAATTAGGTGGAATTTTATCTTGTTGATCACATAAACGAATTTTAAGATTAGAAACTTGAGTGATGTGATTAGTAACCAGAAGGGCTCAGTGTGAAAACATCACTACTATGTAATAATGAAGGCGTGGAATGATGATGACGATATCACTGACCGCCTTTTCTGTTGGAAATAAAATATATATATAGAATGTAATTGTTGGAATACCTCTTTTATTCTCAATATTTTCTGTTCATACAAAATACATGATACAATGAGGAGAATTAACTTTCCAAATTGATTATAAGTGAAGGTTATAGCAGATACATATCTAATTTCAATTTTAATGTTTTATGAAAATCAAAATATATATTCGCATTAAGATATTGCTCTATCACATTAGTTATTACATCCAGTCTTAAAAAAGAATGAAACATTTAAATTTTGGATAGCCTTATTCATGTCGATCTTTTTCCTATTGAATACTATTTACAAAAAAATTATGTACATCTTTTATTTGTATATGAAATTACTAATCAGTTTAGAATTTGTGACCACCTAATAATACCCTTTTCATAAACAATGTTTATATTTAATGTATTCAAAGAACACGTTTCAATCTCAAGTACTTAGTACATTAATAAGCTAATCGTTAAATAGTGCACAATAGCATCCTTTCAAAGTACAAGCTCCAAACCTAATATGAACTGAGCTATTTGGCTTGAAATCATGAGTTCTATTTTTTTTCCCTTCACTTTGACAGGCCACTTTCACTGACGCGAATTCAAGAACGTTTACCTAGAATATTTACAATGATACTAACATGATTGGTAATTAATCTAAACCATCCCCTGTCCTCCGAAAGAACAACGTTTATGTTTATGCTGAGTTAGCTTTAACGGACAATAGAAAGTAAACATGGCACATAATGTTTGACTTGGAAGGTTAACTATATTTCTAATTTTAATTTTTTATTTGTTAGGTATCAAAAACATCCAAACATAGAAACAGAAGTTTATTCACTGATAGCTTATCGAATTACCATGATTTTAATTTGGACAGCATTTTACTCTGCATTTAGCTCTATGGAATCCTACATGGTACTCCTTGATTTCGGAGTTTTCGAAACATTAACAGGCCGTTTTCAAAACTTTCGATGTATGTCCATTTCTATATACTGCAAGTCGCATAATGCAATCAAGTAATCCACATTTTGCACTAATGGTATTTCCTTCATAGTCACTTCCTCCATACCCTTAATAATGTTTTCAGCTTCTGTTATTTGTTCATTGGATACTTCCTCACAAGTAATGAAATCATGACACAACCAAGTAGAACATACACTTGCTGACATTTTGCCAGCACAAGTCTCCTCAGTGTTTCTGTACTTTTCTTCTCGTTATGGTCTTCCTTAAAAATCTTCACAGATTGCTTTGCTTTCTCAACTGCTTCAAATCTATAGCTTCTCTCAGTTGTGTTGTTTCTATGGTCATGGCCTCGCTCACGCATTTTATCCCACATTGCCATGTAATATCTCGAGTAATCATAATAAGGAATCCTAATGACTCTAAAGGAAATCTCTTAAGGTCTGAAGTCGCATTCAAAATTTTCTTGCCATTTTCAAGCAATTTTTTCAATTTGTCTAAAGAAGTATCATTATTTTTGACAAGACAATACCACGTGATATATGTAATGAGATTACATAACAATCTAAGTCCAAAATCATCTGACTTTAAAAAGCAAAATATTGCTTTCTTTAGACGGTTTTCTGCTGCTCTCGCATTACCCACATACAAAAAATCGCATGCTAACATGCCGCTTTCTATTGCTACATAATTAGGATTGTCATTTTCGAAGATGGCGTTATCATTCAAACACAATCTTTGAGTGACCCGTAGGGACAAATCGCGTTCTCTTTCTATTAGGCGCTCGTAAATTTTAACATCTACATTTTCAAATTTGTAGCACATCAAATTTAAAGCATGATCCACCAGATCGTAACTAGGTGGAGAAATTTGCTCCGGCGTTGACAAATTGAAATATATTTTTACTCCACAAAGTATGCATGCATCATACAACTCTAGAATCATGTCGTATCTGTTCTTATAAAAATGAAAAACATCTGGAATAAATAGACAAACAGTATTGTCGCCTGATCCACCGCAAATAATTCCAACTAACTCTATTACATTGTCTTCTTTCCTTTTGGCCGCGACGGCGGTACCACTTTCACCTTTTACAGCGAATACACCATTCTCACTTTTAACGAGAAATTGTCCATTTTCTGGTTTACACTCTTCATGTTCCGACTCAGAAACAATAGTTCCATAATTTGGTGTACCACATTTGCACACTTCATAAAGTTTATCGCTAGGTTTGTATTTAAATATTTCTTTATCAAAAATGCTTTCAAATGGACCAGAATAGATACAAACATTCTGATCTACGTTCTCTGTGTTGCTTAAAAGATCTTTTACAGAGTGATCAATCTCTATCAATCCTATATCTAAACTTTTTTCATCCAAAATTTTAACTGATGTCCCAAAATGGATAAACTTACTCTGACTTAACATTTTAATATCAATTTTGTCTGTATGAAGAGTAATATGACGATTTGTTAAACCATACACTTTTCCAGTTTTTACATCTCTGACATAAAAGGCGACGCTTGCGGAATGGTTCTCTGCAGATGCCTTAGTTTGGTCTTCTTTGATTAAAGTTTGAGTATCTGAAAATCCCTCATGCGACATAAGAGGTTGATCATAACTGCTAGATGCTTTTTCTTCACCCTCGGAGTCAGTCTCCTCTGAAAAGATGAACTTACATTTAAGAATTTGCTTCAAAAACCATTATTGAAAATGGGTTTAAAATGAGTTAACATGGAACATTTGAGGTAACATTTGTTTTATTTAGAAAATGTGTTAACTACAATTTACATTAACAAATTCACATCAACCTTTTTATGGAGAATGTTGATTATTTACAACACTTTCAGGTGAACATTGCAATAAAGATGATAACATATATAAACCAATTCGCTGCACGTATTGACAATAAGTTACATAGTAGGTCTTAAAAATGGTTGGTGCATTGTATCCAATGACGGACGAAAAGAGGTCAAATGTTTCGAAAAACATTTTGTTTATTTGATCTGACCGCCTGTGAATTAGGATTGTATTAGGTTAGATAACACTTTCGTTAGTATTTAAAGTGGAAGGTTTTTTTTTCAGTTTTTCTACGCTTATGATCACTTGAAAATCATGTTTAGGACTTCTCATGCTTAAGATCTACTATGTGTCAATATTTATACAGAACAGAACAGAACATACATTTTATTTGAATTAAGCATAAACAGCTCATCTTCTTTTATAATACAATATATTTGCATGCATACGAAAATGATAAGTATCCAAGCATTGAGTGAGAGTGAATAAAACCATTGGGCTACAATTTGGAGGATATTTTCTCCAACACAGTACATATATATTTACACTACAGTACATATATATTTTTACACTCTAATGATATTTTCTAAATCTTTAAGGATACGCTCTCTGGTGTACAATTTCGGTGTATAAAGGTTAATTGTATGCGCTTGTAAAATAACGAACGAAATGATAGAATGTGTCGTATCTGTCTTGACTCGTAAGCTAAATACTGTCTATTTTACAGCACATTGTATTGTGTTGCTCATAATGTACATAATTTATGATACATTCTGCAAAATACATTGTTTTGTATATAATGTACAAGAACACACCGAAATCCTTTGTATACGTTACTCGGCAGTGTTTTAAAAATTTTAAACTTAAGGTCATTAATGTAACTCGTGCGCTCGTTTACGGCTTCATCAAAAATACACATTTGCACTAAAGTTTACAATATTGCTTGGTAGCAAACAATTAAAACTATCATATTACAGGTGCGCAAATAAAATGAATTATATTGAATACATGTAACGCAGTTATATCTGTATGCTTTGTAAAGAGTATCGGCGAAACTAGGTCGTTGGGATTCCAAGATTAAAGGACGAGAAACAAATATATCCGTAAAAGCACTGGGTGTGATGCTAAACTTACCTTTGCTTACTAAATATTACGTATTGGAATACAACCAGTATTGTTACAGTGCTGTTATGTTTCATTTGATTTTTTGGAAATTTATAATTTTACGATAAAAAAGAAACTTGTCTACTATTGATTTCATTGAGATGTCTGATGTAGATAAACTACTACAACATCGCAAATCACTTTTTCACACAAATGACATTAGATACCTACATAAACTAATCGAAGTACCACAAATGTATCTTTAGGGAGAATTAGTTCTAGCCCATTTAATTCTAATGAGATACTTTTAGCGTAGTATAAATGCATTTTTTCTAAGGGTGTCATGAACGAGTTTGAGATACACATACAGTTTGTCCGGTTTAAATTTCATAACAACAGGCTTTCCTGAAATTCAGTTTATCTCGGGTATGTTAAATCTCACCAAAAGAACAACACAATAAAACTGAAATTGTGCATAACAACAAGGACAAACATATCTGTCATATGGATCATTTTAAACCGTTTACATTAATTTTTATTATCCCTAATATAAATGTCAAATTCAAATTTCCCATTAGTTTAACTAGGATAATATATCATATTCCCAAGTGATTTTATATCACATGCACAAAACCGTTATTTTCAATTTCTGCGCAGGTGATTTGATCCATAATTTCATATCATAACAAAATGTAAACTGAGAATTTCTGACCTTCTGTACTACAAGCTCCATCCATGATAGTATTTTCTTATCCCGTCACTCTAATATTTCTCCATACAGTCTGATTTTTCAAAATGTGTATTGTTAGATCGATTGTCTTTTTTTTTCCAGGTATTCATATAATCAGTAATTGCCTTGTAATATTTATAGATGATGGAAACAACCGGAATACACGAAACTGAAAGAGCTCATATTACTTTTTTATTGCGTTTTTGTAACCGACCTAACGACACGGAGATATAACACTATTAACTTGGAATATGCTGACTCAACATCGAGTTATGACTATTTATTTATTTGTGGAAGCAATCAATGGTTTATATATTCTTCCGCATATCAATTACTATTTTAAAACCTTGATCATTTATTACGTCAGATTATTAACTAATCAATAAGGCATATAGATTTTTTGTTGGGTGTAACGTCACACCGACAAAATTAAAGTTCATATGGTGACTTTCCAGGAAGACTCCAAATGCACCTCCATGCATGATTTTATCACGGTAGGGTACCTGGGTAGACCCACGATCTTCCGTAAGCAAGCTGGATGGCTTCCTGAGAAGAAGAATGCAACATCCGGGTGAGGCTCGAACGTACATCGGTGACTAGCAAGTGATTCTACGTCTGCGGCCTTAACTACTCGGCTTTCAAGGCCCCACAACAGGTCTATAGAATATTGTTGTTTGAATCAATAGTAGGACAAACAGATATGACTAACATTTACATTCAAAAATTTTACTATACATCCGACTTATCGTTGCTTATTGTTTAAAATTGGTTTGTATAGAAGAAAAAAGCGTTTATTATCGTATTAACAGCATTACTATTTGTGAGATTGTATACAAGATCTGACACCATTCATAAAAACAAAAACATAAATAAAATGGCGTCGTTCGATAAAAGTCTTTCAAAGCTGGACACCAATATTTAAATAGATAATTAAATTATAGTTAAAGCTATTTTTTCTGATGATAAAGATCAAAATTGAATAGACACGACTATATGATTTTCCCTGAATTTAAGGATATTTCAAATAAAAATCAGGAACTGTTTTTTTTTTCAGAAGGAGACTTATAATTTAGTATAGTGCGGGTCTGTTTACTATTCAGTTTAGATGTTGAAAAGATCGATATTCCTACATTTATTTTAATTTTCTGATACTCGTGGAAAGGAAACCACTTATTCTTTTAGCAAGCAACTGTAAGAACATAAAAATATAAAAATTGATTTTTTTTTGTGAGTTAAACCACATCAGAACTTCGAGTCATCCAAGAATTGCTAGCGCGATTCGAGTTTTTGCAAGAAGTTTGCAACGTGGTTTATACCTGTCCAAACGCACAAAATAGTATTTAATTCTTAATTACCATTATGAGTTACCAAACTAGAAACACATCTAGCATTACATGTGTAATTAAGTCGCCATACAACATTTCAACATGTTGATAATGTCTTAATAACTGCCAGATGTTTGACCACACGGATAGATATGTAGACAGAAAATTATGACAACAGTTTCAGGCCTGGTCCAAAAACGTTTTACATGCCTACAACCAATAACATATTGGAGAAATTGTTAATGCGCAATTCTCTTGGATATAACCTTTTCTGAATTTTCCTTTCAAAGAAAAACATGTAACACGGTATTCAGTTATTTTCCGCACCCAGTAAAAGAAAATAGTTGGCTACGTCCAGGCAAGGCATAGTAATATGAACAAATAACGAACATATTATGTACTTAAAACGCTAATCGGTGGACTTTGTCCATACTTTTTGCATAAATTTTGTGACAAATATGCAATGTGATGAATTGGACGTTCATTTATTCAGTAAGAGATTGACATTAGGGATTTTGTACTTTATTTTATTTTCAAAGATGTGTCAGACGTTAGAATAAGTTGGCAAAGAAAGAAAGGGTGTCACAATCCTTCAGATCAGTATGTAGCGTGTCGGGTTTTGGAACTTAGCTCTGGAAGTTGAAGTGAACTAAACAATATTCACTACTAGAAAAGACAGATGATGTAGATGATGTACTACAGTTACTGGATACAGATCCCGGGTTTCTGTTCACATGCAGAAGGATAATAGTAATGTTGAAGAATTGAACAAAAGCAAACAGCAATATGATTGAACCAACGAGACAGAGAGCAAAAGATAACATTTACATGTTGCTACTTGCTAAGTGGATGTTAGTGTATAAGAGAGGATATGTTGTTGAAAGTCAAGTCATTGTCATAAATACACAATCTAATACAAACAGGGACATAATTGATTTAGATGGATGTAAAAATAAAATTTGTACTCGTAAAAGATTTGTAACGCCGTTTTTCAACAGTATTTCAGTCACCCGTAAAAGAAGAAATCTAAACATGATGTGAATGAGAAAAGATCTCATGTCGGTTGATGAAGACTGCTTATTCAATCTTATATTATTGTTAAAATGAATCAGCATTAGAGGATAATGCAGTTGTAACTTACATGAAGAGATCAACATACAATGGTTATTAAAATTGTGCGTGTTCATCCATGAGAATAAACATAAAAAGAAGACGAAAATAGTTAAATTAAACTACTAAACGTTGTTTATAGAGATATATATTGGAGGTTAAATAGGAGCTGAACGAAAAATGATGATTTAAGGATGTAAGGTTGACAACTGCGAGAATCTTATATTAGTGCATATAAGTAAAGAAGCATATAGACTTCTTTCGCATTCACACATCGAAACTGTAACAGTTTTAAATGTATTAAAATTTTCATGCACATTAACTGATCAAGTAGATACACTGTATTGTCTTTTAGCCAAGTCAAAAGTCAAGTCAAAATTTTTTTATTTCACTCATTTCATTTATATTTTGCATAATTTATATTTCCGATACGTGTTTAAATACCGTATAACGATCACAGCATTAATCAGATATTTTGATGTTATATCTTGAACATGTACAGGAACAAAAGGCATGATTCACAACGGAATGTAAATTATATTAAGCCAAATTTACGTCTGACTCAATTAAAAATCTAAATTAATCATCTAATCTGTACATTGTTTGTAGTTTAATTCGAGAAGTACTTATAAGAATATAAACGTTGTGTGTAAGTTCTTTATTAGAAGTATTTCATTCAGCATGGATATCTTGTTCGGCGTGTTATGTTTGATATAAAAATTTAATATGTATATCAAAATATCAAGATTCTTTCTTGTATTTGGACCAACGCAAAGATATGTTTAATAAGGTTGCTATGTGTATCATTATGTAGATAATGTAGTATACTCACAGCGCATGCGTATATTTTATACACACCCAGTTTGGGATGTTGTTTCAGCAGTTGTTAAGGCGCACTGATATAATAAACATATACTTATAGTAAGAATACTGTGTTGGTCATTCTTTACAATAAGACATGGTGTCAGAAAATTAACGATTTTAATACATCCGCATTTGTCAGGATTATTAACAATCATTGTGCATATAGTGCATATAGTGTATCGGATGCAAATAATGGATTTAACCGGTGTACCGACGCCTACAATGGACTGGGACAGTCCGAATTTGTTGGAAACATTCAAAACCTTTAGAGGTCACGCGGAATTGATATTCCAGGGTCCGTTAAAGGGGAAAGATGAACCAGTACAAATCACATACTTGCTCCTATGGATGGGACAAAAGGAAGAGAAATTTATAAAACTTTAGTGTTGACAGCTGATCAGAAAAAATCAGTAAAAGCTACCGCCGACGCATTTGAAAAACACGTTCAGCCGAAATCAAACCCAGTATTTGCGCGGTTCAAATTTAATAATGAAGTGCAAGGTGAAAATACCATGGAACAATTCATCACACGACTTAAGATACTTGCAAATGACTGTTCTTATGGCGAAGCCTACAAGGAAGATTTGATTAGAGATCGAATCGTGTTCGGTGTAAAGTCGTCCAAAATTAGAGAGAAGCTTTTGACAGTAGGTGAGAAACTAACATTGGCGAAAGCTGTTGACATATGTCAAACTGTAGAATATGCACAAGAGCAAATGAATAACATGCAAGAATCGTCTTCTATTAACTTTGTACGGAAAACTACTCACAAAAAAGAGGAATCGAGAAAACGAGATATAAAGTGCAAAGGCGGGTCGCGGAAATCAACGGAAAACAAGCCAGATGTCGCGCACAAATCGTGCCAAAACTGTGGTCAATTCCATGGGGACAAACAGTGTAAGGCGAAGGGAGTGCAATGCCGAAACTGTAAAAAATGGAATCACTACGCGAGGGTGTGCAGGAGTAAACGTGTCAATGAAGTGAGGGCTGATGATTCATCTGAGGATATTTACATTGATACAGTAATTAGTGCTGTGGACAAGATGTGCAATCAGGCATTTGTGGATATTAAAACTGGACCTCTTGGGAAACAAATTTCTTTCAAGATAGACACTGGCGCACAGGTGAATATTTTACCTCATTTTGCATTGCAACAATTAGGTGTAAAAACCGCACTCTGTTCCTCTGTAACGAAGCTCACAGGTTATAATGGCAACCCTTTAGTATGTCTAGGTTCCATTACCTGCAGTGTACCCATGAACCTTCTGCACAGACCAAGTATGTAGAATTTCATGTAGTAGACACCCAGTCACCACCCTTGTTTGGTTTTCAGACTTCCATCGATTTTGGCCTAGTTAAACTCGCACATGCTGTCACTTCCAATTATGTATCCTCCCGCTTAACAAAACAGCAGTGCTGAATGAATATTCCCAGGTTTTTAAGGGCATTGGCTCTATTCCAGGGCAATGTTCTATTTATCTGAAACATGATGCTAAACCTGTGGTTCATCCTCCACGTAGGATTCCTGTTGCATTACGAGATAAATGCAAGAAGGAGCTAGATAAGATGGAGAAATTGGGGGTCATTACAAAAGTAAGTGAGCCTACTGAGTGGGTCAATTCAATGGTGACAGTACAGAAAAAATCAGGTGACTTGCGAATAGTACTTGATCCGGGTGACTTGAACAGAAACATTCAACGTCCTTATCATCCGACGAAAACACTGGATGACATACTTCCCCAGCTAAACGGCGCTACATTTTTTACAAAATTAGACGCTAGGTCAGGTTACTGGGCCATGCATTTGACAGAGAAGTCTTCCATGTTGACTACATTCAATACCATATTTGGGAGGTACAGGTATCTGAGGCTTCCAATGGGTATTTCGTCTGCCATGGATCTGTTCCAAAAGAAAATAGACGAAATATTTGAGGGTCTCCCAGGGGTAGCTGCAATAGTAGACGATATTTTAGTATATGGCAAAACAAGGGAGGAGCATGATGCGAATTTGAGAGCAGTGCTCCAAAGGTCACTAGAACAAGGTATACGCCTTAATCCAGATAAGCTGGAGGTTGGGCAGTCCCAGATTAGATATTTCGGTCATGTGATATCTAAACAAGGTCTTAGCCCAGATCCAGACAAGGTGTCTGCAATTCGAGAAATGCCTATCCGGAAAATAGGTCACAACTCGAAACGGTACTTGGCATGAGTCAGTATCTCGCTAGATATGCACCTAGGCTATCTGAGGTCACTTTGCCCTTACGAGAATTATTGGCGAAAGATGTAGAATTTCTCTGGGTGAATCACAGCAGCAAGCTTATGATCAGATGATTGATATCATAACGCAAGCTCCTGTCCTTGCTTTCTATGACCCGGCCAAACCCTTAGAGTTGCAAACCGACGCAAGTAGGTCAGGACATGGGGCCACACTCCTTCAAGAAGGTAGACCTATAGGTTATGCCAGTAAAAGTCTTACGCCAAGCCAAATGAACTATGCTATGATTGAGTTAGAGTGTCTTGGACTGGTATTTGGCTTGAAGAAATTCCACCAGTGGGTGTATGGGAAAAAAGTCAAAGTAGTTACAGACCACTTACCATTGATAGCTATATGTAAGAAACCCTTATTTGCTGCACCTGTTAGGTTACAGCGGCTACTCTTAAACATTTCACAGTATGATATAGATGTCACTTATAGGCAGGGAACTCAGATTCCTTTACCAGATACTTTGTCTAGATTTCCGGTCAAGGATACAGATCCTTCCCTGACGGAAACTGTAGAAGTCCAGGTTAATATGGTCAAAAGAAGCTTACCGGTAAGTGACCGGAAATTACAAGAAATCAAGGTCAATACTGACAGGGACGAACAACTTTTGTCCCTGAAGCAAGTCATTATTGAAGGTTGGCCTGATGAAAGAAATCACTGCAAGTCAGAACTGCTAGATTTCTGGAATTACAGGGATGAGCTTACCGTCATGGATGGGGTAATAATGAAGGGTCACAAAATTGTTATTCCTAAATCCCTAAGGGCAGACTTATTGTCAAAACTACATTCTTCAAGTCATATGGGAATAGAGAAAACAATAAGTAGAGCAAGTGATATTGTTTTCTGGCCTAGAATCACCCAGGAAATTAAAGATCTTGTTCTGAAATGTCCTGTATGTTTGCAACACAGAGACTCAAACCAGAAAGAACCGCTTGTCTACACCCAAGTTCCAGAATACCCATGGCAGGTAGTTGGCACAGACCTATTTGAGTTCAATGGCAAAGACTTTTTGATAGTCGCTGACCATTATTCACATTACTTTGAGGTCAAAGAGCTGCCTAACTGTAGAAGTTCGACAGTTATAAGTAGGCTCAAAGGCATATTTGCTAGATTTGGCATACCAGAAATTGTAGTATCTGATAATGGGCCATGCTATGCATCTCATGAGTTTGCAAACTTTGCAAAGCTCTGGGATTTTACACACCAGACCACAAGTCCTTACCACAGCTCCGGTAATGGTTTTGCGGAAGCGTACGTGAAAATTTGCAAGCGCATTTTCACGAAGGCCAGAGCATCAGGCACCGACCCAATGATAGGAATACAAGAATATAGGGTTACAAAACTTAAAATAGGTTTTTCACCCAGTGAAATCATGTTCCAACGTCAAATTAGGTCAGTGTTGCCAGTTGCTAAGACACAATTACTTCCCGGCAAATCTCACACAAGGTCATTCGTGAGAAATTGTCAGCAAACAAGGAAAGGGAGAAAGTGTATTATGATATGACAGCCAAGCATTTACCACCATTAGAAATAGGAGATTCGGCACGAATTCAGCAAGCAAATAAAAATTGGAGTCCTGCAGTAGTAGTGCAAAAACACCATGATAGGTCATACTCTGTTAAAACACCTGACGGTAACACATATCGTCGCAATAGGAGGCATTTGTTACAAACCAATGAATCAAAAGAGTGCATACCTGAAGTTGACATGCAAAATGTGGAAAATAACAACCTTTCGGCGCCTCAAGAAAATTCTGACTGTATTTCACAATTCTCTGATAAAAGCAATAAAAGGTCAGATAATGAAGCAAGTGAAAAAAACATATATGAGTAGATCTGGCAGGGCAGTTAAACCTCCGACAAGATTAATTGAAACAATGTAATATGATAACATTAGATAGCGGAACACGCGTGCTATGTAAACAGTGAACAGAGATAATTAAGTGCTGATAGCAAAAATATGCCATTCATGGAGAAACAGACTTTATGAAAGAAATTTTACGTTATAGTAAATTTGGAGTATTTTGATTTATTTTATTTTAGCTTTCAGAAATTGTGTTCCTTGTTCTTTGCCAAAAGGGGAGATGTATCATTATGTAGATAATGTAGTATACTCACAGCGCATGCGTATATTTTATACACACCCAGTTTGGGATGTTGTTTCAGCAGTTGTTAAGGCGCACTGATATAATAAACATATACTTATAGTAAGAATACTGTGTTGGTCATTCTTTACAATAAGACACTATGTATAGACAGTACAATTACTAAATAGAATATCGCAACATCGTAAATATTCAACGCAGAGCGTGTGCTAAGTAGATTACTCATACCACGCCTAGATTAGATTTTTATTTGGCAAATGCTTCATAGATTGGTTAAAATTGTTTGTTTTTGGTATCCCGACCTACCCTTAATTTTTGGACCGACCCTAAATGTTTTTATGGTCTTGGAGATTCTTTTTTTTTAACTGCACTTTTATGCTTTAAACATGGTCAGAGATGTTAGAAATCAACTTACTGATGTTCTAAAGGCATAACCCCCTTATTTGTATTTATTTTTTGACACAAAAATAATTTCTGAAAAGTCTCACTTAATAAATAAAAAAGAATTAGAAAAAAGGTTTTGACATACCTACCCTAATGTTTTTGAGCATGTTACTGGAAACAAAGAATTTGTTTAGGCCTTATATTAAACTTAAGTATTACTTTTATTCTTAGTTGCCAGAAGTTAGAATCTGAAATTCGTAGAGTTTTGCACAAAACTGTATGTAAAGTCTGTCCAGAGTGTATAAGCTGTCGCGTAGTTAGCGTGAAAATATTCAGTTTTCTTTAAAACATACATCACAACAAGATATTGTCAAATCAAACTTGTCAGTTTGTGACTGTAATTTTTTCAAATATCCAGAATAAATTTCAACCTCCAAAATTGCCACTAAATCATATCATTTTCTGTTTTTCAAATCCCACTAAGAAAACAAATTTGCCCCCATTATTTCATGACTCCTTCAAAATGAAACAAAAAGGAACTGTAGTTCATTGCTTCAATTTTTACAAGCAATTACAATACTAATTCTTCGAAATAAAATAAGTGTCAATATATTGGATTATCATCTCTTGTATTTTTGGTTTTATGTCGGCGGGGCATAATAAATATCAAAGATAACAGCAAATCATGAAAAATACTGCCCCAATATTATACTACCTCTGTTTTCAATGAGATAATAATGGTCAAACCTTTTCTTTGTTTGGGTTCAAAATTGTTTTCAGTATGGTTCCAGTCATCACCAAAGCTTGGCAAACCCAGTATTTTGTTCTTCCAGCCCCAGTCCTTCTGAAAGTGTTGTGCCCCGTTTTAAGGGTAATTGTCTTGCAAGATAATTCCTTCATTTCTATGAAACAATTGTTCTGTGGAAAGCAGATACCCGTGTGGAAAGTCTGTGTACTATTTAGTTTTCATATGGCATTAAAAAGGCACAACGTATTGATATGAATTACAACAACCGTACACATGGAACTTCTGATTGCACTCAGGGTACTTTTAATGTGATATTTTGCAAGTGTTTTGTCCAACGTCAGTTTTTTCTCAAGCAACACGACAGATATTAGTTAATCAGCGCAAGAGGAGTGACCCTTTTCTATTCGTGATTAAGGAGGCAAAGGAAAACAAGCAATAAACACAAAAGAGAATTTACTGTTTGTTTTTGACATTTTATCATAATTTAGACAGTTTTTCAACTCTGAATTTAGCTCTACAAAGTACTACATAATACGACTTGATTCTAGATTTTTCCAAACATTTTCGGGCCGTTTTTAAAGCTTTTGAGGTATTTCCCTTTCTGTATTGTACATCACATAATGCAATCAAATAATTCACATTTTGCACTAAAGGCATTTCACTCATATCTGACTTCATACTACTGATCATATTTTCAGCTTCTGTTATTTCTCCCATTGATACTTCTTCGCTCGTATTAAAATCATGACCACAGCCAAGTAGGGCATAAGCTTGCTGACATTTTGCAAGTATTAGCCTTCTCAGTGTTTCAGCACTTTTCTTCTCCTTATGGTCTTCCTGAAAAATCTTCACAGATTGTTTTGCTTTTTCAACTGCTTTAAATCTATAGCTTCTCTCAGTTGTGTAGTTTCTATGGTCATGACCTCCCCCGCGCATTTTATCCCACATTGTCATGTAATATCTAGAATAAACATAATACAGGTATCCTAATGATTCCAAAGGAAACCCTCTTAAGCTCCTGAAGTCGCATTCAAAACTTTCCAAGCCATTTTCAAGCAAAACTTTCAAATTGTCTAAAGAAGTATTATTATTTTTGACAAGACAATACCACGTGATATATGTAATGAGCTTACATAACAACCTAAGTCCTAAATCATCTGACTTTAAGACGCACAAAATTGCTGTCTTTAGACAGTTTTCTGCTGCTGTCGCCTTACCCACATACAAATAATCGCATGCTAACATGCCATTTTCTACTGCAACATAATCAGGTCTGTCATTTTTGAAGATGGCGTTATCATACAAAATCAACCTTTGACTGACCAATAGGGATAAATCATGTTCTCTTTCTATCAAGCGCTCGTAATTTTTAACATTTACAGTTTTATAGGTCAAGCATATCAAATATAAAGCACGATCCACCAGATCGAAACTAAATGGAGAAATTTGCTCCGGCGTTAACAAAATGAAATATATTTTTACCCCAAAAGGTATACATTTGGCAGCCGTAGCTTTATAGACCGCTTTAGAAACAGCTATAGTTGATCTTGATTTTGTTTTATCATCATATCTACCTCCATGAAACTCATCATACAACTCTAGAATCATGTCGTACCTGTTCTTATAAAAATGAAAAACAGCTGGAATAAATAGACAGACAGTATTGTCGCCTGATCCACCGCAAATAATTCCAACTAACACTATTACATTGTCTTCTTTTCTTTTGAACGCTACGGCGGTACCACTTTCACCTTTTACGGCGAATACACCATTCTCACTTTTAACGAGAAATTGTCCATTTTCTGGTTTTGACTCTTCATGTTCCGACCCAGAAACAAAAATTCCATAATTGGGTTTACCGCATTTGCACACTTCATAAAGTTTATCGCTAGGTCTGTATTTAAATATTTCCCTAGTAAAAATGCTTTCAAATGGACCAGAATGGATACAAACACGCTGATCTACGTTTTCTTTATTGCTTAACTGATCTTTTACAGAGGAATCAATCTCTATCAATCCTATATCTAAAGTTTATCATCCAAAGATTTAACTGATGTCCCAAACTGGATAAACTTGTTTTTATTTGACAATTTAATATCAATTTTGTCTGTTTGAAGGGTAATATGACGATTTGTTATGCCATACACTTTTTTTGTTTTTGCATCCCTGGCATAAAAGGCAACGCTTGCGGAGTGGTACTCTGTCGATGACTCTGTGTGATCTCCTTTAAAAGAAGTTTGAGTATGTGAAGTTTTCTCAGCCGTCACAACAGATTTGACATATTTGCTATATGTTTCGTCCTCATCATCGGATTCAGTCTCCTCTGAAAATACAGGCTGACATTTAAGAATTGGCTGTAGATATATTAGCATATAATCATCGAACATTTGAGGTATAATTAGTTTTATTTCCAACAGGTCTCAATTGCAACTTACATTTCGCATTATCTGTTTATGATCTACTATTGTTCGAAGAGCCTTTAGATGTACGTAAATAATTGTAATAGCTGCGTGCATCTAACCATGGAAATCGTGCAGTTTATGCAGTGTCAGAACGTAGTCCATGCCTTCGTTCGGTTAAGGCAGAATAAACAGAAAAGTCCTGAGCTGAGTCGCCAAAGATTTTGATTATAGCAGGGAGAGAGTGTACAAATGTGTTCGTCTAACATTGGTAAACAAATCTAGGGAGAGTTGCATTTACAGATTCTTGAACGTATGACTGACAAAAAAGAGGTTAAAGATGAAAGAATCTTGGTTTTATTTGTAATACCTTTTTGTGTCTTTTGTTAACACCTGTAAAGTGCGTTTAGATGACACCTGCCTAAGAGTTTAAAATGGATTGTATTTGATATTTCTAAGTTTTGTCTACATCTATCACCCCATGAAAATCATGGTTTGGACATTTCAATGTTTATGATTTCAAGATCCACGATGTGTAAATATTTATAAATAAGGAAATGACTAAGTGTCGTATCTTTCTTAACGATCAGCTTTGAGAATTTAAACTATTGCTTCCAATCTTACAGCATATTTTATTGCTTGGCCTACAATGTAGAAAATTGATGAAACATGCATTCGACTGAGACATCAACTATGCTATTATGATAAAAGGTATGAACAAGAAACTCTGACAATGATCACAGTCACAGTCCCAACAACAACATCGTCAGTCCCAAACACTCCCAATATTACAAAATTGACCGCTTTTGCTTATGCTGTATAACGGATATTACAAATAGTCGTTTTTGAAGAAACAAAAACGCCACAAAGGTGACTCAGAGATATACGTATCTGCCAGATATCTGTAATATCAATGGTAATGTCCCAATTAAACCTTTCCTTTGCCGACTAAATACTTCGATTTGGGATGCAGCCGTTATAGCTACTGTGGTGATACATTTCACTTTAAATTTATTTTATTTTCCACCTGAGAAACACACCATAACAGTGTAAACATGTTTGATCTAGTGATTTCATGGAAACAAATATTATGACCAATTTTCATTAGATTGGACCAAAAATTTGGTCTCTTAAGTGTAAACAAGTATTTTCTTCAATTTGACCCAGTGACCTAGTTTTTGAGCCAAGATGACCTACATTCGAACATGACCTAGATTTGATCAAGGCAATCATTCTGACCAAATCAAATTTCATGAACCTCAACTGAAAAATACAGCCTCTATCGCATACAAAACGTTTTTCTTTGATTTGTCCTAGCGACCTAGTGTTTGACCACAGATGACCCTTATTAAAACTTGACCTTCATTTCATCAAGGCTATCATTCTAACCAAATTTCACAAATATCCAGTGTAAAATGCAGTCCCTATTGCATACACAAGGTTTTTGTTTGATTTAACCTAGTGACCTAGTTTTAGATCCAAGATGACCCATATTCAAACTTGGCCTAGATTGTATCAAGACAATCATTTTGACCAAAAATTCATGAAAATCAATTGAAAAATACAGCCTCTATCGCATACACAAGGTTTTACTTTGATTTTTCCTAGTGACCTAGATTTTGACCCCAGATAACTCATTTTCAAACTTGGCCTAGATTTCATCAAGGTAATCATTCTGACCAAAATTCATGGAGATCAATTGGAAAAAAACAGTCTCTAACACATACACAAGGTTTTTCTTTGATTTGACCTAGTGACCTAGTTTTTGATTCCGGATAAACCATTTTCGAACTTGGCCTACATTTTATCAAGGTAAACATTCTGATAAAAATCTCATGAAGATCAGTTGAAAAATACTGGCTCTGTCGCATACACAATCCATAATGTTGACAGACGGACGACAGAAGACAGACTCTAGACGACAGACGACGGACGCCGGACATCGAGTGATCACAATAACTCACCTGAGCATTGTCTAATATTTTTATTGACATGACTACCACAAACTAGCAAATCATTTATTCATTTTTATACGAATGTCACGTGATAACATTTTAACACTCAAAGTACCTCAAATGTATCATTAGTGGAAAATTTAGTTTTTGTTTATTTGATATTATTTGGATTATGCAACTTTTAGCATCATATAAAATCTATGTTTTAATTTTCTAAGAGTTATATATATCTCATCCTACAAACTCGGGCAATATAAAACAATATTACTGAAATGCATCAGATTAAGAACAAAGCGTATTATTTTGTATCATGACGAAATGTAAATTGATAATTGCTTACCTTCTGTGCTATACACTTCATCCATTACAGTATTTTGTTCCGTCACTCTAATTCCTCTGTGATCATTGTATACACAGTATGATTTAAACTGATTACAGAACAGATCGAATGTTCCAGGTTTCAGGTAACTTCCTTGTAATATTTATTGAAGCAGAATCAACTGAAATATGTAATAAATCTTTTTTATTAGCAATTAGTATTGGGAAAAAAAACGTTTTTAAAATGGACACATTTAGAACTGTTCAAAAACTAAAAAGAAACTTGGGATTGGGCCATGAATCATGTCAGCTATTATTCAATTGTGGAATATATCAATGGTATGTATTCTTCCTATTTTAAAGGTGGTTAACCTTTATTATTTTTGATCAACAAATTAAACAACTGATGATTCACACACTAACTGCTTTTTCCATAGTAGTTTTTCACTTTAGATATTTTAAAATAACAAAACCATGAATACCATAATGGAGAAATTACTTATGTGCAATACTCCTTGGATATACATATAAACATTTCCAAATTTTCCTGTTAAAGTAAAACAATGAACACGGTATTCAGTCATTTTCCGCATCCAGTAAAAGAAAATATTTGACTATAGCCAAACAAGGTAGTAACTGCACTGCGCAGCAGTATCGCTTATATTTCAACTAGCTGCAGTCCAAGATATACATTATATGTTACAAGTTGCATGCCACGAAAGAAAGGGAACCAACATATAGAAACAAATGAAGATTTCCGAGTATCATAGGAGCGGAGCTTCCAAAGGATATCTCAGATATTCTTAAAAACTGCCAAAGCAGGTATTGAACCAAATATTCGAAAGCCTTGTTTGGAGACTAGTATCAAAACAAAAGTATTTAAATATTTGGTAACAACATCTGAGCATAGTATCTAAATTGACCATTGGCAATATGGCATTTTCAGATTTGTTTTAAAACTCAACTTCATAAAAGTGGTCCCGTGCCAGTCCCATAGCGACAGTTCTACGTTTCGACAGCTATAACAGACTAACAACTTCAAATATATCTACCTGGTACTTCATCTTTTTTAAAAGCAATAGAAAAAGGACCAAACAGAAACATAAAATCAAACGCACTATACAGTGCGTAGGAAACTGATACAGTGGTGCAAGTTTGCATTCTAATATCATTTTAAGTGAAAACTGTATAAAACTTTATCTAGCACGATAATTTTAAAATTGTTACATAACAATGGAAAATCATAACCTGATATCTAAAGCTGTATTACGTTGCTAAGAAACACAAAATAAAATGGAATGAAATGGCTATTTTCTATTAAGTTAAGATAGTTCGATCAGCCAATATGAAAAACAGCAACAATTTTGTAATTTATTCATATAAAGTTTCTAAATAAATACGGGAAAATTGAACATGTTTTGTAGCTATAACAGAAAGTTCTGGTGAAATGCTGTCCGATGGACTTCATTCATTCTTGCTCCATAATTTTCGTTAGAAACAAAACGCAACGCTGTGAAATGGATTTATATTTATTCAGTATGAAAGTGACATGAGAGATTTAGAATTGTATTTTCACATATGTGCTTAATAGTGTTGTAAATATTGATGCTGAATTTTAGGAATCTGCACTACATGCGTAATTTTAGATGTTGTTCATGCCGTCCTTTTTTCCTGTAAAAGGTAAAACTACGAGGTAATTTTTATGTTGATCTGGCAAAAACAAAACGTATGTTTCGAAATAAATGCTTTGCTGATGGAGCATTCATATTGTTATTTGAAGGCAATGATTAGCAATTAATACTTCGGTTTCATGTAAGAAATTATAGAAATGATGTACACAATATACATGTGCAATTATCTCCAAGTAAGTGCTAATCTGAATCATTAATACTTGACATAGTGTTCTAAATTAAAATAACAGCTTATGTGTTATATACGTAAAATGGAATATGTAGGGAGCGTGATATCGATAGATTCCTTGAATTATCTCAGAATGTGATCTTAAATGCGCGACATTTTTAATCATACGAGTTCGGGCATGCTAACTGTGTATGACGTTTTTATCACTCAAGTTAGATGTACACTGTAAGACATACAGCGCATACACGTAGGTAATTAACCATCTCATATACAATTGACCAGTCCTGTGAAACTTCTGCAGGGTATCTTTTGTAACTGTTTCAAAACCTGCACTAATAACATGTTCATAATTTCTTTTGTTCTGGTTCGGAGCTTTCATTGCTCAA
This sequence comes from Mercenaria mercenaria, assembly GCF_021730395.1. NCBI lineage: Eukaryota > Metazoa > Mollusca > Bivalvia > Venerida > Veneridae > Mercenaria > Mercenaria mercenaria. The sequence goes on along the minus strand of NC_069363.1, from coordinate 34,976,372 downwards.
CGACATCGTTGCGTTATTTTTCTTCTCCATCTTCTACTACTGTACACAATCTCACTCTGGAGCATATCGTGCAGGAAGTGTATGATACAAGGTGAGTGTGAGACAAAAAACGATAAGAAAACGATAACCTGGGGCCTCTTTCTATGTGCACCCAACGGTGCGCCTTAGAGGGTTGTTCCACATTCTAGAAAAAAAGTAGTGGTATTATCAGCTCTGCTGGCAGGAAACATGAACTTTTGTGACATAGGTGCCTTTAGTGCTAAGGAGAGCCGGTCGAAAAGAATTAAGAAGACAGAATTCCGATCACGTCTCCTGATTCCAAAATACGATTCGGTTTAAATAAAACATTCCCTAAACGGAAATAAAAAGGGATATATTTTGCTACAAAAAAAATAATATAAGTTAAACTAAAGTGAAATATTAAGAAATGTATCAAACAAGGCAAGAAACGGAAAATTGCACTTGAGATGACTTCTTCTTATTTTGAAAGTTCGTGCCCCCAAAAGATGCTTGAAACCATACTAAAATAACAAAACGGTATGAGCTGAATTAGTACTCTAATACCAAAGAATTTAATAAATTACTCTGCGTGAATCAAGCCAGTTTACCACGTCGACCAATGATTGTGTGCAAGAGCAGACACAATAATTAAAATTACCTTTATAAGCAAAGATTTTCTTGTAAAATAACATTTTGTTGAACTGTGGACGAAGAAAATAGATACTAGAATATTAGGAAATTCAAGAAGAAAACGGAAGGAACGGTATGTAAACATTTAAATACTACTTTTTCTTTCTAGTATAATCATGAAAGGAAGTTTATCTCAATTTTTTATCAAGAAATGTTTTTCTTCTACTGATAAATTGTATGCAACTCATATACTGAAATTACTTGAAGTTTGTATTGAAAAGTTTGTAGAAAAAAGTGTAACAGGAAAAATCACATTTAATGTAGGCAGCCACTTATACAGCGGTCCAAGTGTAGACTAGCCACTAGACTGATAATAAATATATTTCTACATTTTTCACCTTTTTTGTTGAATTCAATTTCATAGAGACAAAAGCCAGTTATTTTTAGAGATTTTCACAGAGGAATGATGTTAAAATTATATGATATTGGACATGGGATATAGACTGGCTCAGTTCACTATATTCAATCATAAAAATGTAAAAGATATATCATAGCCTAGGAGCTAGTCTAGTTCAAGTGTAATGCATACACGTGCATGCAGATTGAGCATATGAACACAATTTACAAACATGAATGCGATAATAAAAATAAAACAGTAAGGTTTGAACAAATGTCATTCTGTTTTAAGTCACAGAAATTAAGGAATTCTCGTCTAACAAGTATTTACAAAATTTATTAAGATGTTGCCAGAGGGGAATTTTCCGTTTCGGAAACAATCTATGGGTTATCCTACTTCCCGAATGGGAATCTTGATACTAAACTGTTGTAAAAATTTCCATTGTTTTTCCTGTCGCGTTTAAAAGGTCCGGTGTATAAGAATGTATATCGTACCATCATATAAAATACACCATAGTGGACCTGGGAGATTTTTCTAAATTGCTATAATTCATTTTTTTTTTTACTTTTATTAAGATTTTTAATTCTAAATTTCAAAGCTTCTAGAATTGGAAACTTAATTTCCATATATATTTACAACTTAACATATATATTTATAATTGCATGTAAAATTAGGGGAAATTTGGCTTACTTAAGTATTCTCTTATAGCATGCAAAGCTGACTAAACGCAACTGAACAAGGAGTCCCTATACAGATGTAGGCAAGCTAGTACAACAGAACAAGGAGTCCCTATACAGATGTAGGCAAGCTAGTACAACAGAACAAGGAGTCCCTATACAGATGTAGGCAAGCTAGTACAACTGAACAAGGAGTCCCTATACAGATGTAGGCAAGCTAGTACAACTGAACAAGGAGTCCCTATACAGATGTAGGCAAGCTAGTAATGAAAGAAATTAATATTTTAACTCAACTCCAGTCTACTTGAGCATCATCACACTATAGAAATATACTGGTAATGCCTGTCAAAATGTGATCAAAATCTGATAAAACGGTTGTCTTGGAACTCGAACGTGCGATTCAACACATATACATGCATATTCTTTTGGAAAAAAAACTTTTCAAAGTGGCTGAGAACTTAAATGCCAATAAACTTGGAACAAATAGAACTTCCAAGTTCGAAAAAAGAGGTCGTAAATTAATGAAACATAAGAGGAAATATTTCAATTTCATTGAAATTTTGATATTTTAGGGGGCGTGAGGGGTGTTGCGCCTTCCATCCATTACTCCTCATGAACAGATTCGGTCAAACCGAGGCCGAGAGTCTGCTATTATTAAGCTTGGTTGCGTTCTATGCTTCCAAAGGATTTTGTTATAGCTTTTATTATTACCATCATGTTGCTGTAAACGTAGAGCAACTTAGTATTAAAAAGTTACAGCAAATATGACAACACGATATACTGTCGTAGATCTGACCAAAAGTATCCGCCACGGATACACTGTTGCGTTCTATGAAATCTGGGAGTTCAGTTATATAATATAAATTGCAAGTGTATGAACTTTTGAGTGCATGTACACGGATGGAAACATGAACATATAAGATTAGTCTCAATATTTATCATGCATTGTAGTCGGGTTTCTGCTTTACATTTAGCACACTATTAGAAAATCTAGAAGTAGATGGAAAGAGATTTTTCTGTGGGGTCTCCCTCCACCATCAAAGCTGGGAAGTCGCCAAATGGCCTATAATCGTGTCGGTGTGAGGTTTAACCCAAAAACTATGTTTAAACAACCAAAACTACCCTTTATGTTGTCAAAAATTAGCTTTGGAAAAAAATGGCGATTTGTCAGTGTTAAATATTGTGGTGCGAACGTTTTTTTGTTTTTTGTTTTTTGTTGTTTTTTTTTTTTTGTTTGTTTGATAACTTGTCAATACTATAAAAGTAATTTCAATTCATATTTTGACTGTTTCAGCTATTACATCAAGACATGACACTAAGTGGACACAGTGAAACGAACGGATTCAAGTCTAATGTATTTGGAAATGAAACCAACAGTTCTGACTTAGACTCTGATAAAGCATTCACACACATTTCCTTTGCTCTGGGATGCGTGATCACCATCATAAACATTTTTGCACTTTCGTGCCTGATAAGACATAGGAAGTTCGTCAGTGGGACTGGATTTTGGCAGCAGCTTATCTTCCTCTGTCTAACAGACCTACTTTCAGGAATAGCGATTACTGTTTTCAATTTCAGTTCTTTCTTTTCCCATCTACATCCCTCTATATATTACTTCATTTGTTTAACTGGAGGTTTTCTATATCCGATCTCAATGACGAGTTCAGCCGGTAACTGTTGTTTAATAAGCATACAGAGGTATATTCTTGTTAGGAAGGTAAACCAACAAGTTACAATATGGCAGAAACATACAATATCATTGATGATTTTGAGTAACTTAGTCATGTGTACCGTTTCGGTGGCATCTTCAGTCGGCGTTGTAGCCATTCGCTTTGGTTTCAATCCAGAGGAATTTTGCACGCTGGTGACCGTTAGTGGCAACAATGACTACAAGTCTACGTATATACTAAGTTGCTCAGTACTGATAATTTTGTTTTTGCTATGCACGAATATTGCTACCGTATTAAGTATTATCAAAATGAAGAATGTAAATAGGGTCCAGCCGGGTACAAGCTCTTCAACAATACAGAACTCACTCTCAGTAGTGAATGTTGCACAGTTCCAAAAAGAAAGAAATCGTTATGCAACTCAAACATTTATCTTAGTAATCCTTGTGTTAAATTTAACAATAATGCCAGTTTTTCTTTTTAGAATAATAGCAACCATAAGTGAAGTAAACGTGTCAGCTGAAACCATGGATATTATTAGAAGAATAATGAACATTAACTCTTTGATCAATCCATTTATTTATAGTTTGCGTATGAACAGCTTTCGCAGTGCTGTATTGAATGACATCAAAGTTGTTTGGACGCGCTTCAAATGCTACCGAGATACGACGTGATTGTAAATGTATGCGATATGTTTATAATAAATGAATACATATTTTATATGACTTTATATTGAATTACATACATATGATGTTGCAGTGCATGTTTTATGAAATAATGGTTACGTGTATGCCATATGTTTGACTCCAGTTTTCAACAATAAGTAACAGTGTTAGTTTCACTTTTCCAGTGTTCAGGGACTCCGTATAAGTTCTTATTCGACAAGTGACTGTCATCGTCCTCTAATCAGTATCGTGAGAAACAACTGGATTATACACACTTATGTTAATTCTGGCCTCTACAGTGTTAACAAGCTTTTTCTTTGATTTGACCTGGTGACCTAGTTTTTGACCCCAGATGACCCAATATCGAACTCGTCCAAGACTTTATTGAGGGTAATATTCTGACCAAGTTTCATTAAGATTGGGCCCAAATTGTGACCTCTAGAGTGTTAACAAGCTTTTCCTTTGATTTGACCTGGTGACCTGGTTTTTGACCCCAGATGACCGAATATCAAACTCGTCCAAGATTTTATTGAAGGTAACATTCTGACCAAGTTTCATTAAGATTGGGCCAAAATTGTGACCTCTAGAGTGTTAACAGGCTTTTCCTTTGATTTGACCTGGTGACCTAGTTTTTGACCCCAGATGACCCAATATCGAACTCGTCCAAGATTTTATTGAGGGTAACATTCTGACCAAGTTTCATTAAGTTTGGGCCAAAATAGTGTTAACTGTCAAATTGTTGACGACTGACGACGGCGGACACAGGGCGATCACTAAAGCTCGCATTTGAGCACTTCATGCTCAGGTGAGCTAAAAATGTGAAAGTAGGTCACTAGGTCAATGCCAAGGTCAAAATTTATTCCGGTACACGAAACTACGCATGTGGTCCAAATTTGAAGCCTGTACCTTCAAAAATGTAAAAGTAGGTCACTAGGTCAAGATCAAGGTCAACTCATGTTAAGGTTCATCTAGCCACTCAAAACTATACATGTGGTCCAAATCTGAATGTTGTAGGTTATGACAGAAAGATTTTTAAAAGTTTTCCATATAAGTCTATATAAAACACGTGACCCCCCTGGGCGGAGCCGTATTTGACCCTAGGAGGACAATTTGAACAAATTTGGTAGAGAACCACTAGATGATGCTACATTACAAATATCAAAGATCTAGGCTTTATGGTTTTGGACAAGAAGATTTTCAAAGTTTTTCCCTATATAAGTCTATGTAAACCATGTGGCCCCCAGGGCGGGGCCATATCTAATCCTAGGGGGGGGGGGGGAATAATTTGAACAACCTTAGTAGAGGACCACTAGATGATGTCACATACAAAATATCAAAGCCCTAGGCCCTGTGGTTTTAGACAAGAAGATTTTCCCTATATAAGTCTATATAAACCAATTGTGACCCACGGGGCAGGGCCATATTTGAACCTAGGGAAATAATTTGGATAATATTGGTAGAGGACCGCTAGATGATACTACATACCAAATATCAAAGCCCTGGGTCCTGTGGTTTTGGACAAGAAGATTTTCAAGTTTTTCCCTATATAAATCTATGTAAATTATAAAAATAAACAAAGGGCCATAACTCACTCAATTGTTGAACTAGTCTGATTTTCAGGGGGACACAACTAGGGTACCAATATATCATTCTGTCAAAGTTTGGTCAAAATCACCACAGTAGTTTCTGAGGAGATGCGATAACGAGAAATTGTTAACGGACGGACGGAAGGACGCAGCCGCAGGGCGATTTGAATAGCCCACCATCTGATGATGGTGGGCTAATAAAATGTACCTCAGTACATTGTATGTGCATGAATAACAAGTGGAAGTTTCATGAATCTCCGACACCATACCTGGACCGTGTGTGACATTTTGATGCTTACAGAGAATTGCTCTTAAGTTAAAAGAAATATACCCCAACTGCATGTCAACAAAGGGTCAGTAGGTAGAGATTACCAACATTGTTTCAGATATAGCATTCTTCACATTCATGTATTCTGTTTTCATGCATCATTTTGTTGTCAACTGAGCCTTGCTTCTTTATGTAGTTTTGACAGATGGAACAAATCTTTTGTAACAAAGTAAGTGAGGCTAGGCGAAAAGAATTTGGCGCCGGGCTACCTATTACCTTTACCTACTATATCGCCTTTACCAAATAAGATAATCATAATGCTTTTATTTCAGAAGCGTTTTACAACTGTTCAGTTCTAAACAAAATATTAACAGACTGGCATTGGACCTGCACTTGATTAACCCTTATCATGCTGGACACGATTATGCCTTTGCTACCAGTGTAAATCATGATCAGCCTGCACATCTGTGCAGTCTGATCATGATCAGTACTGTTCGCCATTCAGTCAGTATCTTTTTGGTAAGCACCCCTTTTGACTGTTAATGGTACTGTCCAAATTGAATGATGGGCAAGTTCATTATAGAACTTTAGCAGGATAAGGGTTAAATCCAATTAAATGGGATGCGACGTGTGCGATTTTATTCTATTAACATTGTTTAATGTCATTTTCATATGCTTGTCCACAGTTCTTCAGTAATTCCGTGTGTATAAATGATTTTACTCAAGTCACAAGTCATTTACTTATAACAAGACAATAAGTACGATTAAATTTTTCAACGCTTCTACCTATAAAACTTTAAATGTTAAAATTGTATGCAAAACTTTAGGTTAAAAAGGGTCATAATTTGACAAAATAAAAGCCAGTGTTACAGATGGTCCTGTCTTAGCAATCACCTGTAATATGCAGCCTCTTGTTTTATGCAGCCATTAAGCTAACTTCATTATTTAAGCAGCAATCTGCCTTTACATTTTGGAATTTAGAAAATAAGAACAAACACACAACTTACATGTATCTCAAATTTTAATGAAGTTCTTCTCTCTTTAACAAAATTAGACAGTGAATGGTTTCTTAAATAAGATGTAATTCCGATAAAAGATCCTGTATTTGCAAACAGTTCAAAACATATATTTCCAACAGATTTACTTACAAATGATACAAAAAGATTTCTTGTCTTCTATTTTAACTTTCTTCTTGGCACACTTCAATTTGTTATATTCTACCTAACTACATATAAATATAAATGTACAAAAATTACAATTAATTTACATTTCTTATAATACAAAAGTAATAGATAATAAAACGATCAATAAACATCTTACAACAGACACAAAATGGCATTTATGAAATACAAGCAGTGAATAAAATGATAAAGCAGTCACTGAAAAAAATAATTTTCTAACATAAAAATATTTTTATACTATATAGCACCTTACAGAAACTGTTAAAATTTTAAAGACAAATATAAAATTCTCTTCTTCTATAGTCGTACTAATAAAAAAATTACAACTCTTCTAATATTAAAACAAACACCTTCCTTTTTGTTCCTATCATTCAATTGCCAAAACATCAATAATTTTTCTTAGATAAACAGACAAAAACAAGATCAATGATCAATTGTTTTCTTCTAGTAAATAGAATGAATATGTAGTATGACAACAGCATTCAATACATTTTTCTCAGCTAAAACATTCAATTTTACACATCAATATGCACAACTATATTTAGTTACTGGCGCATTTTATTGATTGTAAAGACTATTTTGAACTTAGATTACTTGCATCAAGTATTTAAGAACTGGGAAACTACAAACACAAAACAATTTTTTTTTTGTCCAAAACCTAAGTTATGATAAGCAACTGCTCTGGTAATTCACAGCTAAATTTAGAAAGGCGAATTCTAAATAGTGTCTAATAAGTTTTATGTATATATTAGGCACATTCGTTTAACTTGTAACCCTGCCTTTTTTTGTGACAATATTTCACTTTATGGACAAGTATTTTGGTAGTGTAGTGTTAAACATTAGATTTTCTTTCTAGTTGTCTATTACCATCGAACGTCAGTTCAAAATACACTTTACAGTCAGTTTTAAATATTATGAGGATACAAAATATTTGAAGAATATTATACATAAACAGATTTTTTTTTAAAAATAAAAATAGATAAGAGAATTATAACAATCATATGAATAAAACCTGTAAAGAAATTCCTTAAAAAGTAAGAAATATCGGTAAAGCTATTGTTCTAAGCTAAGACATTTTAGATTTTTAAAACAAAACCTGTACACGTATGGTGACAACTGATGAAAAAAATCAAGATACATCTAAAAACACAGTTATTTTTTGCATCTGAGGAAAAATATCTTTATAGCAATTACTAAATCACAGAAATATTTTCTTCATCTTTTTTCTATAAAAAACGAAGTGGTATCAATCAAACTGATATAAATTACCCATTGCCTATAGCAGTAGAAGAAAATGCATGTAATAAAAGTGTTAACAAATAAAAGGCTAATTTCAGATAAAACAGATCTAGTTCTTATATGTAACTACATAGTTCAATACAAGAGAAGTATCTCTTCTCATAAAATATGTTCTTGTATATACTTAATATATCAGCTTGTAGTCACACACCAAGTTTGATTACACATACATGTATAAAGGATACTTGATTGCACATACATGAGCTTATATATATGATTATAATAAAACCCGTATTGAAAATGCCTTGGTTTTTGCATTTACTCTCTAAAATGCAATCCTTTATAATATTGGGAAATACAGAGACGAAAAGGATTCAGAATTTAACACAAATATAACACAACTTGTGTCTTCTAACTATAAACGGACTGGCTTCATATGAAAAGCAAGTTTTTATTTCGAAAAAAAGAGGAAAGAAATCAATAGGTGTTAGACTTAAATGCAAACAACTTTATCACGGATTCCTCTCCCCTCTTGTATTAATTTGTTAGTCAACAACAGTTACTGTTGATAGCTTTAATAATATTAACCTTGCAAAAACATCAGTTATAGAATCTAAAAATAATGGTACTGTCAAAATATATATTTATCTCAGTAACCACAGTATTGCCCTTTGCCTTGCTGATCTGGATTTCTTGTAAGAATTTCATTTACATACAACGACAAAAGTGATGCACTTTTCTCAAATTCAAAGTGGAAGGATTTTGTGAAAGAACATGTGGGTATTATGTTCCTTGGCAACTTGCAATGTTTGTACTTAAAATAGAAAACACATTCTAAATAAATAGTTGAAAGGGATGTAAATCATTAAAGATTTTTTTTGTAAAAGACAGTATAAAAGTAACTGCAAAATACAAAATATCAAAAATGGTACAACTTAAAAATTTCAATTTGGCACTTGGAAAAAGTCACATCTGTTCTGTTTTACTGTTGTGTGCAGAAACTGGGTTGAATTCTAATCCATCATATGCTATGGTTTGCCAAACAAATTGTGCACAAAAATAAGACAATACTTAAAAATAATCAGCTGCATTTATTAGATTCACTGGTAATCATTATGAGGAACTTTTGAGAACATTCCACACAAAAAAAATGTGCATACATAAAGTCATTTCTGAAAAAAAAACCCTGGTGGATTCCTATTTTGATAATTTCTAGAAAATCATTTTGGAAATGAAATTAAACTTAATAACTGATGATGAAAAGGTTGTTCCATTCCTTCTGATTCAAGCAATGTATTTTATGAGACTGGGCACGATGTTTTATGGATGGCAACCGATCGTGATAATTTGAACCAGTCCACCTGTTTGTTCTGCACGATAACGTTTCGCAAACAACCTTCAAATCCTAGATTGGTTAATGCTGCTGCCTGATTGGAGGATTCTGAAAATAAAAAATGATAAAAAAACTTTGAGCAAGTCTAATGAAAATGATCAAGAGATACACTGCTGCAGAAAGAAAATGAAGCCAAAAAACAGGCTAAAAAGAAATATAAATAACAATATACACCCGCAGTTCTACATCAGAGGTGGAGGGTGTATGTATGTATGCATGTGTGTGGGGGGTGGTAGGGGAGGGGGTGTAATGTGGCAATGGGTGGGAAATTATGGGGTTTAGTACAGCAGCAGTGATGTATTACTAAGGAACAAGAAACTTTTTTTCTTCTTTTTTTTTTTGAGGGGGGGGGGGGGGGGTTAATATTTGCATATGTGGGGGATCAGTAATGTGGAATGTTTAACTCCTCAAGTCACTTCATCAACACCAATCTTTTCTCCAAGTTTAATGTCAACACCCTGAATAGTTTTAAACAGCATCTCATAACCACCTACCTTTATGCCAAGTTTGAAGCAAATACCTTAATTAGTCATCAAGTTATGCTCTGGACATAAAATACAACAAACAGATTTGACCTTGCTGTCACCTTGACCTTTGACCAATAGACCTTGTTCATGTGCTCTGCACATTGTCACATTGCTACCTACCTATATGCCAAGTTTAAAGTCAATACTCTGAATGGTTATCAAGTTATGCTTCAGACATGAAATACGAGTGTCAAATTTGACCTTTGAGCTCCACTTGTGACCTTTGACTTACAAACCTGGTTCATGTGCACATGGCCTCATTGCCAGCTACCTATATGCCAAGTTTAGAGTCAATATCTTGAATAATTACACTTTGGACATGAAATAAGATGAACAGACGCATGCGCCATCATGTAATACATCCGTTTTTGTTTTTTTTTCAAAATAGGCATATAAAAAGCGGAAAAAATGGTAATGCTTTACAATGTGTAAATATTACCAACACTGAATTATTTAAAAGCTGAAACAAGCAGGATAATTTTTTTACAATCTTGCAAATATAAAACCTCGAAAAAGACCCAATATTTCAAATTCGTTAAATTTTGACCTAGTATGCTTTAAAATATAGGTACTATCTATAATCAGCCAAAATATTTACAGCTCTTGGGTGTGGCTGATGTTTTAGATAAGGAATTAATGTTATGCAAGACTACAATAATTAAGGAACAATATTTTTAAGTGGACTTTGTACCAGATACCGAATTCTACAACAGAGGAAGACAGTAATTACAGTTCACACATAAAATAATTAATCATCCCTTTAATTCATTTCCAATAGCCTGATGAAACCCCCAATTTCAAACTAAAAAGCTGATAAGCTTTCAGAAAAAAGGACAGACTCTGGGATGCATTCCATTGCCATGCAAAAATCTATTGTAATTTGATTAAGTGAAGAAAGTGTCTGCACTGAAATTGTGACTTCTATCACTGATCATTTATCAGAGAAAGTATACCTGGTTTTCCACCAAGATACAATGGGGCTGATGTTGCAGTCACTACTATATCATCACTACCAGAGTCAGAGAAAGATACTCTGTCATCTACTTCTACTGTAACATTATTTCTCTTTAGAGAGGCTCGAATCTTGTGCCATTCATTGTCGCATAGATTGAAAGCACTGCTGTACGAGGTTGCCGTCATCACTTGACCGCCACTGTTGATTACATTCAACTTCACCTGCAGAGGAAACATTAGATAAGAGTCCAAACTCCAGCAGTAACTCGGACTGTTTGTTTCTGTGAAACAAATGAAACTGACCAATGGCAGGACTTCATTACCTTGAACTTAGGCTAGCCTACTTGTCTCAGAAATTCATATTTGAAAATCAAATTTTCTAAAAATTATTATTATTACTAGGATTATCTCTGTGTCTTGGTGTATCTATGGATTTCCAATGACTTCTAGCTAAAAACATTTTATCTTTGGTGTATTTAAAGGGAATCAATAAAAGATATATGAAGCTTTCTACACTGCCAACAACTCACTGGTTCACTTTTTTTTTCATTTTAACAGATAACAAATGAAAACTATCTCATTTTTGAAAGAGTAAAGTGGTGTCCCTTTGAGAGGTCAGTACCTGTCCCTGATGAAGCTGTAAAGTCAGTGCTTCTCCTCCATCAGGATTGCTCACTGTTGCTAGGATACCTTCAGGTTTAGATGTGCGGAATTCAAACTCAGTCATAAACTTGCCTCCTACTTCAAACTTATTGTCTGCAAAAAATCCAAAAATTTTCATTAAATGTGCATAATCAAACTGGTAAAAATTTAGTGTCTTATTCATTACAGAATAAAACTGCACATATAAATACTCAACACTTGCCAAAATCTCTTTTTATATGTTTGTTCCAGCATTTTCAATAATGAAAGGTTTCTACTCTCTCTCTTACAGTATGCGATGTAAAGATTAAAATTGCATGTTGCACTTGAAAATATATATATACTAACCAAAAACTCCATATGAATCTCCTGTGAAATGTGCTCCTTTTTCTACTTTGGTAAAACACTTGTCCACACCTCTGACCAATGTTACATCATCAAATGTTTTCAAAATACTGTTCATAAAGAAATTTCTAATGCATCCTCGTGTACTATGCTGTATCTGTAATGTATCAATCAGTGTGAAGTTTTTGCAAGGTACTTTATTTGATAAAAAAGAATTAAATGTTATTCTTGAACTACAATTTCCCTTCAAGGGAAAAAGTTAGATGGGCTAAGGCTGCAAACTACGACCTTTGTGTACTGAGCTTAATTAATAAAACATTTATTCTTTTAACTTTGATAACCAAAATGCGTACTGATTATAGAAGATGGCACTGTCAATAAATATACGGTAATTAAAAATTTGTATAGACATGAACAAAATATTTGCCTAACATGGTTAAAATTCATCAAAACATTTTACACTAAAGCTCAAAGAAAGAACTTAAGTGTTCAATTAACTATTTTCCCAACATAAAAAGTGTTAAAACTGAGTTCTGAAAATACAGAATTATTTAAAGTGCAAACAAAAAAAACTGTTATACAAACCACTTTGTCATTCATCAGAGGAACAAAAGTATTTGGTACACCGCCAACAAACAAGGGAACATCCACCTTCAAAACCTTAGAAATCTTGGCCCCTTTCTTGCTCTTGTCATCCACGGTTACCGTAATACGCTGCTTAACTTTGCTAACTACGACCGTATGCCATTTTCCATCATTCAGGCTAGCCTTTGTGTCAACAACCATTTCCTTTATTGTCCCTTTGCGATCAAATGATACAACAATATCTCCATCCTTTATCTGAGTAGCTAAGAAGGCTGTATGATCTAAGTTGGAAAGGTACAACAACAGTCCATCTTTGTAAAATGTTCGGAACTCAAAACTGATTGAAAACCTGCAAAAATAAGAAAATTTCATTTCAAATTTGCTTTGTTGCTTTCATACATCATACAACTAATATTTTAGTTTTTAGTGTATTATTCTATCATTAAAATAGACAATAACAAAGAAGCAAAATTAACATGACCAAAAGCTTTAAAATTAATTTTATGAATTGTGCTATGTGAAAAGCATCTATACATACTTCCTCTGGACTTCTTTCTTGGTCACATTTATTTGACTCAAGCTAGTTTGCTCCTCTCCAAATGAGAATGCGTCTGTCTCATAATCAAATATTCCTGTATTTGCAGCACAAGCTGTAGGTCCAGGTGTTGTAGGCACAGTTGGGGCCTCATCTGATACCATCTTCTCTGTTGTCTTTGGTTTTGGTGGGTCTGTCGTCTTCACTGGAGGTATCTCAATTTCTTCTTCTGGTAGTCTAAATTTATAATACAGATTTTCATGTTAAAATCACAACAATGTCCTAAATCATTCAGTTCATGAGCATAAAGGGTATACCATGATAAAAAGTTCAATGTACCAACATATCCAGCCCACTCTATTTATCTTTTTTGAAAACAGACCTGTTATTTTTTTTTAATTACAGATGCCTCCCCCACTTAGGCACACTGATCCCCAAAACAACAGGGTTTGTCTACTGATGACACATAATCAACCTATAAAGTGTAACTACTTTAGTCCAAAGCATTCTCAAGCTAATAATAAGAAACTGTTTCCATCTGGTCATTGCAACTTGACAAAAACATTAAGGGTCATCTTCTGACTATAAAAATTGAACAATGTACAGCGAAGGCCTCTAGTTATTGTCAGGAAACCAAAGTGGACATTAACGAAAAACACACACACACCCTCTTCTTCGATAGGGCACAACAACAGCATTAAATGTAAGGTATACTTTACCTCAAAATTGATAAAAAAAATTATTTTTTCTTATTCTATAAGTATTTGAAGTCTTCATTAGAAAATTTTTTATTTCTTACATCAGCATTACTTTTGTCAATAGATTTTTGGAATCAGAATAATGTCCCTCTCCTTCATTTCGCTGTTTTGAGTGGCATTTTTTACCTAAACATTAATTTCATTTTTTCACTTTTCTCATTTATAAGATAAAACTTATTACCTTATTTCAGCTGGGGCAGGAGAGTCACTGACGACTGGTGGAGGATTTGTGTTAAATCCTTCAACAGATTTATCCCTCTTCCTACATCTTCCTATGTCAGCCATGTGGTACTGCTTTGGGTCATTGATGTTTAAAACACTGGAATTCATTTTGACTCATACAATATACAACATAAGTAAAGGTATTAGTTTATTATATATCATCAAACAAGAGCTCGTCGAACACGAAATGCCCCCCTTGATGCATTCAGTAATTGCACAAGGAACAGAAATTATTTGCTCACTGTAAACAAAAGTTCTACTGTTCTGGTTCAATGTGACATGGACCTTTGACCTACTGACCTCAAAATCAAGAGGGGTCATCTGCTGGTCATGATCAACCTAGCTATTAAGTTTAGTGATCTTAGGCCCAAGCGTTCTCAAGGTATCGTACGGAAAAGGTTTAACTGTTCCGGGTCAATGTGACCTTGACCTGTAGCCTACAGACCTCAAAATCTATAGGGGTCATCTACAGGTCATGACCAACCTCCCTATCAAATTTCATGATCCGAGACCCATGCGTTCTCAAGTTATTCTCTGGAAATGGTTTCAATGTTCCGAGTCACTGTAACCTTGACCGTTGACCTACTGACCTTAAAATCAATAGGGGTCATCTGCTGGTCATGATGAACCTCTCTATCATCTTTAATGACCCTTGACCCAAGCGTTCTCAAGTTATCGTCCTGTTTAACTGTTCCTGGCCAATCTGACCTTGAACTTTGACCAAATGACCTCAAAATCAATAGGGGTCATCTGCTGGTCATGATCAATCTCCCTATCAATTTTCCTGATCCTAGGCCCAAGTGTTCTTGAGTTATCGCCCAGAAACCGTTTTACTGTTCCTGGTCACTGTGACCTTGACCTTTGACCTACCTACAATAGGGGTCATCTGCTTGTCATGACCAACCTCCCTATCAACTTTCACGATCCTAGGCCCAAGCAATCTTGAGTTATCATCTGGAAACCATTTAAATGTTCCGGGTCCCTGTGACCTTGAACTTTGACATACTGACCTCAAAATCAATAGGGGTCATCTGCTAGTCATGATGAACCTCTCTATCATCCTTAATGACCCTTGACCCAAGCGTCTCTATTAACTTTCATGACCCTAGGCCCAAGCGTTCTTGAGTTATCCTCTGGAAACCATTTAGCTGTTCAGGGTCACTGTGACCTTGACCTTTGACATACAGATCTCAAAATCAATAGGGGTCATCTGCAGGTGATGACCAACCTTCCTATCAACTTTTATGATCCTGCGTTCTTGAGTTATCATCTGGAAACAGATTGGTCTACATAGAGACCGACCGACCGACATCTGCAAAACAATATACCCCTCCTTCTTCGAAGGGGGGCATAATAAGTATTTCCCCTGAAAGAGATGATACTGTATTGTATGCAGGGATTATGTTGTTTCTAAATCCAATTTTCATTCGCAAATATTTCAAAGCCTTATTTGATCATTTCGCAGGTCTGAACTTAAGCTTTGATATATTTTAAGTCAACAGTTACATACTCTTCAAATAAGGGCAAATAATAGGTACAAGAAATAATGAGAAAACCTAGTTTTTAAGGTTCCTAACAACAGGAAACTAAAAAGATGAGAAATATGCTAAGACATTTTTTTTTTTATCTGTTAGGACCTTATCACTAAACAACTATGAGCAAATAACATCTTTTGACTTACTTTCCATTTATGACAACATCACTGAGACAGCCATCCAGTGTCTTTGATACAACAGCCTTATTTCCTACACTGGTATCGAAATTGACAGGCAGACCGCCAAGGTATAAACCCCCATCCTCTCTTACTGTGATCTTATCGAAGCGGTTCTCCAGCCGACCTTTTCCAATGGACTTGTCATCCACATAAAGCTCAATCCTAAAATTGTAAAATCATCATCTTTAAAATGTAAACTTAGTAATGTATTTGTCAATTTTTATCATGAAATCCTACATGGTAGCAAGTAACTGGAAAATAATTTAGAGTATATAACAATGTAACTCAATTAAACTGCCCCATAACAAAACAAGTATTATATTGCTGTAGTAAAAGTAGCAGATCTGTGCAATAAAGTTCAGAGTTGACCTTGCATTTCTGAGTAAGAAGTTAATCATATTCATCTATGGTAAACAGCCTGGATTGAAAATATGTGTTACATTTCATAAATGACACTTCATCATGTTACAACTTAAAAGAATATATTCAATATTGCTTACCTTCTGTCAAAAGAATATATTCAATACCACTTATCTTCTGTCAAAAGAATATATTCAATACCACTTACCTTCTGTCAGTCTTTTTGACAGCAATGTTATGCAGTTTTCCATCATTGTATGTCTTATCAGACTTTACGATAACTGTACTGCCACCTCCACTGAACCTGCCTTCCACACGACCGCCAGTCAGGGATAGGTAGTAAAATTGCTAAAACAGAAGATTAAATAAACTCAAGATGCATTTCATTCTAAATGTCCGACTGTTTATACATGAATCAACAAAAAACACACAAGTTTACTTATATACTGACAAGTGGCTACATCTTTTATAAATGAGTATTTACATGTAGTTTTGTAATGAACTTTTACTGATAGTTGTCATGCTTACATGACACCAAATTCAGATCTAGTTTTGCAAGAAATTGAGTATACAATATTTTTGCTCTTGAGAAACCAGCTGCGACTCTTTATTTTCTCATCTAAATCAGGTTTTGGTTGTATTACACTGTAAAAGAATATACATATTTGTATGATGGTCTAGATGTATCATTTTCTTGTTGTAAGCATAAAGGAATAATTGTACTTACATCAGCATTAATGTTCTTGGCCAGAAGAAGTAGGGCATCAGGTTCCTCTGTACTAAAGGATACAGACAGATCCCCATCTTTCGAGTCCAGGCTGACCCCAGGGTACTCTGCAAACCCAGACCCATAGAAACCTATGGACCTTAAGCCCTGAAACAAGCATGTAAACACAAGTAGTTATTTTCAATTATAAAATTATACTGTTACAACTACATGTAGAATATTTAATGAAAATTCACTCTCTTACTTTAAATTTTAAAAAGGATCAAAACCACTGTAAAGAGGAGCAGTTCCAGATTTAAGTCAGAAGTTTTATTTTTCTAAAGTTGGTAAAAAACATTTTACTAGTACTATCAGAATATAACATACACTATTCTTGCATCCTTCTGTCACTCCAACAGTTGACTTGCCATCCCAGAGATTGACTGAATCCACCGAAATCTGTAATCCTTTCATACACCCAAGGAAGCGATCAGTTATAATGGGTTTCCTAAATATATAGATTTGAAACTTAACAACTAGAAATTAGGGTAATGAAACAGCTGTCTGTACTAATTTTAAAATGATGAAATTTAAGACATAAAATGGTATAATTTACTCTGTATCAAGCCCCTGGACATTTTTTAAAAACTTTAGGACAAACTTAGAAACTTTAAGAAATAATAAATAACAAGAGGGTCATGATCACCCTGGATCGCTCACCTGAGTAATATGAGCTACACGTTTTAAATGTCAAACTGATGATAAAATATTAAGGAAGTCAGTAGGTCACATTCATGGTCTATGAAATTCAGTTTTACGATTTGTGTGCAAAACTGTGTATGTATGTCATCAAAATTTCAAGGCTGTATCTTAGAAAACAAGAAAGTAGGTCAGTAGGTCAAGGTCACACTCAAGTGATCCCTAATTGCTTGGGGTCATCAGGTAATTATAATTAATCAGTCTTGGAAATAGGATCAGATGATTTTTTAAATATTTTTCCTATATAACTCACATAATTAAGTGACCCCAGGGCGAGGCCTCTTTTAACCCCAGGGGCATAATTTGAACAATTTTGGTAGAGGACTACTAGACAATGCATCATACCAAATATCAAAAGCCTAGGTCGTATGATTTCAGACAAGAAGATTTTTAAAGCTTTTTCCTATATAAGTCTATATAAAACTTGGGACCCCCAGGGCAGGGCCTCTTTTCACCCAAGGGGTACAATTTGAACAATTTTGGTTGAGGACCATAAGACAATGCTATAAACCAAATATCAAAGGTCTAAGTGTTGTGGTTTCAAACAAGAAGATTTTTAAACTTTTTTCCTATATGTCTATGTAAAACTTGGGACCCCCGGGGCAGGGCCACATTTGACCCTAGGGGGATAATTTGAATAATCTTGGTAGAGGACCACTAGATGATGCTACATACCAAATATCAAAGCCCTAGGCCATGTGGTTTTGTACAAGAAGATTTTCAAAGTTTTCCCTATATAATAGGGATTATCTAGAATCTTGTATTCGATAATCCTTCTTAAATACATCATTTAGTGGGTGGGTTGGTGCGTTTTTGGTAATGGTACGGGACGGAATTTAGCAATGCCGTAGATACTCTTCAAAGGAGGCGCAATATTATCACAATCCGGGAACTTGCTTGAACAACTAAAAAAGCGCTAAACAATTGAACGCACCCACCCACCCTCTCCTTATGGAACAATTTTCTGCTGGTTTTTTGTTATTTTTCAGGGATTTTTTTTTCCCCAAGAGTCGCGATTTCTTGGAGCTAGCCCACAATGGTCCCCTAGCCACAACCAGAGTCTGTCTAGTCAGTCGCTTCTCAAGACATAGCTGAGTCTTCAAGATAAACGGAAGGAACTCGTATATATACATTCTTCTTGGTGATACACTTTTCTGTGTGATAAGTTGGTTGATCGTATACAAGTAGGCTGTTTACGGCTAGCATACGTAGGAGGTGGACAGAATTTGTTACTACTTTATGCCAAATGCACTCTCGTTACATGCACTTTCAGTCAGTCAGTATGTTTAAAACAAAAAGGAAGGAATGACTTATATCCACTACCGTTGACATGGGAACACGTATTCTAACTTCTGTGCTGATAGCGTAGCTCAAACTAAAGGCAAACTTAAAACAAATAAACATAACTTTTCCAGTAAAGTCTTCGACTCAGCCAGGATATTCCGAAAAAACTGCAAGAAAGACCTTCCATACATGATCATTTTCTTAGTTCATGTTTTGTTGTTTTTACAGGCGCAGTGTTCGGCTCAGCCAGGATATTACAGTCAAAACTGGAAGAAAGAACTTTTAATTTGATCAATTTTTCGTAGTTTGTTCTCAAAGGCGCAGAGTTGGGGCCCCTTTTTGGGGGAGCGGCCCGGGGAGACGAAGAAGGGGGTTACGGGTACATCAGCCTGGCTCTTTCTCCTGGCCTGACTTGCTTGAAGGCATGCAGGTTCATTGTGTGTATTAGTTTTGTGTGTTATGGTGGGGTGCACTCCAGGGTAACGTTGGCACCCCCCTCCACCTCTATGTATGGAGGGGAGGCCCAGGGCAGGGTTACGTCCGGGACCGCAGTAGCTCAGGAGTCAGATGTAATCCGGGCTGCCCGCTAACAACCGTCCACATCAGGGTGTGCAACTGTGTGGACTGACACCAAGGTTTCCAACCTGGGTCACTGACTTGCCAGTGTACCATTAAGGGAAGGCAGTTTGTTGTCTCCCCGGGACTGTATAAAATTTAGGGATTTAGCCCCCGTCTGCAGCCAATATTCCGCCACAAGGTCTTATTTAGCCTGAATAAAAGTATTGATGTCAAACAATTAAAATCTTGTTTATTTGTTGGTTCTGGTTGCACACGTATGTGCCTGTGGGACACACTGTGGAAATCAGTCATATGATTGTCAAGAGTCAGATTATAGACATTGTTCACAAGAACTATATATGTATATTCTCCCTTAGTCTAGTAGAGAAATCCATGTAAAGTGATCCCTCTTTGTCCGTCCCATAGTTTTTGATACTAGAAGTATGGAATTTAAGTCTGTATAAACCATGTGACCCACGGGGCAGGGCCATATTTGATCCTAGGGGGATAATTTGAACAGTTTTGGTAGAGGACCACTAGATGACGCTACACACCAGATATCAAAGCCCTAGGCCCTGTGATTTTTGACAAGAAGATTTTTAAAGTTTTTCCTTTTGGTTGACATGGCAATCAGAGTTCTGCATAGAAATTCAATTCTTTGAACAATTCTGAAAGGGGGCCACCCAAGGATCATTCCTGTGAAGTTTGGTGTAATTCTGCCCAGTGGTTTTCAAGAAGACTTTTTTAGAAATTGTTGACGGACGAAGCATGACGGACATCAAGCGGTCACAATAGCTCACCTTGTCACTTCGTGACAGGTGAGCTAAAGACACATAATGACAATCTGCAATTTCTGTGCAATTACGTATTCCTCTTTCATATTTCAAACTTGTGTAAAAACTTGTATATCAAAAACTTGTCTGATGGCTTAATGGATAACTATCTCAACTTACTTTTAGTTCAGTTTAAGGAGTTTTAAAGGTTTCCTTTTGGGGTCTCAGCTAACTAAATACCACTCAGGGAGATATTAAGTCTACCTACCCTGAGGCTTCGGAGTATTTGTTCATGTTTACAGAAGGTGGCATCCCTCCGTAGAACAGGTCACTTTTCTCCACATCATCTAGTAGGTAATCTCCTGCTGGGGCCTCAATCAGTTTGTTCTCACCACCGACCTCAAGCAGGGCTGTAAAACAAATACTACTATACTCATGCAATAGTTCGCAGTCACTTACCTTCTACAAGCAGAACACAAAACAAAACATCATTCAGGAAACAAAACACATGGTGTAACACTGCAACTCTTAAGACATGACTGGGGTTTTGGTTTGTTGTGGTTTCGGCAATATTTCAATTTCATAATGGCAGGCAGTTAACCTTTCAGTGTTCCAGGATTCTGTACCAGTACTAACCAGTTCTCCATAGGTAACTGCCAACTTATCCACACAAATCATAGAAGGGCAGTAGGGGAAACAGATGCAATGTCTTTTATAAAATTGTTGGGGAGAGATCTCTGTGTCTTTTTAAATTTTACAAGTCACCTTATACTACATGGATGCTTACCAAACCTATCTTTGCTGGCCGTTAATCTTGCCATTTACCTCTTATAACACACAAATAAATCCTTTCACTGGATTATGGATAACAGATACTAAACTAGATGCCCACAGTCAACATGTGGAGCCCGCCAGCTGTCAAAAGGATTTATATTTATAATACTTTTTGATAGCGACAGAACTGATTGCGGTAAACATTTCAATTATTTAAGAACATCTCTATCCATGGCTAAGTTACATCCCAGACAAGAGAAACTGCACCAACTTCTGACCTCTAGGTGTGACCTTGACCTTTCAACTACATATGCCTGACAAACTGTTTTAATGAGGCAAACAATTGTGCCAACTTATTTAAGAAACTCTCAATCCATGGCCGAGTTACAGCCCGGACAAGAAAAACTCTACCAAGTTTTGACCTTTGACCTCTAATTATGAACCTGACCTTTAAGCTACCAAGCCGTTTGTTGCACATGACACATCATCTTATCGCGGCAAACATTTGTGCTGAAGTATATAAGAATCTCTTAATAAATGGCTGAGTTACCTCCCGGACAAGCAAAACAGCACCGAGTTTTGATCTTTGACCTCAAAGTATGACCTTGACCTTTAAGTTACCAATCCGGTTCTTGCACGCGAAACACCGTGTCATTGAGGCAAACATAATTATGTGCCAAATTATCTAAGAATCCCTTGATCCACGGATAAGTTACAGCCCGGACAACCTCAGACAGACGCATGCATGCACGCACATACACCGAACTGCCATTGTGACAACTATGTCAAGCTCACTGCCAGCGGGTTCGACAAATATTGGGAGGATCATAAAAAATCTGTCACTTGTTGTAGATGCAGATGGGAATATCATCATTAACAGTAAGGGAGTCACCTGGCATGGGGGTGGGTTGCCGGCAATTTAAAGAACTTGACAGTTGAAGCCCAAAGGACAGGAACAACAAAAAAGAAGAAATTCAAAAAATAATAATTTCTAAGTCCACAAAAAAAATCTTACCAGGTAGAGTTATGTCAAAATACATCTAAAAATTGGATGTACCATCCATGTTGTACCACAGAAAAGTGGTCTCAGTTTTTCCCTACAGCCAATGATAAAAAAGTTTCAAAATCAGCTGTATATAGTAACAAAAAAGGGAAGTAATTCAAAAAAAATATATTGTAAGAGAACAAAAAGGGATCTGCCAAATAAAAAAAAAAAAGAGCACTGCAATGCAGAGCAATATACACAAAGCAAAGTCATATATGGCCCCTAAGTGTGACCTTGACTTTGAAGCGGGTAATCCAAAACATGCGCTCTGCATGTCGCCTCAGTGTGGCGAACATTTGTGCAAAGTATTTTTTGAAATCCTTTAAGCAGTTCAAGAGTTACAGAGCAGACACGAAACACACTCATATGACCTTTCACTCCTAAGTGTGACCTTGACCTTGAAGCTAGTCGTCCGAAACAAGCGCTCTGCACTTCGTCTCAGTGTGGTGAACAGTTGTGCCAAGTTTCTTTGAAATCCTTCAAACAGTTCAAGAGTTACAGAGCAGACACGAAACACACTCATATGACCTTTGACCCCGAAGTGTGACCTTGACCTTGAAATGAGACATCCAAAACATGTGCTCTGCATGTCGTCTTGGTGTAGTGAACATTTGTGTCAAGTTTCTTTGAAATCCTTCAAGGGGTTCAAGAGTTACAGAGCGGACACGAAATTGCTAACGGACGGACAGACAGACGGACAATAACATAATACGTCCCTTCAAGATTGTACAGTCCTGTTTCATTTTTCCCCCCCTTAATCATATTTATACTGGAGCTGCAGTATATATACATATTTGACAGTACCAATATATTCATGTATTTAACAGTTTTAAAAAAGGATTATATATTGACAGAAAAGTGTGTAAATAAAGTAATGTAAAGTTTCATGAAAAAGTACATGGAAAAGATATTGATTTCATAATACATGATACAAATTGTCAAATGATATAATAAATATCAGGTAAAAAAAAAAGAAGAGTTCTTCATATCTGTAATTTACATCAGTACGTAATACTGTATATAAGAAATAAAAGCTGAATTTTCAAAAACAGTGAAGTCAGTTTTAATCTAGTATACCAATTACATCACATATGAACTATTTATATATCTATAATATGGATACATGTACTATCTAATACAGTTATAACTAAGGTAACTGATATAGGGTAAATAAACTAGCACATAAATACTTCGAGACAAAAAGACATAGAAGAAAACTAGAGTACAGACCCAATGAAAGGCTATATTTTCCCCAATTTTGTCTTATGACGCATATTTCAAACCAGTTTCTCTGACCTCTGTGATACTCTAAAGGATATCCTATCCCTTTATCTAGATGGTTCTTTATCTTGACTGGAGATATTAACTGTCTTACAGGTATTGTATTTCATTTAATATATCTTTCAGGTTATACCATGTGTATGTACAAAAACATTCCTACTGAACAAATAAAGCAAGGTTGAATTTTTCTCACAGTATCAATACTGCTAGACTTTCTCACATCATGACTCCAATCTTAACATAGTTTGTGATTTACTAACTTTTTCACATCAGTTACACTATAAATGATGCCCCCCCCCCCCACCACCTATTTAGTGACTTTTTCACATCAGTTACACAATGATTCCCTCTTTACTACACTGTTGTAATTTAGACCATTCAGGTTCCTAAATGAAGTACATACTATAGTAGAAGAGATATACATGTATTGGGGATACTTTTAACTACAACTAGCATCCAGTCAAAACTATATCTCAAGCATTAAAGTGATAGCTCTAACACTGCATTCCAGACAAAAACACAAAACAAAAACAGGTACATGTAGTTAGTAGCAACAACACAAAAGTATGTTAAAGCGTTAACACATAACTCTACCGAGGAGTCCACTCCTTGCGGCGGCAACGGACACCCAATTTTTGGTATTGTATCTTGATTCTGTCTCCAAAGTTCCGTACGTTCCCTCACCAAGGTAAAAATTGAATACAACTTTTCCATTACGTAGTTCCAAAGACATATATTCCCCCTGCAATGGCAAAATTAAGTGAAGGCATGATTTATTACAATAAAATTTATCACAAACTGCACCTTTAAACAGACTATGAAATTTGCCAGAATGACATGTCAGGTAAATTTCCAGGTCTGATCTCGAGTCTTTTTGTAGGTCTTGGACACAAGATCTGACATTCACACAAATTACAGTACAGGTGAAGAACTGTCAGATAATAACTGCAAGTTTCTCTGACAGACTGGCAGTTTGTCCTGTATCCCCAAAAGCCTTTCAAAATAATGTTTTATATAATTTAAATAAGAAATTTCGTAACACTCATTTTCTTCTTCAACCCAATGACCCTAAATTTCAATTAAAATGTGTCTGTTTACATTACTTCATTTTATAGTAGTGCAGAATTATAGAGTTCTCAAACTATTTTACTAGTATTTTCCATGTTTGTACTTTTGACAATTTAATCTTCAGGAAAATTAGGGGTATTAGCAATTTGGAAAATAAATTGAATGTGATCTGTGACACTGAATGATACAAAATACTGATGCTGTTCTAATCTGTACTACAGTAAGTAAAACAAGTGTTTTCTGATAATCAATTGAGAAAGGTAAGAAGTCACCTAAATTGGGGTCAAAATATGCATTTGGAAATGAAATCAGCTGGTCACAGGAGGCTGCATGATGACTGTTTCATGCAAGTATTTTAGAGACCTAATTAATTCCTTCATGAGTAATCAAGTTGGTTATTTACATGTATGACAATCAGTCACTTATTAAAAGTGACCATTGGAACAAGCTGGATGGTAACTCAAAAGGTGGATGTTTTCTTTTCCGTTAGACATACATGTTAGTGACTTAACTTCTCCATAGCAACAACCTCTGTACATCCAATACATTTTTCACTTACCTGTGCTATATGCTCTACACAGGCAGCTCTATATTTTCATTGAATTACATTGACGAAAAAGACTACAGCAATTATCTCAGCCATATCAAGCTTAGTCCAAAATTTCCATATAAATATTCTTTGGTTCATCTCTTTTCTTTGTATTTATTCAGTTGATAAGAAAGTAACTTACTGTTTCCTCATTTCCAACAAAGAATAATGAAGCATTGTCCCAGTAGGTCTTAAAGTCAAGAATAATATTAGCAAGGAGCGGAGACTGGATTCTGTTCTTGTCTGTCACTGCGTACCCAGTACCATCAAATGAGTAAACATTTGCCCCTGGGGCCTGTGATGGTCTGTATAAAGAAAACAATTGGTTTCAAATCATTCAATTTCATCTGCAGTAGATTTTATGGTTTTGACCAAATAATGGGCAATATGAATTCATGGAAAGTTCAGTTTAAATTATTTTTGGTTCAGACTTAAATCTATGGACTGATTCAAACATAAAATTCACAAAGTTAACATAGTTCCTTGTGAATAATATTTTCTTCATTGTTAAAACTGAATGACAAGAATGTTACTGCATATCATGCATGTTCAAGTATATACCTATGATTTGTTGTTCTTATATTTTAGTCTGAAATATTTTGATATAAGGAGTGAATCTGTATGACACTACTGACTGACTAACATGCTAAAGTAATGCCTGCCAACAAAAACATATTACTATAATGCAACTGTACATTTCTAAAAATTCATTTTTTCAGTTGAGACTTTGGTAAAGATTAATTAAAATTAAGCTGTAAACATTTTCTTACACTTCCAGACAGGCTTTACAAGTGTCCTGGATATTTGTCTCAAAGTTGTACAAGCCCACAAGTTGATCATCCACATACATACTGCCCATACATCCAGTGAAATTATCTGACGTAAGTCCATCTGGTACTGGATAGCTTTCTGGTACACCAGATATAAATACATCTGTTTTCTCACCAAGACCCATCACTGAGGATCCGACAGGAGAGGAAGATGTTCTCGGAGAGCCAGCTTCCTCCGACAACTTGTGCACCAATAAACGTCCAAGACGACCAGTCCTAAAATCCATAAAACATACTGAATAACTAAACTGTTCACACATATTTAACACATTGGTTTTCCTCCAACAAGTAAACTGACAATATTATCAGTTTTCTTTAATATAACATGAATAATTATAGTCCAGTTAAATCTGTATTCATTCTTTACCATTATCAAACTAAAGTGTCATTTGTACAAGAAAGTGCTAATAATGTTAGCCACCCAACCAAAAGTCCTTGATTTAAGCACCTCTATAATAACCTAAATACTTTTCTAAGTAAGCAAGGATATAAGCTGCTCACTGAGCTTGTGAAGCTTTGATAAAACTGAGCTATTTAAATCTGTAAACTAAATTATATATGACAGCCCTCTCCCTCCCTCCCTCCCCAAACAAACATATCCAAAGAATGTACGAAGCCATTACCTTTCAGCTTTAACCTGGTACCATTTATCAGTTTCCTTAATGACATCAGTTTGTGACTCAATGACAATGTCACTGTCTACACTACCTGATCCACCTCCGGCATTCCAACTGAATCGGATCTTACGATTACGTAATTCTACTGCTAGGTACTCCTAAAGTAACAAAAAATGCCAAAGCTTAAATATCAACACTGCCAGAAGGTAAATGAAAGTGAAACTAAGATCTACACTAATTATCTTATCTATACAAAGAAATTACATTTTTTATAGTCTTTGTATGATCACTGAACAAAGTTTGAAACAAATGATTCACAGTACATATACACAGAAAGATGGAAAACCTATATGCTTTCATTATTTGTGGAAAACAAATTTAAACACAGATGAAAGTCAAAAACTGAAAATTATTGAAGGAGTTCAAATAAATACTGAATTAACACAAATGGTGTTTATATTGTCTAATGCCATTTCAGCCGCACCATGAGAAATCCAACATAGTGCATTTGCAACCAGCATGGATCCAGACTAACCTGCGCATCTGCACAGTCTGGTCAGGATCCATGCTGTTCGCTTTCAAATCCTATTGCAATCAGAGAAACTTAGCGAACAGCATGGATCCTGACCAGACTGCGCGGATGCGCAGGCTGGCCTGGATCCATGCTGGTTGCAAACGCACTTTGTTGATTTTCTCATGGCGCGGCTCATTGGTTTAACTAAGCTGCATATCAATCAATGTAAATGTAAATCAAACACAAAATTAATCTTGAGTTAAATTAACCAGTTGATTCACAATTAAACCTCAATTAGTTTATCTTGCTATGACATACCTTATATTTGTCTTCATCTACTGTATTAATCTCTGGGTTCTGTATCAGTATAAAAAGCATATTTTTTTCTGGATCACTTGTCTTAAAGGCAAAACTGATAGAGTTGATGGTTCCTGGCTTTGCCATGGGGCGGAACTTCTTCACACATTGTCCCTTTGCTTTCAATGATGTTTTCACCTGCAAAAGATCATTGAAATTGTAATTGTATTGCTTCTAGAAATCCTGACATAATGACTAATTGAATTTAAATTTCTTTTAACTTCATAATTATCTAAATGTAATATTTGGTTGAATTTTTTATCAAATTGAATACTCATTCAAATTTCACTAGCTACAAATTAATGTATTACCAAAAATACTGGCAAGGTTGAGATATTGTATATATGGCATATATGGCCAACCTGCTTTATAAATTTAACCCTGCCTAGATCCACGGGTCTCAAACCTTGGACCCCAATGACAGCGTTATAAAGGGGTACTACACAAATTCCAAGTAAATGCATATCAGTGAATGGTATAGCCCTACATAACCACTAGCATAGCTCCATGTAGCCACCAGCATATCTCCACACAGCTAGCTAAGTTTCAGGATTGCATATAATTTTGATGTAAACCTGATCAGAACGTATCATTGAAGTTTCAAATTTGTTAACCCCTTCTTTTTTAAATTTGTGCTCTCAGCTTTCTTGAAAAAAAAAAGCTACTATACACCAAAACCAAAACAAACTCCCACAGAAGCATGCACCTAGACCCTCCAACAGGCTTGGCCTGCACATGTATTTAGTCTAGCTTCATCCCTAACAGCAGCAACATTTTTACAAATGCAATGGATTTTATTATGCAGAAGTATGAGCTACAACTTGTTACCTCACTTTATCTACACACAATAAAATAGTTTTAAAGTAAACGTAATGCAATTAAAAAGTTGTTTTGTTTTTTTCACATCTACCTTGTTGGCCTCCTCCCTGGCCTCTCTGATACTCTGCTTGAGTCTACTCAATTTGTCTCTGAGGTCTGACCTAAGTTTCCTTGACTGTCCAATCCTTGTATCGATAGAATCAGTCAAATTCCTCATGTCTGACAGGTCCGTCTTTGTTCCAGTCACTGAAATAATAAATTACAGAAGTGAATTTAAACACAGGCTAAAACTGTTTTGTGAACTAAAATGTCTGGAGCATACTGAAACAAATTATGCACATGAATCTAGTAACATAAAAAGAACCAATTTTCCTGTTACTATTATTTTCAGGACTTGGCTGCAAAAAGTGGATTTCAATAATATTCTAAGGATTTGACAGTTTAAAATATAATATTTCTGATAAGAGGCATTAGTACAGATCAATTGAAATTCTTTTATAGACCTCTGTAGTTTTTCAAGGTAAAATGCATTATCTGCCTGAAATTTTGATGTTTTTTGTTTGTTTGTTGTTTTTTTTTGCCAGAAACAGCTCTGAGACCAATAGGAAACAGTACAATACATCATAAGGACCATCTGTATCTCAATGTGCCTAAACTATATAAGGCTTTCATCCAGGCTTGAATTTTTTCACCTGGAGTGAAAGTCTGCCTAGCTGTTAAGGTAGGCACCTTACAGGATTTTCACCGACAGAAATGTTAGTGGAAAATGTAGATCATACTATATGGACTTTAACAATTTTTTTTCCTAGTCATGCAGACAACTAGTCACTTTTCCCTTGCCTAAATACTAGGATTTAAAGTAACTAAGAACAAAAGTAAATTTAAATATATATATATATTTCTTTTTGAAATTATATATCATTGTTTTGCCAACACTTTGAAGAAAAATTTAAAATACTACTGATCTTACATGATACATAGATATCCTCGAACTTGTCGCCGACAATATTCTGTAGCTCCCGTAATTTAGGCATCATTTCATTATTCACTTTGTCAACCATATCACTTGTACGATCATTCACACGATCAGCCACTCTTTCCGTGTCATCTAGAGAGTTCTGGACTTCAGCTATACGATCTACGAAGTCTGTAACGGGCAGAAAATCTATTGAGAATGCTGATAATTTATTCATATCTATGGTCAAGAATGAGTATTGTACACATCATAGCCCTAAAACCTCATTCTGACTGTTTGTGATATACTGTCCTTTCTCATATCAACCGATAACTATACTGTTCCCGATTCTATTATACAATCTTGAAGTTTAATGACATGCCACTGAGAATATTATCAATAAAGTTAAATAATTCACTGGTACTAATTTCACTTTATTTTATAACTGTACGGATATCAGTAAACTATGTTGAAATGAATGCAAACTCAAACAAAACTTCTAAAATGTTATCAAATATAGACAGTCTAAGTTAAAATAAAGGCAAAGACTTTAAATCATCTTCTATGAAACAAACACTAACTTCGTGGCAGTTTATCTATCTCGTCATTTATTTCTGTATGTTTATCGCTACTGTCCAACTGTCTCTCATCAATGTAATTCAATCTACTATTTACATCATACAAAGCTTTATCCAAATCTGTAATGTAAATATATTATCAGTTAGCTTCATCCAAATCTATAAAGTAAATATATATTATCAGTTAGCATCATCCAAATCTGTAATGTAAATATATATTATCAGTTAGCATCATCAAAATCTGTAATGTAAATATATATTATCAGTTAGCATCATCCAAATCTGTAATGTAAATATATTATCAGTTAGCATCATCAAAACATGTAATCAAAATTAGCACTGGGCATCTTCCCATCTTAGTAACAAAACCCCCTGTGTACACAAATAAACATGACACAGTAAACAGTGTTATATCTGATGTGACATTTTGTAAGTAAAATACCTTGGAATACAAACACACAAACAGAAATTCCCTGTAATATTGTAATTTATGTGCCTAGCATGCCATAGGCTGACAGAAGAATAAATTCAATAAATCCTACTACCCATGGTTGAATAAACTCTAGTCATACATACAGAACCAAGCTAGTTACATTTTCAGATCTCTATCTATTCTGTGATAAGTTATACAACTTCAGTTTGAATACAGATCTGGACAAGCATCAAATCCAACAAAAACATAGTTACCTTTAACGCCTGTGTTCATGGTTGTATTAGCCTGATCCAAGAGCTCCTTGCTGGTTCTTAATGCTTCAGCAACAGAATTTTTCAACTTTTCTAGGTCTTTCTGCAAACCAAAATAAAACAAAATCTGAGTAAAAAAACTTTTGTATCTGCTTCATTTATTTACAGTTACAAAATTTCTGTCCTGAAAAAAAGACTAACAAGAGCTCCGCCAAGCGGGGCAATATACGCCCAAATGGTTACATCAGAGGATGGGAGCAAAATTTAAAGAACTTGACTGTTGAAGCCCAAAGAAAAGGAACAACAAAGGGAAGATATTCAAAAAAAGTCCACAAAAACAAAAAATTCATTACCAGGTACAGGTATACATCAAACTACACCTAAAAATTGGAGGTGCCATCCACAGTGTTCCACAGAAAAGTGGTCTCGGTTTTTTCCTACAGCCAATAATAAAAGTTTCAAAATAAGCTATTTATAGTAACATAAAAGGGAAGTAATTCAAGTTTTTTTTTATTGTAATTGAACAAAAAAAGGGATCTGCCAAATAAAAACAAGAGCACTGCAATACAGAGCAATATAAACAAAGCAAAGTCATATATGACCTTTGACCCCTAAGTGTGACCTTGACCTTGAAGCGAGACATCCAAACTTGCGCTCTGCACAGTGGTGAACATTTGTGTAGTTTCTTTGAAATCCTTCAAGGGGTTCAAGAGTTACAGAGCGGACATGTCATTGCTAACAGATGGACAGACAGATGGAACACATGGAGTATAACATAATACGTCCCTTCGGGCGTTATGATAAAGACTCATCCACTAAAAAAGCTATTAGAAGAAAGTAAGGTAGGTGAAATCAGGGGACATAACTCACCATGCCAGTAGCATTTTCAACATCTCGTATAGCTTTCCTTGCGGCTGCTGTAGCCTCCTCTATTGCTTTCACTATATTGTCAAATACTCGTGCAGCTTTCAGTGGCTCTGCAGCTGCATTTCTCGTGCTCTCAAACATTCTGAAAAAAACAAAAAAAAAACGCTCAGAACTGTGTTCACCTTCTCATCTTTGCATGACTTCAATACAGCCCACACCATACCATATACCTTGTATAATGGGATATTAATATTTTTTAGTGTCAAACGCTTTTCTTAAAATATGTTGGATTAACAAACATGGTATATGTACAGCATTAAAATGTATCTTTTTATATAAATCTAGGTGATAACTTGACATTTATGTATGTAACAAAATAATTATGATGAAACAAAAACTTGAAGGATGTTTGAATTTTCTTTAATTACTTGACTAAATGATGTCAGAAAAACATGGCATAAACGATTAAAATTTCATTTTTGAATTAGATTTATTATTTCTTCAACATTTCCATGTACAATCATCTAACTACCACCCTATATCTATAGCAATCTTACTGTAATGTTATACACCAGTGACAATGCAAATAGTCCTATGCCAAAGAATTTAATTTAAATAACAATTTTGGTTTATGAGAATATTCAAATGTTTTTAATACCGAGATAAGAGTTACAACGAGGACTTTTATGATGGTAAATGGTGGTTTAACATTCTAATTATAACACTATGGCATATTCTTTTTTAATAACAACATAGATTATCAACAAATTATACCTTCCAGTTTGTATAGATTCATTAATACACTGGATCATTTGACTTACTTTTCTAGATCTTGAGCATATTTAGAGAGGTTGTTGGCATGAGTCCACGCTTGCTCAACCAGTACATCTTTACCAGGTAAGTTGTCTTTCAGCTTGTCCACTTTTTCCTCCAGGGGAACAATGGCTGCATCTAGGGTACTAGCTCTTGTCTCCAGGGTCTAACCAATGCAATATATTATGTATTGAAAATGGTGAAGTCAATAATTTAATATTGAACTAGAGATGCTTTTGAGAAAAGCGCATGTCTCCCACAACTGCCCCTATGAAAAATGTCTAGTTTCTCTAGATGGTTTAGACAAGTGGATCCAATTAGATGGTCTGGATGAGTGGATCCAATCAGTAATTCAAGGGCCATAGATCAGAAGTGCCTTGGCGGATTTGGCTAGTTATCAAACTTGGCTAAGGTCTTATGGCCAAACACATTTTGTTCAAGTTTGGTGAAGATCGGATGTGAAATGTTTGAATTAGAGTGCGGACAAGAGTAAAAAGGCCGATTTTTGGTAATTCAAGGGCCATAACTCCAAGACGCCTGTACCGATTTGGCTAGTTATCGAACCTGGCCGAGGTCTTATGGTCAAACACATTTTTGTTTATGTTTGGTGAAAATTGGATGAAAAATCTTCGACTTAGAGTGCAAACAAGCTTTGTGACAGACGGACACACACACAGACTGGAGTAAATCAATATGTCTCCCACACCACTGTGTGGTGGGAGATATAATTTTCAAAAAAGCAAATGTGATTGACATTGCATAATTAAAATTAGTATTTCATATGAACTTGAAAAAAAAAGTATTGAAAAGATAATATATAGTATATATCTATATATTATGTTTTTGGTTTAGCATAGTTTCTCATTAATATCGTAACAGCTGGCAGTTAACCCATCTGCTGTTCCTGGATTCTGTATCAAAACTTTCTTTTTCAACATCAATAATTTGGTGTGTTTTATTTGCACTCGATATCAATTACATGTACTACCTTAAAAGTCATGTTAAACCTAAACATAACAGGTATTCTCAATATTTTATCTGTCCACTTACACGGATATTTTCGTTTGTTCTATTAAGAGCCTCTTTGGCATCTGTGAGAAGTTGATCAGTGCCATCTATTCCAAGGTCTTTGTTCATCTTCTTGGATTCACTCACTAGTCTCTGATTTTGAAATATCAAACAATGACTTTTAATATATCTCTTTCAATAATTTTTAACAAAAAATGATGATATCAAGCAACAGTATATAACAAGCAATTTGTGTATCATTCAACAAATGCATCGTAAATTACATAAATGATCAGTCCATTTATTACAATAACTGTTAATCCAGGATTTAAATCCAAAGAACAAACATAGTTCATCTTCTAAGGTAAACGTCCTCAATTTCAAATCCCCAGGAAAATAGCAGAATTTCATGTCAAAAAAATCAAATGCTTTCAGTTTTGACATAATTTGTTTTTTATACTGGTAACTTGAAACATATTTAAAAAAAAAAAAAAAAAAAAAAAAATATTCTTCAAAGCAGTTCATAAACCAGTATACATGACCTTAAAAGAAAAATCTAAGAGTTTGAAACACTTTCAGATTCTAGTAATATCAGTCTTTATCTTAGTGTTTACCTTTATATTCCTTATTGAACTTCTTAAACCACCTAGTTTTTTCATTGTCTCCTCAGAATTTTTAACACTGTCTTCAACATGATCTAGTAGGTCATCAAGAGCATCTTGCATGTTGTTAATCTTCTCCTCCACTTCACTTGTGTTCGTCAAACGCATTGCCACTGCCTTTACTCTGTCTGATAATTTCTCTGCCAAGCTGAAATAAAATTCGCAGGAGACCAGATCACAACCCCTGAATATTGAAATCCGATCAAGAATGAACAATTTTTTTACTGCAGACAAACTGAAAACCCCTCTAAACCAATCATTGTATTGGTCAATTAAAAAGGCTCCTCTGTATGAAAAAACTTCAATTTATATAAAATTTATTAAAATTTAACTAGGTAATCCCTTTGGAAATGAGAATGCACCAGCCTTAGGCCTAAAAAAAATCTTTGTTTCCAGTAACATGCTCAAAAAAATTAGGACAGGTAGGTCAGAAATTTTATTTTTTTTAAATTTTTTTTTATTAAGTGAGGCTTTTCGGAAATTATTTTTGTGTAAAAAATTAATACAAATAATGCGGTTATACCTTTACAGCATCAGTAAGTTGATTTCTAACATTACTGACCACGATTAAAGCATAAAAAGTGCAGTTTTACAACTTTTTGTTAAAAAGTTGAAAAAAATATTCTCCAAGGCCATAAAAATATTTAGGGTTGGGCCAAAAATTTAGAGTAGGCCGGGATACCAGGAACAAACAATTTTTTTTATGCCTTATCTGCTTTACATTACTTGCCAGGGCACCTATGTGGAAAGAAATTAAAGACTTTGTAATAAAAGAATTTTCATAGTAAACAACAATATTGCACTTACTCATGCTCATTTCTTGCAGCTGTCATCTCATCAGAGAAATCTCTTCGTTTTATCTCATCGAGTATTTTACGAGCTTCAGCAAGAGCTGATGTCACATTGATCCCGCTACGATTATGGAAGGAACTTGCTACAGTCTCCTCCAGGTCCTCAACCAGGTCTGAAAAAAAACAACAGTTTTTTTTTCTTGGCACATGATTTATTTGTTTGTAAGAAAGCATAAATTTACCAACCAGTATTGCTCATTTTACTTTTTCTCTACTTCATTTAAGCACAAATGGTTAAGAAATCTTGAAGTTTATTGATTCACTTTCAAATACACCCAGAAAAACCAGTGTCAATGTCATACAAAGTGCTACCTAGTCATGACTCTTAGAGCACCAACCACAATACGCATGTTAAATGGCTTGCACCTTAACCACTATACAACATCAACTTTTCAACAGTAACTTTGTTACATATGAAGGGAAGTGAAATGTGAAAAGTTTCTGGACTCGATACTAATACTTTACATCAGTCTGCTGCATTGCATTTACTGTAAACTTAACCTTTATCCTGCTAAATTTCTAAAATGGACTGGTCCATGATTCAATTTGGGCAGTACCTTTTATCATTTGAAGGGGTGTTTATTGAAAATTTACTGACTGAATAGCGAACAGTGCAGACCATGATCAGACTGCACTAAACGTTAAAAATTCAAAAGTATGCCAGCAAGCTACCTAAACGTCATCTGTTGCCAAGCAACATGCGGAGCTCCTAAACTGCGCCAGACATTATTTTGTAGAGAAGTCTGACCAATTTCTAACTTTTGTCCTCAGATAAACAACAAATCTCAAATAAACCCAAAAATATACTTAATATATTCAACTATGTAAATTCTGTTTGCTATGCTGTGAAAACTTTTTCATTTCCATAAAATTTCAAAATTGCAGCAAGGAAAGCAGTTTCATGAGGAAATGAATCCACCAATTTCAGTTTTTAAAGACAGGATTTGTGCAAATTTTATCTAAGACAGGATTTATGCGAATTTTAACTGTTTGCTCAGACTGACTTTGTGCCACAACCATAAAATCCACAAAATAAGTCCCCCACCCCACAAACGATAAGGATTTCTCAGTGCATAATTTTCAATTACCATCTACATTCATGCGAAGGAGATCAATGGTGTCTTCTATCTCGTTGGCACTCCGTAACAGCTTTCTGGAATCTCTTTTATTCTGTTTACTCTTTTTCAGAGTTCCTTCAGACTGGAAAATAAATCAAGTAAAATGCAATAACATGTACATGCCATTTTTTGTCACTATATGTATTTTGTTTGTTTCAGATTTATCACCATTTTTCAACTATATTTCAGTTATGTAATGGCAGTTAGCTAAACTAACCAGTGTTTCTGTATTCTGTACCAAAACTAACCTGCCGTCTGCAAGTAACTGCTAACTTCTCCACATAAATAAGAGGCGGAGGAGGACAAATGATTTCAGACAAAGTGTCTTTTATCAAAAAGTCTTGGGCACTCTGTCAATCTGCACTCTCCTTATTGAGCAAAGTGGACAGGCTGTATTTTATTTCTTTGCTTGTTTCCTTGCGAATGGGGGACTTAGTGGTTGCGACTTGCAATGAAAAACTGAAATCTTTTCAAAGGATGCAACACAACATAGAATCCATAAAAAACTTTAAACAGAGATTCATTATATTCAAAGCAATGATTAACTTTTCTTTTTAGGTCAGTCTGTTATGAAATGGAAATGGTACATTCCTAAATTTCCTTTTTTATCTATTTCAACACTGAAAACAAACTGTGAACAAGAAAAAAGTCGACGAGCTACCATAAACATTACAGTGAAAATGCCACTAAATTGAGTATCAAAATGCTTCTGCACCCAGACTGGCTTGAGCAGTTGACCCGATTCCCAGCCAAATCTTTAAATATTTGTATGTTTGGATCAACAGGAACCTTGGATATTTCTAATATTTTGCTTTCCTTCTTGTGACTTGGAGCAATTAGTGTTTTAAAGGAAGTGTTTGTATAATGACCTTGTCTCCATGCCATATTTCAATCTATATTGTTTCTTAAATTTCTGTTTGTTGGATTTAAAGTCACAACAACATAATGATAGGTATAACAGACACTTCTTAGCTTCAACAGTGGAGGATGAACACAGGTGCTCCCTTTCCGCATATTACCAGGCACCTGAGTAGAAACCACCAAAATCCAGAAGCCAACTTGACAGTTTCTTCATGCCAGAGAATTCTACACCCACAGTAAAATTTTGAATGTACTGCAATCTGGGACAAGTAGGTCTGAACCA
The DNA here is from genome assembly GCF_021730395.1 of Mercenaria mercenaria. Classification (NCBI taxonomy): domain Eukaryota; kingdom Metazoa; phylum Mollusca; class Bivalvia; order Venerida; family Veneridae; genus Mercenaria; species Mercenaria mercenaria. Next base: position 34,939,373 of record NC_069363.1, on the reverse strand, counting down.
GCAACCTCAAAAGCACCTCTAAATATTCTGTCATGGACCACCCTGACTTTGTATTTAATATGTATGATCACACAGAGAAAAAAGTAAATGAAATGCTTACTCTGTCCTCAATACGATCAACCTCGGTTTCCAAATCATCAACCTGGTCTCGTATATTGTTAACTTCAGCATATCGTAATTTCTGTAACTTATCCTAGTAGATAGATATCAGTGCATAATGTTTGCTTACATTGAGTATACATATTGTTATAAAAAGATGAATTTGTGCAATTTTAAATTCATAAATCTTCAGATATTTATGCAAGCAAATTCTATTCTTTGCCTACATCATGTTAACAGAATATTTTCATTCAAACCCTAGTGGTAAACAAGACTTTAAAACATTTTTCAACAGATTTTACTGGGATTTCTTTCACAATTCTATTCCCCAAAACACTGAGATCTTTTAACAAGAGCACCGCCTTGCGGGTGCTGACGCTCATCTGATTTTTTTTGTGTAATAGAAATATTGTCCTACCCATGATTTTCTAAGTCTAAAAAGGGCCATCATTCTTGCAAAAAGCAGGATAGAGTTATGTTTCTTGATGTACAGTGTCCACTTATGATGGTGAAAAACTGTTGCAAGTTTTAAAGCAATAGCTTTGATAGTTTATGAGAAAAGTTGACTTAAACATAATACTCAACCAAGAAAATGATTTTCTAAGTCCAAAAGGGGCAATAATTATTGCAAAAAGCAGGATGGAGTTATGTTGCTTGCTGTACAGGGTCAGCTTATGATGGTGAACAAGTGTTGCAAGTTTCAAAGCAATAGCTTTGATAGTTTAAGAGAAAAAGTTGACCTAAACATAAAACTTAACCAAGAAATCTGATATTTTCTAAGTCCAAAAGGGGCCATAAATCTTGCAAAAAGCAGGATGGAGTTATGTTTCTTGCTATACAGGGTCAGCTTATGATGGTGAACAAGTATTCCAAGTTTCAAAGCAATAGCTTTGATAGTTTAGGAGAAAAGCTGACCTAAACATAAAACTTAACCAGGCAACGCCGACGCCGACGCCGACAACCGCTCAAGTGATGACAATAACTCATCATTTTTTTTCAAAAAATCAGATGAGCTAAAAATGAAAATGGAGGTTTATAACAATAATAAAATTATCTTCTTCCTTGCTAGCATGGAAAACATTTGAATTTAAAGACTTCATTAATAAAGGGAAACTTATTCAGCAAAATCGGCACAATTTCATCTTGTTTTATACAAATATAATCTTCTGTACTATAAAGTATGATAATCAGGTTTTACTTTGTTTAGTACACATGTAATTACAAAATATTATAATATGGGTTTACTGTTAAAGCACCAAAACTATTTCTTATCCTGCCTTTTGTTTCAAACATGAAGACCAACAGTGTTAGATCTCCAATAATTCTGTTCTAAAATGTAGAAAATAAAATGCATGTGATGGCCATTGTTCTTAACTTCATCATCTGATTTTGATTTCAGTAAACCCATGTTATAATATATTGTATACACTATCTCCAATGTGCCAGTCAGCTTTAACATAGCTGAATGATTCTTCCTCAGGTTTCAGTCGAATATTAGACGAGACGTTTGTAAAAGGATTAATATATCTTTGTTCCATAAAAATTTGATTACACCATTGTTTAAAAAAAAACATTCAAAGTTATTACAATAGCCCTGTAACAAATATATACAAGCCCACTGAAGTGAAACACAGATTTTGAAATTCATTCTTAATACCATTTGCTAATTCATTTCATGATTAAGTAGATATATTATGCTCCTTTTACAAACAGCAATTACTGTACATTTTGAGAAAAAAAACCATATGTCATAAATGACAACTAAACATGCATTTAAATGATGTTATATATAGAAAACTCCTGGTTTAGTTTATATACATGAATACTTTTCCTTTGTCATTATAATAAAATAATCTCCCATATAAATGATATTTGCATAAACATTTTCTTATACATCATGCATAAATAAGTGTAATGTCATCATTTAAATAAACATATTGGACTAATGTAAGTTTTCTTAAATGCTGTGAATCATCTTCTGTATGGACATGTGTACACAAAATACATACACTAGCACCTACGATGCAACAGTTTCTTCTCTCTGTGGTAAAAATACTCAAATCTGTGGTAAAAATGAATTCACAGCATGCTTAGAAATCACCAGTTATTAATATATTTGTGCATATTTGATGTCAATAACTTACTGACAGGATCCTTGTCTCATTACGTATAAAGTTCAGCTTTCTGTATGGCGCAGAAATGTTGACATTTGAAGGGTCAAAGGGCAAGGTGGATATCATATTATCAAGCTCATCCATGTCAGACATCAGCTCTCTTGTACAGCCTTCATCACAAGCTGAAAAACAATACATTCCAATTGTTTAAAAAACATTTTCAGAGATTTAGCAAAGGATGTCAAAATTTGAGGAGTCAAAGGGCAAGACCAAGTATCATGGTGTCAAGGTCACTGATGACTGACATGAAGTCTAACCACATGGTAAGAATGGTTTCAATATAAAGATCTTAACACTTTTAAAAAGGGTTCACAGGTAAGGTCAGTATAACAGAAGTTTGTAATCAGCTACCCCATTGTTATACCGATCAATGTAATTTAGTATCTATTTGTATATAAATGTATGAAAATGTGCCAAAAATCTAAGGTTGCAGCAATTTGTTACACAGATCAAATTTTTACTTCTTTCTGTATAAAACTTAGTAACAAGTATGGCCAATCCATTTAATTTGCAAAAGAAACTGATACAGGACAGGGATATTCTTAAATAACCACGGATACATACAGATGCATGATCCTTTGACAACAGCATATCTTGGCTGGCACTGGTCGCACTTGTCCCCCTTGATACCAGGCAGACACTGGCATATACCTCTGTAGTCACACTGTGCCAGCACAGATCCTTCAGGGTTACAATTACAAGGCCTACATGTATCACCAGGTGTTGATGGGTCACCATAGTAACCTTCTGCACAACTGAAGCATAAGAAATTTTGTTAAAATTTGGCTTTTAGTAATAACTTCAGTATAAATAATTAATTTAAACAAAACATAAAACACTTTCTCATAAACAAATACATCATTGAAAGGCCACAACCATACAGCAATTAAAGACGATAGCCGAAATGACAGATGGAATAACAGTAATATGCACAATCCTTACCTAAAATTTCACTGAGGTTAAAAGTTACTAAAAAATATCAGCATTTAACAGAATAAAAATAAGCATTAACTTGTATGCTATATTGTATATGCATCCAACTGAATTTCTCAGAAACTACACCATCAGCATTTACTAGCCTCAGTATACCGGTAGATAAGATTTTTGAATCAGTATCAAGAGTAAGCTTACTATTCACATCTGTCTCCTGTGTACCCAGTCTGGCATGCTGTACAAATGAGATCATTATCAATTCTCTCACATGTTGGACTGAAACTGCAATAAGAAACACAGACTATAAGAAAGAGTCCAACAGACAAACAACTTGAACCATTATTGAAAGAGTTTAGCAAAAATGCAGTTTAGTAACTTTATGCAAAATTCTGCTTTCTGGAAACTTCACTTCAAAATATACATTTCTAAATGGGAATATTCATCACCTTCTTAAGCTTAAACATAAAGCAAAAGAATACTCAGCTTTTTGTGTAAATAGCAACATTATATCTCATAGTGATTGAGGCAATGCTTACTTGTTTGACTGGACTTCAAGAGGACAAGCACATCTCTGACATGCAGTAGGGGAACCAGTAGTAGGATCACCATAGAAACCATCTGCACACTGTTCACACTTGTTACCTTTAGTGTTATGCCGACAGTTCTGCAATAGAGATTCAGGACCACTTAAAATTATAAGTATTGAATTTGCTTCACAGTATTTAAAGTTTTGTCACTTTTTGCTCTTTTGTGCTAGTTTTGTAATACAATTTCAAAATATTCAATAAAACTTCCAAATATTTCATTACACAGAAAACATATATGAGGTCTACTATAAATGGGAAAGTGAGACATTTTTTTTTATAAACACTCTATATAAAATTGGTATACATTGTATATACATACATAACAGATTCCAGTCTCGGGATCACAACTGTCACCATGACCATTACACTTGCATGGTTTCACTTCTCCAATAATGTCAACCAAAACTTTAATATCTATAGGGCCAATATGAGGTACTCTATAGTATCCATCTGCTGGGTTCTACAAAACATTTATCCTCAGTATTATAAGGCCACTCTTAGGTATGCAAAAGTTAGAGATACCTAAAATGATGTCTTTCTTTCCAGTTTTAGGCAAAGGTATTATTCAAACTCATTCAATAAAGAACAAGAGGGTCATGATGACCCTGGATGGCTCACCTGAGTAATATGAGCTACATGTTTCAAATGTCAAACTGATGATAAAATATGAAGAAAGTCAGTAGGTCACATTCATGGTCAATGAAATTCAGTTTTACGATTTGTGTGCAAAACTGTGTATGTCATCAAAATTTCAAGGCTGTATCTTAATAAACAAGGAAGTAGGTCAGTACGTCAAGGTCACAGTCAAGTGACATCATATTACTTCGGGTCATCAGGTAATTATAATTAAACAGTCTTGGAAATAGGATCAGATGATTTTTTAAGTATTTTTCCTATATAACTCACATAATAACTAAGTGACCCCAGGGCGGGGCCTCTTTTAACCCCAGGGGCATAATTTGAAAAATTTTGGTAGAGGACTACTAGACAATGCATCATACCAAATATCAAAAGCTTAGGTCGTATGGTTTCAGATAAGAAGATTTTTAAACTTTTTTTCCTATATAAGTCTATGTAAAACTTGGGACCCCCTAGGCGGGGCCATATTTGATCCTAGGAGGATAATTTGAACAATCTTGGTAAAGGACCACTAGATGATGCTACATACCAAATATCAAAGCCCTAGGCCATGTGGTTTTGTACAAGAAGGTTTTCAAAGTTTTCCCTATATAAGTCTATATGTCTATATAAACCATGTGACCCCCGGGGTGGGGCCATATTTGAACCTAGGGGGATAATTTGAACAATCTTGGTAAAGGACCACTAGATGATGCTACATACCAAATATCAAAGCCCTAGGCCATGTGGTTTTGTACAAGAAGATTTTCAAAATTTTCCCTATATAAGTCTATATAAACCATGTGACCCCCAGGACGGGGCCATATTTGATCCTAGGGGGATATTTTGAACAATTTTAGTAGAGGATCACTAGATGATGCTACACACCAGATATCAAAGCCCTAGGCCCTGTGGTTTTGGACAAGAAGATTTTTAAAGTTTTTCCTTTCGGTTGCCATGGCAACCAGAGTTCTGCATGGAATTCAATTCTTTGAACAATTTTTCAAGGGGGGCACCCAAGGATCATTCCTGTGAAGTTTGGTATAATTCTGTCCAGTGGTTTTTCAAGATTTTTTTTAGAAATTATTGACAGCCGACGCACGACGGACATCAAGCGGTCACAATAGCTCACCTTGTCACTTTGTGACAGGTGAGCTAAAAATGTAAATAAACATGACAACAATTTTTTTTCCATTAATTCCATATCACTATTAAGAGATGCATTATGAACACGCTGTAAAAACTATTTTACTATTACAATACATTTGCCCAGTAAACTTATTTGTCAGAAGCAAACATTACTAAACAAGAGGACCATGATGGTCCTGAATCGCTCACTTTTTCCCACGATCCAGTTTTGAGTATGACCTCATTTTTTCTATTATTTGACATGGTGACCTAGCTTTTGAGCTCATGTGACCCAGTTTTGAACTTGACCTAGATATTATCAAGATAAAAATTCTGACCAATTTTCATGAAGATCCATTGAAAAATATGGTCTCTAGAGAGGCCACAAGGTTTTTCTATTATTTGACCTATTGACCTAGTTTTTTAAGGCACATGACCCAGTTTCGAACCTGACCTAGATATCATCAAGGTGAACATTCTCACCAATTTTCATGAAGATCCATTCAAGGGTATGGCCTCTAGAGAGGTCACAAGGTTTTTCTATTTCAAGACCTACTGACCTAGTTTTTGATCGCAGTTGGCCCAGTTTCAAACGTGACCTAGATATCATCAAGATAAACATTCAGACCAACTTTCATACAGATCCTATGAAAAATATGGCCTCTAGAGAGGTCACAACATTCTTTCATTATTTGACCTACTGACCTAGTTTTTGATGGCACGTGACCCAGTTTCGAACTTGACCTAGATATCATCAAGATGAACATTCTGACCAAATTTTATGGAGATCCATTCTCAAGTATGGCCTCTAGAGAGGTCACAAGGTTTTTCTATTTTTAGACCTACTGACCTAGTTTTTGACCGCACATGACCCTGTTTCGAACTTGAACTAGATATCATCAAGATGAACATTCAGACCAACTTCCATGAAGATCCATTGAAAAATATGGCCTTTAGAGAGGTCAAAAGGTTTTTCTATTATTTGACCTACTGACCTAGTTTTTGACGGCACGTGGCCCACTTTCGAACTTGGCCTAGATATCATCAAGATGAACATCCAGACCAACATTCATACAGATCCCATGAAAAAAATGGCCTCTAGAGAGGTCACAAGGTTTTTCTATTATTTGACCTACTGACCTAGTTTTTGACGGCACGTGACCCACTTTCGAACTTGACTTAGATATAATCAAGGTGAACATTCTGATCAATTTTCATGAAGATTTCAAGAAATATATGGCCTCTAGAGAGGTCACAAGCTTTTTCTATTTTTAGACCTACTGACCTAGTTTTTGACTGCACATGACCCAGTTTCTAACTTGACCTAGATATCATCAAGATGAACATTCAGACCAATTTTCATACAGATCCCATGTAAAATATGGCCTTTAGAGAGGTCACAAGGTTTTTCTATTATTTGACCTACTGACCTAGTTTTTGAAGGCACGTGACCCAGTTTCGAACTTGACCTAGATATCATCAAGGTGAATGTTCTGACCAATTTTCATGAAGATCTTGTGAAATATATGGCCTCTAGAGAGGTCACAAGGTTTTTCTATTTTTAGACCTACTGACCTAGTTTTTGAAGGCACGTGACCCAGTTTTGAACTTGACCTAGATATCATCAAGATGAACATTCTGACCAATTTTCATGAAGATCCTTTGAAAATTATGGCCACTAGAGAGGTCACAAGGTTTTTCTATTTTTAGACCTACTGACCTAGTTTTTGAAGGCACGTGACCCAGTTTCGAACTTGACCTAGAATTTACCAAGATGAACATTCTGACCCATTTTCATAAAGATCCCATGAAAAATGTGACCTCTAGAGATGTCACAAGCAAAAGTTTACGCACGCACGGAAGGACGGACGGACGGACGACGGACGCTGCGCGATCACAAAAGCTCACCTTGTCACTTTGTGACAGGTGAGCTAAAAATTTGCTAATTTCATCCATTTTCTTCTAACATACTGGTAAAACAAGGTACTTTATTTTAACAGCAGACTTCCAAGCTGGCGCTCATTATAATATCAAACAAACAAGGTAATACTTAGTTTGGGAACCAGTCTCAAAATACCAGCATCTGATTGGTTGTTTCTGAGAAACTGACCAATGGCAAGGTTGCATCCCCAGTGGTTTCCAAAGAGTTTTACTATGATGGATAACTCAACTACAATTTATAATTACCTGACAGGAGAGGCCACTATACTGTGGAGGACAGTTACATTGCTCAATCCCTAGAGCAGGTGGTCCCAATAGCAGGTCATTGTCTACTGCAACATCATATTCTATATTTCTTATCCTGGAAAATAATAATAATCAAAATATATTGTATTGAAACTAATTATTTGCACAGTATAAAAGATAACAGTCAAATTGCTTTCAAATTCTTTTATTTTGTTGCTTTGGCACTACACCACATGCGCATCAGATAGCTACTGACATGTCAAACACAAATTGTCTGTGTCTGTACTAAAACATCACATATAGTGGATTTCTCTCTCTTCTTTTGCAGAAAATTGAGCTACTTTTTCCATATTTAGATTAAAGCTTTTGTCTAGAGACTTCCTTACTTTGCACTTATAGCGGTATTATCCCATGTGGCCCTGACTAAAATGTCTGTTACATTCTGCAGTATCACCATCATCCTTTCACGACTGACATCTCCATTGCGTTGTGTTCTCCAGTAGTGTTCATGGAGCCTGACCTTGAACTTTTGGTCTTTATCAGGTTGCCATCTCACATCAGATCTAAAAGAACAAGATGCCTTCTTTAAAATCTACTACAGGATTTAAACTAGAGCCATCACTAAATGCCATTAATACACCTACATTACTGCTTCATCAGAAAAAATAATGGCCATTAATTTAGCACTTAATGTTGACTATTGTGTATAAAGTTTCAATGGAATTCTTTTGGAAGTGTAAAAGTAGTAAACTACAATGTTTTGCAGAGAACCAATCACATAATCATAGGATGACTCCTGTATACTCCCCTCAATTTTAACAAGAGGGCCATGAAGGCCCTGTATCGCTCACCTGACCCATTGACCTAAAGATCATCAAGATTAACATTCTGACCAAGTTTCATTAAGATATGGTCATAAATGTGGCCTCCAAAGTGTTAACTAGCTTTTCCTTTGATTTGATCTGGTGACCTAGTTTTTGACCCCACATGACCCAGATTCGAATTTGACCTAAAGATCATCAAGATAAACATTCTGACTAAGTTTCATGAAGATACTGTCATAAATTTGGCCTCTAGAGTGTTAACAAGCTTTTCCTTTGATTTGACATAGTGACCTAGTTTTTTACCCTACCTGACCCAGATTCGAAGCTGACCTATAGATCATCAAGATTAACATTCTGAACAAGTTTCATTAAGGTATGGTCATAAATGTGACCTTGACAGTGTTAACTAGCTTTTCCTTTGATTTGACCTAGTTTTTGATCCTACATGACCCAGATTCAAACTGGACCTTAAAATCATCATGATTAACATTCTGACCAAGTTTCATGAAGATATAGTCATAAATGTGGCCCCTACAGTGTTAACAAGCTTTTCCTATGATTTGACCTGGTGACCTAGTTTTTGACCCCAGATGACCCAATATCGCATTCATCTAAGATTTTATTGAGGGTAACATTCTGACCATGTTTCAATAAAATTGGGCCAAAATTGTGACCTCTAGAGTGTTAACAAGCTTTTTCTTTGATTTGACCTGGTGACCTAGTTTTTGACCCCAAATGACCCAATATCAAACTCATCCAAGATTTTGTTGAGGGTAACATTCTGACCAAATTTCATTAAGATTGGGCCAAAATTTTGACCTCTAGAGTGTTAACAAGCTTTTCCTTTATTTTGACCTGGTGACCTAGTTTTTGACCCCAGGTGACCCAATATTGAACTCATCCAAGATTTTATTGAGGGTAACATTTTGACCAAGTTTCATTAAGATTAGGCCAAAATTGTGACCTCTAGAGTGTTAACAGTCAAATTGTTGACGACGACAAACACAGGGCGATCACAAAAGCTCACCTTCAGCACTTTGTGATCAGGTGAGCTAAAAAGCATGTGTTCACAAAAGAAATGGAGCTAAAAACAAGTGATCTGGTAATATGAAAATAGAATTTCAAAGATTTTTTTTACCCGTATGGTATCAATGCATTATTTTAAGTACCTATACATAAGCGGAATTCCATATCCAGAGAGAACCACCAAAGGTTTGCTGCGAAGTCCTTCCAAATCTGATAACTCAGTTCCTATAGAGCCATGCTCCACCGTGAATGTCAAATATCCATTGTAGGATAATGTCTGAAAATACACATACAATTCATATAACAATCAAGTAGGCAATCAGAAGTTTACAAGTAATATTAAATTTAACTTTGACTAACTGGTAATACTATCCACATAAGTCGAACATTTGTATTTCAACTCTACTTATCTAGGTAATACTAATGACTCAAATTTTCAGCTGAAAGTTTTATTTGTGCATTATAATCCTCAAATTTTTCAACTAAAGTACCAAGTAGCTATTGTCAGCAATATTACATACTAAACCCTGTAGCCTGTACATCCCTGGCTTTTATCATAAACCTATAAATATTCTGCCATTTCCCTATTAACTTCCCCGGGTGTTACATTTTGCAAAATGGGAGTGTTAACTAAGGCCTTAAAAAGCGTTCTCTACATTGGCAGTAAATATTTAATATGAATCAATTTTAATAATTATAGCACAATCATAGTGCTGGTATTCACTTATAAACTAAATTAACAAAAAAGTTTTTTTGGGTGATGGGGAATATTGGGGGTGTTTATTAGTAAGAGGGGGAGGGGGAGTTAATTACTGAAAATAGGGTATAATAAGAGACTTGATCTGAGATGTATCAAACTCTCATTGATATTAAAAGGCCAACTGCAAGCCTGGTGTAATCAAGACCTAACAAAATCCACTCAAGCTGAATACATCCCAAATCAAGCCATTGATAAAGAAACTAACTGTATTAGACAGAAAACCATTTTCTTGACTACTTAGGTTCTATATTCTGAACTCACCCTATCTCCAGTGACATTTGGCAATCTCCAATACATTGGTTCACCCTGTGTGTTTACTTGTGAACCAGTCCAGGACACATTGGCTGGTATAACATAGAAACCGTTCTGTTGCCTAGCAACCATAGTATTAGCTCTACTGCTGAATGACACTGTCATGTCTGTAACTGATGACTGAAAATTACAGTAAACTTATTGAGCAAATTGAACAATAGCAATGGTGAACTGCAGACAAAGCAATGAATTTGGAAGTGGATAACATAGAAATATTTAAGCAAGAAATGCCCAATATACAGTACTTCCATAAAAAGACATATATTTCCTGTGACTGTGTAAAAGGCAGTTTAATACTATCCAATTTATCATTTATGGTGAAATTATTATTATGTCATACATCCGTTCGATATTAGTGCACAAATTAATGAACCTTGAGTACAACTGACAATGTCCAATTGAACGTTTTTCTTGGAAAGGATCAAATAGAATGCAATATTAAATCATGTTTACCTTAGTCCATACATACTGAGCTTGTCCGCATGAATCAGTCCTCCCAAAACAAAAACAGTCTGTGCAGCCATCAGGGTTGCCTATGTCCAGGGAGAATGAGTTTTCTACACACTTAGTACATGTCCTTCCCATTGTGTTAGCCTGAAAAAATATTGTGCAACAATATATATAACATTCTTACAATACAAATCATTTTTCCTGAGAACCCTTATGAAATGATAGTCCTTCAATGTTTAATAGATTACACTGACCCTTAAGACTGAGCATTTTTATTCTATTCAATTTGTCGCTTATAAAAGAAAGTGTAAAAAGTATCTTAATGTCCAGTTACTCAATACACATAACATAATGGATCAATTCTTTTAAAGTAAGTGTCAATAAGATTCAATGAAGAATATTTCACTATATTAAGACTATATTAAGTTTGATTTCTGTTTGTTAGTTTTGGGCTTAGCGCCATTTTTCAACAGTACTTCAGACATACAATGGTGGGCAGTTAACCTAACAGGAGTTCCTGAATTCTGTACTCACATGTTCTCTGCAAGTAAATGCCAACTTCTCTGCATGAATCAGAGGTGGAGGACAAATGATTTCAGACACAATGTCTTTCATCAAATTGCCAAACATATGCCTCACCTAGGGATCGAATTCCCAACCATACAACTCATAGATCTGTGCTCTCTTTACTGAGCTAAACAGGCAGGCTTATAATGAGTTTGAGAACTCATTTGTGGCTTATATTTTGAAGGTAGTAATTGCAGAAAAACTTTAAATGAAGGAGATGATATTATACATGATGATAATGTTACCTTGCATTCACACTGGCCATCGGGCTCAGCACATCTACAAGCTCCCTGGGAGTTACAGCTCCTGGGCTCTGTTCCCTCAACAGAACATAAACATAGGTTACAGTCCGGGAAGTTAAAGAAGCCAAACAGACAGCTGTCACAGTGGGTACCATTGTAGTCCAGCTTACATGCACACTGGCCACTCAGTGGGTCGCAGTTGTTGTCAAATGCACCAATAGGATCACAGTCGCATGACTAAATACAACAGGTAAATTTCTTTTAGTGTAATTTCAGGTCTCAGACAGGCTCTTAATTCAGTTATAACCTAAGAAAATATTGTCTAACTTATTGAAATGAATGTTATTTTTCGATTGTATTTCATTAATTTAATAGTTGCCATTACGCAGTTTGACTGTGGCCATAACATAATAAACATACTGTGGCTCAAGATTTCTAACCAGTCCAAATTCTGATTCCCTGCAAGTAAGTGTAGCATGCCACAGAGGTTTACGACTATTTGCCTTGGACATGGAAGCTTTCCTCAGACTGTCATTGATCAAACTTGGTTCTCCTACAGGCTAAGCTAATAGGATACTAGTATCCCCATAACTAAAGGTAATCACATGTTCCCAAATTCAAACTATCACTACTGAAAGCTGTACAATTATAACTTCTTAAGCTGTTTCAGATTTATAAAAAGATGACTGAAAATTATGGAAACTGACTAAACATGGGAGCATCTATTTTATGTAATTTACATTTAGTGTATTATTGAGTGGGCTGTAAAAGCTATTGAAACAACAGTTACAAGAATACTGTTCCGATCTTTGCTGCACTTACTTTACATCCTCTTCTGGGATCATACCCCCAGTATGTATCTATACACTGCTCACATCTCTCACCCTCCGTGTTTGGAGGACAAACACACTCTCCTGTGTCTGGATGACAGATGTGGCCTGGCAAGTCGCATGGCTCACAAGCTGCAACAAAATGGTATTCTATATTTTACCAAGGTTACCATTTTTTCTATAATTTGTAAGTTTACCTATACATTTCTTTTTGCACAAACAATACATATCTTCAGTAAGTTGAAATGCTTCATAAACATTTTGTAACTTATTAAACTTCAGTAAGACATTGATTGCTAGTGGTTATAAGGGAATGAGAAAAATCTGAAAGTTATCCAGAGTTCTGAGCCATTCAAACATAGAAATTGTCATAGAAAGGACCACATGAGTTGCCTGAGTGAGTCTGAGTGCTTGAGCCATTGATGCTCCAGCAAATGGTGTTTCACTGTATATAAAATAAAGGTAATAAAACTTTTAATTTGCAAACTTAAGGACAAATTTATTATACAGGAAGGTCTGGGAGAAACACTTAAATTTTTATGTCAAGGTCAGTGCAAAGAAATCACAATTATCACTTTGTTTATGCTTCCTTCTCTTATAAGATTCTTTCATTTCACATTTTCTATGTTTGAAATTCTTACACACATATATAAAGAAAAAAAGTGTTAAAAGTATGTAGTTTAACACTTACGAAGACATTCTCCTTTCGATATAAGCCCATAGTATCCTTCAACACACTCATCACAATGCAGACCTGCCACGCCCCTCTTACATCTACACTGGCCCGTCAAACTGTCACACTGGGCAAAATATGACCCTTGTGGGTCACAATCACAGGGTGTGCATCCCTGTCCTGACTCCAAGCCCCAATAATTCTCCTGTAAAATATGACAGGACAATTTTACACTTCACATACCCTGTTCTTTTGTGGAAAGCATTGCTTTTATCAAAAACACAAATAAAACAAAAACATCACAATACATTTAACAAATCATTAGTCATTGTGAATGTCATTAGTAAAAGGATTTTAGTACTTTGTGACAAAAAACAGTATTCCCATAACCAACAATTTAAGTGCTAAAAGTGACATAACATTTGGAAACATGCTAAATTCATACTGAAAACATTTATCCATTCCAACAAGGAATCTTATGATTTACAGAAAATGCAGTTAGTTTTAGACAAAGTTTTGTTAGTTTTGTATGTATATATTGAACTATCTTTAGTAAATGTAAAACACTGACAAACATATAAAAGCTAATGTATAGTTTTTTACCAATATACCATGCAAGATATAATATACCAAGCGTTGTTACATAAAACAGTTACTGTCAATATTAGAAAACAAAGTATGCCCTGGTTACATTCCAACTAAAGAAAGAAAAAACACACATCAAACAAAAATGATTATTTGAAATGCAGTTCTAGCTCAAGGAAACAATAACAAGTATAAAGATTGAGGGAAGATGTGATGATCAAATGATGACAAAATTGATGATAGTTACTGTCCATCACCAGGGAAAACAATAACTTAAAATTAGCCACAAAGTCCTGCATGTTTTTGTAATTTGATAACTGCACATGCAAAATGAAATTACCATACATTATAACTCTTCATCTGTCACAATACATTGACTGGTGGAAAGAGATCATGTGACCCAAGTTTGTATACTTGAATAAATTTTACTGCCGATGCCACAGATAAACAAACATTAATTATCAAACATCATTAAAACTACCAATTCTGTTGAACTGTGACAAAATTTTACATATTAATAACTCTATGAGTTGTTTTATTGGTAACAAAAGCAAATTATCAAAATAATGGTCAAAAAAACAAACTTGATGTCACGATTTTTATGGAACAGACAGTGATTGAATTGTAAAAATGGCAATAATTTCCTTGTTTCTCGATGAAACGTATTTGTGTGACCACTTATTTTCATAGATCCTATACAGTGGTCATGGATTTTACCAGAAAATCTGACAGAAATGTGTTTATGATTTTATTTTTTTTGCAGACAGTCAAAACAAAAAATTGAAATGAAACCAAATCAAAAATCATTACAAATCTAATGATGATGAATATGGAATATACAGCTGAAAACTACAGCTAAAATGCGTACAAAATTCCTGTTCTAAAAAGCATTATAAACTAGAGCTATCACTGAAGGTGATGAATGTATCCCCCGCAAGCACTGACAAAATACAATGCAATTCGACGCACACAAGATTGCATAATTATGTGGACTGTATGTATATAGACTCTATGTATATAGCATAGTAACAAAGAACAAAGTCCCATAACTCTGCAGAATAGTTATCTAAAAGAACCTAACATGCACCATGCACAACTAGGGTTGATACTGATCACTTATGTGAAGTTTCATTAAATTGTGTCAATGGGATGAGGAGAGTTGGTGCGCACAAGATTGTGTCTATGGACAGACAGACGTACAGACATGTCAACGAAATGAAGGAGGGGGCCATTTCTTTTGTTATTTTCTTTGGTTGTATAGGGGGCCCTGGCCCTACAATCTATTGTTAACGGATTGAAGCTGTTGTTGTCTTTTGTTCTCTTTACAGTTAGATGGCCCTCTCTTTCTTTTAAGTTGCTCGGACAGGCAGATGGATGGATAGACAGACAACCTGAAACCAGTATACCCCCTTACAACTTCGTTGTTCGGTGGGTACAATAATAACATATAATATACAGTAAATAAAAGATCACTAAAAGCAACACAGTCTTGGAGGTTTGGATATATACAACTGAAAGCCTGGTACATTTACGGGTTACATGTTTCCCGAACCTGGCAAGTGTCACAATATGGTTCCTTCACAAACGGGAGACAATTACACCTCCCAGTTTGTACATCGCAAATTTCAGAGTCGTTTGATCCTTTGCTATAACATCTACAATCTGAGTAAAGTAACACATTTCAAGTTAACATAACAAGAATATTAAAAGTAAAGAATTACAGATTAGTGTCCGGTAATCATAAGAGTTTACTTCTTATTATATGATTTATATCATTTTATATTAATACTTTAGTTGTATACTTTATAAGAAAGAAGAACTATAAGACATCAACAGTTACATGAACACTACATTTTATATCTCTTTGTTTTTGCATGCAATTTTATGTGTAGACAAACAACATGAAGAGAGAAAAATAGAAACA
Source organism: Mercenaria mercenaria (assembly GCF_021730395.1). Classification (NCBI taxonomy): domain Eukaryota; kingdom Metazoa; phylum Mollusca; class Bivalvia; order Venerida; family Veneridae; genus Mercenaria; species Mercenaria mercenaria. The sequence continues at coordinate 34,923,454 of NC_069363.1, read as the reverse complement.
AGAAAACAAAAAAAAACTATAAGAATTTTAGTTTCAATTTTTAATAGTTTTGAACTGCATAAAAATTCATCCAAATGAGAAGCAGGTCTCACCATAACATCCACCCACTGAGTAACCATAGTAACCTTCCTGGCAACGGTCACAGGATCGACCCGAGACCCCTGGGCGGCAAACACACTGCCCAGTAACAGGGTGACATCGATAATCAAGGGACCCTACTCGGGAACAATTACATTCCTTACAACCACTCATAATATCACCATAGCCTGCCTACAGAAAGTTCATACAATATTTAACATACCATATTTTTAACTTTAAATAACTTTTATAAGCCATTTCCACTTTTTCATTACGTTTAATAACAACTACTTCAATCTGTTGTTCTAAGAAAACAAATCTTTTACAGCCATCAAGAGAAAAGTTTGTTTTGCTAATGAAAAAGAAATCATATATTTATAAATAATTTTGAACAAACAGCATAAACTTAAAATATACATATGGTTGACATTTAACTTGTGCAAGAAGTCTCCCTGTATTTTTTGTTTCTAGAGAGTATAAAATTGATGAAGCATTTGTTAATGCTGTGCGGTCAACATGAAATTATATAAAATAGCAGTGTAAAAAGCTTGCTGAGTGAATCAGTTGCTAAATATATTCTTCACCTGCAAAATTCATGAAAACAAAACTCAACAAAACCATTAATAAAATTTGTGTTCTAAAATGAATATTTATCTAGTACAGAGCATGTATGATTTTATTAATAAGACTGGAAACAGAAAGCTTACAAACAAATTCAGACACATGTTATATGATAGAATGGAGTAATAAAATCATACTGAAGAACATGCTGTGGTACTTGTCCATAACCATTTGAATCTTCAAACTCCAATTTCTCAAAATCAGTAATTGCAACATGTGCTCTGTTGCACCAAAATTAAGTATAATATTTGCTTTCAAAATAAATTTTTTTTACTGATTGGTTTTTTTAATTGTAAAGTCTATTTTTAGAAAGATGCTAAGGTTATGCAATGAGCTGAATCAATAAAATTGAAGTCTGAAATGAGATCCCATGCTCTTCATGCATTTGTGATTACAACCCAGCTCCCTCCTATTCAAATCAGTACACATTAACAACACAACCACTATAACATTTTTACACAAACAGTACCACTGATATAGTGTCATTTTGTTTGAACATTGATGTTCACTGCCAGTGTATAATCATATGACTTGTATTAGCACTGCAGAACAGGGATGTAAACTCGCTACTATTTCTGGGGGACTAATTTTCGTCGATTCTGGTGATATATCTATCCAAAAAATAAAAGTTCCACTATAGAATAAAATTCCAATTTTTTTTAGTTAAGAAAATATGGAATCTACATCAACAAGGAAATCTCAATTTGAATGAGATTGGACTTTACGCCTAAAAAATCAAATTATTTCATACTATGTCATAAATAATGGTAAACAAGTCAGCTTTTTGTCTTGTGCATGAATTAAGTCACACTTTCTGATATTTGTTTGTATCTATACATAAAGAAATATTTAACCATAAAGAAAAACAGAAATTGAAAACCTGTCTCAGAATGAAAAGTGGTCAAGAGTACTTTAAGAAACAACCAGTCAAATGCTGCATCTTTAAGACTGGTCTCTAAACTCTGTTTCATCCCTATTCTACAGTGGTAATCACCCAATTAACTTACTAATTAAGACCACCTAACATTGATAATATACTTACTTGACAGCATAATCAGCAAGCAATATACGGCAATGAAAAAGCTTATTCATAAAATATCACTCGACGCATTTCTAAATTAATCAAAAGGCAATTTGTAACCATAAATGTTCCAATTACTGTAAAGCATCTATAGACTTACTTTGTCTTTTATCTACATTAAGAATTTACAAATGTTTCAATCATAACAGCAATATAAGAACCTAAAGGTAAGTGAAGTTCTTCAACTTTTGCTTTAAGTTTATTAAGTTCCCATACTGGGTATTAAACACACCACATCAGAAGCAGTCACCCAAAACTTTCCCCTCTGGATTAAAAAATAACATTTTATACTGAGTAAGTTCCAGTTCGGCAAAAATATCATTTCTACCAATTCTGACATCTTTAATTACCATTACTTAGTGTAATTCATGGATTTGCCAAAAGTCTCCATGCGGTTTATATTCCTATAAAGGCACAAGATTTAATTAGGATCAGGAACTGTATTTTTATTAGAAAGTATGTTATAAATTAACAGAGGCATGTCTTTTTGATTGTTCCATCTCGAGGTTGTAAAGGTCAATAGCCTACAATTATTATCAGATTTTGATACTGGGAGCAAGAAAACAACTTTTTTGTAGTTTATTTGCACAATCCATAGATTGCAGGAAGTCCCAATTTGCTTTATACCTGTCTAAATGCATAAAAGATATTCAATCCTTAAATAAATATTCTGCATAAACTGAGTATCCTTAAGCTGATGTAAACATCAACTTTTTAACATATGACCTGAAAACATTGCCTTACAATTCCTGAAATATTAAAAACTGTAGAACATCATCTTTCAGCAGGTATGTGCATACAGAAAAACATCCATTTCTTGTATCGCAATGAAATTTTTATATTCTCATCAACTGAAATATGTATGTATACGCATTCTTACCTCACATCTGTCACACTGGCGTCCAGTATAATGTGGCTTACATTCACAATTCCCAGTATCACGGTTACATGTCATATTGCTAGAACCAAACGGATCACAGGTACACACTGAAACAGAGATGGAATACATTCATATTTAATATAAATTATTTCTTTAAAATAATTTCATTTATTCCTCGAGACTTAAAATGTTTGTTAGTTGCTAAGGATTCGGGATTAATCGGCCTTTATTATTCAGTTGAACTGGTTCTCGTTTTATCAATACAGTACTGATGTGCATGTTCAGCGAGCCGAGAACACAGCCAGTTGTTCGATATAAAAGCAAAAAGCCCGTGCAGATTTTTCACATCGCGTCTGAAAGGGCGAATAGACCGTTATTATACACTGACTGACAGAATCTACAGTCCTTCTACATGTCGTTCAGTAAAGATAAACTTAAAGTAATCTTAAATTGAGATGCCGCATGAACGTGTTAGACCTAAACGACAAGGCCGGGAAAGGAAGGACAAAGGTCACAGGCAAAATGTAAGAGCAAAATCGTCAACAACAGGAATATCACCATAGGACGAGAGGAGAGGAACAAAAGGTCGGCCAGGAACGAGGTGCGGAATCAGATACATCAACATGACCTTGGAACACGAGGGACCGGTAATTGTGCGATATCGAGAAGGAAGAAACAGACAGTTACAAGATAATGCTGGTGGGTGTATTAATAATATTATTGATTTTTAAGTATTTTATATGGTTCGGGTATTTCACAAGACTATGTCATGGTTAGAGGTAAAATTTCAAGGAGGGTGTGGCGGTGTAAGTGTATAGGTCATCTATACTAGGCTCGTCTGTATGGTCAGCATGTCTAATATTGAACAAAAAGTTACAGTCTGTGGGAAGATGCGCAAATTAAATCATACCTTCTGTTAGTCTTACCAGTGTCTTATTGGCGGCACATCTGCTTTCCTCCCTTGAACAGATTTTCAGAGACGAATATATCAATTTGGCATTAGTGCCGGTCAAAGGGGGCATTTAGTTTTCAAAACGTTTGTTTTTGTAAGAAAGACATTTTAGACTGTCTACCGACGGTCAGGCTAAAACACTCTGGCAAGATTAATTCTATATGCAGTGGTCGAAAGCGTTCATTATTTATGCGGCGACATATTTAACCAATCAGTGATAAAGTTCAGAAAATGCTTTGTTATATGTACAAGTTTTAGCATGGCGTGTGCACGGTGGGCAGTTTCAGTTGCGTCGGGTGATATCGCCCGCATCCTGGTCTTAAAACATAACAGACTTGTGGTGGCGATATGTGCAGGTTAATGACGCAGCGGAAACGGTTCGGGCGAGTACACGTCACTGCATGTGCAATTACTTCATTAATATTCAAATTTTCCATATAAAGCACATACTTCGCTCCACATTCGGGAGTGTCCTGCAGTCATTATAACTTTTCAGTGAAGTATCAAAACCCACATCCCAGGATAATTTGCAAGTAGAACATTTCAGAGACATTTTAGGGGTCAAGATTGGGGTCGCGCCCGGAGATGAGTTTAAATGAAATTTCGTCTCAGAGCTCAAAAAAAAAAAAAAAATATCGATATAGGTAACTTAGTAGAAGATATTGACCCAAAATAACAGCTGTTAAATTTCTAAAATAGGTCAAGATCTAGGTCAAGGGACTTGTCATCAAAAAACGCAAAACGCATACCGTTTAGTACGTTTAATAGTCTTCTCTGCTAACACAAACACTGGACTGACACAGAAAGTTTTTATTTTGATACAACACTTCCTTTTGAGGAATGGATAACATTGCAAAATTTGCTAGGATTTAAATATACGCCACAAAATACCTGTATTCTTTTGTATTTCCATGACGGTAGTTTTACATGATTTGCATGAAAAGATTGAAATATACAAGTATTTAGTAACAAGTTGACGGTGACATAGATTAGGCCAAAACAAGGTGTTTAATGACTTAATACTATATTTAATCAATGTAACAATATGTACAGAAATTAGTGTATTAAGTTTAATTTCGAACACATTTTGTTTCTTCAGTGTAAAGTAGTCATTCTATGCTATGCTCTTAAAACTATGATGATAAGAGATTGATTGAATAAGTTTTTGCATATGAAGCTGTAAAACTCATTTATTTTAGGAAGGGCCTTAATTATCCATCATGGCTGTATATTACTTGTAATTTAAGAATGATTTTCATGAAGTTTCCGTGGTTAACAAAAAAAAAAAAAAAAATGGTTACTAGGTCGTGGTGGGCATTTAAGAATTTTGTGTTGAAATCAAACATGAAATCAGGCAAACAGCAGAACTATCTAGACGATTTTACTGAAAGTGGTTTTGCGGCTTTAAATGTATTTAAGGATTTGATAGCAGTTGGCAAACGAAAGAACAAAGCAATAATGATTGAAATTTTGGGGTTCAGAGCTTGATTTGTAGACCTACAGATGGTGATCCGAATTCTGACCACTACACTTCAGAAAGTAAATTTAAAAAAAAAAAAAACATCGATTGTTTCACAGAATAATTTTTATTCAGGACTGCAGATACATGTGGATTGTTTCGTCTCTGCTTCATCCGACTCGTTCTGTTGATTTAGCAAGCCTATCACCACATAAGGGTTGAGATTTGTTTAGATTTAACAATACTAGGATTCTTGCGATATTACAGTCGGTATACCCGTTTTTTTTCATGACTATTTTTGGATTACCAATCAGGGTAAACAATTGTTTTTTCTGCAAATGCTTGGGGTGAAGGTTTGGATTAAAGGTCATTGGTGTCACGCAAACTGTTGCCTGACACGTGGCATAAATGTGGCATAACTTCCGATAGAATTGTTCTAGAACTATTATATTATTCCCCATTTATCTGGGGTACCGACTTGTCAAATAAAGAAATCAAATTCAGTGGCGATTATGTTTGGTGCCTTCATATAAATATTTTATTCAAAACCAATCACGTGCCTGGTCATTTTAATGGCATTTGAAATGCCCTGCTTCGCCTTCGAATTGAAAAGTTCAAGACATTCTTTATTTAGAACAAAGAAGTATAAAATACACATTTTATTTTATTGGTCGGAAATCTCTACCGATTCTCTGATACAATGTGTAGCACTGCTTTTAAAGCATTTGAAATATTTCGACAATTATAACCGGTAAAAGTATAGCCTATACTTAGTGAATACGTCATCATGTTTATTCATGACGTATGGTTTAGTGTAAGGGTTCTCATCAAAGTTTATCATACCTTACGAGCATTATTTTTCATTAGTTTTTATATGAGAGTGTTTTTAAGTAATCTATTACAGAGTTGTCATTCGGAATCAAATTCATTTTTGCGGCGGTAGATATAAACCTGTTTTATTGCAGATTTATTATAACCATGAATAAAGGATGTTTACAGTTGTTTTCATATTAGCCTATTTTGGCAGACCACCTATTTAGATTAATTAAGTGTACTGGTAGATTCAAGCGCCGGTGGGATCCGGTATTTAGAGAAGAGGCTGACCTGTCTTTTACGGACAGTATTTGGTTATACGTTTAATAAATTCTAAGACAAATCAGAAAGGGGATTTTATTTTGTTGAATATACAAAACGAAACCAGTGTAGCTTGCCCATAATTCAATTAATTTAACGCGATTCTATGAAATATTAAGATACTATTTTCTTATGGGCAATATCCCCCGAGTCAAACATTCAAAAGACCAAATAGTTCAAGCAATTTCTGAGAAAATGTTCATCGCTACCGAGGTTTTACATGCTAGAGGTTTAAATTTATGACAATTATTTCACAATTTGGACACAAATTCAAATAAAACTTGTGTGTGCCAAAAGTTGATACAATTCTTCATTGATTTAGGTAAACTATTAAACAATATCAGAAATTACGAATTTTTGGTGATTTGAAACTATGTATGTACTTTTACCATGTATACACGCAAATAAAACAAATAACTTTTCATGACTACTTACTGTGATTCAGAAGTTCTGACGTCACAAATAACCTAACATCAGTTATTTTGTTAAGATCTAGTTTGCCCAAGATTTTTACGGTTAAACCAAATCACACTATAATGTGTTATACTACAGCAACTTTTTCCCCGGTAAAATGTTGTTCAGATTTATGCTATTAGGAATAAGTGCATCAATATGCTTAATTAGTTTGTCCTGTACGTACTGATCATTCGTATTAGAAATATTACAGTATCTTTCTGTAACACCGCATGATATTTTCGACTCCAGCGATTGGCTGGCCGTGTGCATTGAATGTTTACCTATATTTTATGCGTTCGCTATAATTTCTTTCGCGCGGAATCATTGCATTTTACTCGAGATTTGCCGCGGTCACAGAGATGCTTTAATAGAAAATTGTAAATGTCTAATTTTTCTTTGTGTTGATTTTTTGGGGGATAAATTTTTGCAAAATTTATTGTGGCGGAAAAAATCAATAAATCGAGAGGAGACGAGACGCATGGTGTTTGTTAAACAGCTTTCTAGCACTGAGTGTTTGGTAGCAGCTCTGGACTTGCTTCGTGGCATCGTTTTGGTGCGGAGCCGTGATGAGCTGAGGTCTGCTGTCACACATTCGGGTGTGGTCCGTGTGCTGGGTGCCGTCTGCGGTTTTTAGGGGTCATCGCATCGCGTGTTGTCTCATGCTTGCGCCTGGTCTCCTCTCGCTTGAAGATAGAGCGGCCAAAAACATGCCAACTTAACTTTTCAATGTTTTTCTCAGATCTATTGATGCATTTACCTTAGCAGATGTAGAATATATTAATTTAGAAATCAAGTATTTTAAGTCATTTGTTCGTCATGATGTGTTATATGATCTTAAAACATTTAACAGTATAACAATGAGATAAATAAAAGACAAAGAATGGTACATGTTCTTATTTTATGTCGAGTAATATGGAAAAATTGAGCATACCTTGAAAATACAGATTGGTCATTTACTACATATAAAATATAGACAACTCGCACAACACCAGTTTACTATACCCCATGGTAACTTCAAGGACTTTTGATCAGTAACTCTTTGATTGTTTAAAAAGACAGCTGTTATCTATCATCAAAATACAGACAGGCTCTTTAACACATCACAACAGATTAGTATCAAGCAATATGTCAAAGACATAAAAATTGTGCACAAGGAAAACTCACATTTGCAGTCACCATTCATGGCCGTCCCATAGTAACCCAGTCTACATCTGCCACAGTCCGGTCCCTCCGTGTTATGAAGACACAGTCTGCATTCTCCAGTCAGCTGATCACAACTTCCTACCATACTAGAATCTATGTTACCATTACACTCACATCGTTCACACAGGTTGCCTAGAAGACCTGGGTAACCAAAGTAACCATGGTCACATCTGAAATAAATGTACAATTTAAAGTGAAAATACCAATTAATATTTACTATAAAAGTAAGTTTGGAAAAATACTACACAGTAGAAGCATATCAAACATTGATTCTGATGCAGACCTCTCAATCTGGATATGACATCTGAACTAGTTTTACCATGATGTTGACTGAAAGATAAATTTAGTTAGCTTAAATCTCAATCTAAAATAAATTAGTATAAACATAATCACCCTATTTGTCCCTCCATTATCCCTTAACAAATCAAACTGACTGGGTCTATAATTTTCTGTTACCTTTCACATCTCTCTCCAGTATATCCAGGGGCACAGTCCAGGCACATAAATGCATCAGGGTCATTGAATTTTGGATTCAGTACACATGTAGTAGCAAAGTTGTTGCTTGGTTCTATCAGTGGACAAGCACAGGGTTTGCAGTCATCGGGTGTACCACGAGTAGGATCGCCATAGTAACCAGTCCTGCAAACATCACAGTGTTCACCTTCCGTGTTGTCAGTACACATCTGTGACAGAAAAAAATCTTCATACAGTTTTACAAACCAAAAAATATACTCATTCTAGTTAGAAAACCTAGTTCTGTAAAGGAAATAAAAGAAAACTTGTTTTCATAAAAGTATTTATCAAGGGCATTGCTGTAATTATTTCCTGAAAACTTGATAGTTATAATTTTACAAAGGCAAAATCTGTGAATTTTATTCTGAAATTGCAACATTAAACAGTTTTGTTATTTCAATGCCTAACATTTTCTCTGAAATATTTCATTAGATCAATTTGCACTGAAATAGTAATACTTATAGAGTTAAATAATGTCACTTACCAGACATCTGCCAGTATATGGATCACATGTCTTGGAATGTCCATAACAAGCACAAGGTACACACTGACCACCATACAACACATTGTCCACTCTACGCCAGCCTATATCACAACTCTGAAACAGAAGCAAGAATATAAGTAGTTTTAATCATTGGCAGTGTCTGAAAGCTTAACATAAATCACTGTTGTCGAGATATAAATCTTTTCCAAAGATTAAATTTTCCTAATATTCTCATCAGAAAAGCAAATTCTACAGTAAAACATTAAAGAGTTGGTACTCATATATACTTCTGTCAGAACCAAGTGATTTTTCTACTCAAATACTCATATCAGTTTCAGGTAACAATAAAACTATAATCAAATGTAACAGACACAATGAATTTAAATAAGTTTACATACATAGCCTCACTTTCATTGTCATTTATGGAGATTTGATTTAATCATATTTTATTGCTCTTTGATATGAAGTTATTACAATTACAATTCAAACATATATAATCAAAGGGCAAAAGGGTCAGACAACAAGTTCATGGAGAGCTTATGCAAATCAAATACATTGTGGGCCATATTATCCATTTAGTTGAAAATTAATAATACTATGAAAGTATTAAGTTATGACATCCAAGGTAGTAACACAAGCTGACTGCTCAAGGCATGGTGGCTGCTTGATAAAAAGTTAAACTAAGAACAAAAAGTCAGTACATGAAGTTAGCAGACTGGTTGCTTAAGACAAGTTGGTGCTTAATACAGGTGGTTGCTAAGGCAGGTTCATATGTAAACAGAGGATCTAAAAATAGCTCACCTCACAAGACAGGCCAGTGTAGCCTCTTGGACAGGAGCATTTCTCTACACCAGATATACTGATGTCACTGGTTGACCCTGCACTAGATGTATCCAATAAAACATCCTTCAACCTAGCAACAGAAAATGTAAAATGGTTACAACAGAAAAAGATGCCAACTGTTCTAAAACAATAATATTATATGTACTTGTTTGGTTTACAGTAACACTAATACAGCTGTAGGTCATATGGTGACTTTCCAACTTTTAATGGTTGAGGAAGAACTCAAGGTGCCTCTCTGGACATTATCTAAGGTATGTGTAGGCACCTGGGTAGAACCACTGACCTTCTGTAAGCCAGCTGAATAACTTTCTCACATGAAAGAATTCAAGATTTTAAGCAAAGTTTTAAACCTACAGCTGTGAGGGGTAAAATGATTCAGAGTCAGTGACTAACCAACTGGCCTTAAAGGCCTCTTGTTCTAACACAGGTGCAGAAGTAATTCTGTGCAAAGATACATGTATATGGATCCCAAGTCCGAATTTCAAAATAACACCAATAACAAAAATAAAGACTTACATGTTTTTTTTATATTAACCTTTATTTAAGAAGGATTTTGAAAAATAAATTTGCTTTACAAATAGGTAAGTATTTACATGACATAATCCTGGGCTGTATGATGAGTGGCTCTAATCAGAATCCTCCTTAGATCATACAACATAAGCATGAACTCCTTCCTCGATACATGATCTGCACTAATTGTTCGACCGCTAGAGGTGTCTAACTTGAACCACTGTGTCTCATCCAGTGTAATACTCCTCTTGTTCTCCTGGTTCTCTCGAATATAGTTCCTACCATTGGTAACGGTTATGTTACCACCCTGTCCCACAAAAAAAGTTTGTGTTGAGAAGTATGATAATAGTTTGATTCAACTTGGCAACAAAGTTTTCAATAAGACAGCTGCATCTCATTGTAATGAATCTACAAAAAGCTTTTACAAATATTTTATAAATTTTAAAATACTCTTTAGTACTTGAAATATCCTCTTAAACTGTTTTATTTCAAACACAACTAGTAACATTTTCAATTGGGCTAATATGTGTTTTTAACAATTGACTTTCGACTTTGTGTAAGTAATTCTACCAAAGCTACCCTAATACAGTAGTTAAAGTTTCTTTAAGAGAGTTGCATCTGTATGTTTCTGAAAACCGCTGACATTTACTGACTACCACTAAACAAAAGAAATACCGAGACCTGAACCTAAAACTGTTCTTTACTCCTTCTTTACTTAATATGAGTTAAAACAGATTATTTAACCCTTGAAGTGATACATGTATTGCTGAAAAGATGGAACCGAGAACAACAATGTTTGGTACAAGTAACAAAGTTCAACTCTACCTGGAGAATAACGTCTGCCTCAGCAAGGTGATACTGCCAGGGAGCACTTTCATCTAGTGTAAACATCATTGTGTAGTGCAGTTCTCCACCATATGATGTCAGCTACAGAATATAATATCAAGTTTCATTTGACAAGAACATTTCTTTCACTTCAGATACATTCAATGTGGTAACAGAAATTCAAGCTCTTGTTTTTGAAGGTTTACAAGGATAAACAGACTTGAGACAAGAATTTTACTGAAGTTTCAGTGATCCCATACACATGAACACTAATAAGAAAAACACAAATAATTTTTTTTCAATAACTACCAATGTATTTGCAATGTTTTTCTCTAGTCTATGAAAAACAACATGTTTCATCTAACAAACAGACACTGATGCATTTTTACGCTATCTTTTACCATCTTGGTGACTTTGTTTTGTTTTTGTTGGGTTTAATGTCACACCGACATAATTTTTTGTCATATGGCAACATTCCAGCTTTTGATGGTGGAGATCGAAAGACCCCATGTGCCCCTCCGTGCTTTATTTCATCACGGGCGGGAGCCTGGGTAGAACCACCAACCTTCTGTAAGCCAGCTGGATGACTTGCACACATGAAAAATTCGATGCCAAGAATTGATCCAAGGCTCAAACCCTCTTGGTGAGGTAACACTTGTATTATAATACAGACTACTGGCAGTCTTTATGTCATGGTACGGACTTGGTCACGTTAGGGGAGAAGATGTGTCATGCAGCTGGTTAGCTCGGTCGGTAGAGCACTCGCCCTGTAAGCGAGGGGTCCCGGGTTCAAGCCCCGGACTGACTGCACATTTTTCTCACCCTGTGACATTTATATCAAAGCTTTGTTTCCTTATCCTAATTGTCCTCTAAACATAAAACAATCAAACAGAACTTATACCCACCCTGTTGCCATAGTATTTGACAGGTGCTTGCCAATAGTAAATAACTTCATCTCTGACTGATCTATCCCCAGTATCTACAAAGTTCTGTTCTCTTGCTGGGAATGTTCTGTACTCTAGCCACCCTTCAGCCATGGTTGGGAAATATGTAAAATCTTCATCATTTAAAGTGATTATTGTCCACCCATCCATGTCTGCCCTCATATCAGAAATCTGTGACAGTTAAAGATATGCTGTACATTTTAAATATATATAATCATTGTGCTGAAAAAAAAAATGTTCATGCAAAATCTGTTTACAAACATTGCATACTTTGCATATTTTTTCATTAATGATCAGCATAAAATTAATTACCTTGAATGGGGTAGTATCATGGTATTTTGAAGAAAAACATCAATTAAATTATTTTTGGGCATTCTGATTACATTAAGGTAGCTGTTATTTTAGGCTGTTATAACAAATGAGTGGTATTAAAGTAATCAAATATGAAATGGTATACTTATAAAAAGAAGACTTGTGAATATAAAAGTTTTCTAGTTTTCCCAGCAATAACAGTACTAACAAACCTGTACAAGTCCAAGTCCAGCGCTCTGACAGACAGTTGATATACCAAAACAGAAGCACTGTCGACATCCCAGCTCATTGTCCTTACTGAGATCATAGTACCCTGACTTACAACTGTCGCAGTTCACTCCATCTACATTCTCCTGCAAAAATATAATATATAAAGCTGTATATCCATTTGCTGCATCACACATGCATTTTTTTTTAATTTTACAGAAACAGAAAGTTTTTCTGAACATTTGACATTAACAGTACATGAAAACCCAGTTTTTGAATCAATTCAACTTGCATGTCATAGCTAATTTAGGGATAAGCAAGGAGAAACAAAATTATATTGTACTGTTTCCCATCATTACTAACGTGTTATTTCAATACATAATTCACCAATGCTAATAACTCCAAAGGAACATTAACTTTTTCTATGTATTCTTGATATCCAATGTATTTTTTTCATCACTTTCTATGTCATTTTTATGAAAAATATACAAACAGGTATACCTTACAAACACATCTTCCCTCACACATATTGGGATCTACAGTTCCTGCTATACTGCAAGAACATGGTTCACAATATGGGAAACTATGGTAACCAGGTGCACATTGGTCACAGTTCTGACCTGCAAAACCTTCCTTACAAATACAGGAACCAGGCATCTGAAAATAATCAGCAACTGTTGTTTAACATAAATCAATTAAAGAATTCATATTGAGAAAAAATGACCCACCAATCCCCTTCCAAAAACATTTGCTGCTGCAGGATGTATACTGATAACAACACCAGTTATAACTATAATGACAGCTGGCTGAAATCTTTTACTACTAGAATATATATTTGTCAAAGTTTATGGCAAAATGAATTTCAATTAAAAGAAAAACATTGCATTTCTAACTGAAAAAGTCATAAACTATTTTGAATCTTTATTTGTTATAATTATTTTTTAATAATAATTTCAATGAACACTTACAAGTCCTTCATCAGCCATGCTGTCATCTACAACACATATACCCGTAGATCCGACTGATTCTTGACAGTTACACTGGCGACATGGTCTGTTTGCATTCTGGGAAACACCCCTTGGTCGATAGTATCCAGGTAAACATTTCTCACAATTGATACCAGTGGTAAAATCCTGCAAACAAATTTTTTAGTTCATTTACAGTTTAATCATCATTTTTCTTTGGTATATCCCCTGCGAAATGTAGTTCATGAATTCATGAACTTTTCAAACCTGTAGAGAACTGTTCATGAACAGTAAGTGTTCATTTTGCTGGGAATGCCAATATATGCCAACGTTAATTTGTTCAATAATTCAATACAAATTTCAATCAATTCTGAGCACCCTCTCTCCACCATAATAAACTCGAGGAGTGACTTTCAGCTTTACTGTTGGAGTCAAACATTAGTTGCCTTTCAGTGAATTCAGGAATGAGTGCCAACCTATACAGAACTAACAACCTTCCACAAAACAGCTGATTTGACATGCTTGGCTCCACACAAGGCTAATCCTTACTAACTACTCCAAAATACAGAGATCTTTCACAGAATTGTATACCAGCAACCAAAACGTTTGCTACATTAGTACGAAAATACCATTTTGTAGTCAAGCATGTCTGTCTGCAACTTAATTTGAGATTTACTGAAATTTATAAATGATTGTTTCTTTTGAAAAGAGATACATCTCCCCCTATAAACTTAAAAATTAGGCAACAAATTAGCTAATTACAATACTCAACCTAATATCTGAAACACACATAGCAAAACTTTCTTTAAACAGTGAGCAAACCCTGCACTCATTCATCTGCCCGAGGAAGTTTACTGCTTTACATATTTTAAAAGACTACAATCTGAGAGTTTTTCTCTAGGTTTGCTGACTGTTGGGTACTGTTCCTGATTAGTTTATGTTTCAGTTGATGTTATAATGTTCACTAAAGCTGTTAATCTGTCTGCTGCTTATCTGTAAGCAGTTATTAAATTATCACCTTGATGCTTTTATTGTCTTTTTATTTCCTGAAAACAGGCTATTAATGTTTCCAAATGAAAATTAATGCAAGATTATGTTTAGGCTGGCACTAATTGGTCATACATCAAGCAGAACAGGTAAAATCATGGCTTGTTCTCAACTTCCAGAAAATATTTTTGGGGTTGTTTCACCAATGTTACTGACTTTTAAACACATCTTTCACATCAAGAAAATACTGTGAATATCCTGCATTTATAACTTATACAAAACCCTACTGACTATGTTTGGCCATCTGTATCTTGAATCTTGTTAACCAGTTTGCAGCACAATATGTGGAAATTCCATGAAAACTTGGTTTTCCAAACCAAAAATAAACTTGCATTTAAATGTCTCTTTTCTAATTAATTAGCAATCACTTTTTTCTACTGCTTTAAACAGTGAACTTGACATACATCCTAACTGGGATTATAGCGCAAACACTATTTTTTTTATTTCCTTGTCACCACTGGTTCCATATGCAAGTTTACTTTAATTCAATTTATCTTAACTTTGTACAGCTATTGAGCACACATCTATTTGCTATTTTTCTCTAACAGTAACACTGACCTTGACCCTAATGGTCTCATATACAATCCATACCTTGAGCTCATTGAATGCTACATATAAACAGTTTCAGTTAAAGTATTGTCTCAAACAAGTAACAAAGCGGATAGTAATTTTCTATTTTAAGTGACAGTGACCTTGACCTCACTGGGACCAGGTGTGAATCAAACAATGTTATTTTTACATAATAAAATCTATAACAAGTTTTATTTTTATTCACTGAATCCTCACTGGAGTTACTGAATATACTACTGTATTTTTGTAAACGTGACCTTGACACGACCAGTCCAATATGCCATCCAAACCTTACTCTGGCTAGAAGCTGCCAATACTGGACCTTTGAAACATTTGCTGTGCCTACAAAAGCATTTTGTGTCCAAATGGCACTACAAAGGTGGGATTCATATGTAAATGTAAACTGATACCTACTGTACAGTCAATACAAACACCGCCTCCTTTCCTCTCACCATTCATGTTCAAACTCAACCCAAGCTCAGCTACTGTCGCATTGTATACACAAGAATCTGCATGGCCGTGACAGTTACATGCTGCAAACATATATATATATCTGTTTTATTTATGTAGTCATTATTTTTTTTTTTCAGAATCTAAGCAACAGCTTAGCATTCTTCTGTTTCGATCATGGGTGCATGCTGTAACATAATAACCATTACAGTGATTATTTTAAGTCTGCATTTTGCATCCTATATACATAAAAAATTGCTGAGGATGCAAAGTATTAAATTATTAGTGTCCAAAAGGACACACTGTTGTGAGGACAAAAAGGCAAAATTTCAATTGCACTGTTTATGGTAACAAAGATGAATCTGATTCATCAATACAAGTAATACAACCAATAGAAATCGTGGTTCCAGTATCATTTAGTTCCCCAGACATTGTATTTTGTTTGGCAGACAAATGCAACCAAAAAGCCAAAGAAATGTGATGATTATAAGAAATTAAGCTGAATTTTGGTAGAAAGAAATGAACCAAAGTAATAACTTATCAGCTGACACATCCGTGGCCACCTCACCTATACAAATAGAAATTTCTATAAACTGAAACACTAAATTCATGTGCCTTGCAGTTTACAAAGACTGTGCCCTGTTGTAAAAATAATTTAAAGTATTCAAAAATGTGTCTTGTAATTTTCACAAAGTAAGGTTTTAACGCTTAAAGTTCTTCATTGAGACGGGACTCATATTTTTTCAATGGAACTCACAGATTTCAAAGTTACAAGTCCCAAAAAACTTCTTACTTAGATTTCTACAATTATTACTGAACAATCCATCAAAAAGGAAAAGTGTATATAATACCAAAGTTACAGAGGGAGTTTGGCCTACATAACATTCGTACCTTCACATTCAACATTCAGATTTATTTGTCCATTGACACCATTACCACCTCCACGTACCCATGGTTTCTGATTGAACAGCGGACAACATATTTCACAGTTGCTTCCGCATGTATTATGCTGGCATACACAGGCTAGTCTCTGAAGAAAAAGATTGCTGTTGATAATTCTCATTTATTTTATCTTTAAAAGCTGAAATCCACAATTTCATGTACAGGTGAAACTGGCTTTTTACCAAAACCTGGCATGAAAATTTATGCCAACAAAATCAAATGATGTCACAGCATTAATTAACCTAACAGCAAGAATCTATTTTTATGAGTTTATGTAATATACAAATATGATAAATTATTATCTATTTCACCAGTTTTTGTCAATGTTTGTTTCATTTTTTTCCCAAACGTTATAAATGATACAGCAATCCAAAGGTTTGCTAATTAAAGATCTGTAATGAAGGAAATGATAAATCACACTTCTTAATAAAAAGAACATATACCTAACAATGGAACACACATGAAACTACGAACAAATTTGGTAAAAGACTTCAGAAAAGCATTAAGGAAACTCTGAATTTTATTTGTTCTGAACTTCATAATTATCTTTGCATTTTTGGTTATATCACTCTTTTGCTTTTGACAGATAATATCATGTCTGCTTTTTGTTCTATTCTATAAAACTCCAAAATTTACACTGTAGTTTACTTTCTTAGCTATTACAATCAATCTGTAAAACTTATTTATAAACATGACAAAACAGAAAACTGTAAGGGAACAACAATTTTTTAACACTAAAACGAAACTTGTTTGCTCAGTTTGGATTGGCCGCAAGTGACGGCAGAATTTCACAGAAGACAACAGTACGATACTGTAGGGTTTATCATAGAAAATATATTACACACATTTAAGAAACTGCAAAGTTACTCTCATGCAATATTACTATCACACAATAAATTGCGAACTAGCCTGAAGTTTTGTCGGAGAAATGCAACATATGTTGCGACAAAAGATCAGTCAGTTCTGGAAGTATTAGAACTCAGCAGTACATTAAGGCTTTCAATAATTTTAGTTCCAAATATTTATCATTTTAGGGAAGCAACTTGATTATGCAGTCTGTCTTGTATATATTAACATGTAAGGGCTTTTAAGCAAACAAAGAAACATTAAGCAAGGAAGAAAAACACTGTGCTGAACTGCACAGATGTGAAATAATCTTGCAGTAACGGAACATACTAAACAACTGAGCTATAACATAAATCTGCAGTGACTGTCTTCGATTGCAAATAGCTGTAAGCCATTTCACATACACACTGAACTAAAACCGAATCCGAACCATTGCCGATATTTTCCGTTCTGAATGGGCTAGTGCTTTCACATAAAAATCACATTCTGAACCAAATCTGCAGGCAATAATGTGTAAATCGACCAACTTGTGCAGAAACCTGACCTTTTCTTTTTCGTCTTTTTTTTTTTTTGGACCAAATTCAGCAACTCAACTAGGATCAATTTGTGCATGTTTTCGGTTTCATTTTACTTTTCATTTCAGTTTTGGCGTATAATGAGAAGTGACACCTTAACCCGATGCATTCTATATTTTTTATTTTGAATTCAGTTTCAGGTTCCGTGAGGTGTATATGTGAAATGACTTTAGTAGTAATCCTAGCATAAGCCTTTTTTAAGCACACAAAAACAAACAAACAAAAAAAAACCATTTTATTTAGTACTCTATCTTGGCCAGATAGATTTAAAATTGTCTTTACTTCCTAAAATGAATCAGAGGCAAAAGATCAAATGACCTTAGAGGTATTGTCCTCATTCAAACAAGGACCATGTATTATGCCTGGTATTCAAACCTAAAACCTGATGTATTAGTCTACAGCTCCACCTACTGAACCAGTGGGTCAAAGGCTGTATAAAGCAAGCAGTTCTTTTGCAACACAGTCATTTAAAAACCAGCCACAGTTTTTTTTCCATGTTTTTTATGTTTTTTAAAGCACACAAAAAGCACAATGGATGCAGACATTTATCTTTTCAATAAAATGGTGTAATTACAATGAAATAATGCCTTTTCTTGATATAAAATATCCTGTGCACCAAAACCATGGCTTCTGTTGACTTACTTTTCTATTATATTTTAATGTTTCCTGTTGAAATTTGTATACAAATGTATGAAATTAAATAACTGTATCAAATTCAGTGTAAAGTATGACATCACAGTGTATTGAATTCAATGTAAACTTATATGCTTATCATCACTTTTCACCAGTCTAGACACTTTCTATTCAACCTACCTTCATTTTACACACATACTGAACATAATACATCAAGTAAATAATTATAATTATGTTATATCATATGTGCTGATATCATAACTTTTAAATTTCTTCATTCCTTATGAGGTTTAAGCATTCATCACTTTACATAATCTTTTCAAATACACCAGTGTAAATTAACCCAACATTTCGTAAATTTTGGTGTTCAGTATTAAGGAGGTTAAAGTAGGAAAGGCCTTAGTAATTCATCCATGTTACCATTAATTGATCATCACTTTATGACAAAATATTTTGACTTGTGTATAAAAAAGCCCAAAAGTTCTTAACATTACAAAGCTGCAGTTTTTCTTCTTCTTTAAAACTGTAAAATAGATTATACCCATCAAACACCTTTTAAACAAATGATACAGAATTTGTCTTTCAAACTTACATCAGAATCTCCCTGTCTCTGACACTCAGATGCGTGCCCATAACAAATACACTGGCCTCCGATAGAGATGTCTTTTACTGAATAAAAATACTGAAATGAAAAGAATTTGGTGTAAAAATATAGCAACTTGCCTAGTAAGTACATAATATAATAAGTGGTGTAATGTAGACGGTGGCTGTGAGTTTGAACCTCAAAGAGTTAATACAATGCTCTCTTATAGGGCAACAGTACTGGTAAGATCAAGAGTGACCGGATAAACCTGAAGATCTTTTGTAACAGCTTCTGTAGATGTATGTATAAAACTAACCAACAGACTACGATTTTTACTTCTCTTAGCGGTCTCCAAACTGCAGAATTTGATTGGTTGATGCATTAGACAAGTTAAAATTGACCAATGGCAAAGTTACAATGTTGAGACTGATTTCCAAACTGTTTTATAACCTTAGAACTCAATCTCTAGAATTAAGCACATATATACCGTGGTTTACAACAGAATGTAACTCTTATTTATTGTTAGCTATGTACTTACCAAGTAAGGTATGTAAATGTAAGGTTAAAAGAACTGACAAAATAAATCACTAAGTCACTGTATGACATGACATTATGACATGACATTAATTTAAGGAAATAGGATAATGTCTTTACTGGATATTAGGTTAACAACCTCTCATTTCAATTAACTCAAAATGAGATGCTTTCTACTGTATCAGAGTGCTTGTTCACTGTCTGCAGATACCATGTCTAACTTTTGCTGATTTGGGCAGACATTACCCCCTCCCCCAACTTTGGGAGTGGGGGATAACATGCTTTTCCCACTCCAATACTTTCTGGCCCTAAAATCTGCATTATCACAGAAAAAGCAGTAGATAAAGGTAAAAAGGGCAGCCTGAAAAAGCATTTTAGATGTATTATAGTTGATTATTAGCAACTTTTTTGATTTTTCGCTGTCTAAAATTGTTCGAAAAAAATATGGATAGGTGTATGGTAGACTAGCCTCCATTGCTCCTATTAAAGCTGGTGTTTTATATATGTAAATAATACCATCATAAATAATTGTTGCATTATCAACATAATTTACCAACAAAATATGTTTCTGCTAGGGATTTCTAAAGATTGCAACTTACACGAATATAAAACATTGACTGGAACCATTGTTTTACTACAATGTTTTCCTACTTACTCTTCTGGTAACTGAGGGATCAAGGTTGCGGGGATCTCTAGACTGTAAACTCATCAGATCTGCATTTAGAGTTCGAATCTTCTGAAAGCGTAGCCTCACATACCGTGCTGAGGTAAAATCCTGAAATAAAGCATATTAAACTGCTTAACAGACACTTTAACATAAAGATTTTTATAAAGATATTTTGTATAAGCCTGGTACTGTCTCGGCTTAATTGAACTAGCAATTACACCTCAGAATCATCTAGACCATTTGAAAATCTATGAAGATCATACACACCAGTACCACTGAATATAAACAGTTCTGACTTCCAAGGCCAAAACAGGGTCACCCAACAGGATTAGATTTTGACAGACTTTTCTTGATGAAACAGTTTTCAAATATGTCCCTGATCCTACATAAAAAATGCCAGGTTTAGAAACCAGTTTCAAAATATTAGCTTCAGATTGATTGATTCTAAGCTCCACCTTGAAATTGGCCAATAGCAATGTTGCAATCTGTGACTGGTCTCTAAACCTTAGAATCCAGGCAATGAACAAGTATGTAAAATAAAGATGAGTCAACTAGTATGTTTATAAAATCAATTGCAGTATTTTCACCAAAATAAATGATTTGTATAATCTCAATGCTATTTGTTTGTAACAATTTTTATAAATATAAATTGTAACAGTGGTTTCATTCAAGTCCTTGTAAATCATTTACTATTTTTGAATAGAGTAAGCAATAAGGCCACCTCATAGTGTAAAACCACAATCTATTTTGATTACTATGACACAGATAGATCAGTCGGGAAAGAAAACAACTTGGAAAACACATTTTTGCACTGAAATAACCAATAAATAATAAAAAATTTGACCCTTACTTTTGTCCTTGAAGACCCCAGATATGTGATGTGATCTGCAGCTTTAGGATGAGACCATTTTATTGAAAGTGAGAATTTTATGACATTTTACATCAACATGTGGTTGCTTTGTGGTTTTTAGCAATAAATAGCAATCCACTTTACAGCTACTTAAAACCACAAGAGGCTGAGCCAAGAGCCATTCATGAAAATATTTCTAATGCTGCAAGCTTGATTACTCAGATTCATGATCAAACATTTTCTATTGAAAACATCTTTTTTGTGTTCTGGAAGATAATAATGGCTATAATAATATACTTCAAAAAAAGATATTTATAGAAGAGTTTGTGAGCCAACCCTTATGCTTTACATTAACAAAATATGTAAAGTATGCAAAATAAAAGAGATAATATAGATAAAATTCTTCAATTAAAGAGATTAATAATCAAAATTAATGAACAACTATTCAGGTAAATAAGGAACATGTGTGAGATGTGTTCACCAACATACTAACATAACAGCTCTTGCTTGTACTGATTTGTGTAGATTTCTTTTTCAACACAGACCTACATTAAAATCTTTTAAAAATCTGAAAGGAATTAAAGTAGTAGATCTGTAGTGACAATTCATAATGTCTGTGTGATTAGGTAGTCTCGTATGCTATTCTGCCAATCTTTGGCTGCAAGTTAATGCTCATGGCTTTCTGTTCCAGTAGCAATGAGGAAACACAAAAATGTTTTACAGATGAAACAATATCAAATGAAACTTGCTGATCATCATTACACATCAACAACATCACACAAATCAAGACAATATTTACACTGGATTTCTATCCTTCTTTTACTAGTTAATCTACTGCAAATGGTGAAATGCCACTTACTAGTAATGTTTTACTTGGAACAAAAATTCCTGGTCTGCCATTGGTCAAAGAAATGAAAATCTGAAAAAGATAGCAAAGAAAATCTATTAAAACAAGTTATCAATTAAAACAATAACAGTAATAGGCAAAAAAATATCATAAACCATTAACTAATATTTGCAGAGCAGGCAAGATGCTCACCTTGACAGCAGAGCAATGTGTGTTCAAAAGAAATAATAATCAACTTGGCAGTTTTCTCATAAAATCATGCAGCTCCGTTCAATATCTCAATGCTAGATGTTTGTTAAGTAAAATTTGAGCAAAGATTTAGAGACATTTCTCTTTATGCTGTTATGGCAGTTTCAGATCTGTTTCGTTTTACAGATCTTTGTTGTGTTTTACATTGTTCTAGCAACAGTTCAAGCTGATTTATACTAATTCGTTTCTCTTAAATAAAATGTCTACCATAAAATATGCTGAGAAATATATCCACTGGAGTCATATCAATGAAGATTTGATCTCTGTTAGGCTTGAGTAGTCAGTTGTATTTGAAGCTGACAATCAGGCAGTTCACATTGTTTTTACATTTGCATTTTGTTCTCTTCCAACTTTTCCTCAAATAGAAGTATTGCTGAGGGAATCTGCAAGCTCCAAGGTTATACTGATCACCCTGGTTAACAGGAAGCTTGACTTCACAGATGACAAATTATTTTGATTACCTCTCCATTTTCCACAGGATTGAGCTTGGAGAAATATGATGTGCATCGTACTTCGTCATCTCTGAGGTAGTCATAGGAAGGTTTCCCTTCCACTGTGGGTACATTGTAAATTCTTGCACAATCATCATCCGTGGTTGCGAAATACTGCCATGGCCTATAATACACTCCATCTAAAGATTTCTCTAAAATCCAGTTGCCAGGCCTTGGAGCGTTTGCTGCCTTCACTATTACATATGCCACTTGGTAGATCTGAAAAGATAAAATATGCAATATAGAATAACCATTACTATATAAGGTATTGTTAATGTAAATGAAACAGAATAATTGTTCTGAAAATGCCAGCATGGGATCTTCGAAAATTGCCTCAACGTCTTTAAAATACCCGGTACTTTAGTTTGACATCATTGGTGGTCTACTTTTCATAAGTCAAGTCTGATGATGTATCATCAATTAAACTGCATCTGCTAAAGGTTTCTGCTAAACACTTTTACTGTTAAATTACAAAATTGAAACTCTTAAGTTCTTAGATATCTGGTTATTTACAGAATTATGTCAATAGTCAACTTGATGCATACAGGCATGTAATGAAGTATAGGAGGGGTGGGAGCGGGGACAACGCAGAATGTGATGACGTATGGTGGAGAGGCATTTTGCCCTTTCTACCAACGAGCATTTTGTGACTCCTGGATGTTGGCGTAAATATACCTCAGAAATATGATGTATTTTCAATGCTTTTATTTTATTCATTTATTTTTTTCAAAATATAAAACAAAATTCAGCTCTCAATCCCACTTTTTTCCAGTTTTTTAACCGACTTAATATTAAATAATGTGGTCCTTTTACAAGTTATATTACCAGCACAGTACAATACAAATTATCAATGGATTTCCATGGTAATAAAATTTTGTTTGTCATTTTATGATAAATTTTATAACACAATTAAATATATTAACTACAAAAAAAAATTGATTTATGAATGGTATATCAAAGGTGAGAATTCTCCAAAAGGAAGTAACTCATTTCACACACTGAGTCACT
This sequence comes from Mercenaria mercenaria, assembly GCF_021730395.1. Lineage (NCBI taxonomy): Eukaryota > Metazoa > Mollusca > Bivalvia > Venerida > Veneridae > Mercenaria > Mercenaria mercenaria. Next base: position 34,899,695 of record NC_069363.1, on the reverse strand, counting down.
GAAATATCACACTCTACCTTACAAGCTTGTAATGTATGAACTGGTACTTTTTCACCATAAACTGGAAGATTCCTTAAAAATTTTCAATCATTTTTTTCTGTACTAAATCTGAATTATCTCATAATTATAACCATCTAAAAAATACATAAATCGTCTAAAAAAATAGATCCAAATCTCACTTTAACTTAAATGTACACAATCTATAAAGAAATTGCCCTCTTGAATACCATCAAGATAGAAATCCTACTTGGCCGTCTTTTCTTCCCGTATCCGATCATCAAGAGTTAAACAGTCCACCAGTTAAATTATAGTAGTATTAGCCCTCATTAGCTCCTGAACATTGTTTGGTTAACCTTAAATATGGTTAAAGGAAAAAACAAAAATGTCCGCCCCTCTGTCTATTTGGAGAAGATGAAACATGGCTGTAATAGTGATTTTGACTTATTTAATTGCTACTGAGTCAAGCTGAAATCTCCTGATACAATTAAAGCCTTCAAAATGAAGCACCTGGTAAAATGTTTCTTTTGGAAGATGAACTATTATGAAGGAAGTGTATAAAGCAAACAGTAAATAAATATTGTCAGACCATTTGTTTATCTTTTGGTCTATGATGTTGTAGTTTGTACTATGACTAACTTTTTACAAGTTCAAGAGTTTGAATCTCTATTTGCTAATACTATCAGAATGCCTTAAGGCAGACACACTACTTTAACAGACTGAATTCTGTGTAAATTTTGGAAAAATGCAAATTCAGCAAAAAAATATCAAATACTGTTACTTTTTTAAGATTTTCTTTACCTCCTGTAACTTAAGGAAACATTAACCTCTCTGAATACATAAATATTTTCATTTAAAACTTTTACACTTATTACACATCCCAAATGAATTTTTAATGGACCTCATTGTAAAAACTGACTGAACTTTCCTGCATTTCTAAGCAGGATTAATAAGTATCTACGATTTATAATATCTATCTTTATGGAAGGAATTATAACAACAAAATGAAAATCAAACCAATCCATCCATTAAGCTGTTGATTATAAAGCTATTAAATATCTATAAATATAAAAGGACTTAACACAGTCATTACATTTATATCTAACAATGTAATTCTATATCCTAAAGTGACAATAATTTCTAAATTTCTTTCAATTATACAACTTCCATGAACAAGACTTAATGTGTGGTCTGCATGTAGCCCCAAAAAATGGTTTGCAAAGGCTACAATTAAGTGACAGTTGCTTTATCTGGTGAAAATATAATTATTATTTCAGAAAAAGTCCTAACAAACACCAGTGACAATGAAGTAAAATGTAAAATACATAACAATTAATCTTTGCTAAAATGGTTTCTTTCTGGCTAAAATGTTGGGTATTTTCTTCTTACATTTTCAATTAAACCAAAACCATCAGCTGCAATTTAGAGATGCTTGAGATTAATCAATTCCATCACAACCTTCACACCCCTTCACCCAAATTTTCAGACAGCAAAGTTAATAGAAATATATTTCATGACAAAAACTTCAGTATCTATTTAATTAACTAAGCTTTGACCAAAAATGGACAAGTGAGTAGGGGGTGAAGGGATTATTCAAATTTTCAGCTTGCCTCTCGGTTACTGCCGACAGCAAATCCTTGGGATATAATCACTGTTGAGAACTCTAATCATCTGTTTGTAAAGGGCTTTCAGTTTGATTAATCATCTGACCATGTCCGTAATGGACTGTTTAAGTACTTTGATCATTTTCAGTCTATTAAAGCCCTGGGTTTTCACGACAGGTGGTCAAATGGAACAGCCCGAGAAGTCAAAATAATATAGGGCTACTTAAAATTTTGATAGCATCAAAAGATCACACCCTATTTTGCTTTGGTACAATTTTTAGATATCTATCTCAGCTAAATGGAGTTCACAAAACAAATAAAACTGCTTATTTGTAAAGCAATACTGATGATATTTATGTTATATTTCAATGAAAGGCTTTTATACTACAGATGAAAAAAATATTGGGCTTTGTTGACTTTAACGACTTTAGATGTATTGATTGTTTTTATTTCATTTAAGGCCTTTTTCAACATTATGTCAAGTCCGGTGTCAGTCAGTTTACTTATCTATCACTGCCGCTTCCTCACAAATCAGCTGCTTTCAGTAACCATTTGCCTCATGCAGAAACTTTAACAGGCGATTAAGCGATTAAGCTAACAGTTGTTTAAATTTTAGAGTTATATTTAGACATTTTAGAAGACTCAGAAAAACAAATGTATGAGCTGAGGATAATGATCACTTAAAAGTCTTTGCAGTTAAAGCAAAGTTTTTCCCACCAAGACAAATATTTTTAATCAAAATTTAACAGGCGGTTAGTTTAACAGCCAGTTAAAGTTTCAAACAACTGGGCCCAGATTGCAACAAAATGTTACAAATAATGTTTAGTGCCCTTTAACAAGAAAACTATAAGTAAATACTCATAAGAATTTAAATATCATTTCAATATGTGCACTTTAACAGATATCATGTCCTTTTCTCATGCCAGGATTAACTATTGCACATTAAAGTTATGTATTTTAAGACTTATTTACATAAATTATTTGAAAAACATATAAATATTCATGTTTTTATGGGGACAATGACCCAGTTCCTTTTATCTTTTATGACAGTTGTAAATCAGTTGAAAGTACCTGATCTTCACAAAGTACAAGTGTATATTGACAAATATTTTATCTATTTTATAAAACTTTGGGCCACACACATCTTACATTTAGTCCAGTTTTATACCATATGCTATTCTTGCCAAGCAATAGGTACAAAAACCTGTTAAAGTGAAAGGCAATGCACATGTCAAATTAAAACAATTAAAAGAAAAAAAAAAACACCCAAGTGTCTTGGGTATTACAGTGCATCCATTCACAGGGGTAGGCAGACATGCAGGGCATTATTATAATATTACAGAATGCATCTTTTCCACTAGCACATGACTAGACAAGAATAGAACAAAGGTCCTGAATTTTTTTTTCAGAAACTGAAAAACTAGTTAAATCGGCAATAGAAGTAGGTATGTTATGTTGGTCTAGCTGACACTCCTGCAAGACCTGGTAAAACCCTTGATAGCTTGTTCCCAGTCCTAATATGTCTGAAAAGTTAAGAAGAATTCTCTGGCTGACTTTTTACAAACTTCTTCAACAGCAACCACTGAAGCAATGGTCAAACAGAGGTAGTTTAATAAGGCCTACGTATCTGAATGTGAACATGCAATATGAGACAGTAAAATGATTCATTCTGTCGGCGAGTGGAGTTTCTGTGTGACAGCACTAGCTTTACTTTATATAGAGAACTAGATATTTAATAGTAAACAAAAACATGTTTGTCATAATAATGATTTCATGTCTGGATAGATTTGTATCATTTTACGCATGAGACAAAGTTGTAATTTTACAAATAGTGTCTTGGACAGATTCCAAACTTACGTAAGCAAGTCTATTTAACCTATATAAGTTCTATGACTAATTGTTTATAATCATGATTATGCTGGTCCCCTGCACTGCAGCCTTGTGACCCAACTAGGTATCATATCATTTTACACATGAGACAAAGTTGTAATTTTACAAATAGTGCCTGGGACGCTTCCAAACTTACGTAAGCAATTCTAATACCTATATTAGTTCTATGACTAATTGTTTATAATCATGACTATGCTGGTCTCCTGTACTGCAGCCTTGTGACCCATCTACAGAGCAAGCAGGTGTCATTGTAATTATTAAATCACCTGTCAATCAACTGCCTTTAGAACTATAGATCTTCGATAATAAATTATGACACCTTTGTTTCCTCCATACAGAAGATCATTATCCTCATTTAGGTAATTAGCTTTCCACAAAGGTTTTCCCAACTTTGTATTGATTATCAACAATTAAGGGTCACTTGAAGATTACTATTGTGTTTCAAGTGTATTTGCTAATTTAGTAAGATCCTTGGCACATTTTGTAAGTGTAATTCTATATACTTCATCAATGACCTGAAACCAGGTGGTCGGTCATAAATTACTCGCAACTTTACTACAACAAAATACATAAACTTCAACCAATTTAGATACTCTTTTTAGTGACATGTCTATAACTATATTATATGGTATCTGTTTCAACAAAATGTATGTGAATTTAATCATAAAATACAGCTTAATGTTTAGCTAAACCACTCTCAAGACAGCTTCTCAGGAAAAACTTCAATAAATAACTTCAATAATGGCCTTGTAAGGAATTAAGTGTACAGCCTCCTGAAACTTTTCCTAATACATATCATCCTACCATTTTTTGGCAGTTTCAGCTGTAAAACATGTTTGGTATCTTTCATTATAAGTCTTGATCAATTTCAAAATCTGTGCAAAATACTCCTACAACTGAAACCCATGAATGGAATTCATCCTCATTACCTTATTTCCCACACATGCCACATTTTGTACATAATTAAAGTTCATGATCTGTGACTCTACCAGACATGAAACAATTACCCATTTAATCAAGAATTGTGCTGGTTTCCATTGCTTTGTGCTTTAAGTTCATACCTCAATATTAAATAAGAGTAACTGTTGTTGCATTGCATCTAATAAACAGATTCTTAAAATATAACTTTGTACCCTCCTGCAAACAGAAAATAAGTATAGTTTGCACTTTTTTTATACAAGAAAGTTAAATAACCTTACATTCACAGACCAAACATACATAAAGACTGCAGTTGCTTCCAACAAGAATGGCAAACATTATAAATGATAATTTGGAAATCAGGTCAGTCACAGAAAGCTAGTGTACAAGCAGTTAGCTCAGCTTCAACGCAGTAGGTCCACCAAGCAGATGAGAGGCAGAATTTCCAAGTTTTACTTCAACTATGAAACTAGATATGTTACTCCTTCAATTTTGTCTTTTCTAGTTAGGTAACCATGATGCAAGCATTATATCACTGGTACTTAATTAGTGTCAAAAAGCCCAGAATATTACAATGTGGCAAGGTAATAGAAGAATAATTGTTGGCAGCAGCAAGGTATCAGAGCACATGTATATGAAACTTATTGTTGGCTTTTAATTAGATCTTGATGGGCTAAGCAAACAGCTGAGTCACATAGGAAGTCAACATACAATACATCAAAAGTACACCAAAAACCCAAAGTTTCAAGTATCTGCAAATGTCATTCCTTTATTTAGTAACCAATCACAAGTTACACTGGCAGTCGATTTTTTTGTATTTCATATGCAATGTAAAACAAACCTTGCGGTTTTATGCATGTACTAGTATCAAATATAACAAAAGCAGATGAAACTCCCACTCAATTTCAGAAAACATAAGCTTTTCTTCATAATCAGCAAGGAGGATATTATCCTTCATTTTGGGCAAGGCAAAGAGCTAACTCAGTATTCCAGTGTTAACAATGTCTGACTCAGAAACCAGGGGTTGTAAGTTTTGAGCCCAAGCTCTTCCAAACAAGAGCTGTCTCCATAGGATGACACATGCCCCCGATGGCACTTTGAATGAATATATAGTTATGGCCGATGTTAGAGTTTAGGACCTTTGACTTACGGAACTGGGTCTTGCGCGCGACACGTCGTCTTACTGTGTCACACATTCATGCGTAGATATATTAAAATCCAAGCATGAATGACAAAGATATGGACCGAACACGCCCATCAATGCACTTTCATGAAAAATGACCTTTAACGTCTAAGTGTGACCTTGACCTTTGAGCTACGGACCTGGGTCTTGCGCGCGACACGTCGTCTTACTGTGGTACACATTCATGCCAAGTTATTTGAAAATCCATCCATCGATGACATAGATATGGACCGGACACCCCCATCAATGCACTATCCTTTAATGTCTAAGTGTGACCTTGACCTTTGAGCTACGGATCTGGGTCTTGCGCGCGACACGTCGTCTTACTGTGGTACAAATTCATGCCAAGTTATTTGAAAATCCATCCATCGATGACAAAGATATGGACTGGACACGCCCATCAATGCACTATCCTTTAATGTCTAAGTGTGACCTTGACCTTTGAGCTACGGACCTGGGTCTTGCGCGCGACACATCGTCTTACTGTGGTACACATTCATGCCAAGTTATTTGAAAATCCATCCATCGATGACAAAGATATGGACCGGACACGCCCATCAATGCACTATCCTTTAACGTCTAAGTGTGACCTTGACCTTTGAGCTACGGACCTGGGTCTTGCGCGGGACACGTCATCTTACTGTGGTACACATTCATGCCAAGTTATTTGAAAATCCATCCATCGATGACAAAGATATGGACCGGACACAAAAATTGCGGACAGACTGACACACCGACAGACAGACGGTTCAAAAACTATATGCCTCCCTTCGGGGGCATAATAAAAATTACTAATATTGGGATAAGAGTCCCATGTATGAGTGTCTCACACCTGGCACTCTAAAGAACCAGGGAAGGTTCTGGAATTAGAGCGTCTTTTGTATGTTGCACTATCCTGCAACTAATATTACTAACAGTATTCTGGAGGAGCAGCCCAAACCGGTTACAGGCAACTATATATGAACTTACATACAAACAAGTTAGAACAGCTAGCTAACATTTAGATATCATTTAACATTTTTTTTAGCATCTCCAAACAATTTACATTTAAAACTGTTGTCAATTGGCTATATGTACTGAGAGTTTCATATTTTCTACAGAATTTTTAAACAGCAGTTTAAAACTGTCCTGTCTGCATATTGCAAGTGTAATTAAATCAGCCATGTAATTAAATCAGCTGATAATGATCAAATGCTTCATGTCCATGCATACCTTTCCCATTTTTATACCTCATCAATATTCAAACTATTGACTGAACAATAAAATTTACCAGCTAAGGTAAACATTTTTCATACTTGCAACAGTGCAATATAATGCACACCTACATAAATTTTAGCATTATGTAATAAAATAAATGCCACCTTCCTGTTATAAATTATAAATCAACATTATAAACTCACGCACACCTACATAAATTTTAGCATATGAAATTTTTAAAAATGCCGCCTTCCTGTTATAAATTATAGATACCAACATTTGTTTATACCTTTGAAAGAGAAAATCAACTGTCATGCTTATAAGTAACTGAAAACAATCAATAACGATATAAACACCTCCCATGAATTTTCCTTGTTTCTGTAGTGCATGTTTAAAACCTGTAAAATATAAATTTTATTTGATAAAGTATGCTCCATATAATTATGAAAATTATAATCACTTTATTTTATAAAAAACTTTAATTTCACCATGTTTCAAATGATGAACAAAGATAATGTAAAAGACAATAGAAACTTAACAATTTTATTTAATTTAAACTGTGTTTATTTAATGATGAAGATGTTGGAGAGTTTTTAAAGTAAATTATGTTAATTTGCACATCTTTTGCCCATTTCTTCACATTGACTTTCACAGCCCATAACAAAATGAAATTAGCATGGTACAATCTATTTAAAATTTGATTGAATAGATTTTAATCTAGAATGAATGTTTGAACAGTTTAAAAATTACATTATACATGGTGCTTTTTTCTTTTCCTATAGTCTGTTTCAAAATTGTTACCTGAATTTTAATCTACACTCCACTTTAAGTGTTCAGATAACTGATACCCTTTGGTTTGTTATCTTTATAAACTATTTATGATTTAAGGGTATATTGTTAAGGCCTGTCATCACCTCCTGTCCACTTTGAAGTGTTTGATAGTCTACTAAGGAGAATATCTCCAGGACAAACATACAGTAAAAGTCAAATATGAGACTCTACTAAAATTTTACAATAGGTCACTATCTTCAGACTTAGCTATCGGCCTAAATTTTGATAACAGGTAAACTATTACACTGAAATTCCAGATATGAAATTATGCCAAATCAGGGTATTTCAGGCAATATTGTGAAAATTAGATTAAACTGAATGGATTTAAAGCCCACAAAGCCCTTGCAAGAAGCTCCATTTTAGTTTATACTAATTTATCTTAGCTTAGCTGTGATGAAAGCTTAAGATTATCAGTCAGTTTTCTGGAAAAACTACCGGGTAGTACTGGTGGCATATAAAAAGGTGTGGTCGTCACCCTAGCAGGGCTCAAGTCCACCACCTTCTGGTTGAGTGGCTGACACCTTAACCACTGGACCATCGCTCCTCCTTTTTACTATCTATATTTCACTGAAGGTCTGTAAGAAACTGTGTAACTGCAAACAAAACTTAGACCATTTTTTAAACTGTCCTAAACATATCACAAGTAAGAATATAGGCCAATATCTTTTAACCGATATCTATTCTGCATTATTAGCATTACTGAAATTGATTGGATAGTTGAAGTGAATGTCAAACATACTTATCATATGAAAATGCATTATAACACAATGTCAAGTACATGTAGATGTAATCTTCTTAAATATAATAAATATGAATGGCCTGAAATGGTAATAGCAAGAGAAATTGCCGAGTTTCTCTAAAACATATTATATCAATGTTGTAACTGTCACACAGTAATATTCAAATAAAACGTGTGTAAGCTGAGTATTAAAGACATTTTATAATGCATCAACTTCGTCTCATGCAAAGGGGACTTATTTCTTTGTAGCTTGTGAAAATTTATGTCATATGCAAATAATTCAGAAGTACCCATTTGGAAAGGAGAAAACTGTTAAGAAAACCTAAGTAATGATATTCTGGATGACTTGAAGGAATCAACATCTGGGATAATTAACTATAGAAAAGTTACAGTAGTCAGTGGTCCATGTGTTGTGTCAGCCACTGGTTTATGAGATACAGATTCAAACCTCTATAAATGTACACAAAAGCTCCACCTAAAACAGTAGTAAGCTATGATTCAATTAGGCCAAAAAAATTTTTTTTTAGTTTCTCAGGTCCCGCCGCATACTATTTTGACCTGCCGCATCTAAATTTTTTTATCAGATTTGACCTTTGAGCTCAATTTGTGACCTTGACTTTTGACCTATAGACCTGGTTCATATGCTCTGCACATCGTCTCATTACCACCTACCTACATGCTAAGTCTGAAGTCAATACCTTGCATAGTTATTTAGTTATGCTCTGGGCACAAAATATGGTTGACAGTTATGTCCTTTCTAAGCTCAATTTATGACCTTGATCTTTGACCTAAAGAGCCAGTTCAGTCTCATCACCATCTACCTATAGGCCAAGATTAAAGTCAATACCTTATGATATTCTGATATATTCTAATGGTGTTAATATACTTTTTTGAACTTTTATAACTGAATTTTCATGAGTGTGACAGGCCTGCTTTTTACTCCTTTTTTATTTTTGGCTCCTCAAATTTTAACCGAGGCAACTGCCTCGGTTTGCCTCAGTGTGGCTACGGCGCTGAATTCATATATAGCCTAATCTATTTAAGTTTTTCTCAACTAATACTTGCAATTTAACCTACTCCAAGTATTTCATAAATATAGATGGAAAAAAATATCACATGATCATAACTCAAGTGCACAGCAATGAAACTTAATTCACATCTATTTCTGAAAGATCAAAATCAGTTTAATATTTTCCTAAAGGCTCCTTTTATTTACACAGCAGTATTTTAACAAACACAAAGTTCAGACATTAATCAAATGTAAATTATGTACAAATTCCTTTTGCACACAATGTGGCTTTTAATCTCGCCAATGTCCCACATTTGACTTGCAGTTTTATGTTCATGAATGAACATTTTGATAAATGTAAATAATACATGCATTTCGGTCTACCTTGCAAACTTTTCAAGGTAAAATGCTATAAAAACACAGCACTAAAATAAATAAAAAGAAAATTTGATATACAAAGTTGTTACAGAAAAACTCATTAACTAGGGTAATTAGCAAAAATTGGCATTCAGAATTTTACATAAAGCAACCTGCTTGACTAATCAAAGAAAATTGGGAAATATTAAGATCCCTAAAGCTTAATGAAGTAAAGCAATAATTGACACCACATAAAGATAACAATCTTCCATTGTAACTATAATCATTTATACATCTATATGTAATATACACAGAATTGCAACTGGTTATCTGACATAATTTATGATCTATGACTTCAGTGGGTTACTGTAATAATAACATTTACAGTTTTTTGAAAGGATACAGCTGGTTAGCAGTTGCTATGAAAACATTACAGTATTTACCCAATTGAAACCCCATGCAGGTATTTTAAAAATACCTGCATGACAGAAGATCATTAATTTATATATAATTTATTAACAGAGTACATATATATGAAGGATTTCATTCTTTATTTCTGTATGTGTCTGAGGTGTCAAAATTAAGAATATTTCAATTTTCACATAATTAAGTTAGCATAACTGAATCCATGAAATTTAAACATTAGATTTAAATGTTGTGAGCAACTACTGAACAAACTTCTGCAAATGTTCAAATATTCTTATGCAAAAAAGAATTTAGCTAGCTGTATGTACACATGCACAAAACTGTCAAAAGTTTTTTTTTCATTCTCTTACAATATTATGTAATGCAGGGATTTATATATTTAAATTGCTTGTGATAAAGACCTTGAAAGGGTCAAAATGAATTGAACATAAACTAACATTTTACACTAATGAAAATATGACACATATTGTTAGGTAAAATAGGCAGTTTATAAAGCTCATTAAAATCTATATTATAAATATTTGACATTTCGCATAATTATGACTCCTTATGACACAGCATAAATCGTTTTTTATGGTGCCCTTTTGACTTTTTATTAAACACTCTAATATAACGTTAATGAAAATTTTCTTTCATATACACAGTAACTGGCTTTTCGTGAAACAGCAAATGTTGAAAAGTTTTGAAATTTTGTAACAATACCAAGTCAGCTCAAATGTTTCACCCCCAATTAAACCCATTAAGAAAATTACTAGTTGCAAGACATTGTACCTTATCCCAAATGTTAAGGTGTTTACACCTCAAAACATAGATTCTTATCTAATGTCAAATTATTTTGCCATAAACCTGGCCTTCCTTTCACAGGATAATGACAAATATTTGAAACTTTTGAAAAGAGTCAAAACTCAACATGATATTTAAGTTTTACCATATGTGGTCAAGTAGAAAATCACCAATTTTGGACACTGATAAATTACAGGGCCACATCATAGGGACCCTTCTAATAAAGGTCTTGACAGGTCACTACACAGGTCTTTAAGGAGGGATAACATGAAGTGAAAGAAAAATGATATTTGTTTGAACATGAAGCAGAGACCATTTCATAAATCAAGAAGCAGAGACCATTTCATAAATCAAATTTTGTCAAAAAAGTGTTTTGCATTCTTGTACGATAATTTTATGAAAATTTTAGCAAAGATAAAGCAGCTGCCAAATCAAAGAGTAAACATAATTACATTACTGTCAATATTGCAAAATGTCATGAACTTTCATTGCCAGAGCCACAATGGGAGGTAATAACAAGAGCTGTCTAATGACAGCGCACTCGACTATTCGAAGAATTGATTGAAGAATGGGGTCAAAATATTTCCACGGATATTCAGACAAAAGAAATATATAGATTAGACAAACAATGTTCCTGTATTACTTTGATTTTGATAAGTCTTGCACTAAATGGCAATATATGAGGCAATTTCAAAGTCCAAAAAGGGCCATAATTCAGTCAAAATAGTTATGTACTCTTGCCTACAGATGGAAATCATAATGATAAACAAGTGTTCAAAGCCGTATGTCAAATAGTTTTGACAAAACATGGACTTGTCTGAAAACAGAACCAATTTCAAAGTCCAAAAAGGGCCATAATTCAGCCAAAATAGATGACAGAGTTATTTTCTCTTTCCTACAGATAGAGACTATTATACTAAACAAGTGATAAAAGTTTCAAAGCCATATGTCAAACACTTTACAAAAAAAATAAATTATAAATAAAAAAAAATATTAACCAAGATTTCTAAGCCGAAAGGGGCCATAATTCAGCCAAAATCCCTGATGGAGTTATGTACTCTTGCCTATAACTGGCCATGGTGATGGTAAACAAGTGTTGAAAGTTTCAAAGCTTTATCTTAAAAGACTTTGTCAAAATAGGAACTGGTACGAAAAACTTTACCATGATTTCTAAGTCAAAAAGGGCCATAATTCAGCCAAAATCCTTGATGGAGTTATGTGCTCCTGCCTTTAACTGGCCATGATGATGGTAAACAAGTGTTGAAAGTTTCAAAGCTTTATCTTAAAAGACTTTGTCAAAATATGTACTGGTACGAAAAACTTAACCATGATTTCTAAGTCAAAAGGGGCCATAATTCAGCCAAAATCTTTGATGGAGTTATGTACTCTTGCCTATAACTGGCCATGGTGATGGTAAACAAGTGTTGAAAGTTTCAAAGCTTTATCTTAAAAGACTTTGTCAAAATATGAACTGGTACGAAAAACTTAACCATGATTTCTAAGTAAAAAGGGGCCATAATTCAGCCAAAATCCTTGATGGAGTTAGTGCTCTTGCCTATAACTGGCCATGATGATGGTTAACAAGTGTTGAAAGTTTCAAAGCTTTATCTCAAAAGACTTTGTCAAAATGTGGACTGGTACGAAAAACTTAACCAAGGTGTGACGCCGACGCCGACACCAACGCTGTGGTGTGTAGGATAGCTCTACTTATTCTTCGAATAGTCGAGCTAAAAAACAATGGATTCAATAATATTTTCTTATATTTGAGTCAAAGATTCAAACCTCTTTCATATAAATGAGAAAACAAGAGGGCCAAGCATTTTCTTAGATTATGATATGACCTAGTTTTTGACCCTAGATGACCCATGTTCAAACTCAACCTAGATTTTATCAAGGCAATCATTCTGACCAAAATTCATGAAGATCAATTGAAAACTACAGCCTCTATCACATATACAAGTTTTTTCTTTGATTTGACCAAGTGACCTAGTTTTTGACCTCAGATGACCCATATTCAAATTCGACCTAGATTTCATTAAGACAATCATCCTGACCAAATTTCATAAAAATCAATTGAAAAAAAACAGTCTCTATCGCATACACAAGATTTTTCTTTAATTTGACCTAGTGACCTAGTTTTTGACCTCAGATAATCCATATTCAAACTCGACCTAGATTTCATCAAGGCAATCACTCTGAACAAATTTCATGAAGATCAATTGAAAACTACATCCTCTATTGCATACACAATGTTTTTCTTCGATTTGACCTAGTGACCTAGTTTTTGACCCCAGATGACCCATTTTCGAACTCGGCCTAGATTTTATCAAGGTAATCATTCTGGCTAAATTTCATGAAGATCAGTTGAAAAATACAGCCTCTATCGCATACACAAGGTTTTTCCTTGATTTGACCTAGTGACCTAGTTTTTAATCCCAGATGACCCATTTTCGAACTCGGCCTAGATTTCATCAAGGTTATCATTCTGACCAAAATTCATGAAGATCAATTGAAAAATACCGCCTCTATCGCATACACAAGGTTTTTCTTTGATTTGACCTAGTGACCTAGTTTTTGACCCAAGATGACCCATTTTTGAACTTGGCCTAGATTTCATCAAGGCAATCATTCTGACCAATATTCATGAAGATCAATTGAAAAATACAGCCTCTATCGCATACACAAGGTTTTTCTTTGATTTGACCTAGTGACCTAGTTTTTGACCCAAGATGACCCATTTTTGAACTAGGCCTAGATTTCATCAAGGCTATCATTCTGACCAATATTCATGAAGAATAATTGAAAAATACAGCCTCTATGGCATACACAAGGTTTTTCTTTGATTTGACCTAGTGACCTAGTTTTTGACCCCAGATGACCCATTTTCGAACTCGGCCTAGATTTCATCAAGGCAATCATTCTGACCAAAATTCATGAAGATCAATTGAACAAGAGCTGTCCGTAAGACAGCCAAGCTCGACTATTCGAAATATTGTCACAGAAGCAGGAAATTATTACCCAAAATGTTAAATATCAAAAGAGTTTTAAGTTCGAAAGGGGACATAATTTGACTAAAATACATATCAGAGTTATGGGACTTGATGTTATCAACTAGTTTTATAACCCGAAGAAACATGTTAAGTTTCAATTCAATATCTGCATTAGTTTTGGGGATAGTAACTTGCATGTTAAACTTTAACCAGAATTTTCTAAGTCCAAAAGGGGGCATAATTTGCTCAAAATACATGTTAAGAGTTATGGAACTTGACCCAGTGAGGTTGGTAATTGACCTTGAAAAAGAATAAATAAGTTTCAAAGCTATATGCCTTTTGGTAATAGCTGTATGTACTTGCACGCAAAACTTTAACCAGGATTTTCTAAGTCCAAAAGGGGGCTAATTTGCCCAAAATACATGTCAGAGTTATGGGACTTGGTGCTATCAACTAGTTTTATAACCCCGAAGACATATGTGAAGTTTCAATTTAATATCTGTAGTAGTTTTGGAGATAGTTACTTGCATGTAAAACTTTAACCAGAATTTTCTAAGTCCAAAAGGGGGTATAATTTGCCCAAAATACGTGTCAGAGTTATGGGACTTGACCCATGAGGTAGGTAATTGACCTAGAAAAGAAAAAATAAGTTTCAAATCTATATGCCTTTTAGTAATAGCTGTATGTACTTGCACGCAAAACTTTAACCAGAATTTTCTAAGTCCAAAAGGGGGCATAATTTGGCCAAAATACATGTCAGAGTTATGGGGCTTGACCCAGTGAGGAAGGTAATTGATCTAGAAAAAGAAAAAATAAGTTTCAAATCTATATGCCTTTTAGTAATAGCTGTATGTACTTCCACGCAAAACTTTAACCAGAATTTTCTAAGTCCAAAAGGGGGCATAATTTGGCCAAAATGAAGGTCAGAGTTATGGGACTTGGTGCTATCAACTAGTTTTATAACCCCAAAGACACATGTGAAGTTTCAATTCAATATCTGCATTAGTTTTGGAGATAGTAACTTGCATGTAAAACTTTAACCAGAATTTTCTAAGTCCAAAAGGGGGCATAATTTGCTCAAAATACATGTCAGAGTTATGGGACTTGACCCAGTGAGGTAAGTAATTGATCTAGAAAAAGAAAAAATAAGTTTCAAATCTATATGCCTTTTAGTAATAGCTGTATGTACTTGCACGCAAAACTTTAACCAGAATTTTCTAAGTCCAAAAGGGGGCATAATTTGGCCAAAATGAAGGTCAGAGTTATGGGACTTGGTGCTATCAACTAGTTTTATAACCCCGAAGACACATGTGAAGTTTCAATTCAATATCTGCATTAGTTTTGGAGATAGTAACTTGCATGTAAAACTTTAACCAAAATTTTCTAAGTCCAAAAGGGGGCATAATTTGCTCAAAATACATGTCAGAGTTATGGGACTTGACCCAGAGAGGTAGGTAATTGACCTAGAAAAAGAATAAATAAGTTTCAAAGCTATATGCCTTTAAATGATAGCTGTATGTACTTGCATGCAAAAACTTAACCAAGGTGTGACGCCGACGCCGACGCCGACGCCGACGCCAGGGTGAGTAGAATAGCTAGACTATTCTTCGAATAGTCGAGCTAAAAATACAGCCTCTATCGCATACACAAGGTTTTTCTTTGATTTGACCTAGTGACCTAGTTTTTGATCCGAGATGACCCATTTTCGAACTCGGCCTAGATTTCATCAAGGTTATCATTCTGACCAATATTCATGAAGATTAATTGAAAAATACAGCCTCTATCGCATACACAAGGTTTTTCTTTGATTTGACCTAGTGACCTAGTTTTTGACCAGAGATGACCCATTTTCAAACTCGGCCTAGATTTCATCAAGGTTATCATTCTGACCAATATTCATGAAGATTAATTGAAAAATACAGCCTCTATCGCATACACAAGCTAAATGTTGACAGATGACGGACGACAGACGACAGACGACGGACGACAGACGCCGGACATTGAGCGATCAGAAAAACTCACCTGAGCATTGCTCAGGTGAGCTAACAATTATCCAAAATTGGACATAAAAAGAAATTAATTTATAATTTTATGTTCATAAAAATGTGGCAGCCACATTATATACAAAGTTACTCTGACCCTTTAAGGAAATCACACAAGCTCTTGAACTAATCTATTCTAACACTGAGTTAACTTTTAACCAATTTAAAAGTCATTTTACTTTTACAGAAATACCCTAGAGAGGACATTAATTGATATGTCGAAAACTAGAATGTGTCTGTAGGAGGCATGGTCTGCCCCTACTGGTACATCTGTCATAAATAAGGGGCAATAATTCAAATGTTTGCAGTCTTAAGGGGGTATAGCCTCAACAAACATTTTATATAAAGGATTCATTATTCTAGGCCATATACTTTTTGAGCTATGAGCATCAAACAAAAAATCCACTATTTTGGCTATTTCAAGGGCCATAACTCTGTAATTAGCGCTAAAATTGCCAGAAGAATGCCAAGTGTGCAAGGTCTCACCATGTTAAAGACTCATGCAAGGTTTCATGAATTTACATAAAATACTTAGGCACTTCATTAGGTGAAAATGTGCATTTTGACTCTGGAAATAGGGGGCGGAGGCAGACGAAAAATAGGAGGTGCGCAAGTTCATATCATGATTAAGACTTGTGCAAGGTTTCATCAATTTATATCAAATACTTTTTGAGCTAGGCGCATCACAAGGTAAAAATGTGCATTTTTTACTATTTCAGGGGCCATTACTCTGGAAATAGGGGGTGTGGACCCAGAAGAAAAATAGGAGGTGCGCAAGTTCATATCATGATAAAGACTCATGCAAGGTTTCATCAATTTATATGAAATACTTTTTGAGCTAAGCGTGTCACAAACTTTTTTTCAGATGGATGCACAGACAAGACCAAATCTATATGCCCCTCCACTGAGTGGTGGGGGCACAAAAATCACTGCCTGATTTATATGCAAGTATGAAGAGTTGCAGAACAGAAAAGCACGCAAAATTACTAATTTACAAAATTCGCATGGAGATTCAACAATGTAAATATATTATACAAATATACAGCAAGTATGGCCTTTTAATGACTATAATAAAATCATGAAAGAAAAAAAAAAAGACTTCTTAAATGCCTTCACAATAAAATATTCTGTTAGCATACCTGTGATACTATTACAATTAAATAATATCTAAGCTGACAAAATAAATTATATCCTGAAAAATTATGAAAATATCTATCTTGCATAATCATCTTAATTACCTAGGCACTTACATTTAACTATGTAACTTATTACTTCCTACTGAAATAACATTTCTGATTGGTTTTAAGTGTTTTTTTTTGCAATAAAAAATCTTTCATTATTTTCAAACTAAGTTATTACAACTTAGTAACAAGGCAGTCTGAAAGACAGCTAAATCCCCCGCCACTGCTATGGATAGTGAAAGGGTAAAACCTTTGATTTTAGCTGTGACCTTGACCTTGAACTGACATGGCTGACTCATGAATTCTGCACAACGTCTTGATGAGGTGATCATTTGACCAAAGTTACATGGAAATCCTTCAAGGGGTTTAGGAGATACAGAGCTGAAACCTTTGACCTTCAGTTGTGACCTTGACCTTCAGTTGACATGGCTGACTCATGAGTTCTTGATGAGGTGATCATTTGACCCAAGTTTGATGAAAATCCTTCAAGGGGTTAAGGAGATACAGAGTGGACACCAAATGGAAGGCTCAAACCTTCGACCCTTAGTTGTGACCTTGACCTTGAGCTGGCATGGTTGACTCATAATTTCTGCACATCGTTCTGATGAGGTAATCATTTGACCCAAGTTTTATAAAATTCCTTCAAGGGGTTTAGGAGATATAGAGCGAACACGAAATGGAAGGCTCAAACCTTTGACCTTCAGTTGTGACCTTGACCTTGAGCCGACATGGCTGACTTATAAGTTCTGCACATCATCTTGATGAGGTGATCGTTTGACCCAAGTTTGATGAAAATCCTTCAAGGGGTTTAGGAGATATAGAGCGGACACAAAATGGAAGGTTCAACCTTTGACCCTAAGTTGTGACCTTGACCTTGAGCCGGCATGACTGACTCATGGGTTCTGCACATCGTCTTGATGAGGTGATCATTTGACCCAAGTTTTATAAAATTCCTTCAAGGGGTTTAAGAGATATAGAGCGGACACAAAATGGAAGGCTCAAACCTTTGACCTTGAGTTGTGACCTTGACCTTGAGCCGGCATGGCTGACTCATGGGTTCTGCACATCGTCTTGATGAGGTGATCATTTGACCCAAGTTTTATAAAATTCCTTCAAGGGGTTTAGGAGATACAGAGCGGACACAAAATGGCAGGCTCAAACCTTTGACCTTGAGTTGTGACCTTGACCTTGAACCGACAAGGCTGTCTCATGGGTTCTGCACATCGTCTTGATGAGGTGATCATTTGACCCAAGTTTCATGAAAATCCTTCAAGGGGTTTAGGAGATATGGACCGGACACGATTTTGTTACGGACGGAAGGACGGAAGGACGGACGGAAAGACGGACGGAAGGACGGACAGACGGACGGAAGGACGGACGGAAGGATGGACGCAGACCATTCCTATAATCCCTCCGCCACGGCGGGGGATTAAATAACTACTGTACAGCAGATCTTCTTTACCAGAGTTTTTTTTACACATGTGGTTGTTACAAGTTTGCAAAGATGATACAAATCAGCTAAAATTACATACAAGTTGCCCAAATAGAGAAAACATATAAGAGATCCATCCAAGGCTGCTACAGACCAAGTCTGGTCTATCAAGTTAATGAGAAAAAGTTGTTTAACCTTTATCATGCTGAACACGATTGATTCTGCCTTTGCGACCAGTGCAGATCAAGATCAGCCTGCACATTTGTGCAGTCTGATCATGATGTACACTGTTAGTCATTCAGTCAGACACCTTTGAACAGAGAATGATGCTGTCCAAATATGAAAGATAGACAAGTTCATTAAAGAAATTTAGCGGGAAAAGAGTTAAAGAGCCCTGGCAGCCCCTACCTTCAGTCAAGCAGAAACATATCAATAAAATTTAGAAGGGTCCATTCAAGGATGATTCAGACCAAGTTTAGAGAAGACCTTCGAGAAGAACTTGCTCGAGGGTTTTTCTATTTTTTGCTCTCAGACCAAGTTTAGAGAAGACCTTCGAGAAGAACTTGCTCGAGGGTTTTTCTATTTTTAGCTCTAGTAGATTTAAATGTGACTCAGATAACTTCAATGTAATTATTACAATGTAACCTCTGCGAGTGAAATGCAAAGGAATTTAAAAAAAAAAGCTCAAATTTTTGTTTAACAGAATTTTTCATCTGAGAAAAAAACAACAGTAACAAACAACAGTTTACTCCAAATATTACCAGCCTGTAACAGCCCAGGTAATTCAAGGTAAAGTTTAATTGATCTTTAAAGATGAAAGTAGGTCTTTAAAAAAGACTTTAATGTCAAGCCATGACAGGTGGTTGTATTTTATGTGAAAGTAATTATTCAACTTTTGGTTTCAGAATCCCATCCATCATCTTACACAGGCAAGTAGCCTATCTGATCAAGTTCTTGATTTATGTTCCTATTGATTTCAAATATTTTACCTATCTTTATAAATCATGTAACATGATTCAATTAGGGATATTGTTACTTTTAACAGCTACATTTTATCAACAAAATAATTATCCACCTCTGATTGAAATTTAAGGCGACCACATGACCTGTTAGAATGTAGTTGACTTAGATAAATGTTTTCACCACAGGGAGATTATCCCCAAAATTGGTAAAATGAGAAAAGTTTATTCAGATTTTTTTCACTGTACACTGTTGGTATAAATCTGAATAAAACCAAATGAAATTCATTATAATACAACTATTAGCTTTAAATTACAGCCACTATTCAAACAGGAGAAATTTATTCACCAGACACAATAATTATCACAAAGGGTAACCTTAGTCCTGGTTATGCGAAATATGTTATTTTTTCTGTCATATTTAAAGCATTAAATACTTTTATATCATTACACCTCTGGCATACTGCGTAAGTTTTATAACATAAAAAAATGTGCTGATTCAGTTAATTCAGTTGAGAAGAAAATATTTCTTGTTGACTGTGAAAAGATTTGTGCAACTTTGTGGACAAACTGCATATTTTTTATCAGACATTGGAGAAGCATTGACTGACTGTAAAGACAAACTGATTCCAATATAACCCACTCCTCAACTGTTTGATGAATGCAGTTCTCTTTTGAGCATGGCTAAAATTTAATGTTTGCGACGATGGGATCGATATAACAATATTTACCAGTCCAAGATCCAGTGTAATAGTAACGTAGTTATATTCCCAACCATTGCTTATGGAAGGACTTTGCCACCAGCGATTACTACCATCGATAGCATTCCCAATTGGATGTGCTGCTCCAATCTCCTCTAATCTTCCTGCTCCAGCATGTGCATTACAATAGTCACAATGGCTAATCTGTGGCATGAGATCAACATGCTCGACAAGTTTGCAGAAATATTCTGCGCGATCCTCCCCACATGTTGCATTTGCAGTGATGCGTGCTCTGGTAGCAAGGTTTAGGATGTATGGAAATAAACCCTGATTCTGCTCAGCTGTGGAAATTGAAAAAATATTTAATTAATAAAGGGTGCACGTTTCACAGCATACCAGTTTTTTGAAAATTCTTCAAATACTAGATAATACAATTAATTAAGACATTGTTAAAAGCCACACACATAAATTTAGGCAATACTGCATAACTTTCATAAGAATTTTAATATAAGCATTTTACAAAAGATACATTTTAAAGCAACTATAGACAAACACACAAACTTAAATGAATATGAATACTGGTATGTTTTAATAAGAAAAATGTTAGCAAAAATAACCAATGAGTATACAATGTACTTTTTCACAAGGGGTTAGCAAAAATACATAAGCATCCAATTTCATAAAATTAATGGTTAGTAATTGGCCTTAAAGAATGTACAGTTATCAGGTAGCCAGATAATTAATATATTCTTTCAGTCCTAACTTCTGTGGTCAAAGATCAGTGTCAAATCTTTAAGTGTTTTGTGGTTAATGTATGTGGTCAGACACCTTTGGCTGAAGTATCCTACACCTGATCTGTCAAACAGCCTGTGTGACTTTGCACCTCTGTTGCTATGATAAAGTACCTCCTGTTTGCTTGTAAATGACCCATCTCCAAACAATAACAGACCCTGCCCTCCACAAACTGTTTTCTTTTAGAAACTTAATAGGCAAACTTGTATTCCAATACAGGTAATAAGTGAGAGTCAATTTTAGAAAAGTAGAGTGAATGAGTGTTTCATCTCTAATCAGCATAAAATTCAGATATTCAAAGAATTAAATTAAACTGAAATAATAATATTACTTGTGCTCAGATAAGAACAGTATTAAACATAACATTGTATGGTGCTAATTGTATTAAATGAAACAATTAAATTAACATGCAAGTGGTTTATGTTGTAACTGATATTTGAACAAATTAATGCAAATTAAAATTTAAACAACAATGCCCATCAGCTTACCAAGAAATGCCTCGAGTTCATCTACAGATCATAACAGTTTTAATATATATTTTTTCCATCAGAAACTACAAGTACAAGTCACTGCTAGGTAAATTCAATTAAAGATTAGAAACTATTCACTCTTTATGCATTATGTTCATCTGACATTTTCCAAAAAAATCTTTTCGTAAAGCTATCATGCTTAAATGGTTTTTAAGGACTTAAATGAAAGTTGGAGCCTTTAAGATTTTTTTTCCAGTTTTTCTATTCAGCAAATATGCTGTGTTCTTGTTTTTCTAAATATATACACTATTGCAAAGAACTTAATAATGAGAACATGCAAATTTACCTAGCTGTGAATACCCACTTTTTGACAAAGCCTCTAAGTAAATATAGCTTCAGTACACTTTTTGAGGCAATATCAATTATAAAGAAACACATTGATTGCTCCAGGTCACAAGAAGCAGCGCAAAATGCTCAAGATATCCAGGTTTGAACAAACCAAAAAGTAAAAAGACAAGAGATCACAGAGTGATCTTGGCGCCCACCAATGTGCCATTTTTGAGTGTTCCAAATTTCAAGACTTACTGACTAGCTCAAGGTCAAATTTCATTTCCGTACACAACACTTTGCATGTGGTCCAAATTTGAAAGCTGTAGCTTGAGAAATGTGAAAGTAGGTCACTAGATCAATTTCAAGGACGAAATGTAAAAGTAGGTCACTAGGTCAAAATCAAGGTCAAATTACACTTCAGAACACAAATTTATGCATGTGGTCCAAATTTAAAGCCTGTATCTTCAAAAATGTGGAAGTAGGTCACTAGGTCAATGTCAAGGTCAAAGTTTGTTTCGGTACACAATCCTATGCATGTGGTCTAAATTTGAAGCCTGTAGCTACAGAAATGTGAAAGTAGGTCACTAGGTCAATCTTAAGGTCAAAGTTCATTTCGGTACACAAAACTATGCATGTGGTCCAAATTTGAAGGCTGTAGCTCGAGAAATGTGAAAGTAGGTCACTAGGTCAAAATCAAGGTCAAATTTTATTTCAGAACACAGAACTATGCATGTGTTCCAAATTTGAAGCCTGTACCATCAAAAATGTGAAAGTAGGTCACTAGGTCAATGTAAAGGTCAAAGTTTGTTTCGGTACACAAAACTATGCATGTGGTCCAAATTTGAAGGCTGTAGCTTGAGAAATGTGAAAGTAGGTCAGTAGGTCAAAATCAAGGTCAAATTCCAATTCAGAACACAAAACTATGCATGTGGTCCAAATTTGAAGCCTGTACCTTCAAAAATGTGAAAGTAGGTCACTAGGTCAAAGTTTTTTTCAGTGCACAAAACTATGCAAGTGGTCCAAATTTGAAGGCTGTAGCTACAGAAATGTGAAAGTAGGTCACTAGGTCAAAATCAAGGTCAACTCATGTCAAGGTTCATCTTGCCACTCAAAACCATACATGTGGTCCAAATTTGAATGTTGTAGGTTATTGACAAGAAGATTTTAAAATCTTTTCCCTATATAAGTCTATATGAACCATGTGACCCCCCAGGGCGGGGCCATATTTGACCCTAGGGGGACAATTTGAACAAACTTGGTAGAGAACCACTAGATGATGCTACATTACAAATGCCAAAGCCCTAGGCTTTGTGCTTTGGACAAGAAGATTTTCAACGTTTTTCCCTATGTAAGTCTATGTAAACCATGTGACCCCCGGGGCAGAGCCATATTTGACCCTAGGGGGATAATTTGAACAATCTTAGTAGAAGACCACTAGATGATGTCATATACAAAATATCAAAGCCCTAGGCCCTGTGGTTTTGAACAAGAGGTTTTTCAAAGTTTTTCACTATATAAGTCTATATAAACCCTGTGACCCCCGGGGCGGGGCCATATTAGACCCCAAGGAAATATTTTGAATCATCTTGGTAGAGGACCACTAGATGATGCTTCATACCAAATATCAAAGCCCTAGGCTCTGTGGTTTTGGACAAGAAGATTTTCAAAGTTTTTCCCTATATAAATCTATGTAAATTATAGAAATAAACAAAGGGCCATAACTTACTAAACAAGAGCTGTCGGAGGACAGCAACGCTCGACTATTCAACAGCCTTGTCGACTGAATGAATACGAAAGTCGAAAAAGGGGCATAATTTAAAAAAAGCAAAATAGGGTTATGGAACCTGCATAGTGCTTATCAGCTCATGACAGTGGACAAGTGTGTGAAGTTTCAATCCATTCCCATTAGAGGGTACTGAGATACCAGCTTACATATAAGAATTTAACCCAAAACTCCTAAGTTTAAAAAGGTGCATAATTTTCTAAAATGCAAAGTTGAGTTATTGACCCTTTGCACTGCATGTCATATCATGACAGTGAACAAGTGTGTGAAGTTTCAATCCTTTCCCATTAATGGATACTGAGATACCAGCTTACATACAAAACCTTAACCAAAAAATTCTAAGTCGAAAAATGGGCATAATTTTGTAAAAAAGCAAAATAGAGTTATGGAACCTGCTTTGTGCATGTCAGATCATGACAGTGAACAAGTGTGTGAAGTTTCAATCCATTCCAATTAGTGAGTACTGAGATACTAGCTTACATACAAAACCTTAACCAAAAAATTATAAGTCGAAAAAGGGGCATAATTTTGTAAAAAAGCAAAATAGAGTTATGGACCTGTGCAATGTAAGTCAGTTTATCACAGTGAATAAGTGTGTGAAGTTTCAATCCATTCCCACAAGTGGTTACTGAGATACCAGCTTACATACAAAACCTTAACCAAAAACTTCTAAGTCAAAAAAGGGGCATTATTTTGTAAAAAAGCAAAATAGAGTTATGGGACCTGTGCAATGTAAGTCAGTTTTTCACAGTGAATAAGTGTTTGAAGTTTCAATCCATTCCCACATGTGGTTGCTGAGATACCAGCTTACATACAAAACTTAACCAAATCGGGACGCGGACGCGGACGCAGACGCCGACGCCGACGCATGGGCGAGTCCAATAGCTCTACTATTCTATGAATAGTCGAGCTAAAAATTGTTGAACCAGTCTGGTTTTTAGGGGGACACAACTAGGGTACCAATACATCATTCTGACAAAGTTTGGTCAAAATCCCCCAGGTAGTTTCTGAGGAGATGCGATAACGAGAAATTGTTAACGGACGGAAGGACGGACGGACGGACGGAAGGACGACGGACCACGGACGCAGAGTGATTTGAATAGCCCACCATCTGATGATGGTGGGCTAAAAATGGCCGCAGACTAGTCGAGCCTGCAATATAACAGCCAAGGCTTGACAATTCACTCGTCCACTTGTAAATACCACCAGAAATCGGTTCAAGGGCGAGTGGAACTTGCTGCATAGGACAAGTGTGATTTTTAATCAACAATATATAATAAATCCAATTAAAGTGGAGCCAGATAAAAGATCTAAAAGAAAGTTGATATGTTGTTCTCTATTCTAAAATCTGTCCTGCTCTGCTCTGTTACAGTATTGCATTATGATCACACAAGCTAGACACTCAACAGCCCAGAACAAGATAACAGTATGTAACGTTTTTTACGGTCTTTAAAAAAGACATTTACTGTAAAAATCTTTTTTCCTCAGTGAATTCCAGGTAAACTACAAACCGTAGCAGGATGAGTGAAAATTCTTAATAGCTCGTCTTGCAAGGAAAGTTGCTTTTAAAGAATCTGTCAAGGCCTGCCAGCAAGCAGCGTTCATTGAATGCATAAAGCTGTAAATATTGTCTAATCCTATGATCTATACAACAAGAGCTGTCTCCGTAGGATGACACATGCCCCCAATGGCACTTTGAATGAATAGTTATGGCCAATGTTAGAGTTTAGGACCTTTGACCTACGGAGCTGGGTCTTGCGTGGGACACATCGTCTTACTGTGTCACACATTCATGCATAGTTATTTTAAAATCCATGCATGAATGACAAAGATAAGGACCGGACATGCCCATCAATGCAATTTCATGAAAAATGATCTTTAACGTCTAAGTGTGACCTTGACCTTTGAGCTACGGACCTGGGTCTTGCGCACTGCACGTCATCTTACTGTGGTACACATTCATGCCAAGTTATTTGAAAATCCATCCATCGATGACAAAGATATGGACCGGACACGCCCATCAATGCACTATCCTTTAACGTCTAAGTGTGACCTTGACCTTTGAGCTACGGACCTGGGTCTTGCGCACTGCACGTCGTCTTACTGTGGTACACATTCATGCCAAGTTATTTGAAAATCCATCCATCGATGACAAAGATATGGACCGGACACGAAAATTGCGGACAGACCGACAGACAGACAGACGGTTCAAAAACTATATGCCTCCCTTCGGGGGCATAAAAAAAGTTCAAAATTGGTAATTACAACTACTTCAAAAAGGCTAAATACATTTCAGTTTTAAATATGGGGTTATTTTGATGTTTATTTAGCAAACAGGAACAACAACTGTCTGACAACCACCAGGCTTGCATTCCAGTTGGGTCAGTATAACTTCCTTCTCAACAGGATCCAATTACCATTTACCTTTGAAATAATCTTTACCTCAACAAGCAGGTAATAAAAAGTTTGTGTGCAGCATTATCATCTGATAACACCTGGGTATTGCAGACTTACAAGATACACCAGACTCTTGTAATACCACTACAGGTTTCCACTTAAGTTGTTCCTTAATATTCAACATGTCAGTTTGAATTATAATTAACTAAGTCTTGAGCAGAACCATTTGATGAAGTAATTATAAAAATCTTGGTGCAAAGCTATTGAAAACTCATTGTAGATAGGAAACTGCTAATGCTGCAAGTTCTGTAACCTTAAGACTTAAAATAATAATTCCACTGAAATAGCCTGATCATTAATTAAGTAAGTACCTTGCGCATAATTATGAAAACTTAAAAGGCTAAGGTGCAGTATGATGCATCTGTAAAACAAAAATCTGAACTCCTAACAGGAGTTAGAAAAAAATATAGCTACTTAAATGAATGAAAATTTCATTTATTAAATATCAAAAACAAACTTACTACTTAAAATGTTTTAACTTTGAAAGATTTTCTTGAACTTACCCTGAGTTTTAACTTTAACATTTATGCCCCGTATAACTCTAGATCCAGTTTTACACCTGTATTTTCCGCTGTCAGACTTTCGAATGCTTTCTATATGCAAATTGTAATATCCATTTGCATGGTCCCCACTTAATGAAATCCTTGACCTTTGGTCTGCCGAAAGGTCAAGACTAACTGTGAGGCCCCGCGTATACTGTTGGAATCCTTGTGGTCCCTGCCATACTATTGGTAATCTCCTTGACGGCTTTGGGCAGGTCAAGGTCACAGGTTCTCCCTCATTTACCTCTAAACCTGAAATCAGAAATGTACAAGAAAATGAGGAATAAAATCAATGTTGGATGATCTGTATGTACACTGTATTAAAAAGTGCAAGGAATCTTTTTTTCCACCTGAAAAAAGCAACAATTTATTAAAACACTAGTAGGGCTGTGGATCGTCAGACAAGTGGCGATCCGAGCCTATCCGTGAGTCGGGGCTGACGATTAACAGATCGAACCTAGAATCACCAGCAACAACTAATATAATGATGCAAAAATGCAAGCCTGTTATTTTTGTACTTCTTTCTTTATGGAATCTAAACTTTGCAGTTCTCATAGTGCTCAGTTAAATAGTTTAAATTTGACCTATGTTTAATGTTTTGCTCATTAATTAAAGACAGGTTTCGCTGGTGGACTTGTTCGGCCATTCTTGCAGATGAAGGATATGACGTCGGTCATTAATATCACAATATTTAGTAACAGTTCCGCATTTTTTGATAAGAAAATTTTATTTGTTTGACAGAAATTTCGTATATAACTTTTTACTGAACTTAATTACTTAAATGATAAATGTTTATTCACTGTTTTGACAGATTTCATATTAATTTTAGTTTGAATATAAGACCAATGCTAACTCTACCTAAGACATTTGTTTACATGCGGTTTAGAATCTAACAATGCGTAATCGTCTAAGATGTGCAAGAAAATTTATTGTAGACATTTAATGTGGCTTTTATTTAGGTTTATTGATAGAATTTTACATATTGCATGTATTAATGAAAAAGATCGCGATCCAACGATCTTGACAATGACGAATATCCGTACTCGAACTTTTGGTCAAACTCGTGGATATCCAAGTACTTGGATACTCGTTACAGCCCTATAAAACACGTCACTGCATGAAAAGCCTGGAAATAGGGATCAACACAAACATGTTTGTATATAGCTTTCTAAAGGTTCCATGTCAAGCTGCAACACCTAACAAGAGGTATGGGATGGTAAAGAATTTCTGCTCTCGTATCCTGCCCTGTATAAATTCATTCATTTCCAAAGTCTATTTTTGACTTTTGTACAAAACTTGCTGACTAAGCAAAAGTACACATAATAATTATGTAGAGACTGACCTACTTGCAGCACTTTCTTTCATAAACAAATCTTAGGAAGATTAATGGCAATAGTTTAATTTCACTTATTTTAATATATATATGCAAAATTTGATATCAAAGGAAGGACAAAGTAAACAAACATTTTTTAAATTAACCTAAAAGCTTCAAATCTGACTTTAATGCATGATCCTGTGTTAAATCTTTACAAGGTCTGTTTAAATGTAAATGACATGAATTTTTAACAAAGAAACACCTGCTTTTACATCAAGTCTGTTTGTTTTCTATCTAAAAGTTGAATAAATCAGTGATAAGGCTAAAATTACCTTCTCTCTAACCCTATAGTACCATAAATTACCTTACAATTCAAACAATCCAACAATTTTCTTATTAAGGTAAGTTGAGAATTTGTACACAGGTATACTAAAACACTGAAACCTTCACTACAATCATTTTCTAAAACCATGTTGTAAAGTGTTAATAATAAAGAATATATTCTTGCATATCAACCAAACCACCCCACTCTGATCACCATCCCTGGTACAAAAGGTATAAAAGGTAAAATTACACTAAAGCTGCCTGAGTCCCACACTGCAAACAGAAAGCGAAGTGCAAAGATATAGAACAAAGGTTGCTTCAAATATCAATCAACAAGTACATTAGAAGGATGGGATGGGAGGGGAAAGGGTAAGAAAACGAGGGAGACATAAAGAAAGTAGGAAAGGAGAGGCATAAAAAAAGGTTGAGTTGACAGGAAGAAACACTACCAACATACAGAAAGCTTACTGAAAATAGAGGCACTGTCTTTGAACTGTCCCAGTCAGTAACCCATATAAAGGCTAGAGGAGGTATGCCAAAAACATTAAGTTAATAATAAACCAGAGACTGTTCAAGAAAAACGTATGCCACCCATCACAAAACCAAGTGCCACAAATTAAGGGCCATAACTACAAGGAAAATCACAGAACATAAGATTCCAACTAAATATACAACTAGGCTTGGCAGTGAAAACTTCTGTAAAGTTTTTTGGAATTCAAACCAGTGGAATAAGAGAAGTAAACTGGGGAAATTTGACTACAAATAGAAAAGAAACAAACATTTAATTTTGAGTTTCTCTAAACAGAAATGTCAGATGTTGCATATTTCCGTTTAAACAGTAGGATTTTCTTAATCATGTACCATTTTATTTAGACCCCTATCGTAAATCTGCAAATTTGCTTACATGTGACATGATGTCTGTTTTCAACATTATAATTTTTGACTCGGCTTATTATATATTCAGAGCCTTTTCCATCGTCATGTTATTGAGGTGTGAAACGACTAATATAGCTCTCAAAACTTTTGATAGCATACTTTATTAAAACATTTAATTGCATGTTCAGCAATTTTCTTGGTATGGGGTATATCCATCTATGCTTTATGAATCACCCATACTTGTAATGAAGATTGATCAAGAGGTGTAGTTGATGATGATCCAGGCAATGACAGACACACAGCCATTACAATGGCTGACCAGCATATGGTTTGCCCCCCCCCCCCCCCCCCAATTTTTCACCCTAAAAACTGATTTTTCTCAGAAAAAAAAAAAGATAAAGGGGAAAAAGCCAGTTTGAAAAATCATTTAATAGATGTACTGATATGGATTTGATGTGATGCATAATTGTAACTAAAGGGAAAGAATGTGTTTTTTTTTTGTTTGTAAGAAAATTTTCAGGGAAAATCTGGGTAAGTTTAGCTGGCTGCCTGCCCCTCTCAGCAACAACTAAAAGACTACAAATTTGTCAGTGGAAAAAAGCATAATTTATAAAATGATAAACTGATCCGAATATAATACAGGTGTTTAACATTCTTTACTTTTTGCTTCATGTGACTATTCACCACTAAAGCAATATAAAATTTGGTTTGTCTCTTTTTGGTAAAGAATTCATTTCTCAAGCTGCAACTTGTCACAATATGATATATTTATACAGTATTTCATTAGGAATGGATTATCATTAAACCAAACAGTTGCAGCTCCATGGGATCATAAATATATTTTCTTGTTGGTGATAGATGTTAACAGGTGCCTGGCATATACCAACTGTGCTGGTCAAGGAAGTTGCCCATCACACCAGATGCTGTATCTGCATGGCCCATCATGTTATAGTAACCATACTTCATTTATAGATTTGCCAAATGAAATACTATGAAATCATAAATATTTGACGGAGACCAAGTTCATGGATTTTTAGATCAGACTTGTGTTTTATAAACATATTTCTTCTCTCATGTAGCTACAATGTGATTATTTTAAAAACAATAAATAAGGCCCAATGTTTTAGCTAAACAGGTAAAGCAAATATTGATTACAGGCTGGGCCAAGAGTTTCATTGAGGTTATAATTGTAAAAAAAAACTATTCAAATGGAGAATATGTAAGCACCCCTTTCAATGTTGAACAAGAACATTGATTATCAGAGCTATAAAGTAAGATATTAAAAAAAGAACAGATTCCATAAAATTTTCTACTATGGTGTAAAATATTCAAATCAATGACAACTGTATTCTATTTCATATGCAGAACTATTCTACTTCATATGCAGAACTACGTGTGTCTTTGGGTCGTATTACGTGGATAGACTGTATGCAGTGGACCTTCAACTGTATGAGAGAACCATTAGAAACATATCAAAAATAGGAATACTGCAAGAAGAAATTGATATATTTTTTTCTGTAACAAAAATGTGGCAGCCAACCGGAACGATCATTTCATATCATTTTTCTTCTGCATCAGATACTTGGTAAAAACAAACATTGGCATATAAAATAGGTTCAGTGACCATTGTAACTATTGCCTGGTCAAAATATAATTACAAAGCTGCAGTTTTAAGTTTAATTTAGGGTTTTGTTACCTCCCTTTTATGCATGAAGTTATCTGACTTTTAAAACAAAACTGCTTTCCTGACACTCAACATACTTAAATATAGAATTTATAACAACTTAATTTCTTTGGGGAAAAGAAATGCAGAATTGGACTGTTTTCTACTATATACACGCATTTCTTAAGATCAGTTTAATAAATTCAGAATGACTCATTTTACTTGTATAAAATATGTGACGTGGGTAAGTCCATGTCTTCCCCCAATAGCAATTTTAAGTAATTTACTGCAGACCTATTTGCACCACTTGTCAGCTCTTTATAAATCCTAAGTTCATTCACAATTTTTCTGCTGATCATGCAGATAAACAGCTTACACAATTTGTCACCTGAAAAAAAAATGAAGTTTGATAAAGTCAACATTTAGATGTAAGACCACTAAATCAGTGTTATCATAGATTTTACACCTTTACCATGCTGCAATGACAAGGATAAACTTGTACTTTATATAAATGTTTAAAACTGATAAAAAAACTCATCTTATCAGTATAATACCAAGTTTGCAATTTTGAAATCTTCTTTAATCATGTTAATATCAAAACATCATTTGAAATGACAGACAAACATTTTTCAGATTGTCAAAATTTTGGTAATGTTTATATGATAGATATGACAGAGTGAACAAGTCCTCTCTCATTTAAAAAAGTGAAACCGTCACAAATTCATCAAAATTTACGTCAATTTTATCAAGTACGCGATTTAAAATTTGCATTATTTTTTCCTTGACCTGACACAGTTGGGTTTATAAAATAAATATAACGTCCCAGATTGGAGATGTCAATATCAGTCACGGTGTTTCGAAATCTTTTTTCTCCTTTCCTGTCCCGCTGTGTCTTCAATAAAAAGTTTCAAATATCTGTAAAAATTTATCACATAGATCTTTTTTCATACCCATCCAAGCCAAGAATAGCCTCTCTTTTATCTAAAATTTAATACAGTCATGTATCTTGGTTAAAAATATGAATCTTTAATAGATGAATGTTGACACTGTTCCAACAATATATAGTGTCGACCAGCAGGAGAAATCTATACAATATTCAGCTATTTATACTAGGTGGTATTAGGGCTGTGACAGTTCCATGTTCATCCATGACTAAACTATCCCTTCGAAAGTTAATTAATATTAGTTCACTTAATTAACGCTTCTTTAAAATATTGTTATCTACTATCCAGATGATGATGGACATGACAATGATGATGATGATGATCACAAGTAAGTATGACAAAAAAACAAGACTCTTTTGAATTCCTTCTCAATCCTGTTGAAATGTACTTTGTTGATTTAATTAGTTTTCCCCAATTATATAGGCAAAAAATTTATACCAGCTTATGTATTTATTTTCAATGTTTTTAGTAGAAAACTTTTTTCTGTGCACTGGCTAGACAAAACTATTGAATGAATTCATAGTCACTCAGCAACACTGGATGGGGTCTGATTATCATAAAATATTATGTTTTATGGACATAAAAGATGTCAGATTGCCTTGTATGACATGACCCTGCATTAAATATACACAAGCAATTCATGTCATATATAAGTGGGTGTACTTGCTATCCATCAAAATGCATGTGGGCTATATTTTTGTTCCTCTTTGCAACTGCAGAATAAAAATGCCTCTCATCTCTTGTATATCTAATTACTAACCTTGTTTGAACCTTGTCAAGTCCTGTCCTAGACAACATTAAATATTTTCAGACATTAATCTACTGGCTTGTGAGTCAATGTGAAACAAGAGCTTGTAGAACACGAAATGCCCCCCTTGATGTATTCAGTAATTGCACAAGGAACAGAAATAACTTGGTCACTGTACACGAAAGTTCTACTGCTCTGGGTCAATGTGACCTTGACCTTTGACCTATTGACCTCAAAATCAATAAGGGTCGTCTGCTGGTCTTGATCAACCTCCCTATAAAGTTTCGTGATCCTATACCCAAGTGTTCTCAAGTTATTGTCAGTAAAATGGTTTAACTGTTCCGGGTCACTGTAACCTTGAACTTTGGCCTACTGACCTCAAAATCAATAGGGATCATCTGCTGGGCCTGACCAACCTCCCTATCAATTTTCATGATCCTAGGTCCAAGGGTTCTTGAGTTATCATCCGGAAACTGTTTAACTGTTCCTGGTCACTGTGACCTTGACCTTGAACCTACTGACCTCAAAATCAAATGGAGTTATCTGCTGGTCATGACCAACCTCCATATAACTTTCATGATCCTAGACCCAAGCATTCTTGAGTTATCATCCGGAAACCGTTTAACTGTTCTAGGTCACTGTGACCTTGACCTTTGACCTACTAACCTCAAAATCAATAGGGGTTATCTGCTGGAAATGACCAACTTCCCTATCAACTTTCATGATGCTAGACCCAAGCATTCTTGAGTTATAATCCGGAAACCGTTTTAACTGTTACGGGTCACTGTGACCTTGACCTTAAATCTACTGACCTAAAAATCAATAGGGGTCATCTGCTGGTCATGACCAACCTCCCTATCAATTTTCATGATCCTAGGCCCAAGCATTCTTGAGTTATCATCCGGAAACCGTTTAACTGTTATGGGTCACTGTGACCTTGACCTTAAATCTACTGACCTCAAAATCAATAGGGGTCATCTGCCTCCCTATCAACTTTCATGATCGTAGACCAAAGCGTTCATGAGTTATCATCCGGAAACCGATAAACTGTTCTGAGTCACTGTGACCTTGACCTCCCTATCAACTTTCATGACCCTATAGGCCTAAGCGTTCTTGAGTTACCATCCAGAAACGGATTGGTTTATGGACCAACTGACATCTGCAAAACAATATACCCCTCCTTCTTTGAAGAGGGGCATAATTATTCAAAGGCTCAAACTAGAAAATATAAGCTCACACAGCAGGTCACATTTTATTTTTGTTTTGTAATATGCACAAGAAGCAGATCTTGGACATACATGGAATTCATGTTCTGCACAGGGATGTACTTGTTTGGCAAGTGTTGCTGGTTTGCTGTAACTGCAATATATAATTCATATACACTGGTATGTTAAATATCTCGAAAAGTTTGATAAGAAAAATACTTTATTTCAATTGTCATTTTAAGAAATACAATTATACTTAAATTATCAATGTAAACTTGTTTTCTCTGCTGTTGAAAAAGAATCATTTGAGGAGTTGTAAGATTTTCATTAAGCAGTGCATGTTGAGGAAGAGCAAGAACTTTTTGGGGGGCAAAACTTAACATTCAAGATGTGTTTGTAAAATATGTATGCGCAATGCGGGCCTGTTCAATTTCAGTCCTGAGATCACTGTGACCTTGCCATTCGACCTAATACCTCCCAAAAACACCAGGGTCATCTACTGTCACCCTGTGAAGTTTGACAGCTGAAGGCCAAATTTAAGCCTTCTTCATTTATAACTGGTGCATGTATTCCTGTTAAAGCATTAAGATATATAGTTCTGAAAATACATAAAGTAGTACCTACAGCAATTAAGGACTTAAATACCACAAAAAATGAAACAGTTACAAGTATAAGTCGCATACCTAACTCTCAAATATAATATAATATGGGAGTTTAGAGGAAACAATGTTACCAGAAAATAAACCTGCATATTTAACCATATCTCTGGCATTAGACAGCTTCTTTGTAATAAATGTGGTACATTTTTACATGTTTAAAGTATCTGAAGTATTAAAATCATGTTTCTGCTCATTATTGGTGCCATGTGATAGGATTTACTGTGGTTGAACAATACAGGTCCTGACCATAACAAATATCTTGGATAGGAACTAGCACTATGTCTATAAAAGCTTTTATTATATACCTATAAAAATTCTCTATCAACAATTCAGCTTGCATATGAACAGACAGTAAAAATTCTGTACTGTACCTTTTGTATTAATTTTATCTTGCCAGACTATTTTCATTTAATATGCATGACCTGACACAGTTCTATAAACAGCGCATTTTTAAAAAACTTCACTCAAGTCTATTGTAACATTGATAAACATTGAAGATTTCCTTCGATTAAACATTATGTTACAACAAAAGAAAGGTGTAGATATAATAAAAGAGTCATTATAACAGTAGCTAGATCTGGGATTTTGTATTTGGCTCTTGTGGATTTTGTCACACTTGCATGCCTCGTGAGATCCGATCTGGCAAAATCCACTCAAGCCGAATACAGATGGAGCTACTATTATAATAACTCTTATCTTATTTCCCTCTTAGACAGGCAACCAGACTGTCTTTTTCAATCCACTAGGAAGCATCATCTTTTTTTCATTGAAAGAAACTACTTTGAATAAATATCTTCATAGTAAAAGGATCATTAGTTGTTGACATCAGTCAAAGCATGGGTCAAAGACCTCTAAAGTTGCAGGACCATCAAACCATAATGACAATGGATTGGTTTTTATGTGATTTTAATGACATTTTAATGGCATCCCATGGGTAAAGTCTTTACTCTCTGCCAACATGAAAAGCCTAAAGTATTTATGGTTGCTGGACCAGGATTTTTCATCATTTAATTTTGCATGATCTAAGATAAACTGTATACTATACTGAAGAAATGTAAAGCTTTTTTTTTAAACTTCAAAGTTGTAACTCAGCAGCACACAAACAAGAGCTGTCACAGGAGACAGTGCGCTCGACCATTTCGATGCTGGATAGTGAAACTGGGCACATCTGAGGAAACTGGATCTGTCACTGGAGTGTTTAATGACTCCAATGGTGGATAAAGATATTGCACAATAGCTTGAGTCTGTGTCAAAAATATTAAGTAATAAGAGAGGTAAAGATAAAGTGTATCAAAACACTATATATTACAGTATAATTCTAAATAAAAATGGGGCATAAAGGTGCAAGAGTTACGCACCTTGTGTCATATGATGTGGGTGATGATGTGGAACAACTACTTCAAGTTTGAATCAAATGCATTTTGTAGTAACTGAGATATAGTGAAAATGCATCAAAATTAACCTTAAATTCTAAGTAAAAGGGGGCATCATTCATGAAAATTGGTGCCAGAGTTATGCACCTTGTGTCATATGATGTGGGTGATAAGATGGAACAACTATTTCAAGTTTGAATCAAATCCATTCAGTAATAACTGAGATAGAGTGAAAGTGTATCAAA
The DNA here is from genome assembly GCF_021730395.1 of Mercenaria mercenaria. Classification (NCBI taxonomy): domain Eukaryota; kingdom Metazoa; phylum Mollusca; class Bivalvia; order Venerida; family Veneridae; genus Mercenaria; species Mercenaria mercenaria. The sequence continues at coordinate 34,863,730 of NC_069363.1, read as the reverse complement.
ACTTTAACCTGAAATTCTAAGTAAAAAGGGGGATAATTAAAAAAATATTCGAGCAAGAGTTATGGCCCTTGTGTCATATGATGTGAATGATGATGTTGAACAGCTATTTTAAGTCTGAATCAAATCCATTAAGTAATAACTGAGATATAGTGAAAGCACATCAAAACTTTAACCCTGATATTCTAAGTAAAAGGGGGGATAATTCATTAAATATTGTTTCGGGCCTTGTGTCATATCATGTGGGAGATGATGTGGAACAACCACTTTCAGTTTGAATTAAATCCATTTAGGAATAACTGAGACAGAGAGAAAGAGCATCAAAATGTATAGTCGGGCTAAAAATTACATATAAATGAGAGTGGTGTAATTATGTTTACCAGGAAAGCAAAAGTATAATCAGTCCATTATAACCATATACAAGAATGCAAGAATGTCACAATATACGCCCGTCAAAGCAAATTTCTTTACTCCAGCACCTGTATTTGCAAATGGAATTTTAATTTTGTGGTAGTTTAGTAATCATTGTAAGTCTTTTGTTTTTCTAAGTCCACAAAAAAAAAACTCCTTACCAGGTAGAGATACCTTAAAATACACCTAAACTTGGAAAGTAACATCTATGTTGTACCACAGAAAAGTGGTCTTGGTTTTTCCCTACGGTCAATTACAAAAAGTTACAATATAAGTTATTTATAGTAACAACTAAGGGAAGTTAATCTTAAACAAGAGGACCATGATGGTCCTGAATCGCTCACCTATCCCCACATGACCCAGTGTTGAACAGAGTATGACGTCGTTCTTTCTATTATTTGACATAGTGACCTAGTTTTTGAGCACATGTGACCTAGATATCATCAAGATAAAAAAAAATTCTGACCAATTTTCATGAAGATCCATTGAAAAATATGACCTCTAGAGAGGTCACAAGGTTCTTCTATTATTTGACCTACTGACCTAGTTTTTGAAGGCACGTAACCCACTTTAAACTTGACCTAGATATCATCAAGGTGACATTCTCACCAATTTTCATGAAGATACGTGAAAAGTATGGCCCCTGGAGAGGTCACAAGGTTTTTCTATTTTTCAACCTACTGACCTAGTTTTTGACCACACGTGACCCAGTTTCAAACTTGACCTAGATATCATCAAGGTGAACATTCTGACCAATTTTCATGAAGATCCATTGAGAAATATGGCCTCTAGAGAGGTCACAAGGTTTTTCTATTTTTAGATCTACTGACCTAGTTTTTGACCCCACGTGACCCACTTTCGAACTTGACCTAGATATCATCAAGGTGAACATTCTGACCAATTTTCATGAAGATCTCTTGAAAAATATGGCCTCTAAAGAGGTCACAAGGTTTTTCTATTTTTAGATCTACTTACCTAGTTATTGACCGCAAGTGACCCAGTTTCGAACTTGACCTAGATATCATCAAGATGAACATTCTGACCAATTTTCATAAAGATCCTATGAAAAATATGGCCTCTAGAGAGGTCACAAAGTTTTTCTATTTTCAGACCTACTGACCTAGTTTTTGACCACACGTGACCCAGTTTCAAACTTGACCTAGATATCATCAAGATGAACATTCTGACCAATTTTCATGAAGATCCATTGAGAAATATGGCCTCTAGAGAGGTCACAAGGTTTTTCTATTTTTAGACCTACTGACCTAGTTTTTGACCCCACGTAACCCAGTTTCGAACTTGACCTAGATATCATCAAGATGAACATTCTGACCAATTTTCATGAAGATCCATTGAGAAATATGGCCTCTAGAGAGGTCACAAGGTTTTTCTATTTTTAGATCTACTGACCTAGTTTTTGACCCCACGTGACCCAGTTTCGAACTTGACCTAGATATCATCAAGATGAACATTCTGACCAATATTCATGAAGATATCATGAAAAATGTGGCCTCTAGAGAGGTCACAAGGTTTTTCTATTTTTAGATCTACTGACCTAGTTTTTGACCCCACGTGACCCACTTTCGAACTTGGCCTAGATATCATCAAGGTGAACATTCTGACCAATTTTCATGAAGATCCATTGAGAAATATGGCCTCTAGAGAGGTCACAAGGTTTTTCTATTTTTAGACCTACTGACCTAGTTTTTGATCCCACGTGACCCAGTTTCGAACTTGACCTAGATATCATCAAGGTGAACATTCTGACCAATATTCATGAAGATCACATGAAAAATATGGCCTCTAGAGAGGTCACAAGGTTTTTCTATTTTTAGACCTACTGACCTAGTTTCTGATGGCACGTGACCCAGTTTTGAACTTGACCTAGATATCATCAAGGTGAACATTCTGACCAATATTCATGAAAATCTCATGAAAAATATGGCCTCTAGAGAGGTCACAAGGTTTTTCTATTTTTAGACCTATTGACCTAGTTTTTGACGGCACGTGACCCAGTTTCGAACTTGACCTAGATATCATCAAGATGAACATTCTGACCAATATTCATGAAGATCTCATGAAAAATATGGCCTCTAGAGAGGTCACAAGGTTTTTCTATTTTTAGACCTACTGACCTAGTTTTTGATCCCACGTGACCCAGTTTCGAACTTGACCTAGATATCAAGATGAACATTCTGACCAACTTTCATAAAGATTCCATGAAAAATGTGACCTCTAGAGTGGTCACAAGCAAAAGTTTATGTACGGACGACGGACGTCACGCGATCACAAAAGCTCACCTTGTCACTTTGTGACAGGTGAGCTAAAAAAAAAAAAAAAAATCCATAAAAAAATTTAAGTCCACACAAAAATCTTTACCAGGTAGAGATTGGTCAAAATACACCTCAAAATTGGATGTAGCATTGATGTTGTACTACAGAAAAGTGGTCTCGATTTTTCCCTACGACTAGTAATGAAACAGTTACAATATAAGCTATTTATAGTAGCAACAAAGGGAAGTAATTCTAAAGAAGAGAACTGCGCATGACACTTTTTCTCATGATGGTATTTAATTGTGTCAAGTTACATCAAAATCCCTCCATGCATGAAGAAGAAATGCTTCGGACAAAGTCATTCTTGTATCCTTTGACCTCTAAGTGTGACCTTGACCTTAGACCTAGGAACCTGGTTCTTGCGCATGACACTCCGCCTCGTGGTTGTGAACATTTGTGCCAAGTTATATCAAAATTCCTCTATGCATGAAGAAGAAATTCTCCGGACAAAGTCATTCTTCAATTTGACCTTTGACCTCTAAGTGTGACCTTGACCTTAGACCTAGGGACCTGGTCTTGCGCATGACACTCTGTCTCATGATGGTGAACAACTGTGCCAAGTTTCATCAAAATCCCTCCATGCATGTAGAAGATATGCTCCGGACAAAGTCTGTGGACGCCGCCCGCCCGCCAGGGGCGTTCCCATAATACGTCCCGTTTTTTCAAACGGGCGTATAATAAGAAGAATTTTAATCAACTTTTACAAATTTACAGTAATATTGTATAACATAATAAGTAGTTTAAAGATCTTTGAAAATATTTCTGCTATTTTACACTATAAGGTCATAAAAATAAATATTTTTTGGCTTCATCTTCATACTTGTACTGCCTATATATGTTACAATCAGGGATCCGTAAATTTGCCGGTTTGTCGGTTTTGGACCGATTTTTGACTATTCATACCGATTCATGAAGTGAGAAAACGAAAATATCGGTCCGATAAAAATGGAAAAGTATAAATTTCAGTCTGAAATCTCAAAACACGATCACCTGCCAAGCAGGAAATTAAACGTGTCAAACATTCTGATTGTCACCTTGGTAATCAGTTCGTAATTAGCATGTGACACTACAGTGCTCGCGCAGTACATCCTTTAATGTTTGCAGCCAGCTGACAGCAATTCATTAAACCCAAATACTTTTGATGTGGACCCACTTCTTTTATTTAGACCATTAGCCGATGGATTGTTTTATTTCAAAAGGCTATGTTTGAAGATGAGCAAAAAAACAAATGGTCATTGCATTTAATGAGATATCACATGGGAAACCAATATAAATATTTTTTCTAATTTAACTTGGTTTGTAAAAATTACATGATAGATTTGGCAGTCCGACTGAAACAAGTACAGAAAATTGTCTTTGCAACCCGACTGTACAAAAAATGGACTGGCAAACCCAAATGATAAAGAAAACCGGAGTGGCGGACCGGCCAGATCATCTTTCAAAATGAAATTTTGTTACATCAGAAAAGAATATAAGATACAAAACGTAGTTGCTTATTGAAGTACAATGCCAGTGAAATGAAATATCCATGTAGATTGATCGGTACCATGATTAGGACGGCCAACCAACGTGACCTTTTGGTACCCTACGCACGGGAAATTCGATCTCCGCGTTCACATAACCTTCACATTTGGTCCGTGGCAGAGGTCTCTAAAAGATACTGAGGATGTTTGGCAGAGACAATGCGTGGAGTAAATCACTTTGACGCATTGTATTTTGTAAAAATCCATCAAATAATGAAGAAACATCACAAAGTTCCTGCTGTGTATACGGTACTGGTCACGTGCATTGGCTTTTAGACTAGTTAGGTAAAACACGGTGCCAAGAAAACAATGCCTCGGCAATTTTATCCTTGCAAGCATTTTCTTGGAAAAACATCAAAATCTAAACAAAGTAACGATCAATATAACACTGAATGACTGTTTTCATTGTATGGTAACTCGCGGTGACCGGTAAATCATTTTTAATGCATGACATACTATTTTCTTTACCCTATCACATTTTACATATGCATAATACGGTGGGTGGGGTACCGCCAATGTCAGGATTTCGTTTCGGACTGATTGAGTTTTCATAATTTACGGAGCCCTGGTTACCATTTTACAAGCATTAATTCTTTTTTAATATAAGCTTATGAGTTCTAAAATTAAAAAGGCCTTACAAGTTTTACACAATTTTGCATTAATGTTACACATGAAGTTTTAAATATGTAAACATAAGAAACTCTGTTGATTTTATCATATAATATAACAAATTTGGCAACAACTTCAACCTGATTTGAGTATGTCAACTTGTAAAACATAAATGACTTTCTTCAATAGTGTTTTCCTATAACGCTATAAATATGTTATGTTTAAAAAATACTGTATAATATAAGAATTTGCATGAAAAAATATAATAAGTTATTATCACTTATATTAGACTCAATCTACCAAGACTGTTTAATAATGCTATAAAAAAAATACATAACTACCAGAAATTTGTGTAACATTATAATAAAAGGTTTAACTATAGGACCCAGGTGTTGTAATTCTACCAATACTTTCTTCAGAAACAATCAACTGCGTAATACACCACCTTAACTAACACCTATACCTTTTAGTGCAATAATTCCCCAAAACACCCAGACAAAACAAGAAAATAACCTCTGCATGGGACACTTTTGCCCAACACCTTGGCTGAAAAAGTAAGATTATCTACAAAAGGTATTATATTTTAATAACTCTTGATCAAAAGCGGCTATAAAAATAAGCCTGTTTAGTCATTGTACAGAAAATGTCAAAAGTTATCAATTTCATCGGATTTTATGGATTAAAAAGTATTTGGTCAAAGGAATAAATCGACATAATAATACGAGTAATCGAAAATAAAAATGTATCGTTCAACCATGTATTCCTGTGATATACCACCAGACTTAAACAGATTAGCAAATGCCCCAGACTCAAACATCAAGTGCCTAATCTAGCGTTGATTTCAACAGATCAAATCCTTGTAAGTGGCAATTATGAAGAGCACAATGACAACTAACTGATCAATTTTAGTGCATTTTACTTCAAAACAGAATTAAAATAAAATGTTCTATTCTGACTTAAGTCCTAACACAAATACAAAAGTGAAAATACCGTGACTTCTACTATGTTGTAACACTACATAACAAACAAAAGTAGTTGGCTTCCATGATGATTCCTTGAAAAACACCAAGACAATTAAAAAATGATAAATAGAAGAACCATGTTTTAATATATTTAAACACAACTAACAAAATATAATGACTGCAGAATTACATGTATGGAACCGACTCAACGTGACTGTCAGTGTTTACTTTTATTGAAACATGTTTCTGCTATATATTTATATTTAAATTTTGTAAGCAAGCAGACAAATTCATGAAAATAGGGAAGAACTACTTCATAGCATAATTATGTTATATATGGCACAAAGTCTATATGAGTTATTCTGCATGTCTAACAATAAATTCATAGTGTGATCAACTTAAGAGTAACACCCTTTTGTTATATTGTTTTGATTCTGAATTGTCTTAAAACTTATATATAAAGTAGAAAATCAAAATGTCACCGGTCTCAGCACTTGTATAGTGTCAAATAATTTGTGGACATGACATCAATATTGCCATATTTTAATGTCAATGTACATAATTTTTTTATTAGAATAAAAAATAACTTGTTAATATTCTGTGAGGACAATTAATTCATGTGAGCTACATTTCCTAAAGATGACTGATATTACAGTCTGCTATCTCTTGACCCAAAAACAGTCTGCCTCAATGCATATCCAAAACATTAATTTTTACAATTAGTTGTGTTCTTTGCTGAGTAAGCTGGAAATAAAGAGGTATTTTACATCATTCGGAGAAGCAGCCTCCTGGAACAGTTGTTGTATGGATGCCGGAAAGCTGATTATACCTGGGAAGGTGTTTAGCAGATAATTTAGAGCAAATTAACCATTACATCAAGGAAAATGTGGTTAAACGGCCTGCACTCCACTGAACTGTGATCTTAACATTTTGCTGACAGCTTATCATACTATATACCAAAACCATATTAAAAATTCACAACACAGCAATTTCAGCATGCAACCATTCTCCATCAACCTTATATTAAAGCAATAAAAAACTTCAAAGCCTTTACTAATCACAAAATAATCTAAAGATTTTTCAAGATCTCTACAAACTGGAGAAAAATCTGAAGTTCCACAGTTGGAAGAGCTGTCTGTTGCAAGGCCTGTGAGATGCATAGACCAAATTACAGTCTTGGTCAAGCACAGTGTATGCAGAGTCCTAATAAAACAACTGATGGGATAGAGACTGATGTGAGTATTTGTATGTCACATCTAAATGAATCAATCTTGCAGGTAGCTGTTTCAGTAAATCACTATCAGATTAAGTTCAATAATTTCAATTTCATTATATGTGTTTAAAAAAGACAAGTTTATTCCTTTTCTGCCGCCATTTTTCATTAGTTCCTCTTCGGGCTTATCTCTGAAAATACATGTATTTGAATTTTAAATTTGATATTAACTTATAACAGATACTGATAGCCAACATCGCACATTTTGGACAAAATGCGCATCTTAAATGAAAATATGCCATGCACTGCAACTCGAAAGTAACAATACACTGTGTCACCCAAATACATGCCAGTGGCAGCTATTCATTTTTTATAAAATGTGGGAAAAAAATGAAAATTCAGCAAAACAAAAAAAAGATATTGGTGCATGTGGGTGGTTTTCAAAATAATGAAGCAAAAGTGTGACATAGGGGTTGAAAATTCAAACTTATTTCTTATGTTGGTCACCTATTTTTTATTATAGCAAATACTTCAAATCTGAAGGAAATAACTTTGGAAAAGGGTTGAGAAATGCCAATCAGAAAATATTTCAGCCTTTAATTCGAAAGTTCAGTGAATTTACAGTAAGGTGGGTGATAAATGTTGCATGGTTTTATGACAAGGAAATATGTAAAACAGTAATTTTTTCAACATAAATGATAAGTAATGGGTGTATGTGTATGGTTTGAAACTTATTTAATCATATGTTTGTGGACATTGGTTTTTAAAATCACCCTTTCTGCACAAATTTGACATGAAAATAAAACTTTACCTAGAAAAGTTGTTGCTGAATGCAAAATAACTATCATATAATTATAAAACCAACTTTTTTCTGACATGTTGCATGTTTATAAACCACATGCCAAATTTCAAGAATGTCCAGTAATTCTAATTTCTAGAATTGTCAACTCAAAATTGAGTTATTTTAAAGATGCACAGGGGACACATACTGAAGATCAGTGTAATATTCATCCATTATTAGTTTTCTATTCATAAAAAGACTACTGGTAATAAACTTTAGACAAATACTATCAAAAAAAAGTTTATTCCACAAAATAACTACAAAATTGAAAATTTTTACTACAAAAACATGAAAATTCAACAAAATGTAATGCTTTAAATGAAAAATAAGTGACTTTATACATAACTAACACATTGAAATCATCTAGTTTACATGAACTGCTTATTCATATTAGAAAAATGACAAAATACCATGCATGATAAAATGGAATAGTTTAATTCATACATACTTTATAATGTTACTAAAAAGGGTGCACAGGGGACAAATTGTATCAAAATATTTATTCATAGAATATGTTCATGGTAAGTAAAATTCTTTTAACTACATAATATTTACTAGTGAACATTTACATATTTAGTTAAACTTAAGAGCTTAAGAAGTAATAAAATTGATGTTTCCACTTTTAAACTTGAAAATTGGCAACTTCAGAAAAAAATGCAAACAATGAATTTTAAATTGTCCAGGGTTTCTTATATAATGCTAAATTATCAAGTAATGCCTAAATTTTGCATACACACTGCTAAGAATATAGAAATGCCACCACAAATTACAGTAATGCTATGATAACTGATATATGTCAAAAAAGGGTGCACAGGGGACATCACTTTTGGCTTTGTGAATGTTTAACAGTCAGTAATATGTGAAGCTGAAGGCTGCTTTTGTATCTGTTGTAACTCCCTTTCAAGGAAAATAAAGTAAATTCCCATTTTATTTAAAGAATAAAAGAAATCTGACACTTAACAACTGAAAAGGTGCACAGGGGACATTTTTAGGTGTATAGACATTATCAAGTTTCTGAGAAAGTCGATTTATTAAAGAAAAATATCATACTGTGTCTTCACAGCTGAAAGGATAAAGACCTTAGAAAAACATTAAGACTTTAGAAAATTAATAGGGTTATGAAATTGTAGTGTTCAACATTTAAATTTAGTATTTTTTTAACTATTTTTCGTGAAAAGGGTTCCATCACAAGATGTGAAATATTGGTAACAATAAGATGTAGGTAATGAAAAGAAGTATTTTATTTAAATGTGCAGAGTTTAAGTTACATTTAAAAGCCAAAGCTGTTACAATAAAGCATGGTTTTAAAAAGTAAACCTCAGTTGAAAACTATACTTCATGTAAAATGTCACACTTTTTTGGGTGCACAGGGGACAAAATTAGCTATATAATTTAATATAACTTTAAAACTGCTTGAGCCATCAAGATAAAATTGCACACATTTATTGACTACATTGATTTGGATATATTTTGCTCAAAAACACATTCTAAAACTGAACTGAATTAAAGTAAGGTGAGAGAGAAGAAAAAGCTTCATTATTTTGAAAACCACCCATGTACGTTTTTATTATCATTTATATATGTAAGATAAATTTTGGAATATTTTATTAAATTTATATCTACAAAGATGGTATTAAATTTAACCCAATTTGGGATATGTTGTAAATCTGAGGATTATACAGAGGAGATCTTCCATGGCTGTATTCTAAATTACCCCTACCCCCACAACATTCTTCCATAAATTATATTAACCAGATATTAAATACAGACAGACACTATCTTAATAGGGTAATTTCACTGCTATTAAAAATTGCATAATGTTCAAGTGATATGCTGATAGCAGGCAATTTCCTAGATCATTCAAGCACCAGTAAATGTTAACTTCAATTCATAAACATTTTGATAAAACTGTGACAGTGATAAAAGTCTTCAGCTTGGTTACATAGGTATGAAATATCTTCTTGTATGTATAAAACACTACTATACTGCTTGCAAAAATTCATTTTATATCTGAAAAACTTTTTTCCTGATTTTTTTTTTCCATTAAATTTACGCACCTTGCAGTGTTTTTGATTTCTTGAATTCATACCACATTGATTTTGAAAAGGCAGCAGTATATTATGAACTTTTTTTAGTTATTTTGCTATATAATAACCAAAACATAATTATGCTGGAACACAGTTTCACAGTATAAATGCAAGATTTGCAGAAAGCCTTGAGTTTACTTGGACCTTAAAATTAAATTCAAATATCTTCAGTTTCCAGATGTTTCATTTCTTATATTTAAATGATAATCTACCTGAACTTGCAGAAGCGAAAATGCAAATAAAATGTTGATGTAAATGAACGTTATTTATTTATAATGTATGTCAAATTGTATGTTCACATGCATTTTATTAGTTGTGTCAAAATGATAACATCAACATTTCCCAGGACATGGAGATAAATCTAGATGATCTGCAAAATCTGTTTTCCTCTTATCTAAAACACCTACATTTAGAATTATGACACCTTTCCATATTCTTTTAATGACAGACAGGGGATGGTTCCTGTGTCTGGGGTTTCTTGTTAATTAAATTGCTTGCAGTGCACTTAAATTGGAACCAAATTTTAAGGAAGTTTCAGAAGTTTTACATCCTATAATAGTTATTCCTGTTCAGGTTGGTTAAAGGGTGTCTGCCAATGCTGATGTTCAGTTTAACCAGTTTTCACAAGGTGGGGATCCTATTAATACAGAATAAATATTAAAGTTGTTTTTGTTGAATGTCACTTTAATGACTGTTTCTTGGAGTAATTTTACTATAAAAAAAATAAATATAAATGATTGCAACATTGTATGACACAATCATGTCCCCTCAAAATGCTTGATAGACTATAAAGTCCAAAAAGGGCAATTACTCAACAAAAATGTTAATCAGATAAGAAAGTCCTGAAAAAATATGTACATGTCCAGTCTTCATGTTAATGACCACTTCATGTTAATGACATATATACCAAGTTTCATAAATTGTAGGAGGAACTGAGTACACAATGGTCATATTCTGAAGCAGATGTAATATTATGTACAGGCCAAAAAAGGTCCATAACTTCAGACAAAATAACTGGACATGAAAGTCCTGATATATGCGCATGTCCTGACTATGATATATACCAAGTTTCAATTCAACTGGATGAAACTGTAGAAGTTGAGTTCACAAGGTGCAGGTTGCAATATTTCAAGGTCCAAAGAAGGCCGAAACTCTTAAAAAATTTAATCGGACATGAAAGTCCCAACAATATGCCCATTTCCACTTAAGTTCATGTTGCTAAATTATACCAAGTTTCATTTAAATTGAATGAAAACTGTAAGAGTTAAGTACACACTTTCAGATGTAGTTGTAATGAGGCTAAACTGAAAAATGGGACAAAAAAAAAAAAAAAATCAGACAAGAAAATTCCGACAATATGCACAAGTCATGTCCCCTTTATGCTGATGACAAGTTTCAATAAGTCAGTGTAGGAGTTGAGTACACAAGAAAGTATGACCCACAGACAGAATGACAGAACAGTTCAAACACTACTAGTAGTAAATGCCTCTTCATCTTCGACACCAGGGGGCCTTTAGAAGAATATGCTTGCATGTATCAAACAAAGTGAGCACAGGCTCGAACTGTAATCATTAGTGTATTCTAGTATTTTTTGAGTGCCCAGTTTATATGGGTCACTCACTGTTAAAGCTATGGAATTCTGCAGTAAAATGATCAGGATTGAACTAGAATCTTTATTTTCTGCTCTCAGCTTTTATGCATGGCTTTGGTTCAAATAAGATAACTTAATACAAAATAGCATTCTCATTTAATTTACATTTAGATGACCAAAGTCATTTAAAAGACTAACTTGCTTTAAGAGCCACTTGCTAAAATCTAACTGACCCGAAAGGGAATGTTTAAATGATGCATACAAATCACTCAATTTTCTATACTTTGGCCCGCCAACAATTTCTAACCAAATGAACAAGTATAAAAATGACCAAATACTTAGGTACTTGTATATTTCATGCACGAAAAGATTAACAGAAAAGTGTTGCGAAAACATTAAACCATTCAGTGCTTCCGAAAAATGTACCTTTTCATCATTTCTTTTTGAATGACACAAGTTCATTACCCATACAAAAATGCTCTTGAAACGAACATCAATAATTGGAGGGAAAAGACCCAAAATTATTTTAAAACAGTATGCTAATATTTTTGTGTTAGGTGTAAATGTCTCTATAAAAAATCAATGTTGTAATCTAGATCAGTGTATTATTATCTAGGCCAATCTGTATGTTTTATCTGATGTGACAACACCTACACCATCCAATTTGCATATAATGGCAAAAAAAAGCATTTTGTACATTTAGTTATGAGTAAACTTTATGCAAGAGGGTATTAAAAGGAAATATACTAGCCGAAACTGCAGTAATAGCATAATATAAATCGCGTCAAAAAATACATGTACATGTACAAAGATTCATTCAAAACTTATTAAAAATACGCAACAACATCATTATTGTTTTTGTTTTTTAACCGCATTTTCTATTTACGTTCATGAGGTCACGTAACAGAAATCTGTTTGCCAAAAAATCGTTTTACTTCATATTTTTAAATTGCTGCTGCCTTTTCATTATTTAAGATTTTTCTATTCTGTTTTTTGTACTTTCTGGTCAAAAGTCTGAATTTTATGCCCATAGTTTGTATCATTTATTTACATTTAGAAAGAAATAAGTATTTAGGATCGCGCTGTTTGAAATTTTGCAAGTAATTTTATAAAAATTCGACCGTTTTTATAGAATTTTGCCAACATTTCTGTCGATACCTTTTTAAAATCGTTATAGAATTCAAACTATATTACTTCTCAATCGGTGTTGAAAATCTGAAGCGATAAAATCAAAAAATGAATGTGTGACGCGCGTTTTTTGTATACGTGTCGATGAAAAAAAGTAACGGCGTTGTAAGTTGGACATTACGATAGGTCGCACGTGCTCGTGGAATACAAAATTACAGGCATGGCGTTTTGGTATCTGTACAATTCGCAGTTAAGTTCCAGTCAGTGGAAAATAAAAATAAATAAATAACGGAAAATGGACTTCCTGGCTGCAGCAAAAAAAAAAAAAAAGAAAAAAAAAAAAATACAACACTTAATAACGGTATTTGGGTTACATCTTGAATCAGTACACAACCTTAGTCCCAACACTTAGGGACGAAAAATACGCTGAGAAAATACATGTCCAAAAACTTAGGGTCAAGAAAAATAATTATTTTTCCACATTTTAGGGGTGTCCCAAGATTTAGGGTGTCCCAAGACTTAGGTAAAATACGGTAATTTTATACAATACTGTGTGTAATATATAAAGGACTTTAAAGGGATTGAACAGCTGTTGAACTATACAGTGAATCTATATTCAAGATTTTCTTCTTTTGTGGTTCAGTATTATACTGTTAATCTTGTTACCTCATAAATACAGAATATCCTTGAGATCTTTATCTTTTTATTGCTTTTATTGTTAAATGAAAAAAAATCTTTGATATCTTAAACAGACAATGACCCTTTTATATTTTCAGGAATAGAAGTGGGCTTTCTTCAATTTGTACCTTACATCACATAAATTGACTGATTAATTATAGGCATAAAAATCAGGGGTGCAGTTAAGATTCATTAGTCACACTGTAAAGTTTACATTAATTTTGTGTCTATATTGCCAGACTGTATAGAAATGTCAAAGTGAATATTGTAACTTTTTTTTTAAATGAGAAATTTTAGATCCCACATACTTTTCCTAATGGTTAACTTTAACATTCAGTTTTATGAGATTTTCAGTATATATTTAGTGTAGGTAATGACAGTGCATAACTTGTTTGTCTCATTGGCTGACAACTTCTTCTCTTGGATCAGAGGTGTATTGTAGGGCAATTTTTCCTAAACTTTAGAAGAGACCCTGACCTACTGTTACAAAAAAAATCAATGTAACTTTTGAAAAGCTGCAACCTTAAAATAATGTGTTGTTTAAATGAAGATATTCAAAATCTTCACTCCAACAGTGAACAAGGGCCCATTAAAAATTCACCCAATTTATGGGTCTACTTTTTTCCATAAATAATTTACGCTTATAATTCTACTGAAATACCTCCATTTTAAATGACTCTGTCTACAATGTTGACATTTTTCATATATTTTTTTTTTACAAAAGAATGGTAGAAATCTTTTAAGCTGTTCTTAAATTTACTTTAGTATATCAAGACAAATATAAATGTCCCACATACCTTACTTGACAAAGTCAAGACTGTAAGTTATAAATTTTTATGGTATCTTATCTACATATAAATAATAATTTATTCAACCTCCTTTAAGAGAGCATAACAAAAAAATATCATAGTCAACTATCGTCACTTGTGTCTCCTATTTTGTCTTCATGGGTTAATTATGAGTTTCACTTGCTGATTTAATACATGGTCATAAAAAGTTTCTAAGCTTTACAAAATGGACTAGCTGTTTACAAGGTGATGCACCATTTTGCGAAATATTTATTCATTTAACTGATCAAAACAAATCCTAACCATATTAAATATTTGTAGAAACTTATTTTGGGCTAAAATTCATTACTTTCAAGCATATTGACATTCTGATTACTTTCAGCCTACAGGATATATTTATAAAAGTTTTAAATATTTTAACAATACCTTGCGTTCAAGGTTGATATATAAATACTTGTTATGCAACTCGTTGCACATTATGACTAAGCATTAAATAAGTGCATACTGATAAATTTCAGTGTGATGCGGTCATGTACCCTTTTATAATACTGCTTAATTAATTAATCAATTACATAGTTAATTGAAATTGTTTTGTTCCAATTGGCCACTAAATGCAAAATACGAAAAAACTAAGAACCCCGCCCCTTCTTTTCATAATTCGTCCCTTAAGGTGAGGTACATTAAAATATCCCCATCCCAGGTAAGACACCTATCTGGTTGCGTAAGTGCTTTTTTGCTCATGTTATTGTTTAATTATATGTTATGTCAATAAAGCTTACCATTACCTTTAAAGGAAATGAGAACGCTTTCTAAATATACACTGTAGTTTGTATTCTATGAGGCCAGAAAAAATAGTGAATGTGTTAAGGGTTACTTGACAACCCTAAAAATAAGGTAGACCTGTAAGAAATCATTATTTTCATTTTTCTTCTTCCAATTAGTAACTGCTGGAAAAAGTGTCATAAAAAGTGAATAAAGTTACAAACCAGACTTCTAACAAATTAATTTAATTTCTGCTTACTAAAATATCAATAAAATTAAATTCTGGCACAGAAACAATTTTTTTTTTCAAATAAAAGCATTAACATTAGGGTTGAGGTTCAATTTTGTGGTCTGTCAGAAATCCCTACCCTGAACCAGACCTGGCTGCATCCTGAAAGGCATTATTATACTGAATAAATCACCATATAAAATTATATATTTATTTATAGATACAAGCAAAGATGTATTTCACCTCAGGGATGGCATCTGGAGAGGACATAAATATGTGACCAGGGTTGGCCGCCGGTATTTTCCAGGGATGGGAAATGTGACATACATATAGATAATGATGGGGTTCACCTGAAAATCTTATATTAGATCTAAATATTCAAAAGAAATTCATTTTTGTTTTCACAAACTCCTTCTTTAATCCAATGATAGTCACCAACAACAAAAAATACCATGTCTATAAAATGGATCATTATAATATGAAACCTAATTTATGACCAATGAATTCTGCCTTTTTAACTGTAAATCTACTCCTGTATAAATATTTATAAAATAAAAACCAGATTTACCAATACCAGAAAGTTTTCTATCTTTAAATAAGTTATATTTTACTAGTACGATATAACGTCTTACTGATCTACAAAAGATAAAGTAGAATATATCTATGTTTAAAAGCAAACACGCCTAATAATTAAATTGATTACCCTCATTAATTGCACTCACACAGACTGCAAGTTCAGTTCCTGATTAAAAATTCGCGTCGTCTGAAATTTCTATCAAGTGACACCTGCAACTTACCTGTAATTAACACAGGTATAATCACAATAATTGTGACTGTAAATAAAATATTCCACTTGAATTCCATCTTGCACTGTTAAATCATTCTTAAAACAGTTGCCATTGAACCTACGATCCCACACATCAAAATATTCAACAGACCGAATTTCCCGGTACAGCCGATACACCGGTGAAATTGCGGTTTACGTCTCTCGCTAGGCGGCGCTGTCTATAGTCTGTTTCAATGAAAATTGAAAATCACGACGAGCAGTCGACAACCGATTGTATTGGAGTCAAACGTCAACATGAAGTTACTTCCCCTTCACTACGTGTAAACCGTTAATCATATATGCAGTACTGAATATGACTATAGGTAGTACACTGAGCATACAATACACTGACTAGAAGTTATATCATACTGTACTACCACCAATAACATCAGTACTGCATCTAGAGCTAACCGTGTAAACTGGGGGCTGATTTTCAGACTTTATTTGTCTGAAGTTGAATAACTGTCGTAGGAGCGAGTTTAACTTTGTGGGGGGGGGGGGGGGGGGGGGGGGGGGCAAAAACCTTTTCGACCGGCGGTTTGTGGGGCGGGGGGGAGGGGGTTAGCGGCAAGGTATCCTCAGTGCATTATTCATGACAAAGCCTCAAAGCCTTGGGATTAATTGGGCCATAGGCCCCTCAGACCTTTATGTTTTAGCAATCATTGAGTTATTCTGATGATACACATACAACTAGGCACTGAACTGTCTTAATCAGTCATATTATGTATTGTTGTAATTAAGTGTACCATTTTTTTACATTCTTCTGTTGAAGCCCTGGACATACAATCAATTAGCACTGCATGTGTCTGATTGTGGTATAAAGTTGTGGAAATATCATTTCCCTTGAATGGACAATGAAAAACAAAAAAATACATACGTTAACATGCGTAAACAGGCTTAATAGTTAGGCCTACATTGATTTTGCAGACGCTCAAACTGGAACTGTAGTGATTGCGCTCAATGATATATTATTTTTATAAAATGTAAACAATTCTTGGCGTGGCGCATACAGATTTCAGTACTCACACTACGGAAAGAGACAAGTCAGAATATAAGGGAAGGCCAAAATGCAAATTAGAAATCAGGTTGAAAAGAATTATATGATGCTAAGTAAATGTTATATTAGACTGCAATCTATATCTCTTTTCCAAAATATTCGGGGGGCCAAACTATACTTTGGCCCCCCCTCTTCTAGCTTTGGGGGGGCCTGGCCCCCGCTGGCCCCCCCTGCTACAACGCCTGTGCTGTTATATATTCTGCTTGTAATTCAATTAAAAAAACTGTGGATAATACAGAAATAAATACTAAATTTACTTTTTTTCTGGTGTTGTGATGTACACCTAGCTTTTAAAATGTAACAATGATGTTAGATCTGTAATTTTAAAGCATTTTTAGAATTTGATGACTCACCTACAGCAAGACATACACAATGGAACCTTGATGGGAGCAGAGACGTTGATGGGAGCAGAAATGGAAGATGTCATTTAACGTAAATAAATGCAACATACTGCATGTCTCTAGGTCTAGAAAACATATAAATACAGTCTACACCTTGTACAATCAGCCTCTGTCTGTTGTCAGTCAATTTAAGCCACCTATTTTAGGCGTGGAAGTATTATCAAATTTATCTTGGTCTCCCCGTGTAAATAAAATTTCTAATAAAGCTAGTCAGGGCTTAGGTTTCTTAAAACGTAACATACATTCTTCTAAAAGTTCTACCAAAGCAGCTGCTTAAATTACTACTGTAAGACCAACTTTAAAATACTGTTCTAGTGTATGGGATCCTTACTATCAGAAGAAAATAGACAAACTAGAAAATATTCAAAGACGAGCAGCAAGATCTGTAACAAATAATTATAGCAAGACCCTGGGCACAGTCTCAAATACATTGCAAATTAGAAGAGAATTAGTAGACTAATTTTATTTCACAAAATGGTTTATTATCATTGTAGATGTTGATCCAAAGCAATATGTTACACCTTACACAAGACAGTCCAGACACTACAATCATCTGGCATTTCAGATTCCATCTACTACAGCTGATTATTACAAAAAATTATTCTTCCCTGGAACTGTGAGTGAGTGTTGTTCAGTGGAACAGTTGCTACCATCTCATGTAGTCAGTGTTGAAACAGTCTCTGGATTCAAATCAGCACTGGCTACTTTGAAATTATTGTTTACACCATAATTCCACTACAAATCTTTTTGCCTTTATCTCCACCCCACCACCGACAGGTGCAGACATGGTGAATCTGAAAGCTTGAGTTAAGTACCTCCTGGATGCATTGATCAAGAGGGCTAAGATGCTTTCCTACAGAGGTGAAGGCCCCAGGTTTGATTTCTGGCTACTCCCATTGCGGTGTGTCCTTGGGCAAGGCACTTTATCATGATTGCCTCAGTCAAACCAGCTGTAAATGAGTATTAGTAAATTGCCAGGGGTAACGTATAAATGGTTTTAAGTGTTCTTAAAGTAGGGTCACTCACAAGCTCTAAAGGGCTTATGATTGTTTCACAGATCAACAGTAAATAAAATTTATCTTTTATGAGACCACTTTGTGATGCCAATGACATGTCATTAAGTTTGAAAGCATTAATTTTGGCCTAGTAGTTTTTCAGAAACCTACTTACAAGCAATTAAAAGTTTAACCAAAAATACTAAGTTGAGAAGCTCAGAAGATTTTTCCCAAACATACCAAATTAATAGTTAAACATTTTCAGATGATTTGGTTTTTTTCCAGTGTACCAGATTATAACAGAAATTGTCCATGCTAAAATAAAAAAGGAATGTACTGGTATGTGCTTGTTGCTAGATTTATTTTCTCTGTAGATGTTTTTTGGCTTGGGCAGTTCCAATACTCCCACTTTCATTGTTTTGGGTATTGTTTAATCATCATGGATAATGATTCCTGCTTTTCGCACTTTCTGTGGTATATCATCATCATCATCATCATATCCTGTGTTTATTTGTCAACTACTGCGGGTGTCCCAGTAACTAGGGTAGGCAGCAGGTGGCTAGATTGTTTAACACCCAGTCTCCATGCTTCTCTAGCTAGCTAGCTAGCTAGCTGTCATGTGGGTCAAAGCTGTCAAGGTTGTAAGCCTTCAAGTCCCCCTTGACGCATTCCAACCAGGTCTTTCTAAGTCTCCCACGTCCTTTTGGAGTTTGGTATGGACATACTCAAGATTGAGTTGATGCATGAGGATGCACGAATGGTATACAGGTTCCATATTCTCAGATCTCCTCTCTGAATTTTAGTTTGATTAGTTCTGCTCATTGTTTCTTGTTTAGGGTTCATCCATTATTTTAACTGTGGACAATATGTTGCTTTTCATGGAATTGCATTCTAGTATATCAATGAAGTTTCATGTACATATGAATGCATCTGCAGTTATTTCTAAATCATGTTTTGGTACATGAAACATGTGCAAATGACAATTTCTTTTCAGTTCGGGCTTGTGGGCATTGGATGGTAGCAGTATTACATTTCCTCTACCACCCATGAACAGGCTCAATCAAACCAAGCCAGCAACATTTTCATTTTTGTCATGTTGGGCCAGCTGTGGACTACCACCTTATTTCATGAAAATCAGGTAGAAAATATAGCCTTTTGAGTTTTTAGGATTTGACCTGGTTATATACCTTGGTTTTCATTTACTACCCGTTAAGAACATCTTTCCCGTTTGACTCTTTGCCTGCATTTCTCTTTGAACAAGTTCAAACGAAAAACCGATAGTTTGATATCGCCGCATATTACGACATGCACCTGTCCTTAACCAGTTATCCAAAGCTGTCATTTTATTTCACTTACAATGACAAGCGTGTAAGCCAATCAAAACTAAGTAGGGCGTTTCCTTACGTCTAGTACATGACCAAGCGCATTTTTTTTTTTTTTTGTATAAAATATGGCTACTTCAAGTAAGCCTAAAGGTGGGAGGCCGCTGAGCTCCGATTTTAGAAATCTGATTATCAAAAAGATGATTAACTTTGGTGCTGATGAAAACTTAAACATCAAACCTCGCGGTGCATATACATCCGTAGCCAAGACAGCTAGAAATAGACAGGGGCACTGTGAGAAATATATGGAATAAGTACTGTGCAACAAAAAATTGTGCTCCATCTCCGTATATTCGACATGCAAGTGGGAAATTGACGGATGAACACAAACAGTAGATCATTTTTCTTGTGCAGCAGACACCATCATTGTCCCTTGGGAGTATCAAAGATAAATTGAGCGCTATGTGTAATGTTGACATTTCAAAACCGGCTATTTGCGGCTTTTTGAAGAAGGAAATGACCGGAAAATACTTACAAAACCTGCAGCTGAAAGGTTCAACGATGAAAAATGATGTACACTAGAGCTTTTCTTGCCGTAATGTACAGAACAGATCCAAAGAAAATGAAATTTTTGGACGAAAGCGGTTTTCACAAACCTGATGTGTGTAACCGTCGCTATGGTAGATCAACGAAAGGGGAAAGGGCAATAGAAATTCAGACCAGGACTCGAACAAAAAATGTGACGCTAAATCTACTAATAGGAATTGATGGAGTGTGTCATGCAAATATTCTTGATGGTGCTAGCAATGCAGATACATTTATGGAATTTGTTTTCATGCATTAAATTCTACAACTAATTACGGAGATCTAGCTTTACGACCAGGAGATTTCTTGATTTTAGATAACTGTCCAATTCATCGCTTCCGAGCCGAAGATGTATTATCACGAATGTTGGACAGATTTGGGATAGAGTACATTTTGTTACCAACTTACTCTCCACATCTGAATCCAGTGGAACTGTGTTTTAATCACATTAAAACTTTAATGAAAACTGAGGATATTCGCTCTGTGGCAAAAGATAATTTGGAATATGCGATCATGTGTTGTGTTAACAGTATCACTGCTGATGTGACTGCATGGGATATTACAGTCATGTAGGTTATTTACGCATGTGAAATGAATCATGAAATATAGTTAATGTTAAATATTTTAGAAGTACTGTTGCTATATCTTCGTTTCTTTTGACAACAGAGCCGTTGAGAAACTGAACTGAAGAATTCCACGTATGAATTCAGATAGCAGACCTATTCGAAAATATTTGGAAATTGAGATATAAATAATTTTACAGTAATTGTTATTTTGTTGTGAACAATTATAGACATAAGATTTACCATTTAAACAAGTTCATAAATAAATCATCCGGATGTTCATTAATATGATTATTTTAAAACCAATACTTTCAGTCTGTTTCAGCTTGTAAAGAACTTTATTTTAAAGTTGAATTAAAATATATTTGCTTTGTATTTCCCAAACCTAGTGCTTCTTATGCATCTTTGAGGAATGCAGTTGATTGCTGATAGTAAATATGAAAAAATATTAACAAGCTAGTTCTTTTCTTGCTCCCAGAGCTATGAAAATTGTTAAATTAGATGTTTGGCATCCAGTTGTTTGTTTCTTGTCAAAGTCCCCCACCCCACTCCAACGAAGTCGCTAGACATTATTCTTTTTCCGTTTGTCCGTCTACCTGTCTGGAATATAGTTCGTCCCTTTTGTTTGGTTTTGCCTTTGCCCTAAATTTAAAGTTAGCATTTCTGAAAGTAAAGTTTTCGCCCGAAACGTCATTTTTAAGAAAGTTATTATTTTCATTTACGAATATTGATGTTAGAATTATATGAAAAGTACGGCTATTTCATCAGCAGACTGTTGTTTGTAATCACGGTACAGAATATTTGTTGCTGTAATCCGTTGTGGGAATTATTTTTTTTTATATTTAATAAATATGGGCGCTTTACACTTCTATTGTCTCGTATTGAAGATAATAAAATTTCCGAATGACCCCTCTTAGTCTGTAAAGATATATCTGCGCCCCTATGATGTAATTATGCAAATAAATACTTGCATACATGGCTTCATCAATTATGCACTGATAATTTCCTAAAGACCCTATAAAGTGTCCAGTTTTAAGTAGAAAACAGACGGGCTACTAATGATAAATGAGTACTTGAAACAGGTTATGTAAATTTAGACATAGTTTATGTATCCCTAAGTACTGGATGTTAAAGATAATGTGTTGCTTAAGGCCATAAGCACATTTATGTTAAGGCTCATTCAGCTGACATGCTTCATGCGTTCTTGCTTTATTAACTTGACTGTACTGTGTAACTAAGTTCAATCTTTTAGATATAAAAAACAACCAAGACTGCCGCTGAATGACATAACCCGTTCATTTGCAAGATAATTTAAGAATCTTTTACTGGTGAATTTAAATAGCTGACTTTGGTTTACATACTACCTTCAAATATTAAAATACATAAAACAAGAGGGCGGAGATGGTCCAATATCACTCACTAGTTTCACAGCTCAGGAAGGTTTTACTGTGAACTTTTCTGCCAAATTACTTGGAAAACTGGCAGTCTAATTTATCATAGATTTCAAAGTTTTCAGTGGAGCCACGCTTCTTTTGACAAATCAAGATGTATTTTAACAATTTTAGTTGACGGTCATCTACGGAATGCTGGTAGGGACATGCCAGTTGCCACTTGTCCGTTGCTAGTTACTAACTGCGAATTGGGTCAAATTTATGTGTTCACCCTATGTTTGCGTTTGTCTCGTCACTGTCGGGATGAGGCAAGCGTATAAAGAATGCAGGACTCTTATTCGATCCTCGGACAAATTTTTCTTCAATACAAAGGTCTTGTGAATGCTACTTGCCTGTTGCTACTTGCCAGTCGTTACTTGCAAGTTGTTACTTGCTACTTGCCAACTTAATTGATGGCCATGGGAATCTGAATTTTGCAGCTTTCGACAGGCATCTGTCAGATATGAGCCGCGCCATGAGAAAACCAACATAGTGGGTTTGGGACCAGCCTGCGCATCCGCGCAGTCTGGTCAGGATCCATGCTGTTCACTTTCAAAGCCTATTGGAAATGGAGAAACTCAGTTTGCGAACAGCATGGATCGTGACCATGGATCATGGATCCGCGCAGTCTGGTCCGGATCCATGCTGGTCCCAAACCCACTATGTTGGTTTTCTCATGGCACGGCTCAATTATGTTTTGTATCCTTTTGATTATATACAATGCGGAGTATAGTTAGGGGGTGGGGGATTAACATGACAAGACAGTAAATATTTTACGTCTATTTCACGGCAATTAGCAACTGACAACTAGCTATTAGCAGGTGGCATGTTAGACTTACAAAGTCTGTTGAGATCAAGTTATCTGTAATAAAGTTTATTCTTTCTTCATACTGACACTAATATTTTTCAAGAAAAACATTTTCTCTCTAGGCTCATCTCAACAGTCAGAGGTTAGAGATATTGTAAATTTCTTTTAGAAAGTGCTATCAAAGAGGATTGATTTTATGGCCAAGTGCTTTACATTTAATGACTCTAACGACTGATGCCAGTCTAGTGGCATGTGACCCTACCCACATTCCAGTCACCAAAGGAACGTTCATGTTTAGGAAATGACTTTTAAAGATTTTTATTCTATTGTTCTCTGGTGGCTATGAAGTGTGACAAATAAACATGCTAGTGAGGAGTACTGAAGGCACATTCTGTGATCATGAGAAGGGCTTACAGAGATGATCTACATTTGGCATAAATTAATGTACTTGTAAGATTTTGAACAACCCGTCTGTAATGTTTTTCCATTACAGCATCTTTTTGTTGTCTCTTTGCAAATGCGTGGCTTCCAAGAAATCTACCCTTACCTATTATCTTTTGGAAATTTTTTTTTATTTTAAGCTCTGGTGGCCATGGTATTTTGTATATATTTTTTGGTAAATCGAAGTATTTTGAGTAATATGTTGCACAAGGAACAAACTATTTTAAAATCACACATATGATTTTTAAGTTTTCCTTATAAATTATATACATACAGAGAAATTATTCACAATCAGCTTGTGGCCAAGTTTATTTTGTGAATCAGTATTATTTGAACAAATTAGTAAATGGTAGCCAAAGGATGATTCATGTGAAATGACTATAAAAATCGGGCCGGCAGATTCTGGCGGGAAGATCTTTAAAGTTTCCCTTCCCCGCCAGTTGTCAAAAGGACCAACAGCACAAAGTTTTAACCTTTAGCCTCTAAGTATGGCCTTGACCTTTGAGTTAGGGGATTGGGGTTGCACCAACAGTCATACTGAGGCAAACATTTATGCCAAATAAAAAGATTGCTTTATGCATGGCGAAGTTACAGCCCAAACAAGCTCTAAAATGACCTATGACCCCGAAGTTTGACCATGACCTTTGGGATAGGGATGCTGCGTACAATAGTCCGTCTCATGTAGGTGAACATTAACACCAAAGAAAGAAGATTGCTTCATACTTATCAAAGTTATGGGCTGGAAAGCTCTATGACATTTGACCCCTAACTGTGAGCTTTGAGATAGGAACCTGGGGTTTGCATAAGACACTTTGTCTTATCGAGGTAAAAATTTCTGCAAAATTTGAACAAGAATCCTCAATGCATGTCAAAGTTATGGGCCGGACAAGATCTGACATGACCTTTGACCTCCAACTGTGACTCTGACCTTTAAGATGGGAACTGGTGTTGGAAACTGTATGTACTATTAGGCAAAGGTGTGACGCCGACGCCAACGCCAGGGTGAGTAGAATAGCTAGACTATTCTTCGAATAGTCAAGCTAGAAACTAAGGATCATTTCTTTGTCAACATGTGTCCCCTCAAACTTTGTAGAAAATTCAATACATAACTACAGATTAATCAATGTTGTTTATTTACAATATCAAAACAAACTGAACAAATACAGAAAGAACTTGTGCATTCTTATATTTTCAAAATCTAATGCCGGGTAATGTCTATATTTTATATATATTTCAAATATATTTAAGTCACATATCTGCATGAACTCCTTGTTCTTAAAGCTAGCTAGATCTAGTAAAACAATGGTAAACGGACATGATACATATTAAGTTTGATAAAAGACAAAACTTTAGTGACCCTGTGCATTTTATGCAACAATTAATAGTCTATATACTTTTAAAAAAGAACACAAAATAAACAAGAAACAGATTTGTTTTCAGTCGCATGTACATTATCACAAATAAAATCAGCCATCTTGTGGTGGTGGTGGTGGCGGCGTCTCCACTGGTGCTTGTGGTGATGCTTGGACTGTATCAAACGGTCTGAAGTTTGACCCAAATATTTGCGATGTACTCTGTCCAGGTGAACCAAAATTCGGCACAAAACTTTGACCGTAATTCCAGACATATGGATAGGGATAAGGGTAAAGCATAGAAGAACCCTGTAAATTTTCTCCAACAGCAGAACATGTATTTGTATTCAACTGAATATCTAACTGTTTAGCTACACTATTTTTTGGTTTGTTACTCCGTTTGTTCACTTTCTCTTCGTATGAGCGAACAACAGTTTGAAATATATCACTGTCTCGTTCAAGGTCGTCCTTTGAAGGGTTCTTGCTACCATAGTATTGTTTTAAAATATATGAATCTGCTAGAATAACTCCTTCTTTTGGCCTTCTATTGTTTTGTTAGATACTTGGCAGGATTTGTACGGATTAATATGTCATGAATTTTAGCTTCAAAGGAACTAGTTGCTTCAGCAGATATTTTTTCCTTCATTTTTAGCTCACATTTTAGTGCTTTCAGTTCACCCTCAATCTTCTGTTTCTTTTTGACAGTTCTTGCACTTCCTTTTTTTCAGCTGGGTGGCGCTCTATCAATCCACATACTGATGATGAAATGCATTCATCCATGTGACAACTGCAAATAATAAAATTGTATGCAGTGTAAATATTAAATTGGTGGAAGAAACATTCTAATTTATTACATTTGCAAATATTTGACATGTTTAACAATTGTACAAAATACAATGAATTCTAGGAAATACTCATATTCAAGTAAGTAGTGAGCATTGTTCTGAGTGTATCATTCACATAGCTTATTTTAAGGTTGAATACTTATTACCAGCCTAGAAAGATTCAGGTATTAAATGGTTCGAGAGGTATATCCGTAAGTATGAAACTATGGGTTTTGTTTTTTGAACTGGGCACTATAGCATTATCATCTATTACTATTTAAAGGTACACTCCCATTATCATAAAACTTTTTGTTGCGTAATTTTTACAAAAGGAACAGACTGACGAATGGACTGACAGACAGACAGATGAGCCTTGTATCTGCTCAAAAAAAAAAACTTTCAAAAACGGCTGCATGATTTGCCCAATATTATCCACTTATTCACCAATTTTAAGGTTTTAAGGAGTCGAAATTAAGTTAGTTCCGCATGTTTGATAAACCGGGAGTGATGGCGTAACATCATTTATCCGGAAAACGTAGAATAAAGCTTAGATTCGCGTACGGAAATGAAAATCATTTTATGAATTAATCGCAACCTCTGGGTATAAATTTATTGCAATGGCTCTGTTTTCTGTATTTCTAAATACAAAATTTGGTATTAAAACATATGACACCTTAAATAATTCGAAAAAAATGTCTTAAATCAGCATGAAATGTGCGGTTCACTTTAATCATGGTCAAATATCTTGAAAATAAGCACACGGACCCATACATTTTATTTCATCAACTCATAGGCCATGTCTTTATTTACAAGTGTGAGAAGTTTCATCAAAATCTACAATGTAGAAAAATTTCTCTTTGTGAAAATATTATGAAAATTATGATTTTCCAATAGACTCCCATTATGAAATATTGCATGAGGCCCATATTTTTCAAACCAGTCTAGCAAAAAATCTAGCACAGGACCCTATCTTTTTTATTTGCTGATATTTCTAGGTATAAAATTCTACATTGTAGAAAAAATTTCGATCTCAAAGTGCAGAACTACCTTAAAAATCTCAAATTTTGGCAAAGATTCCGCTTGAAAACATTTCCACCAAACCAGTGAGTATGTAGAATCTATATAAACATTAACATTTCAAACACAATGTGCCTTTAAAATGATTTTCTTTTCTAATAAAAAACATGATTTCCCCGTGTTTAGTAAGAACACAATTATCCCCTCTAAAAGACACGTTACAATTCCACCAAAACTCAAATAAACCCTGCAGCTATGAGTGCAGGAATTCGATGTTTTTTTCTAGTTTTATAAAAATTATATTTAAAATAGTACTTCGCTATTCTTTCCGAGTTTTCAAAGATTTTCATTAATACTTTACTGGTACTGATGATAAACCGGGAAAGATGATAAAGTCGACCACCTTGGAAATATTCAATTGCAATCGGTCAATACTCGAACACACCATCTAATAGTTTCCACTTAAACACCAACTGGGGTAAACAAAAACAAAATTGGTAAATATTCTGTATAAATAAATGACTTAATTTATTTGTATAAAAAAATATTATCCAGAATTATGGGGAAGAGGGTGTTTTTTGTGCATGCTCACTGCTGAAACATGAAGGCCTGACATGGGTCACTTTTCATTACTTGATCAGGAATGACTGTTGCAGCATTTTGAGAAAGTTACAATATAATAATACAAGAAAAATTTCTAAATGACAAAGTGGTCGAATTTATCATCAGTCAACATTCATTTAGTCCCAATTTTACAATCCCCTTTCAGGCCTCACTTCGTGTGAGTTTGCTTACTAAATATAAATTTGAATTATGTGAAGTTTTTAGCAAATGTTAAGCTTTATTTTGATACCGAACATTGATTACAATTTGCAAAAATAAAAAAGTTACATGAAAAAAAACTTATTTTCTGTTGGGTTTATCATCAGTACCAGTATGCTTGACCAAACTAGCCAAACATCAGTAACTGTTGAGAGATTTGCTTCTCTTTATACTTTTGAAGAATTATTTTATTACATGGTATGTCTGATTTCAGTACACATAATCTACAAGTATTAGAGAATCTAGTAACAACAACATAAAACATGACATGGCCCATACCATCTTCCAATCTAAAATAACCAGAAATTAACAGTCATCTTTTTGTGATAAATTGTATTTTTGTTTTTTTTTTTATGAAAGATACAAATGTATAAATTAACATGCTTTCTTTCTGTTGTACAAGAGTACAATAATATATCGGTTTTGTGATAAAATGTAACTTAGAACTGCATGTTTTAGCTTTTTGTAAATAAAATAAAATAAACAAATTTTATTTAAATATCAACACCGACTATGTGTGGTTATATTTCAATAAAACTATACTGACTTTAAAAGCATACATTTCGCGTCGGTATTTAAAAAAAAAAAAAAAGAAAAAAAAAAACATGTTTGAACTTATTACGTCGGTATTTCATTACAGACTTCAAACCAAGAAGTCGGTTTTTAAAATATGAAAAATAACTTGTTTTCCGAGGAATCTACGGGCATTTATTGAAAAATGCAAACTACAACATTTATTGCAAACGAGATGTCAATTAATTTGCAAATAATTTTACCGGTTGTTAACATGGTTATTCATAGATACAGCTTATCGTTTACCTAAAAAAATCATGTGACGGGTATCAAAAATCGTTCAAAATAAACCCGAACAACCAGATGTCTGATGATGATCATAAATAAATGAAACATAAGATCCATAAGATAGTAAAGTAATAATCTCTTTACAGAAATAACTTTATAAAATTCTGTCAAATATTCATTTATGTTAAATCTTATTGCGCATAAAAAATGTTTATATAAGAGTCAAAAGAGAAGTTTAGGTGGGTCAATGAAATTCATTCACGAATGTGCAAATTTCCCGTGCGCTCACCCAAAAACGTCTTGCGCGAACGTATTTATTTACCTTTTGTTAATTAATTATTATATATTATATACGAGTTAATTCCACCATAAATCCTACAAAAATACCATTTATTGAAAATATATGGGCGCAGTTTGTTTATGGAAATTTCCCGTGCCCGTGCCAAATTTCAATCTCGTATAAAATCGTTTTGCGCGAACGTATTTCATTTTCCTTTCTTAAATTTATTATTTATGTTATATACGGAATGAATTCTGTTAAAAACCCTATAAAAGTACGACTTACTAAAGAAATACGGGTGCATTTCTGCTATGGATATTTCCCGTGCGCTCGCCGTATTTCAATCTCGTATAAAATCGTTTTGCGGAATTTATTTCATTTTCCTTTCGTATGTTAGTTATTATGTTATATATTATGATTGAATATTGTTAAACACCCAACAAAAATACCTTTAATTAAAAAAATACAGGTGTTTTCCTTTTTAGTTGTATTCCGGATTAATGTGTGGCCGTCTCACATTATCAAATACCAAATACCCATTTTTTATGGTGTGCGAGATGGACAAAGTTTTGTCCAAACAAATTTACCATTTAATTAAGTGGTTTTAGTAACACTTTCTTCTAACGCTGCGATGACAAGAAAATTCTTACTTCGAAAGTAATTAAACATTTCACAAAATCAGACCTGGACATCAGCATAATATATTTTCAAAGAAAACGCAGTAGAAATACATTCCCTTAATATTTTGTATGAATATATAACATAGCTGTGTAATTATTGTGTGCTTGTTATGAAGCTTTCATCTAAATCTAATCGGACAATAAATTTTCAATAAAAATGTCTCATAAATGTCATATAATGCGTTCAGTACAAATAGATAGATATTAATTTTTCCAATACTTAAGCGGCTTCGGATTCGTAAGACAAAAAAAAAAAATGAATGAAATAAATTAAAAATAAAAATAAATAATTTTACGCTTGTGGCATTTGTAGCAGTCCAAATATTTTCAATACCGCATGGAAAATATAATTTGAATGAAACACCTGTAAATAATTAAGATTTAAGACTAACATGTCGAAAATGGCATGAAATCGAACCCGCTTTACTTTTGACTTTTTCATTGTACATGTATTATTTATTTGGAGATGTTACAAATGTATTAACGGGACATGCTTCCAAATGGACATCAAAATGTTTTTTTGTTGTTTTTTGTTTTTTTTTAAATGCAAATCGTTTATTTGTGTATGTGAAATAACGTACAAATAAATCATTTTATATCAAATTTCAATAGCGTGATTAACGCTTTTGCTAGCGACTGAGTGTTTTTCTATCAAATTTCGTGAAACTTACGATGAAATCGGTAACGAAAAATCAACTAAAATTTCAGATTTTTTATAATAATCTGGCGATGCAGCTTTTTCAACAACAGTCATATAAATATTAAAAACATACCGATTTTTCGTGTGTCCGAGTCGCAGATGGCATCTGGTACATAAACCTTTCGAATTATCCGTGAAAACAGCAGGAACGGGATTGTTATTCCTGCCAAACTTATCGTTTGTTTCGTAATTTCACTTAATTCGTTGTTCTTTAACATGACTTCGCGTTGTTTTAAGTCTATTTCCAATTCAATGGGACTTCTGTATTTACTAGTACAATCTAGTCTATATTCGTTGTCATCTGGAAAGTTCAGAGATCGCTTGGATGTAGAAGTTCCATCCGTGTTAAAAGATCCTAGACTCGACAGTCCTTTGACCGCTGGAGAACTACCCTCCTGTACTTTCACACTGATTTTCGGAGTTCCACTTTTGAACGCGTGCGTTGCTAATTTCAAAAATCTGTGGTAATTTCGCTCCGTCAGGTCCACGTAGGTATTCTCATCATCAAGAAAACTTATTTTCAGTACGAAAAGTCTCTGTAAAAATGGTATCTCCGATTTCAGGAAATGTTCGAATTCAGTATATCCCATTCCAAACAAATCAGCATAGTTGCAATCTATCAGAGCACATCTTTGCGTCCCGTGATATTCTTAATGCACTTTAATATCAACAGGATCACTTCCTACAAATTTTGAAGAAGCCATACTGCTGATTTTCTCGCATAAATGGTGCAACTGCGACGTTACAACTGACGCATTTTTTTTTATCAAGTGACCCCGCCCTTTACTGAAATATCAAAATTTTACTCCTTATCTGATTGGACTGGCAATGTTCACAGGTACAGCTCTCAATGACATGTTGGCAGATACCGAGATCATAAAGGGAAAACGGTTGTTTGAAGTGTTCCGAAAGTAAACGAGTGCAAATTTACAAACGGGAAACATCTTCTTAACGGGTAGTAGATAATCCAGTTTCAAACTTGCCCTAGATTTCATAGAGACAAACATTCTGACAAAGTGTAATGAAGATCAAACAGAAAATATGGCCTCTAGAGTAATAACATGTTTTTTCTATGATTTAATCAAGTGACCTAGTTTTTGACATCCGGAAGAGTTTTAAACTTAACCAGGATTTTATAGAAAAAAAACTTTCTGACAAAGAGCTCATGACGTTCAAGAAGAAAATTTGGCCTCTAGAGAGTTCACAAGGTTTTTCTGTTATTTGACCTTGTGTCATAGTTAATAATCAGTTTTAAACTTTATAGAGACAAACATTCTGACAAAGTTTTATGAAGATCAAGTAGAAAATTCGGTGACGGCTATACAAGATATATATCAAACTATTACTTTTGCTATTAACTTGCGTTTCTTTCATACTGTGTGTACAGTTTCTAGTAATGTTGCAAAGAATCGTCTTACTACCTACCAAAACAAGAATTGCACATGTAGGAAATTTTTGACTTTGTATCTGATCAACTCTTGTGAACATCCATCATGCAGGTCATAAGAAAAAAGTTATTTGAAGATTTTTCTATTTTTTTGCTTATGCAGCCCCTTTAGTGCAGGCAAGCAGAATGATTTGAACACAGTTGGGAAAGGTCCATCCAAGTATACAACAGACCATGTTGAGTTAAACTGTTCATTTAAGATGATGGATGACTAATGATTAAACACCGATCAACCTGTAAAGAGCTAACATCGATCAACCGGTAAAGAGCTAAGGTTGAACTCTTGGTTCATGTGAATTAATGAACCTCTGACAGGCTAACCAAAACCATGGAACTAATACTTGAAACAATCATAACTAAACAAGTATTTAAATGGAACTGTTTTATTTACAAAGAACTAATCATATATATATATACATTACACACAAGAATAGCACTTGCTTATACATTGTAAGTAAAAACATAGAAAATAAGAAGAAAATATAAATTTTACAACAAAAGACCCAAATGGGCCCTAGTTGCTCACTGTAGGAGGACCTTGCTTCTAGCAATGTTAGGCTCAATAAATATTTAATAAAGCCTGTACTATTTTTTTTTTTTTGTTGTGATGATCAAAAATGCTTGAACAACAGTTCAACCAAGATGCGTTACAGACCAAGTTTGGTCCATGAAGAAGATATTTAAAGATGTGTCTACTTTTAGCTCTGGAGGCTCTAAAGTGGGTCACATGGAACCATTTGAAAAATCTTGATAAAAAGTCCATGTAAGGATGCTACAGACAGAGATTGGGGAAGATCCATCAAGCAGTTCATGAAAACTTGTTTTAAGGTTTTCCTTTTTTCATTCTGATGGTTCCTAAAAGGGTTTGTGCTAAACCTTTTTCTTGATTTTGAGAAAGATCCATGCAATGTTTTTTATATACCAAGTTTGAGGAGATTCACAAAATAGTTTAAGAGAAAAGTCACTTAAAGCTACTTCTATTTTAACTCCAGCAGCCCCTAAAAGGGGCCAAGCAAAATCATTTGAACAAACTTAAGAGAGGTCCATACAAGGATGCTACAGACATTTTTAATAAAGATCCTAAAAGGGACAGTACCATTTACACAAAACTGAAAGAAGTTTAAGTGGTTCATGAAAAGAAGTTTTTTTAAAGGTTTTTCTATTTTTAATTCTGGAGAAAAGGTCTATGCAGACCATGTTTAACAGTAGTTTCAGAAAGACGAAAAGATGTTTAAATAAAGATGTTGATACAGGACAACACAGAACCATCCACCTATACTAATAGCCCACCCTGAATAAAGTTCAGGTGAGCCAAAATGCTATTAATACAAACATCACAATATTACAATCATAAATATGCAGAAAGTTTGGTGGTACTGTTGGGAAGAAAAAAGACAGAAAACTGTCTTAAATGACAGTGTAACTCATAACCTGTAGACTATTATACAAAAAAAAACAAGAGGACCATGATGGTCCTGAATCGCTCACCTATCCCCACATGACCCAGTGTTGAACTGAGTACGACGTCGTTATTTCTATTATTTGACATAGTGACCTAGTTTTTGAGCACATGTGACCTAGATATCATCAAGATAAAAAATTCTGACCAATTTTCATGAAGATCCATTGAAAAATATGACCTCTAGAGAGGTCACAAGGTTTTTCTATTATTTGACCTAATGACCTAGTTTTTGAAGGCACGTGACCAACTTCTGAATCTGACCTAGATATCATCAAGGTGAACATTCTCACCAATTTTCATGAAGATCTCATGAAAAATATGGCCTCTAGAGAGGTCACAAGGTTTTTCTATTTTTCGACCTACTGACCTAGTTTTTGACCGCACGTGACCCAGTTTCGAACTTGGCCTAGATATCATCAAGAGGAACATTCTGATCAATTTTCATGAAGATCCATTGAGAAACATGGCCTCTAGAGACGTCACAAGGTTTTTCTATTTTTCGACCTACTGACCTAGTTTTTGACCGCACGTAACCCAGTTTCAAACCTAACCTAGATATCATCAAGGTGAACATTCTCACCAATTTTCATGAAGATCCATTGAGAAATATGGCCTCTAGAGAGGTCACAAGGTTTTTCTATTTTTAGACCTACTGATCTAGTTTTTGACCGCACGTGACCCAGTTTCGAACTTGACCTAGATATCATCAAGGTGAACATTCTGACCAATTTTCATGAAGATCCATTGAGAAATATGGCCTCTAAAGAGATCACAAGGTTTTTCTATTTTTAGACCTACTGACCTAGTTTTTGATCCCACATGACCCAGTTTCGAACTTGACCTAGATATCATCAAGGTGAACATTCTGACCAATTTTCATGAAGATCCATTGAGAAATATGGTCTCTAGAGAGGTCACAAGGTTTTTCTATTTTTAGACCTACTGACCTAGTTTTTGACCGCACGTGACCCAGTTTCGAACTTGACCTAGATATCATCAAGGTGAACATTCTGACCAATTTTCATGAAGATCTCATGAAAAATATGGCCTCTAGAGAGGTCACAAGGTTTTTCTATTTTTAGACCTACTGACCTAGTTTTTGACCGCACGTGACCCAGTTTCGAACTTGACCTAGATATCATCAAGATGAACATTCTGACCAACTTTCATAAAGATCCCATGAAAAATGTGACCTCTAGAGTGGTCACAAGCAAAAGTTTACGCACGCACGAACGCACGCACGCACGCACGGACGGACGGACGACGGACGCCACGCGATGACAAAAGCTAAAAAACTGTAGAAAAAGGAAAAAGGACATTATAGAAAATTTAAAGAAATCCACCTTCATATGAACCTAGACATTTTCTATTCAGTCTTTTGTTTTGCCAGCTTCTTTCTCACCAGTAATTTTCAAATATTTTCTGCTACATAGAAAAATCTGTTGCAGTTTTCCAAAAAGTCTGTAAAACTTAGGAATGTTCCTTTAGAAATTCTACTTAAAATAGACAATACCAGTGATTTCTTGTTGACAATAATTATGCCTTGAGGAAATTCCTATAAAAAGGCAATGTGTTTGCTTAAACTTGTCCGTTTTGTTGGATTTAAAGTCATTGAAAAATTTGTATGTCAAATTTCAAGCTTTTGATGGTGGAGGAAGGCCCAAGGTGCTCCAATGAGCATTGTTTGATGGTGGATGAAGGCCTAAGGTGCTCCACTGAGCATTGTTTGATGGTGGAGGAAGGCCCAAGGTGCTCCTTGTTTGATGGTGGAGGAAGGCCCAAGGTGCTCCACTGAGCGTTGTTTCAGGTACGTGCAGGCACCTGGGTACAACCACTGACCTTCCATATGTCAGTTTGATGGCTTCCTCACTTGACAGTCTCTACAACCAAGTAAGCTTTCCCACTCATAGGGTGAGGGGCAAGTGATCCTTAGTCAAAGACCCTAACCAATCTGCCTTGGAGGCTCCCTTAATCTTGCCCAATAAATCTATGTAGTTGTTCACTATGTGTAAATTTACAATTTTTCAATTGTAAAATTAGGTTTACAACCAGGTTGAAAATGTGTAAACCAAATTTGATAAACTTTTCACCTTTCTTTTTTTTGTTGATTTTTGCACCTCAAATTCATTGTAACTAGCGTAAATTCATTACATCGGTGTTCCCAAACCAAGCAGGAATCCCCACCTTCCTGGAAATTTTAACTTGAAAGATACAAAATCAAGGTCGTAACTAAAATTAGAATTTTAAAATTCAGTATACCAAAGTCTGTATACCGATTAAAAGTCAGTAACAGCAACACTTTAAAGAAATAAATGATAAAAAAAGAAAAGTAAAAGAATTGGTCCTTTAGAGTACCTGACAGAACAATAATTGAGCTCTAAGTTAAAATACAAGTATTAACAAACAACATCCATACAGAACAAGTGTATAAACAAGAGACCCATGATGGCCTGACCCTCTACTGGCCTTTCTAGCTTAACCTTTACCCTGCTAAATTTCTAAAATAGACTGGTCTATCATTCAATTTGGGCAGTACCATTTATTAATCAAAGGGATGTTCAATTAAAATTCACCGAGTGAATAGCAAACAGTGCAGACGATGATCAGCTTGGCACGGTCACAAAGGCAGAATTACTTGCCATCAGCAGGCAAAAGGTTAACTGACCTTTTGATACGTTTTTTTTTTCTGTAACATTATCAATATAAAATTTGGCAGAAACCAGAGTCATTATTTGAACAAGGTTGAAATAGGTTTGTTAGATGCTGTTACCCACCAAATATCTAAGCTCTAGCTATTGTGGTTTTATGTAAGAATATTTTAGAAGCATCACTTTTTCATGGTTATAGTGACAATAGTTCTGCAACTTCTGACTCCGTTGGAATATACTTTAATGAGGACAAGCCTAATAACAATTTGGTGATTACAGTTCACACTGGAGAAGTAGATATTTTTGTAAAAGTTTACGAGGGACAACTTAAGAGAGTATAAGCTATTACTAGCATTTTGGGCCAGTAGAGCTAAAACAACATTGCAATAAAAAAATCAGTACTTGGTATAAAATGAGCTACACAGTAGAATAACTTATCAACTGTACCACAGTTCCGTGTATATTATTTTATATAAGCTCGGTAGCACATTTATTTTTCTTAAAATGGTTTCTTTTTTTCTTACATATAAATCACTGGTTTTGATACTCTGAATAAGTAATTCATTCTTAGAGTACAGAATACAATTAGTAATTAAATTACACTGTAACCCTTGACGACAACAGTTTCTGCACTTTCACATTCTTTTTTATTCTTAAACTCATAAATTAATTGGATCCGAAACTCTGATTACTGCTTCCTTACTTGACAATATGCAAGCTGGAATCTGTGTATTTTTCCCCAGGTATATACATGTATGCATGAAAAATTCTATGCCATTTCAGACTAAGTTTTAATACAGTTTTAATAAATTACCTACGGCATTAATATAAATACTTCTCAGTTAACAATGTTGTACACAAAATAGCAAATGAATGTGCATGTATTTTTCACTTAAAATATAGACATAAAAGATTTTAAACTTGTATATAAAACTTACATAACCTTAATTAGTTACCTTTGCTATTTAAATGGGTATACCATACTTGCTACGAGTATAAATACAATAGTGAACATGATACAAACTCTGTTTTATTACAGAGAATACCTCAACAATATTTTGTTCAAGACATATCTCATGCATGTTCAGAAAAATAATTTGCAACAGCAAAAAGTTTAAGTAGCTGCAATTATTTGTTGATTTTGAAAGTATGAATGAAACTGTCTGGAAATGCATGACTTCATGCTATAGTAATCAAGAATGGTCAGCCCATGACACACAATAGTCTAGAAAGCCAATTAGAGGTGTATTGAAAGTTTGTTACATAGGACAACAACAACATGATTTTATTAAGAAAATATATGGCACTTCTATATTAGATTCGCATTCACTATATTTTAATGAATTTCATGACATTTCAATGCACTTCACTTCACTACCAATGCTATACAATTTTTGTTGACTAGATGGTTATAACTATGCATTATGAAAAAATATGAAGAAATGAAACAGAAAGGAATTACCATATCTTGTTGAAGTGTGAATGAATAAAAGTTAGAGGTTGGTTTTTTTTTTTTACAAAAAAAAAACAAAACGTATGTCTCCAAGAACTTTCCACGCAGAAATTGCATGCCACAAAAAATGCTTGGCAATGATCACTTTTGTGAAGTTTGGTGTAATTCCACCTGTTGTATTGGATCAGTTGCAAGGGCCATAACTCCACTGAAAGTCACTGAACTTGAAGAAGCTAATAATATGCACAATGAGGCTTGGTACTTCTAACTCCTGTAAAGTTTGGTGGAATTCCACCCAGTAAGAAAAAGAAGTGGCCAAAACATTATAAAATTTGACGAATCAAGGGCCATAACTTCACCAAAATCATTGAACCAGAAAATGCCAAAATATGCACAATGCGGCTTAGTCATGATTATTCCTGTGAGGTCTGGGGGAAATCCGTCCAATAATATAAGACAAATGGCCAAACATCGTAAAATTTGATCATAAAGGCATAACTCTGCTGAAAATTATCAAACCAGAAAATGCGAATTATATGCACAACTAAGCTTGGTAATGATCATTCCTGGGAAGTTTGGTGTAAATCTTCAAGTGGTGTTGGAGGAGTTGCATGGGCAACTTTGTGCAGACAGATGGACAGATAGACAACACTTAATCAATATGTACTACATGTGGGAGACATAATACTGTACATGGTAGATAGACAAAAGGAAGTGTTCCTAGAGGAGAGAAAGATACAGTGCTAGAGAAAAATAAAGTGACAGTCTATCTTACAGGTCTAGCCTCAAAATACACATACCACACTGACTCATGAAAATATTACAGCTGTGGCCAATAAAAGTAAAGATTAGCCTTTGTTGATGACCTCCTTGAACAGCAATAACCTTTCTACAAAGACAGATGTTTTCCTTCCTGTAAGACAGAATTCTTAATACATTAACCTCTGCACAATAACAACCTCAGTAGAACTAACATATCAGAGTGTTCCAGGTTGTCTCTGCTTTAGAGCTTGTATTGTTTGTAAACAGCAACACTACCAAACATCATCTATTACTGACTAAGGGGAATGTCTGTGCTTTTTTCCTTCCTGAATAAATTCTTTAAATTCCGTTTCATGACTGCATAGGTAGGTCCTGGTTCCTAGTATATTACATAACGAGGAATAAATGATTAATTCAAAACAACCCTAAAGTCCCTGAAATTTTCTGTCATATAATTATGGTCTCAGCTATCATGAGGAAACAGTTTTGTGTGTTTCTAAAACTATCTTTATCTGTATACATGTATCTAGTTATAAAATAACAGTCTCAAACTAAACAAGAGGACCATGATGGTCCTGAATCGCTCACCTGTTCCCACATGACCCAGTTTTGAGTAAGACGTCATTTTTTCTATTATTTGACATAGTGACCTAGTTTTTGAGCTCATGTGACCCAGTTTTAAACTTGACCTAGATATCGTCAAGTTAAAAATTCTGACAAATTTTCATGAAGATCCATTGAAAAATATGGCCTCTAGAGAGGTCAAAAGATTTTTCTAATTTTAGACCTACTGACCTAGTTTTTGACCGCAGTTAACCCAGTTTCAAACTTGAACTAGATATCATCAAGATGAACATTCAGACCAACTTTCATACAGATCCCATGAAATGTATGGCCTCTAGAGAGGTGACAAGTTTTTTTTATTATTTGACCTACTGACCTAGTTTTTGATGGCAGGTAACGCAGTTTCAAATTTGACCTAGATATCATCAAGATGAACAATTTGACTAATTTTGATGAAGATCCATTCAAGGGTATGGCCTCTAGAGAGGTCAAAAGGTTTTTTTATTTTAAGACGTACTGACCTAGTTTTTGATTGCAGTTGACCCAGTTTCAAACTTGACCTAGATATCATCAAGATAAACATTCAGACCAACTTTCATACAGATCCCATGAAAAATATGATCTCTAGAGAGGACAAAAGGTTTTTTCATTATTTGACCTACTGACCTACTTTTTGACGACACGTGACCCACTTTCGAACTTGACCTAGATATCATCAAGATGAACGTTCTGACCAATTTTCATGAAGATCCATTCACAAGTATGGCCTCTAGAGAGGTCACAAGGTTTTTCTATTTTTAGACCTACTGACCTAGTTTTTGACTGCACGTGACCCTGTTTCGAACTTGACCTAGATATCATCAAGGTGAACATTCAGACCAAATTTCATGAAGATCAACTGAAAAATATGGCCTTTAGAGAGGTCACAAGGTTTTTCTATTATTTGACCTACTGACCTAGTTTTTGATGGCATGTGACCCACTTTCGAACTTGACCTAGATATCATCAAGATGAACATTCAGACCAATTTTCATACAGATCATATGAAAATATGGCCTCTAGAGAGGTCACATGGTTTTGCTATTATTTGACCTACTGACCTAGTTTTTGATGGCACGTGACCCACTTTCGAACTTGACTTAGATATCATCAAGGTGAACATTCTGACCAATTTTCATGAAGATTTCATGAAATATATGGCCTCTAGAGAGGTCACAAGGTTTTTCTATTTTTAGACCTACTGACCTAGTTTTTGACCGCACGTGACCCAGTTTCGAACCTGACCTAGATATCATCAAGATGAACATTCAGACCAACTTTCATACAGATCCCATGAAAAATATGGCCTTTAGAGAGGTCACAAGGTTTTTCTATTATTTGACCTACTGACCTAGTTTTTGATGGCACGTGATCCAGTTTTGAACTTGACCTAGATATTATCAAGGTGAACATTCTGACCAATTTTCATGAAGATCTTGTGAAATATATGGCCTCTAGAAAGGTCACAAGGTTTTTCTATTTTTAAACCTACTGACCTAGTTTTTGACCGCACGTGACCCAGTTTCGAACTTGACCTAGATATCATCAAGGTGAACATTCTGACCAATTTTCATGAAGATCCATTGAAAACTATGGCCTCTAGAGAGGTCACAAGGTTTTTCTATTTTTAGACCTACTGACCTAGTTTTTGAAGGCACGTGACCCAGTTTCGAACTTGACCTAGATATCATCAAGGTGAACGTTCTGACCAATTTTCATGAAGATCTTGTGAAATATATGGCCTCTAGAGAGGTCACAAGGTTTTTCTATTTTTAGACCTACTGACCTAGTTTTTGAAGGCACATGACCCAGTTTCGAACTTGACCTAGATATCATCAAGGTGAACATTCTGACCAATGTTCATGAAGATCCATTGAAAATTATGGCCTCTAGAGAGGTCACAAGGTTTTTCTATTTTTAGACCTACTGACCTAGTTTTTGAAGGCATGTGACCCAGTTTCGAACTTGACCTAGATATCATCAAGGTGAACATTCTGACCAACTTTCATAAAGATCCCATGAAAAATGTGACCTCTAGAGTGGTCACAAGCAAAAGTTTACAGACGCAGGCACGGACGCACGGACGGACGACGGACACTGCGCGATCACAAAAGCTCACCTTGTCACTTTGTGACAGGTGAGCTAAAAATTGTCCAAGCAAACTGTATATTAGAACATGGCTAAAACCGTTTTTAATCTTTTGATTTTTACTTCAAAACAGAAAATTGTAAACAGATACATTATACTATCATTGCCTCAAACTTCAGTAAAATCATTAAAGAACAACCAAAAAGTCACAAAATTGATATGACATTAAAAAGAATAAAAATTAACACTGACCACCTTGTACTAACGATTATTAGATTATTAGTTTCTTTTTCAATTAAAACACCCACAGTATCATTTCTTTTCCAATTAAAAAACTCACAGTATCTTTTCTAATTAAAACACTCACAATATATTTTCTTTTCCAATTAAAATACTTGCAGTACCTTTTGACATGTGAGGAAAGACCACATTAATAAAAAAAACTATCTTTTGGCTTTTCAAATGATGGTTTGAACATACAATGTACTTTAAAATCAACAACACAAAATGTGCACAATTCATATTTCAGTAAGCATGCAAACTGGTTGAGATTATGTATGTAAATTATGACAAAATATGAAATACAACTGGGAGATGTGTAAAATTAGGGATCAACTGATAACAAAAATTCTATTACCTAGCTATATATTTTCCATGTAAAATACAGGATCTATCAGTTACACTGATACACTATCTTCTCCTACCACTGGATCAGTGTGTTCTGAACCTGTATTACACTTTAGTTTTCCAGAATTTACGGAAGTAGACCAAAAAAGTACTTCTTCAAACTGCCCAGACAGTGTGATATTGGTTCAGAAAACACCAAGTCGATATCAATACAACATGTATAAGTCGATAAAAAAAAAGGGCACTAATGTGATCATCTTGACATTTGTATCATGTCTTGCTGGTTGCGTTACTTTTCATGTTACACTCAATTTATACACAAACTAACACAACAAAACTCCATGTGATACAAATGTCCAGATCAACATACCAGTTTTGAAGTCAATGCTCTAAGTCCAAACCCCATCTTTCTGTCTTACAACAACAATCTATACTGAACTTAAAAATGAAGATTTAAAATCATATTATGCAATATAAAAAGTTTGAGAGATTATATTGATAAAAAAACAACATTTTTACAATTATATCTGTACTATATATCAACAGAATAAGCCATCGAATGCAGGCAACACAACTAAAATAAAGGAAAATTTAATATGACTATATCATGTTAAACCAATATATATTAAAGTTTAACAAATGGCAGCAAAAATATAGCATTAAAATCCATTAGAAATCTGACAAATCTACTGGTTTCTTACAAATCTATTCATTTATAAAAGGAACATATAAAAACAATGAAGAATTAGCTGACTGTGATATATTTTCTTAAAAACATTAACTAACTTACAATGATTCATGTAGTATTACAAAATGTTGATTAATAGATGCATCGCAAATGGATTACAAGCAAATAATTCTGGCATGCCAGACAGGATTTTCCCCTGATTTTTCTGGTACTGGAAAAACTCATCTTACACCCTGGGTTTACACCCTGGGGTGTAAGACGACTCATGTGCTGAAATTTATGAATGAATGCAAAAATTCATATGCTACTATAATAAGATAGTGCTTAAAAGAAAAGCAATTGTTTTATCATATTTCTTCTATAAATGTGGTAGGCAAGAAAAGGAATCTATCACTAGTTGAAGGTGAGGATTGAAATATCTGGCTTTTGGGCAACTGTTTCATGGTACCTCAGCTGAGCCTCATTACCACCTAAACAGTTACCCTCGAGCCAGATATTTCCATTCGTACCTCTAACCAGTGAAAGATTCTTATATGATTTAGATTATCCATTTGCAAAATATACGTCTGGTCCCAATCATTCAAAAAAGCTCATTTCACTGCTGATTTTGTTACAGAAATAGGAATAATATATAACAGAGATGTAGGTAAAATCTTTTCTTCTTTTTTTAAAAACCACTTCAGGGGCTATAACTGTTACATCAACAGCACACGTGAGAATCAGAAGATTGTATATAAAACCATTAAAAAATCAACTAGATTTTGCACTGGATGGAAAGAAATTGCAGATTTTAATCAATTTAAAGGAAATAACCCTGGTGCACTTATGTTGAGTCTAATCAGCATCCTCCAGTTAAAACAAACATTAACAATTAATATCCATTAGCATTCCTACACTATGACAAAAAATCAGCGAAAATGATCATTTTAACCAAATCAAGGGCAATAACTCTGATAGCATCAGGCTGATTTTACCAACATTTGCATGCAAGCAGGTATAAGTGTTTAAGAAATCCACACCAAATATCAACTCAATGTGACTGATATGGCTGCAGGATGAAAACTGCAGTTTTTGTTATCAGTTGAAGGGAAGTAACTCTGGTAATACTTACTTATTTTCAGAGAAGTAGATACAAGTAAATACAAATATCCATATCAAATATCAGCTAAATTAGAGCAACAATAACAAGACATGGCTTAGGAGGGACAGATTCTACAGATTAAATTATTCAAAGGGCAATAACTCAGGTCATACAAAATTGACTAAGCATAATAGTTTGCATAAAATTATGTGAGAAAGTATATTATATGGTTATACAGATATAAATTAATACCATCAATTTAGATTTTGAAAGTTCCATAAATAAGGCTAGCAATTGTATTCTTTCTTAACTAAAACATTTAATATAAACCTTTGGTGAATTTGCACTTTCTTTAAATTCTTCTTTCAGCTCCATTTTTTCTGCACATGTAAAATTTTCTTCTTTTTTTTTTTTTTCATATATGAAAAATAAGTCATTTAAAAAATATTTCAACCAATTTCTGATATTGTTCTGAATGTTTTCTTTATCTTCTCTATGTGTGTGCTACAATAAAAGAAACAAGAGAAAATATAAAAACTGAGCATAAAAAAAA
Organism: Mercenaria mercenaria; assembly: GCF_021730395.1. Classification (NCBI taxonomy): domain Eukaryota; kingdom Metazoa; phylum Mollusca; class Bivalvia; order Venerida; family Veneridae; genus Mercenaria; species Mercenaria mercenaria. Next base: position 34,820,262 of record NC_069363.1, on the reverse strand, counting down.
AATACTTATTCATTTAATGAACATTTAATATAATACTTTGGAATACACAAACAAAAACTTTTTTGATCATCTTATTTTGAAAATCGTAATTTTACTTAAGTTTCTCGCACACATATATACATAAAAAGACACCACAATTATGCTGTCTGCAATCTGTATAAACATTTTCAAATAAGACTGTAGACAGGGTATTTTTTGCATGTTTTTATTACTTTCCATTACATCAGCCAAATTCCCATTACCTCAATTATGTACTTCATAGCTGTTTTCTCTGTTGGAGGCAATGTTCTGAATTTGTGTATCACAATTTTAGTTATTTATTATATTTTGCAAGTATTAGCAGAAATAAAAACACTGCAAATAACACCAGATCTACAGTAAACAGTTTACTAAAGCACCAACTAATATCTTTATCCTAGATTAGCAAATATTCTCAGTATTATGCAATACATATATAATATTACACAGTTACTTGCTCGCTGTATTATAATATAAGGCATGAATAAGAAAAATAGTAATGGTAAATGAAGCCTATACACTTCTTTGGTAAGCAAATTTAATTACTCCCAACAAAGCTTATGGTTTAATGTCTTCATGTAAGATAACATGCTGCTCTTTCACAAGTCCAAAAACTACACTTCCAATTTCAATTTCTGTTCAACAGGAGCCCTCCATCATATTGTTTTTCTGCTTTCCATGACATACTTATTCCTAGCTCATGACTGACAGTAAAATTCATGTGAAGGGAGAGAGAGAGCTCCCTTAAAACAAATTTAATTTGAAGATTCATTATGACTGAATTGCCCATACCTGTTTGGAAACAATTATGCACCAGTAACTTAGTGTTTTATGCTTTATGTTACATTGTTTTAATAAAATGTTTTTTTATTAAAAAAGACATCAATGTAGTAAAAGCAGATTATTTTAAATAAAGTAATTACATTTTACAAAATCTGGAAAAAAATGTGGGCAGTTTTCTATGTATCCCATAATCAAAATTTATAGCATACTGTCTGACATGCTTTTAAACCACTGAACCACTTTCTGAAAACACACACACTATAATACCTCAGTAAAAATATCCAATCATATATTTTGTTTCCTAATAATAAACGTACTTAACACCTTGACACAATCTAATCCTACATAACAGTCAAAATGTCCTAAAAAGAAACCATGAGAAGTACATGCACTGCACTGTAAGAAAGTAAAACAAAATGAACTATTTACAAGTACAAAACATTTAAATAAATAAACAGACTAACGTTGCTATTTTTATGACCTTCTGTAAGGTATATTGCACTTGTTATCTATGCATAGTACAAAAGTTTGTTAATGTTTGTACCATGCTGATCTGCTACTTGCGCCGCATAAAACTGGAATAAAAAACTGCTTTCATTCAAATTAATTCTGATAGAATATGTTTTCGCTACAGTTTAAAGTTAAAAAGTATCACACTTTTCTACTACACATGATCCATATTAAGGAGTGGAAACTTCTTCAACATTAAACCTGCATTATGTTTAAGTATGTATGTATGTCAATAAAATCAACTTTATATAAAATAATTTGATTGCATTTCTGTTTTGATTTTAGTTTCTTTATTTAAACAAGAGGACCATGTTGGTCCTGAATTGCTCACCTGTCCACACGCAATCCAGTTCATTGTGGCTAAGTTTCATTGAAAACCACCAAGTAGTTTGGTTTAAACATATTTTATTTTTCAATATTTACAACATGATTACAAATATACAATAAAGGATTGGACAGGAAGCTTTATAAGCTTAAGGTTGTCCTCTCCCTTGGAGAGTAGTTTCCAAGTAGTTTCAGAGTAGATGCCATAACAAAAGACCGCAGTTAACCCAGTTCCGAACTTGATATCATCAAGGTGAAAATTCTGACCAATTTTCATGAAGATCCATTGAAAAATATGGCCTCTAGGGAGGTCACAAGGTTTTTCTATTTTCAGACCTACTGACCTAGCTTTGGACCACACAGGACCAAGTTTCGAAGTTGACCTAGATATCATCAAGATAAACATTCAGACCAACTTTCATACAGATCCCATGAAAAATATCGCCTCTAGAGAGGTCACAAGGTTTTTCTATTATTTGACCTACTGACCTAGTTTTTGATGGCATGTGTCCCAGTTTCGAACTCCAACTAGATATCATCAAGGTGAACATTCTGACTAATTTTCTTGAAAATCCATTGAAAAATATGGCCCCTAGAGAGGTCACAAGGTGTTTCTATTTTTAGACCTACTGACCTAGTTTTTGACCGCACGTGACCCAGTTTCAAACTTGACCTAGATATCATCAAGGTGAACATTCTGACCAATTTTCATGAAGATCCATTGAAAAATATGGCCTCTAGAGAGGTCAAAAGGTTTTTCTATTTTTAGACCTACTGACCTCGTTTTTGACCGCACATGACCCAGTTTCAAACTTGACTTAGATATCATCAAGATGAACATTCAGACCAACTTTCATACAGATCCCATGAAAAATATCGCCTCTAGAGAGGTCACAAGGTTTTTCTATTTTTAGACCTACTGACCTAGTTTTTGACCGCACATGACCCAGTTTTAAATCTGACTTAGATATTATCAAGATGAACATTCAGACCAACTTTCATACAGATCCCATGAAAAATATGGCCTCTAGAGAGGTCACAAGGTTTTTCTATTGATAGACCTACTCACCTTGTTTTTGATCGCAAGTGACCCAGTTTCGAAATTGACCTAGATATCATCAAGGTGAACATTCTGACCAATTTTCATGAAGATCTAATTAAAAAATATGGCCTCTAGAGTGGTCACAAGCAAAAGTTTACAGACGCACAAACTGACGGATGGCGGACCCTCTTTTCACCCCTGGAGCATAATTTGAACAATCTTGTTAGAGAACCACTAGGCAATGCTATAAACCAAATATCAAAGGCCTACGCTTTGAACTTTCAGACAAGAAGATTTTTAAAGTTTTTTCCTATATAAGTCTATGTAAAACTTGGGACCCCCAGGGCAGGGCCTCTTTTCACCCCAGGGGCATAATTTGAACAATTTTGGTAAAGGAACACTAGGCAATGCAACATAACAAATATCAAAAACCTACACCTTGCAGTTTCAGACAAGAAGATTTTTAAAGTTTTTTCCTACAAAAAGTCTATGTAAAACTTGGGACCCAAGGGTGGGGCCTCTTTTCACCCATGAGTAAATTTTTGAAAAATTTTGGTAAAGGACCACAAGGCAATGCTACATACCAAATATCAAAGGCCTAGGTCTTGTGGTTTCAGAAAAGAAGTTTTTTAAAGTTTTTCCCTACCGCTATATAAGTCTTTGTAAAACTTGGGACCCCCCGGGTGGGGCCTCTTTTCACCCCAGGGGCATAATTTGAACAATCTTCATAGAGGACCATTAGATGATGTCACATGCCAAATATCAAGGCTCTATGTCTTGTTGTTTTGGACAAGAAGATTTTTTAAGTTTTTCCTTTTGGTTGACATGGCAACCAGCGTTCTGTGTGGAATTCATTCTTTGAACAATTTTGAAAGGGGGCCACCCAAGGATCATTCCTGTGAAGTTTGGTGTAAATCTGCCCTGTGGTTTTCAAGAAGAAGATGTTTTTAGAAATGTTGATGGACACACGACGCACATCAAGCGGTCACAAAAGCTCGCCATGAGCCTTTGGCTCAGATGAGTTAAAAATGGCACAATTTACTGTATCACATAATGACATAAATAGAAAAGAAAAATATGAAATCTCTCTATTTTTATCCTATCATAACATTATCTTTGGTTTTGAAATATTCTGGGTTTCTGTACTGCACATTTAGCTGACATATAAATCAGGTCAATAAAATGTACTGATATATGAATATTCTCATATTGGAAGCCAATCTTTGGTTTTGCAGCACAGTCAACAAAAAACATGAGCAATTCAAAGGATACAAAATGCCCTTAAAGCTACACATCTTTAGTCCAAAAATACAAAAGTCCTTGTAAAAGTTAATACACTACTAAAGTGATAGTGTTACAAATACATCTAGAAAAAAATGTAGTTCTATATATATATATATATATTTATATAATTTATTATGTCTTGCATACATAATTTTTTATATAAAAAAGTTTCATCATTTCCCAAAACTGAGCAGAATATATCACAAGTGGGCAGTCAGAGCACTTTGAATCAAGCCCATGTTTTGCCATTCACCAAAACACACATACTTTCAATGTTTACTGCTTATTCTTAATTTTTTTCCAAACTATCTTCCATGCAATGAAAAACAGCATGTGTTGAAAAAAACACAATCAATCTTAAAAGAGGCCTAAAACTATCTGAAAAGCAATCCCCTATGCAGATATTCATTGTAAGAAAAGTCTAAAAATTGACAGCAGTAACATAATTAATGCAAAGCAGAACTTAAAAATAAATCTGAAGACATATAATAACTAGAAAATGCTTTTGTAAAAAAGCGCATGTCTCCCCCAATGCAAAGTCCTATAGGCAAGAAGTAAATAGGGGTCAGGAGCGAAAGTCAAAGAGACACTGATGGTTGGCTGCAATAGGGATCATCTACTTGGCATGTCCAGTCATCCCGCTAAATTTCAACACTCTTGGCCTAGTGGTTCTCAAGTCACTGTTCAGGCTCCTGTGACCTTGACCTTTGATCAAGTGACCTCGAAATAAATAGGGGTCATCTACTCTGCATGTCCAATCATCCTATTAAGTTTGTAGGTCAAGTGGTTCTCAAGTTATTTCCAAAAATGATTTTACATGAACAGGCCACTGTGACCTTGACCTTTAATAGACTGACCCCAAAATCAATAGGGGTCATCTACTCTGCATGTTCAATCATCCTATGAAGTTTCAACATTCTGGGTCAAGTGGTTCTGAAGTTACTGACCGGAAATGGTTTTCAATGTTCAGGCCCCTGTGACCTTGACCTTTCACAGAGTGACCCCAAAATCGTTAGGGGTCATCTACTCAGCATGACTAATCATCCTGTTAAGTTTCAACATTCTGGGTCAAGTGGTTCTGAAGTTACTGACCGGAAATGGTTCTCAATGTTCAGGCCCCTGTGTCCTTGACCTTTAATGGAGTGACCCCAAAATCTATAGGGTCATTTACTTTGCATGTACAATCATCCTATGAAGTTTCAACATTCTGGGTCAAGTGGTTCTCTAGTTATTGATCGAAATGGTTTTTCCATGTTCAGGCCCCTGTGACCTTGACCTTTGATGGAGTGACCCCAAAATCAATAGGGGTCATCTACTCTTTATGACCAATCATCCTATGAAGTTTCAACATTCTGGGTCAAGTGGTTCTCTAGTTATAATCGGAAATGGTTTTCAATGTTCAGGCCCCTGTGACCTTGACCTTTGACGGAGTGACCCCAAAATCAATAGGGGTCATATACTCTTCATGACCAATCATCCTATGAAGTTTCAACATTCTGGGTCAAGTGGTTCTCTAGTTATTGATCGGAAATGGTTTTCAATGTTCAGGCCCCTGTGACCTTGACCTTTGACGGAGTGACCCCAAAATCAATAGGGGTCATCTACTCTTCATGATCAATCATCCTATGAAGTTTCAACATTCTGGGTCAAGTGGTTCTCTAGTTATTGATCGGAAATGGTTTTCAATGTTCACGCCCCTGTGACCTTGACCTTTGACGGAGTGACCCCAAAATCAATAGGGGTCGTCTACTCCAGCAGCCCTACAATCCTATGAAGTTTGAAGGTTCTAGGTCAAATGGTTCTCCAGTTATTGCCCGGAAATGAAGTGTGACGTACGGACGGACGGACGGACAGACGGACGGACAGGGCAAAAACAATATGTCTCCTGGGGAGACATAATAAAGCTAAAATGAATCTTAAGTTCTACAAATATACGACCAGCAAGTAATTTAAAACCAACATTATAAGCCTGTTCTTAAACTCACAGTAATATACATAACAACATAGCTACAAGACAAATTCCATAAAATACACCTATCTTGCACATAACTAGTTTTTTTTTTCTCCTGCTCTACAGGATAACGTATCCTTTCTCTATCATAATTTTATGTCTCTAATTTAACATCCATCACAGAAAACTGAAAGATAATATTTGTAGAATATGACAGTCCAACACTTTCTGTTACTACTCTGAATTCCCAATTATCTGTATATTCTAGCAGATCTGTAAACTAAGTCCAGCTGACATGTGTCACACAAATCTAGAAATTAACCAGTCTAAAAGACAGCCAAGTACAGTCTACAAGACGTTCGAGTAAATCTGCGTGGAATCCAAGTAATCCAACACCGCACGGTAACAGAAATCAAACTGCTCCTGTAAATATAGGACAATAGCTATTTTCAACAATTAACAGTTACCCTGCTAAATTTCTATAATGAACTTGTCCATCTTTCAATTTGGACAGTACCATTAACTGCTAAAAGGGGTGCATACCAAAAAGATTCTGACTGAATTGCGAACAGTGCAGATCTTGATCTGACTGCATCGATGTACAGGCTGATCATGATCTACACTGGCCGCAAAGGCAGAATCAATCGTGTCCAGCGTGATAAGGATTAAATTTATTTTTAGGTAACTACTAACCATTGTAAGGATAAGTTTGTTTTCTGGTGTAATGATACCTGCAGAATCTCATAGGATTGGCTGGTCCCTAAACAAGTTATGGAGTCGGAACCAACATATCCCAAGAGATTCTGCAGATGCTATAACAGAAACAAACATGCCCCTCAACACTTTTTTAACATGAAACAGGTCAAGAATAAAATGTTGATAAGTGCCCACTTCCTTTCAAAGTTGTTTTAATTATGCATTACAGGGCTGTAGTACGTTCATGTTTTGCCAAGAAATGCACCATACTGTGATGATACATAAACAGATGTTTTAACAGCATGTGATCTACAACAGATTTTCACTCTTTCATTAGAACACCATATGAAAATCACAACGTCAATTTATGCAACAATATATTATGATCGAAATGCAGTTTTAAATCTCAATAAGCTACAAGATACCTGAAAGTGTTTTAAAGAATTTCAATTTCAAATCAATAACTGTGACAACATTTAGTTTTGTGGGCATAAATTTTTGTGATTTTGGGCAAAAACGTCTACAGTGAAATTAATAGTTTTCATGGATTTCAGGGTTGTGTCAATTCAAGAAATCAAATCCAAATGAAAAGTAAAATTCATATTAATTTTTTATTCAAAATGTGAGTTGCGCCATGAGAAAAACCAACATAGTGCATTTGCGACCAGCATGGATCCAGACCAGCCTGTGCATCCGTGCAGTCTGGTCAGGATCCATGCTGTTTGCTTTCAAACCCTATTGCAATTAGAGAAACCATTAGCGAACAGCATGGATCCTGACCAGACTGCATGGATGCGCAGGCTGGTCTGGATCCATGCTGGTCGCAAATGCGCTATATTGGTTTTTCTCATGGCACGGCTCATTTGAAATCCGCAAATTCATATCCCTGAGAAATATTCACTTTGGACTAAACCATGAATTTCGAGACCATGAAATAAAATGATTTCGAATAAACTGATTTCACAGTATTTCCTGGCGATATGAATTTAAGGATTTAAACTTTTGCAGATAAATAAATGGGAATTTTACTTCTTTATCTGGTTTCAATTACATGGATTTTTAAAGGAAACCACATATTCTATGAAAATTTATCTCCTATGAATATTAATAACTTCACAGTACCATTACAAATAACTTAATGATATTTTTTTTCAAAAAGTTAGTTTATGTCAATACCAAATAAACACTGGAACTATCAATGACACACCTACAATTGATGATTCTGCAGTAATGAAAAGCAACTTGAATAATTTTTCTAAAAAAATCACAATTAAGCTAACAAATTGATATTAATGAAAAATCTTACAAATGTTTTAATGAGTTGAGGCCTTCTAGCTCTGAGCTGTAATACAGTTTGAGGAATGTTGATTTTCTTATCCATCTGCAATCTCTCTAGTACAGAAGACACAGCACAATACAGTCCACTACGCTCAGCTCCGTCCCTATAAATTATCAACAGTAACACTTGTGTTCTCATGCAAAAGCAGAAAACTGATAACAAACACTGTCTGTAAGATGTTTGTGACTGTTGATCTTCAGCCACCTTGGAAGTATTGAAATTTGTATAAAAACATAAAATTAATGACAAAGCCATATGTCACCCTCTTACAATTCTTCAACTGTTTCTCTCAAGAAAAACAAGGCAGTCTGAAAGACAGCTAAATCCCCCGCCACTGCTATGGATAGTGAAAGGGTAAACCTTTGACCTTAAGCTGTGACCTTGACATTGAACTGACATGGCTGACTCATGAATTCTGCACAATGTCTTGATGAGGTGATCATTTGACCCAAGTTTGATGAAAATCCTTCAAGGGGTTTAGGAGATACAGAGTGGACACAAAATGGAAGGCTCAAACCTTTGACCCTTAGTTGTGACCTTGACCTTGAGCCAACATGGCTGACTAATAAGTTCTGCACATCGCCTTGATGAGGTGATCGTTTGCCCCAAGTTTGATGAAAATCCTTCAAGGGGTTTAGGAGATATAGAGCGGATACAAAATGGAAGGCTGAAATCTTTGACCCTAAGTTGTGACCTTGACCTTGAGCCGGCACGGCTGACTCATGGGTTCTGCACATCGTCTTGATGAGGTGATCATTTGACCCAAGTTTTATAAAATTCCTTCAAGGGGTTTAGGAGATATAGAGCGGACACAAAATGGAAGGCTCAAACCTTTGACCTCGAGTTGTAACCTTGACCTTGAGCGGACAAGCCTGACTCATGGGTTCTGCACATCGTCTTGATGAGGTGATCATTTGACCCAAGTTTCATGAAAATCCTCCAAGGGGTTCAGGAGATATGGAGCGGACACGAAAGTGTTACGGACTGACGGATGGAAGGACAGACAGAGTCCATTCCTTTAACCCCCCACCACTTGTGGCGGGGGATTAAAAAAAGAATAATAGAGGGCTAAATGTTTACCAAATATTGGAGAAAAAAAAGCCAATATAGCATCTGTTATTAAATATCCCCTCCCTCAATCAAATAACCTTATGAGTTCTGATTAGTAGCCTTCCAAAAAGGATTTTACACTTGATGTTCACATGAAGCTGTTTTTTTGTTGTTGTTTTTTTTTTTTTAATTCACTCCTGTAAAATCAGATATTTTCACAAGGCTACAGTTGGCTATGTATCTGAAATTGGAACTGGTTCAGTAGATGGAAAATTTGCAATATACTGCCTTCTTATGAAATATATAATGCTTTTGATATAAATAACAGCATAAAAAACCTTTGCCAAAACTTGTAATTTTACAGATTCACTTTCATTACATAGACAAGTAAAGCAATGATATTTCTAAAAAAAAAATTGTGCGAACAGGGATATTAAATTTACTCCATGGGGAAGTATGGCACATCTGAATCCCTGTCTATTAATCTTGATGAATCTGTGCGTGACTTGAAATTTAGAATGAATTTTTTGAAGAAAAAAGTAACAGATTGTCTATCTACTTACATGCAATGAACTATTATTGGTTCTGTTTTTGAATCCCTAGATGACCTTGACACTTGACTGATTAGAGAGGTTAAGGATGTAGTGGTGTGTGGTAACATCTCACTGTCTGACCATCCCTCATACCTGAACAACTTTACCTTCATAGTTGTCTGTCTACTCTGTAACACAAAGGTTAATATAATAATGCAACATTATACCTCAAACATCGAACCTGACCAGTCCTCATAAAGAACAACTTCACCTTCATAGTTGTCTGTCTACAATGTAACACAATGGCATACATGTTGAAACATTACATCTCAAACATCAAACCTGACCAGCCCTCATAAAGAACAACTTCACCTTCATAGCTGTCTGTCTACAATGTAACACAATGGCATACATGTTGAAACATTACATCTCAAACATCAAACCTGACCAGCCCTCATAAAGAACAACTTTACCTTCATAGTTGTCTGTCTACAATGTAACACAGTGGCATACCTGTTGAAACATTACATCTCAAACATCAAACCTGACCAGCCCTCATAAAGAACAACTTTACCTTCATAGTTGTCTGTCTACAATGTAACACAAATGGCATACCTGTTGAAACATTACATCTCAAACATCAAACCTGACCAGCCCTCATAAAGAACAACTTTACCTTCATAGTTGGTGGTCTACAATGTAACACAATGGCATACCTGTTGAAACATTACATCTCAAACATCAAACCTGACCAGCCCTCATAAAGAACAACTTTACCTTCATAGTTGGCTGTCTACAATGTAACACAATGGCATACCTGTTGAAACATTACATCTAAAACATCAGACCTGACCAGCCCTCATAAAGAACAAGTTTACCTTCAAAGTTGTCGGTCTACAATGTAACACAATGGCATACCTGTTGAAAAATTACATCTCAAACATCAGATGTGAATCACCCTTTACCTTACTACTTGGAACTTGGAATTACCTATTAAATCAACATATATTCATTAATTTTCATTGGAATCCCTACTTTTCTCTTTTAGTTGTCTGTGTATGCTGTAACACAAAGGTAAGTATGTTGGAACCATTATATCTCAACCACCAGCCTTAGGCACTCTTTAATTGGATTTTAACTGACACACACATAGGTCATATGGCAACTTCTTAGTTTCCATAGTGAAGGAAGACGCCAGGTCCCCATATGGGCATCCTGTGTAGATTAACTTTCTGTAACCATTATAAGTAACTCTCACAAACAAGAACTCTCAACTCTGATAACATTGGTGAGGGGCAAGTTATGATATTGTTTACCAATGATCATATTAAACATAACTAGAGCTGCTTTTGAGAAAAGCACATGTCTCATCATCTAGATTGGCATTTCTTCTCCATTATGTATCTGAGTCAACCATGCACCAAGACCTGCATCACTGGCATCAGTATTGTTGGTAATTCAAGGGCCATAATTCCAAGTGCCTAGGCCGATTAGAGTAGTTATCAAACTTGACCGAAGACTTATTGGCAAACACATTTTGTTCAAGTTTGGTGAAGATCAGATGAGAACTGTTTGACTTAGCGCATGGACAGACAGACAGACAGACAGACAGGAGTAAATCAGTATGTCTCCCACCACAGTTGTAAAGGTAAAGGTAAATTTTATTTACCGTCTATGGCACGCCAATTGTCCAATAATACGTGAACCCAGGTTAGCAGTCGAAAAACTAGGATTAACAATCGATAAATCAGGTTTTTCGAACGTTAAACCAGATTTTTCGAATACTAACCTACATTTTCAAGCAAAAACATAGGATAACGCCGTAAACCATAGTTCACGCCCGCAAACCAAAGTTCACCTCGTAAACATAAGTTCACGTTCGTAAACTACGGTTTACAAGCATGAAACAGGGTTCACCGGCATAAACATAGGATAACGACCGTAAACATAGGATAATGACCAAAATTCGTAGTTCAATCGAGAAACCTCGTTTATCATACGTAAACCATGCTTTAAGGTTGATATATTAGGATTATAAAATCAACTATGAATTTCAGGCACGAATATGAGTTTATGGCCGTGAACCTATGTTTAGGAGCATGAACCCATGTTTACGACCATGAGCCTAGGTTTATGGCCATGAACCATAGTTTCAGGATGTGACATGTATGGCAATTGTCCAATAATTATGTGAACCCAGGTAAACGGTCGTAAAACTAAGATAAACTAAGTTTTTCAAACGTAAAAGCATGTTAATCTATTCTTTGAAGCGAAAATATAGGACAATGTCGTAAACCATACTTCACGCTCGTAAACATAGGTTCACGTTCGTAAACCCAAGTTTACAGTCGTAAACATAGGTTATAGCTCAATCGAGAAACCTAGTTTATCGAACAGAAACATAGTATGATAGTATTCGATACTCCTAGTTTTTCGGCCAAAAACGTAATTACTGAATAACTGGCTTGCCGTGAACCATAGTTTACGGACGCGAACCTATGTTTACAAGCGTGAACCTATGTTTATGACTGTGAACTTGGGTTTACGAGTGTGAACCTTAGTTTACAAATGTGAACCTAGTATTATGTTCAATAAACTAGGTTTCTCAAACAAAACTATGATTTTCAATCGAGAAACCTAGTTTATCGAACGTAAACCTGGGTCCACGAGCTTAAACAATGGTTTACGCCCATAGTTTTCGCTCGAAAATATTGGTTAGTATTCGAAAAGAATGGTTTCACGTTCGAAAAATATAGTCTATCGATCGTTAATTCTAGTTTTTCGACGGTGAACCTGGGTTCACATAATTATTGTACAATTGGCGTGCCATAACCGTTGCTCTATGAAACAATTAACATAAGCTCTGTAGAGCTTTTGAGCGACCTTATTTTAAGAACAGTTAAAACCAATTATACCTTACCCCCAGCAATTTGCTAGTACAGTGGAACTTGTCTAATCCGAACATGCTCGGACCAGAAAAAAAGTTCGGATTAGAGGGGTTTTCGGATTAGAAAGGCTTCTATTTTAAAGCAAAAGTTATGCTGTTTGTTACACTTGATGTGTATATTCATCTATTTGTGAACAGACTGATAAGACATAAACTATATAAGCAACATGTAGATTGGTTTAGTAAAATGTCAGTTTTCATGTTAAATTTAACATCCTAACATCACTTATAAACATCTTTAAATTTTTCAACACTGCTACGTTCCCAGAAGGTAGCTAAAAGGAGAATATTTTACTTGTCCGACTATTGTAACGATCCGATTTAGTATTACTTTCAGTAAATCAATTTCCTGTATTAAATGAACAAATTGGCAAAACTGTGTAAGGAAGGTATAGTCCGATCAATTCGTAACAGAAAATGCCAAAATACTTCAGAAAATGGGAAAAGCACCAAATTTGGCACAGCCTTTTCTTAAGGCATAAAAAACATTTTTTTCATGGGACCCATTTGATATCTGTCAAGATGGCCGATACGGCTGCCATTTTCCAAAATGGCCGCCAAAACTCAATATTTATCGTACAAGATTCTAATGAAAGGTTATTATATTTACATTCATCCCCAAAATGCACCAAAATATAAATGTATATGATAACATATATCTTGAATTTGAATCAAAAGCAAAAAATAACAATTTAGATGTTGTTAATTTCTTTCTGTTTCCATGGTAACAGCTAAAATCAAGCCTTTAAAATTCAGTTTAATATTATCTTAGCGAAAACATTTTTTTTTCGTATTTTAAAGGGTTTTGTATTTTACTATATGCAATTTATATTAATATATTACTTGTATTCCCTCCACGACAGCATATTAAAACATTGTTGTTATTCCCCCACCAGTGTTTAGCAGATGGGGTTTAAGGGTTGCCCCCATATGCCTGTTTATACGCCAGCCAAGCGAAGTGGGATACTGCAATAACTTTAAAACTACAACAGAATTTTTTCATGAGAGATGGCAATGTGGAGAATGCCAGCGTCATTTTAATTTGTTCCTATGACATCATATGTTGTTGCTATGGCAACAGATAGTCCACGAATATGACAAAAAGCGTAATCCTGCATTTCTTTAAAACTAAGAGAGATTGTTTCTTGAAAAATTGTACATAGATAGGATGAAAAATTGTACATAGATAGGAGGAAAAATTAAAAACGTGCTTCTTATTTTATTTTCTCCTTTTGTAATCTTTTAATCTGTCTGTTTTGTTTGTTTTGGGTTTAACGCCGTTTTTCAACAGTATTTCAGTTATGTAACGGCGGGCAGTTAACCTAACCAGTGTTCCTGGATTCTGTACCAGTACAAACCTGTTCACCGCAAATAACTGCCAACTTCCCCACATGAATCAGAGGTGGAGGACTAACGATTTCAGACACAATGTCGTTTATTAAATAGTCACGTAGAACATGCGCCCCGCCCGAGGATCGAACTCGCGACCCCGCAATCCGTAGACCAATGCTCTTATCTACTGAGCTAAGCGGGTGGGCTTCATCTGTCTGTATGTCCGTCCATCATTCGCAAATGATGGATTCTTCAATAACTTCATAAGTACAAAATTCTAAAGATTTGTTTATAGACAGTAGATAATATGGAGAATGTGAAGGTCTTTTAACTTAGTTTCTATATAAAACTGTAGTTCCTATGACACCAAATACGAAAACTACCCCTTTCGGTTTGGGACTTAGAATGCAAGAATAGATTATAGCGACGGGCTAGTAGGATCATATGAAACAATGTTCCTAATAATGCACCTGCTGTCACAGTATCTGCATAATAAATTGATCACATAATTCTTGATTATTTAATGCTAACTGTGTAACAAAGAAGAGTAAGGCTGAAAATATTAAAGATGCTTTCATTGACAACACTTAGGAACTATTCTGTGAAATGTATTACTCAGCAAAGTTAGACGGAATTTGAAATAAGGTACATGTCAGAGACTGGTGCTTGAGGCAAAAACTACTAGAAAGGTTCCAATTTATAAAAAGATACCTCTGGTCAGCATTATTTATCTTGACTTGGGATGTTGGAAAAGGGATAGAATACCTGACCCAATATGTGCCCAACCTGATAAGCAACATTTTAGCATGTTCAAGAGGTGTAGCAGACGATGCAGGAATGCACGTACAGCCCTACTCTTTGTGTGAACAGATGGTTGATCAGCTACTTGACATGTTTGTTGTAAAGAGGAAAATCGAAAGACTCGTTGGTATTTAATCTAAGTTAGGCCCAACTAAAGAAGAAAAAACAAGATCTGAAAATGATGCTGAGAAATAAAAAAAAAGTGATCAAAATTTCCAAAACAGATTTTTATTGCCTCGCGCACAGAAAACCCATGTCTTGTCACAAATTAACCTGTGAAGACAAAGCCTCACTCAGATCAAATTATCATTGTAGCATATTGTCTAAACAGAGGTCTCCAATACAATTTTTGTTATGAATCAATAAAAGAGACAAATGTTTTACTGCATAAGTGTTTAGTAGGGACAGTAATCTAAAGAAAACAAAATTTTATCAGTGATAGTGGCTAGTAGAGTATCTGTGACGGCTAACAGCTCAGACGTCAAAAAACAACGTAGTTCAGCAATATATTGAAAAATAAAGCTATCCTTGATATGGATCCATGCATCACAGTTAAAGAGTCCCATTTCATCTAAACCACAGAAATATTATATGAACATTTTGTTTGTAGGAAGGTGTAGGAAATGCATTTAAAAGCTTGATTGACCGGTAATCACGAGTAGAACTGGTTAGTTTTGTTTGACAAGACAGCGTCATTCTTACATTGGACCGCTTACTTGGTAGTGACATAGCCTTACAAATGGTAAATAATAATATTTGTCGTCTTGAAACTAGTACAAGTACTCACATGCAAGATGGCCTTATCTAATATATTTTAATTTCAGCAAAAATGTCCAGAAATAGATATTAAAGCACATTTTTTGGTAGAAATGATGGATTCTCTCCTAATTAATACCCCTATCACACTCAGCTACGTTTCCACTACGTCCTTAAAACTGCCAGGACGCAGTTAGGACTTGTACAATGTAGAAGGAACACAGTAGACACCAATAAGGACATGATATGGTCTCAATGGGCGTGTTGGACGTGGTCGAACTTTGGACATGCTCAAAACAAACGTAGTGAGGACGAGGTCGAATCAGGAGGCAGCAAGAACTTAATAAGGACGTAGTAATGATGTAACTAAAACCTTTTAAGACGTAGTACAAGCGTGTAGCGAACGGGAAAGACTGCATGGCGTTCTCATGGCGCTGTCACTAGGTTGTCATTGCGTTCTTACTACGTCAGTGGAGTTCTCACTACGACCTCTCCACGCTTATGTGCTATGACCATGGTACGTCTGTGCCACATTTTAGAACACTGCATTAGGTTATCAATACGTTCTTGCTGTGCTTAACATGTCTATGTAGTACAAGCGTGGTGCGGACGGAAAAGACTTCATGGCGTTCTCATTGCGCTGTCACTAGGCTGTCATTGCATTCTTGCTACGTCAGTGGAGTTCTCACTATGACCTCTCCACGCTTGTGTGCTATGGCCATGGTACGTCTGTGCCAAATTGTAGAACACTGCATTAGGTTGCCAATACGTTCTTTTGGTGCTTAACATGTCTATGTCAAGTTTGCAGCAGGTTCTCATCGTGTCTGTTTCAAATTCTGAGAAAGGAGTATGAATACTGGATCCAATTCCCCATCACTTCATTTTCAATCAGCAATGGGTATGAACGCACTTCATAAGGAATTACCGTATAATCAAGGACTCAACAGCACTGGCAGTTTGTTGTGGACTTCTGGACCCTCATATACCCATGCACGCTGCCTTTGCTTTTGCCACAACGGCCTCTCTATAAGACTCCTCTGACTTCATCGGTGGCCTTGTTGTACATTGTATTTGATTGTTGTTGAGTGTAGATGCGGACATAATATAACTTGCAGAAGGAATGAAAAAGAGGCGTGAGGCGTAGTATTTATAAGTAGCCGATGAACGCAGTGAGAACGTGATACAAGCATGGTAAGCGCCTTGTAAGCGAGAGGTGCAATCTGACAGGTCGTACTAAGCACGTAGTAAGAACGTGAAGATGCGTGTGGTAAGAAAATTAGTGTGAAAGTGTTAGACGCAGTGAGAACCTGGCAAGGACGTTGTAAGGGCGCAGTATGAACTTGAGAACTGCACATTTTTCGTGTTTGACCCCTTCCCCACAGCGTTGATCGAAATTTTCAGGACGCAGTGTGATCTTCATGGTCTTCGTCTGAGAGTGATCAGGGCATAAGTGTCTGTACATTATATGCTAATGACATTAAACTATAAAACTATAATTATGGCACAATGTGCTACAATTTGACAAAAACAGAATATTACAGGAACATGCAAATGTAAAATTGATTACATTGATCAAACGGCAGTCACTTTTTCCCCAAAGAAATCATGATGGTCTGAAAGGCCAGAGATATTCACGTGGTCTATTGCACTAACATAGTTAATATATTAAATAGTTATACTAAGTGGCATTAGTTCTCTAAGTGTTAAAAGATTTAAATGAACACAGCAACACTAACAAATTCTGAGTCGCGAAAACTAATGTCAAAGTGAAACACGTCATTTATTCACTTATACACACTACAGTCAGACTTACTTTGCTCGAACTTAGATAATTTAAACACCATCCTTCTCTCGAACCCATCGTCAGGTCCCGACCAAATTCATTCATAACATATTGTTCGATCACTCAAACTACCGATATCTCGAGCACATTTTGTCGGCCCCGACGGGTTCGAGCTATCAAAGTGCGACTGTTATTTTAATAATTTACAATTGTTGAAAAGTTCTACATAGGACTCTTGCCATCTGAAATATTTCGATATGCCAGTTTCCATTGTATACTTAATTTTGACTCGCATAAATGCATTCTGACTTTTCTTCTGCTTTTTAGCACATTTTATCCAAGGGAGACAACTTTTTTACTTTTTTGATGGAAATGCAGTATTTTTGTTTATATAATATGTTTTAATTTATTCAGACAGGTGATTTAAGCTAATTTTAGTGATGACTGTAAGTGTCTATGTAAGTTTTATAGATAATATTAGGTATTTCTTAAAATATATACATGCATGGCGGCCATCTTGGATTTTTCGGCCATATTGGATTTTTTTGGAGTGGGTCTCATGCTCATTTTTTGTGTTTTGCCCTAAAGTAGTTATGTACCAAGTTTTATGCTTTTCCCATTTTCTGAAGTTTTTTTACACGATTTTACTGGACTAGTACAGGACAAACAAATTAATATGGATATATTTCATCATCAGTACCTATTGCACATAAATGTATTCTGAAAAATTTCTGTTCAAACAATTAAACTACTTGTTCATGTAACTTTCGAACCTGTTCTAATTGCATGCATCTACAAACTAAAAATCTGACATGACTTGTGATTACCAGTGTTGACGACCTATTGCTTAAAAAGATTAATAGTTAAAATTGTAAACAGTCTCAAAAATGTTAAAAGTGAGCAAGATTTACTTCTGAAACATTGACTAAGGTTCGGATTAGAAAGGTAGAGTTTAACGTAATTAGATAATACAAATCTCAAAGTTTGTTCGGTTTTCAGAGTAGAGAGGTTTCGGAATACAAGGGTATTTTTATAATAAAGAATGAATAAGAAAAATTGGGACCAAATAATTTGTTCAGAGAGGTTTTCGGATTAGAGGGGTTTGGATTAGGGAGGTTCCACTGTACCCATTTACAGCTGGGTAATCATGAGGCAATCATGATGTAGTGCCTTGCCCAAGGACACACCACAATGGGAGTAGCCAGGATTCAAACCAGGGGCCTTCACCTCGGTAGGAAAGCGTCTTAGCCCTCTTGATAAATGCTTCCACACAGTGGAATATACAATTGAATCTCTGTTAACAGGCTTTAGATTTTCTGTTTTACTGTTGTTCCTTCACATTGACATGTATTTAACCTGTAAATATGAGCTGTCACTATTGGTGACAAATGCCCCCAAAGCGTGCCCATGAATGCTACAGTTGTCTGCACAAAATATGCCAGAATAATTTAAGTACCGGTATGAATCATTTTGTGACCTTGACCTTGACCTGAGAGACCAGAGTCATAAGCATGACACATCTCAATATAGATAACATTTGAGTCAAATTATTTTCAAATGCCTTGATAAATGGCAGAGTTATGGGCCAGAAAAGAAACAGACCATGTTAACCTTTAACCTCTGTGACCTTGACCTTAGTGCTAGGGGTCTGGGTCTTGTGCATGACACGTCTCATTATTGGGAATATTTATGCCAAGTTATTTCAAAATCCCTTGATGATTGGCAGAGTTATGAACCGGCCACCTATTAACCTTTGACTCCTAAGTGAGACCCTGACCTTCGATCTAGGGGTCTAGGTCTTGTGCACGACACATCATCTCATTATGGTAAACATTTATGCTAAGTTATTTCAAAATATGGATGGCAGAGTTACAGCCCAGACAAGAATTTACACAGAAACACACACGCACAGTGTGATTTTAATATGCCCACCTTAGGGCGCATAAAAATGAACTCTTTTTTTAATTTTCCAAAAGTAATCTTCATATACAGGGTTTGACTGTAGTACAAGTTTTGTTAGACTCAGCAGGATTGTCATGATGGACTAAATGTAAAATAAGACTAGTAGATTACCAGTGAAGAGTGTGTAAGCTGTATGGTCATGACTGAGAAGTCTTCATTATTATCACAACTGAGCAGTTCTACCCTGAATGGACCATATGTACTGTCATCAGAGGGCCAGTACTCCCCAATTGTCTGAAAAGATAAGAAAATTCAGTAATATAGCAGTTCCTCCCTAAATGGACCATATGTGCTGTTGTCAGAGGATCAGTACTCCCTAACTCTCTGAAAATATAACATAAAATATTCTTTCTTACCCGACAGTTCCATCTGTGCTGCAAAAACATATCTTAAACCCCATCATTATTAATTCCATTTAGGGATGAATGTGTAAATTCGTATGTTACTACATGAAATAAGTGATTCAAAACAGTTTCTTTTAAAATTTTATTTCTCCTTTGTAAAATAATGAATCAGTTGATGCTAGTGAACACTGAAATATCCAGTTTTCATGAAACTGTTTTGGCAGTAAGTTTTGTTACCACCTTGACATTTACTAAGCCAGACATTCCCTACTTACAACTTGTGAAAGATTTGCATATTTCTTCTTCAGCTCAAAGACAAAAAAAGAAAGCTATGCTTTAAACAAGACAAAGTGTATTAAGACACTGAAATGCAATGAAGCTTCCCTAATATATAATATAAGAAAAGATAAATGTTTACCTCATCATCATCATCAACATTATTCATCATGACAATGTTGCATACATGTTGGTCATACACCAATCGCCAGAAATCTGTAACTGTATGGGGTAATGGCATTTGGGTGATCAAGAATCCAGTCTTGTTTGAACATGTCTGAAACAGTGAAATGAATGTTGTTGTTTAGTTTTGATTTGCACATCACATATGGGTGTGCTTCAAGCCTGTCTTTGCATTTTTAGCAACAAATAATAACAAGAGCACCGCCTTGCAGGTGCAGACGCTCATCTGATTTTTTTGTCTCTATAATAGAAATATTGTCATACCCATGATGTTCTAAGTCAAAATGGGCCATAATTCTTTCCAAAAAGCAATGTAGAGTTACGGTACTTGCTGTGCAGAGTCAGCTTTTAATGGCAAATAATTGCTTTTAGTTTTAAAGCAATAGCTTTGACCGTTAAGGAGAAAAGTTTACCTAAACGCAAAACTTAACCAAGAAATCTGATATTTTCTAAGTCCAAAAGGGGCCATAATTCTTGCAAAAAGCGGGGATGGAGTTATGTTTTTTGCTATACAGACTCAGCTTTTGATGGTGTGTGTTGCAAGATTCAAAGTGATAGCTTTGATAGTTAAAGAGAAAAGCTGACCTAAACACAAAACTTAACCAAGAAATCTGATTTTCCAAGTCCAAAAGGGGCAATAATTCTTGCAAAAAGGAGGATGGAGTTATGTTTCTTGCTGTACAGTGTCAGCCTTTGATGGTGAACAAGTGCTGCAGGTTTTGTACAGTTTCAGCCTCTGATAGTGAACAAGTGTTGCAAGTTTCAAAGTGATAGCTTTAATAGTTTTGGAGAAAAGTTGACCTAAACATAAAACTTAACCAAGAAATCTGATATTTTCTAAGTCCAAAAGGGGCCATAATTCTTGCAAAAAGCAGGTTGGAGTTATGTGTCTTGCTGTACAGAGCCAGCTATTGATTGTGAACAAGTGTTGCAAGTTTCAAAGCAATAGCTTTGATAGCTTAGGAGAAAAGCTGACCTAAACATAAAACTTAACCAGGCAACGCCAACGCCGATCAAGTGATGACTATAACCAATCTTTTTTTTCTTCAAAAGATATACTTTTTGAGCTAGGTGTGTCACAAGGTGAAAATGTGCATTTTTGACTATTTCAGGGACCATAACTCTAAAAATAGGGGGTGGACCCAAATGAAAAATAGGAGGTGTGCAGGTTCACATCATGATAAAGACTCATGCAAGGTTTCATGAATCTATATCAAATACTTTTTGAGCTAGGCGTGTCACAAGGTGAAAATGTGTATTTTTGACTATTTCAGGGGCCATAACGCTAAAAATAGGGGGCGGAGCCAGACGAAAAATAGGAGGTGCGCAAGTTCATATCATGATAAAGACTCATGCAAGGTTTCATCAATTTATATCAAATACTTTTTTAGCTAGGCGCGTCACGAACTTCGGACGGACGGACAAGACCAAATCTATATGCCCCCCACCAATCGGGGGGCATAAAAATCAGTTTAAACTCAGCATCTCTCAAACTTGCTTATCTCAAAATTCTGGCTGTCTCAAAAAAAAGTTAAAATTCCATCAAAAACTCCCTTAATGTATTTCTACTCCATTTCAGTCAAATTTGACTACCACTTTTATGTCAAGGTTAACTACAAGCGCCTGCCATCAGTAGAATCCCTAAATTTACATCTTAATGTGTTGAAGTAAAAAGAATTTAGTGACAAATGTGTGATTATGTGTTTAAAACAGAAAATAAATCAAGCTATGAACAAAATGTGTTTCAAATTCTTAAGTACCCTCAAACATTTATATTATCTGTATATGTAATGTTAACAGCTACCACAAAAAAAAAAAAACAGGCTACGACGACACATTTAGTGGAAAATACCAGCACCAAGTCACATTTTTAAGTTGAATTTCAGTTATCTCCAAGTAAACATAGTTTCAATTATTTATAATAAATTGAAGTGATTATGCATATGCGATAAAATGATTATTACACTGTCATTAAAGAAGCAAGAACTTCTTAAGTACTGTAGTATTTCAGTACTTAACTTGTGCAGATTTCTCCATATGAAACTAACAATCTGTAATTGTTGCAAGAAACACATTTTGAGGGTTGAATGCAATACTGTAGTAACTCCTATTAAATAAAGAAGGACTTAAGACAGTTTTGCGTTCAACCCTCGATTTGGATACTTACTGGCACAAAGACGGCATTAATATATTCATTTGAGCCTTTAACTGGTGTAGACAGATATGCTCTTCCTACATCAAGAGGCAGTATATCAGGGTGCCGGTTTTTCAGTATATTCTCTTCTTTCTGACCTACGAGGAAACAACTCTCATCTAGCACTGGTGACATCTGATGTAACATCTGAAAATGAATCCATGCAAAACTTTTGTCTATGACCTGTTTCAGAAAATAGCTGGTTCATTCTGACAGCAATCATCATATCTATATGATCAATCTTTAAAAAAGGCCCGCCCGCTTAGCTCAGTAGGTAGAGCGTTGGTCTATGGATCGCGGGGTCGTGAATTCAATCCTCGGACGGGGCGTATGTTCTCCGTGACTATTTCATAAACGACATTGTGTCTGAAATCATTAGTCCTCCACCTCTGACTCATGTGGGGAAGTTGGCAGTTACTTGCAGAGAACAGGTTTGTACTGGTACAGAATCCAGGAACACTGGTTATGTTAACTGCCCGCCGTTACATGACTGAAATACTGTTGAAAAATGGTGTTAAACCCAAAACAAACAAACAAACAAAGAATCTTTAAAATGAAGAAGCTGTTTCCAATCTCAAGGTCACTGTGACCATTAGCCTTTACATACGGATGATTCATCTTATGACCTAAGTATATGATTTTATGAAGTTTGGTGGCTGCAGACTTTAGGGTTTCCAAGTACAGTCAACATCGTACTTGCGACCACCTCTATTAAGCAATTTTTTTATTAAACGACCAGTCAGAATCCCTCCCGAATGTTTTCAGTACATAAATTCATTCCATTAAACGACTTCTTTATTAAACGACTAGCGACCACATTAATGTAGACCTGACAGGTAAAATATTCAACAAAAGTATCTATTAAGCAACTGGGTACCAAATTCCTGCCGGGCATTTCTTCACCCATGTATTTGGTGAGTACTTTTTGCAGCTGACTGAATGCAGTTAACTTTGTTCACGATCTTAAAACAGGTTTTGAAATCATACATGCAGTTTATCGCCATCATGGCATCCACATATGCTAAACGCAAAGTATATCAATAGTTAAAAATAACTTTTCTCTTCACCTGAGTGAAATTCATTAAGAAACCATTCCATTAAGAGACCACTTTTTAGCAGTCCTTTGGGCGGTCTCTTAATACAGTGTCGACTGTTTTTTTAGTTTCCACTGTGACCTTTGTCCTACTGACCTGTAACATAACATGGCAAGCAGCCTATGAAGTGTAACAGCCACAGACCAAAATGTTCTCCAGTTACTGATAAGAAACTATTTGCAGTCTTAAGGTCAGTGACCTAGAATTTTGACCAAACCATAAAACAAAGCGTCATCTACAATGTATTGACAAAAGGCAGTCATCTGATGAAGTTTTCAGTCTTGAGATCTCTGTGTCCTTGATCTTTGACATATGGACTCCAAAACAATACAGGTTATCTACTGAACCTACTGACGACCTAGCAAACATGAACTCCCTTTCTTCAAAAATGGAAATAGAAGTTGCTAATAAAGTTATTTAAAGAGCATACCTCAAACTGATCTTGCAGTTTTGTAATGCCAGAATCTTGACAAGTTTCCAGCATAGAATAATAATACTGACTAAACTGTTCTTCTGTCACCTCAGACTCCTTTGTGTTGAGGGCTTCAGATATTGCATTGTGTACAAAGTCATACTGTATCTGAAAATAAAAATAAACATTTTCAACACAGTCTATAATGTGAGCAAAGGTCATGCTTTAAAAATATTTACAACTGGAGTTATCACTAAAGGTGAATAATACTTTCTGATGCTACTTTGATACAGGGAAAAGTAAAATTTTGTTTGACCTTTGTCTTTCAAGTATGACCTTCATCTCTGACCTAGGGACTAGATTGTGCATTATGCATGTTTTCTTTATGATGTTAACATTTGAAAATCCTTCCAATGGTTAAGATCTGGAGCATACACATATTTGAATAATTTAGCTTATCTGATATTTGACCTTGAACATGATCTTCACCCTGGACCTAGTGACGTGAGTTGTGCATTCTTCCTGTCATCTGGATGACGTAAATAACCGATGGTAGTTACATCAAAATTTATTCCAGTAGTTTAAAAGGTAAGGAGCTAACACAAATTTAAGCTCACCCACAAAGCAAGGAAATCAGAAATATTTCATAGAACAGTCAAGTCCTACAGATGAGCCAAGTCATTTGCTATGTAAAAAAAACCAGAAATTTCAAAAACTGGTAGCCAATCTAAGAAGCCTTCTAAAGCATGTAACCCAAAAAAGTCCCAGCACCAATCAAAGGCCTGAATGGCCTGAGTCGGCTAATGATTGATGTACTGACAGTATAGTCTACCAGTTTCAGTTTGTTTTTAGTTTTTTTTCTTAAAATTTCATAACACAGCTCGATATTTACCCAAAATATTATATCCGGATACGATTACACTTTTCTCAAGTTTGAACAATATATTTTACAAATTGTGATGATACGAAGACATTTAGCAGCAATTGGCAGTATCTGACATTGAAGTTTACGGTTAAATTACCTCTTATTTAAATCTTTTCATAAAAAAGTTGTTTCGTTTCGCCAAACATAGACGATCTACTTTCGATTTCAAAAACTACAAGAAAATACAATTTAATGTTTCGCCGATTTGTTTATTTCTCGAAAAATAAGAATTAAAATCATTTTTAATATCAGTAGTAACTAAACAAACCAGTAAGAGCTTCTTCTTCCGATAATTTATCCGTTTACTGACTGCAAAATTCAACCCACGCAAAGTTTATAGAAATCATACGATGCGTGTTTACGTTCAATGTGGGAGAATTAAGGCTGATCGGCTATGTTACCTAACGCATCCAGACGATGCAGATTTTGTTTTTAAAAAAGCATTGTGTGCGTTTCTGTAATTTTATATACGTTTTTATACGCTTAGAAATTATTAGACATGCGTATTTGCATTATTTCTATACGTAATTTACGCTAATACGCATCTTATCTGGAGCCCTGCAGTGGAACTATTTTTAGTCTTTCGCTGGATGTTACCCAAGCTTTGTAAGCGTGCGCAATTCTTAAAATGCACATTTATGCTTAATGAGTTACATTCGAGAATTGCACAATTACAAGTCATAAATATGACAGATTACATCGTATATTGGTCATAGCAAAGGGAATTGACACAACTTAACTTCATTCATGCAGTGAACTGTTTGAAATTTGAGAAATCTAATGGAACTACATCCCTTCACATGTTATTCGGTCCATTTAGAGAATCGTTGGATAGCAAGGACTCGTCAAAAGGCTTTCAGCCTTTAGCCGACTCAATAAAAAATAGCAGAGACATTTTTGAGATCACAAATATGTCAAATAATTCAGTGACCATCTAGTAAAATCTTAAAGTCCTTACCTGAAAATCAAACAATTGCAATGCAAAAGCTGTAATCAACATTTTGATTAAACATTATTTTCCAAGAAAAATCATTTCTAAAGCATTTGGTTACGTTACTTTTTTATATTACAGAGAAAGAAAGAAATATGCATCTTACATCAGTTTGAACAAAGTTTGTTCTTTGGTATCTCATATCTGTGACTGTTCTGAACACATCTATTTTTGGTTCTACATGAGCTTGTTTCAGTAGATAGTCTAGCGCAACAAATGTTCCTGTGCGTCCAATACCAGCACTGTAAATAAAGTTTGAATACACTGTGTGATATTATATCTATACATTTCTAAATATTTAATTTTTGTTCTTTTAATAGATAATCTAGCACTATAAATGTTCTTATCCATCAAACAGCAGCACTGATTATAAAGTAAAAACTAGAAGATGCTTTTGTAGAAAAGCGCATGTCTCCCCCAATGCACAGTGGTATAGGCAAGAAGTCAATAGGGGACAGGAGCGAAAGTCAAAAAGACACTGATGGTTGGCTGCAGTAGGGGTCATCTACTTGGCATGTCCAGTCATCCCACTATTCACAAGTTATGAATTGGAAACGGTTTTCCATGTTTTTTTTTCATCAAGTGACCCCAAAATCAGTAAGGGTAATCTACTCTGCATGTATAATAATCCTATTAAGTTTCAACATTCTGGGTCAAGTGGTTCTCAAGTTATTGATTGGAATTCAGGCCCCTGTGATCTTGACCTTAGCTCAAGTGAACCAAAAAATGATAAGGGTCATCTACACTTTAATTCCTATCAATCTATGAAGTTTAAATGGTTCTCAAGTTATTGACCAGAAATTGATTTCAATGTTCTGTCCACTGCAACCTTGACCTTTAATAGACTGACCCCAAAATCAATAGGGGTCATCTACTCTGCATGTCCAATAATTCTATGAAGTTGCAACATTCTGGGTCAAGTGGTTATCAAGTTACTGACTGAAAATGGTTTTTCATGTTCAGGCCCCTGTGACCTTGACCTTTAACAGAGTGACCCCAAAATCATTAGGGGTCATCTAATCTGCATGACCAATCAACTTATGAAGTTTCAACATTCTGGGTCAAGTGGTTCTCAAGATCACGCTCACACACCTACTATTCCGAGTCACATGCATTTTAATAAATAAAACAATCAAAATTTTTTTTCATAGAAAATCACTGAATTGAACTTTTTCGGCGACACTGATACGGTGTTTTCATGTCCTTTCATACTGTATAATACAGCTTTTACATTCATTGGTGCAACCAGTGCAACATGTAATTTCTACCGCATGAATAAATGTCACAAAAAGTAAAATATGGAGGGAGACAATTCTAAACCAGGTCTGTTTTGTGTTAAAAAAGTAAATTTTCCATGTTAGGGCATCTCTGGCTTCTAGTGGGCCTTGCCCCCCAGACCTCCTATGAGGGGCAACTAACCCTTCGAACCCCGATCACACTCCTTTTGTAGAGCCTTGACAGCTATGCTATTACAGTATCTATTCCAAAAACTATTATCTTTGGGATACCTAACCCTCAACCAAGACTAATTCTTATGTAAAGTCTCACAATGGTACGAGCTGTAGTTAAGAAGATACACAGAAATAAGAGCTGTCACAAGAGATAGCGTGCTCAACTATTTCGATGCTGGATAGTAAAATTAGGCACATCTGAGGAAGCTGGAGCTGGAGTGTTCAATGACTCAAATGTGGACAAAGACAATGGACAGTTGTTTGTTTGTTTGTTTTGGGTTTAACACCGTTTTTCAACAGTATTTCAGTCATGTAACGGCAGGCAGTTAACATAACCTGTGTTCCTGGATTCTGTACCAGTACAAACCTGTTCTACGCAAGTAACTGCCAACTCCCCCACATGAATCAGAGGTGGAGGACTAATGATTTCAGACACAATGTCGTTTATCAAATAGTCATGGAGAACATACGCCCTGCCCGAGGATCGAACTCAAGACCCCGCGATCCATAGACCAACGCTCTGCCTACTGAGCTAAGCGGGCGGGCGCCTCAAATGTATTTAATAAAAACAGAGATAAAGGGAAAAGTGTATCGAATCATCAAGTAATTACAGAGATAAAGAGAAAGTGCATCAAATCTATAACCAAGGTGTGGACGCAGAATGGACACCAATGTGGAAGCAGACACCAGACTGAGTAAGATAACTCTCCATACATTTTGTGTTCAGCTTAAAGAGGTGAAAATTTAACTGGAGAGAAATGCAATGACACCAGTGCAGGTACAATATTACTCAATATTCTTCAAATAGTCCTGACTCACCTGCAGTGTACCAATATAGGACCATCTAGGTCAGAATGTTCACTCATAACTTTATCTCTAAATTGAAGCATCACACTTGGGTTGTCAGGTACTCCTCTATCAGGCCATGCCGTAAAATGTAAATGCAGGAAATCTTTTACCTCTTTTGTATTACCCTGATATATAAAACAGTCATAAATAAAATGCAAGCAAAAACTGTTAAAAAATTAACAAGGTAAGGTATGCATTTGAAAAGAATTCTTCTGGGGGCTAGACAATGTTTTTTGCCCCATTTAGATTAATATGTGTGGTTGAAATGAAAAAGAAATCATACAATCATCAATCATTCTTAGTCATTTAATTAAGAATTACGTCTTGACCACTCCCAGAACACTTTTACCATCTGTATACACAAAAAACTGGTATCCAAGAATTTTCATAACAGTAGTTTAAGAACCGATCTATCTTCAAGGAACCTCTTGTCTTGTTTTTACATTACTGTACACTCTAAATATTCATCATGGATTCTTTTTGGTGAAATTCTTGGTAATCTCAATCCAAAGAATTTAATTCTAACAAAGATATAAATTTTCCTTTCATCTTACCATTAAAGTCCACAATTTTATGTCTCAATGAATACCCACCGGTAAACCATTTTGGCAAAAAAAAGTAAATAACATGACAATCTAATTTAATTATCATATACTGCAAGCAGGTAAAATAATATTTTACTTACATGAGTAGCTTGCAAATGTCTAACTGTATAATTTGGAAGTTCATTCTCTGTAATCATGGTAACCTCATATATCCCATATGTTTCAGGTTCATCTGCCTCCGGCCAGTACCGTACACATTTCATCTGATATATAAAAAAAAAAAAAAAAAAAAAAAAAGAGTAGTAAGCAAGTAAATTATTTTATTTCAGGTAATTCATTTAGCAACTATAGTGTAGTAGTTAAGGTAGGTCGCTCAACTGAGCGGTCATGGGCTTAGACTACATTGGTTTAAATTAATGACATAAAAAGTGATGCAAATAATAATAAACTTAGATTTAGAACTATAATATATATGCATAAATAAACTGTTTGTAAATACCTGTATTTCTTTTTACAAACAAATGAACTCCATTCAAGCAGATCAAAAATAGTGTATAAAGTTAAAACATAATTACCTTGCATTCCTCAAACAAGTTTGTGAGCATAACAATTTTCCCACAATCCCTCTGAAAGATCATTCTCCAGAAGTCATTAACCGTGTTATCAGTGGGACCCTGAGCCGCTATGAATGCCATTGGTTTCTTGTAACCCTTAAAAAATCCAATTAATCATATAATTAACATAGGATCAAATCCACTTACACTGAATATTGATTCTTGACATACTGAACAAAATTTAAGTTAAAGAAACATACGCCAAAAGTTTGAAGACTGAGGTAAAAAGGATGGCTTTCTCAAGATACTTAGCAGTCTGTGAACTTGACCTATGACCAAGTGACCTCAAATTTAGTAAGGGTAACTCAGTCAATTGAGGAACTGCCAATCAGCCAATGAGTAATGTGCAAATCAATTTTGAGGATCATAGGTCAAAGCATTTTAAAGTTATTAAGCAGAAAACAATTTTAGTACTGATGGTCACTGTGACACTGACCTCGAAACAAATAGAGGTCATGACCTGCCCATGAGAAATGTGCACCTCATGTTGGAGGATCACAGGTCAAAACATTATTAAGTCAATAAATGGAAACAAAATTGTTAACAATGACATCTGGACAGACAGACAGACCTGTGCCATCACATAACAAATCTCATTACAATGAAATGGTTTACTTACAGTGACATATGAAGCATTAATAAAGTCAGACTGGTCATCACCTTCAGGTTCTAGTTTCACCCGAGTTTCATCATCTGCAAGTTATCATATGAAAGTTATATTTGGCAGAAATATAAACTTTATAAACAAGAGGGTCATGATGACCCTGAATCGCTCACTTGAGTAATATGAGCCACATGTTTAAAATGGCAAACTGATGCTAAAATATTAACAAGAGGACCATAATGGTCCTGAATCGCTCACCTCTTCCCACATGATCCAGTTTTGAGTATGATGTCGTTTTTTCTATTATTTGACATAGTGACCTAGTTTTTGAGCTCATGTGACCCAGTTTTGAACTTGACCTAGATATTATCAAGATAAAAATTCTGACCAATTTTCATGAAGATCCATTGAAAGATATGGTCTCTAGAGAGGTCACAAGGTTTTTCTTTTATTTGTCCTATTGACCTAGTTTTTAAGGCACGTGACCCAGTTTCAAACTTCACCTAGATATCATCAAGGTGAACATTCTGACCAATTTTCATGAAAATCCATTCAAGGGTATAGCCTCTAGAGAGGTCACAAGGTTTTTCTATTTCAAGACCTACTGACCTAGTTTTCGATCCCAGTTGACCCAGTTTCAAACTTGACCTAGATATCACCAAGATAAACATTCAGACCAACTTTCATACAGATCCCATGAAAAATATGGCCTCTAGAGAGGTCACAACGTTTTTTCATTATTTGACCTACTGACCTACTTTTTGATGGAACGTGACCCACTTTCAAACTTGACCTAGATATCATCAAGATGAACATTCTGACCAATTTTTATGGAGATCCATTCACAAGTTTGGCCTCTAGAGAGGTCACAAGGTTTTTCTATTTTTAGACCTACTGACCTAGTTTTTGACCGTACATGACCTAGTTTCGAATTTGCCCTAGATATCATCAAGATGAACATTCAGACCAACTTTCATACAGATCCCATGAAAAATATGGCCTCTAGAGAGGTCACAAGGTTTTTCTATTATTTGACCTACTGACCTAGTTTTTGAAGGCATGTGACCCACTTTCAAACTTGACCTAGATATCATCAAGAGGAACATTCAGACCAACTTTCATACAGATCCCATGGAAAATATGGCCTCTAGAGAGGTCACAAGGTTTTTCTATTATTTGACCTACTGACCTAGTTTTTGACAACACGTGACCCACTTTCGAACTTGACTTAGATATCATCAAGGTGAACATTCTGACTAATTTTCATGAAGATTTCATGAAATATATGGCCTCTAGAGAGGTCACAAGGTTTTTCTATTTTTAGACCTACTGACCTAGTTTTTGACCGCACGTGACCCAGTTTCGAACCTGACCTAGATATCATCAAGATGAACATTCAGACCAACTTTCATACATATCCCATGAAAAATATGGCCTTTAGAGAGGTCACAAGGTTTTTCTATTTTTAGACCTACTGACCTAGTTTTTGACCGCACATGACCCAGTTTTGTATTTGACCTAGATATCATCAAGATGAACATTCAGACCAACTTTCATACAGATCCCATGAAAAATATGGCCTCTAGAGAGGTCACAAGGTTTTTCTATTATTTGACCTACTGACCTACTTTTTGATGGCACGTGACCCAGTTTCGAACTGGACCTAGATGTCATCAAGGTGAACGTTCTGACCAACTTTCATGAAGATCTTTTGAAATATATGGCCTCTAGAGAGGTCACAAGGTTTTTCTATTTTTAGACCTACTGACCTAGTTTTTGAAGACATGTGACCCAGTTTCGAACATGACCTAGATATCATCGAGGTGAACATTCTGACCAATTTTCATGAAGATCCATTGAAAATTATGGCCTCTAGAGAGGTCACAAGGTTTTTCTATTTTTAGACCTACTGACCTAGTTTTTGAAGGCACCTGACCCAGTTTTGAACTTGACCTAGAATTTACCAAGATGAACATTCTGACCCATTGTCATAAAGATCCCATAAAAAATGTGACCTCTAGAGATGTCACAAGGAAAAGTTTATGCACGGATGCACAGACGACGGACGCTGTGCGACCACAAAAGCTCACCTTGACAGGTGAGCTAAAAAGTAGGTCAGTCAGTCATATTCATGATCACTGAAAGTCAGTATTAAGATCCATGTGCAAAACTGTACATATCATCCGAATTTCAAAGCTGTATCTTAAAAAACAAGGAAGTAGGTCAGTAGGTCAAGGTCACAGTCAAGTGACCCCTAGTCGCTTGGGGTCATTATGTATTATAATTAAACAGTCTAGGAAATATGATCTGATAATTTTTGAAGTATTTATTACTATATAGCTCATATAACAAGTGACCCCCAGGGCGGGCCTCTTTTCACCCCAGGAACATAATTTGAACAAACTTGTTAGAAATCCACTACGCAATGCTACATATCAAATATCAAAAGCCTCAGCCTTGAAGTTTCAGGCAAGAAGATTTTTAAAGTTTTTTCCTATATTTTTAAAGTCTATGTAAAACTTGAGACCCCCGAGGGCAGGGCTTCTTTTCACCCCAGGGTTATGATTTGAACAATTTTGGTAGAGGATCACAAGGCCATATGACATACCAAATATCAAAGGCCTCAGTCATCTGGTTTTAAGACAAGAAGATTTTTGAAGATTTTTCCTAAATAAAGTCTATGTAAAATTTGTGACCCCCATTAGATGATGTCACATGCCAAATATCAAGGCTTTAGGCCTTGCGGTTTTGGACAAGAAGATTTTTTAAGTTTTCCTTTTGGTTGCCATTGCAACCAGAGTTCTGCATGGAATTCAATTCTTTCTCAGGTGAGCTAAAAATATTGTTCACGGTTTACATCATTTGACATTCATATAAAATATTCAATCTATCTGGGGCATTTTCATAAAATATTCAACTTTTTCTCACACATTCAAAACATTTTTTTATATATCTGATAATTATATCAAACTCCAAATCTAAACTGTTTAGAAATAAACTTCTTCAATCATTACTCATACATCCATTTTTACCTATGTACCACTATATTCACTTACAAGGATAAAGTTGCTTGTAACGACATTTCCCTCTGTTTTCAATATTGGTGGCAACATCACATGACTTCAACAAGCCCTTCGGCAATTTCTGTGAAAAATATAAACAGAATGATCAGAATGGTAAAAGTCTTCAAAAATATCAATCAAACATGATAGTGAAATTAGTGAATGCATAATAAAAAGACCCAACCACAAGGTATTGCTACATGCAACATTTCTTCACTGAAACTTTCAAAATACATGTAGTTTTATAGTTTATCACATGCACCTTTTGAACATAAGTGACAGCTGAAGTAGTCGACCAAGGCACTGGGCTTAAACTTTCCTAGATTTTTTCAAGCTTCTAATCCTAGCTGTATGTACAAACAATGATGCTCGTAGTGGCCCAAAATTTGACCCATCATGCCCTCTACATTTGTATCTGGATTACATAAAAGCTGGAAAGGAAACACTGAATAATGCTACATGTGAAATATCTTGTTTCACCCTTGCATATCTGGAGAGAATTTCTCATCAAAATAACCGCCAGAAGTTGATATTATTTCGTAAATTCAGACAGACTTGCAGAAAAAGGAGGGGTCTTATATGACTCTGAATACGGTAACTGCAATAATGTCAAGACTGGATATACTAGGAAATATACACACAAAAATACATACAATACAACAATGTCACAAACAATCTTGAATGTATCATGCAACACTATACTGACATAAGAGTAAGTCTTGAATCAGGCTACACAGTAATGATGTCATAGAACATTTTGAATGTATCAGTTACACCATAATGGCATCAATGTAATTCTTGAATCAGGCAACACTATAATGGCATCACAGAATGTCTTCAATGTATCATACTACACTATTCTGATGTCACAGTAAGTCTCGTCTGTATCAGGCTACACTATACTGATGTCACAGTAAGTCTTGTATGTATCAGGCTACACTATACTGATGTCACAGTAAGTCTCGTCTGTATCAGGCTACAGTAATCTAATGTCACAGTAAGTCTCGTCTGTATCAGGCTAATTATACTGATGTAACAGTAAGGCTTCACTATACTGATGTCACAGTAAGTCTCGCATGTATCAGGCCACACTATTCTGATGTCACAGTAAGTCTCGCATGTATCAGGCTACACTATACTGATGTCACAGTAAGTCTCGCATGTATCAGGCTACACTATACTGATGTCACAGTAAGTCTTGCATGTATCAGGCCACATCTATTCACGAAAGTTGTCTTATCGGGCTACCTATATGATTCCAGTAATTTTGCTTATCAGGCTACACTAACTGATCACTGCTGAATGATCAGCAACACACTAACTAAGTCCAGTAGTCGCATGTATCAGGCTACACTATACTGATGTCACAGTAAGTCCGCATTCAGGCTAATATAGATTCACAGTAGTCTGTATGTACAGCTACACACACACTATACTGATGTCACAGTAAGTCTCGCATGTATCGCACACTACATACACAGTAATCCGTCTGATCGCACATACTGATTCACAGTAAGTCTGCTTACAGCAACTATGATCCAGAGTCTTGAATGTATCAGCTACACTAACACTATATAATGTCACAGTAAGTCTCGTCATGTATCAGGCTACACTATACTGATGTCACAGTAAGTCTTGTATGTATCAGGCTACACTACACTGAGTGTCACAGTAAGTCTCGCATGTATCAGGCTACACTACACTGATGTCACAGTAAGTCTCGTCTACATACACAACGATAAAGTAATCTTGAGTATCGCTACACTACACTGATGCACGTAAGTCGTATTTCAGCTACACTACACGATGTCACAGTAGTCTCGCTGTACAGCTACTATACTGATGAACGTGCTACACTATGATAGATCTCGCATGTATCAGGCTACACTATACTGATGTCACAGGAATTCTTAATACTAAACCATGTTTTCAAATACATGGGATACAGAAAAATATTCCAAAGTTGTGACTTTTAATACGATGTCAGAAATGATGAAATGATGGTGTCTGATGTTCTATGCCTCAGTACGTTCACCATTTCAAATGTGCTTTCACTCATATTTACCTAAAATTATAGTCTGGCTACTATAATACTAGAAACAGGTAAATGTATAAACCAAAATGGTCTTGAAGCAGTACCATACTCCACAATTAGGCATTTAACTCTTGTGGATTTTGCCAGGCCAGTTTATACTCGGCCAAAGTGCCTTGTAGGATCCAAGCCAAATACAACATAACAGATCAAGGTACAGACATAATACAAGCCAAATACAACATTGCAGATCAAGGTACAGACATAATACAAGCCAAATACAACATAGCAGATCAAGGCATGCACTTCATACAAGCCAAATACAACATTGCAGATCAAGGTACGGACATAATACAAGCCAAATACAACATAGCAGATCAAGGCATGGACTTCATACAAGCCAAATACAACATAGCAGATCAAGGTACGGACATAATACAAGCCAAATACAACATAGCAGATCAAGGTACGGACATAATACAAGCAAAATACAACATAGCAGATCAAGGTACAGACATAATACAAGCCAAATACAACATAGCAGATCAAGGCATGGACATAATAACCGTATTGTACCAGTGTTTACTTCTACTAAAGTCTGGTTTGTATTGGGCAATATTTACAACTATACACTGAAATTTTGTTTGTACCAGTCTACACTTACAAGAAATTCCTGTTTGTACCAGTCTGGACTTTCCCTCTTCATGTTTTGTAGATATTCTGTAAACATCGATACAGGAATCTGTGTGTTTGAGTTGTAGTATTCAGACTGGTTGGTATTGGCAACCAACAATGGGGATGACTCATTCTCCTCTATAACCTCATCTGTACCTGCATGACGAGAGCCTTGCTTTCGTACAAATGATGTTGTTTTACCTGTAAATGTCAATTGCTTATTTCAATATCAATACAGCTTTACAATGCAATAACTGCTATATTAAATTAAAGCAGTAATGAAAAGTCACTAACAACATTTTCATACACTCAGATGCAAAAAACTGAATTAAAAAAATCAATCCATATTCCTCGTAAGTTCAAACAGTTAGCTGTATTTTCAACAATTGCTGGCAAATTAATACTTCTTGTATTGTAGATGGATTTTATTAGTTTTTTATTAAAAAAATTCTTCTTGCAGTGTTACTAGAAAAAAAATCTGGTTATGTCATTTTTACTCAACATCCATTGGTCCAATCATGCTATATATTTTTTCCTTTAACACGCATGTTTTTCACCACCTTACTTTGCAGCAACTGGGCTCAGATGTGTGCTCTCCAGCTTCCCCCATTTTTTAATTCTACCTATGGTACTAAAAGGGCATCCAAACACCTCAAAAGTTGCTGATTATACCTTCAATTAACGTGAAATCATTGACTTTTACCCTGCTAAATTTCTAAAATAGACTGGTCCATTATTATTAGGTTTAGGCAGTACCACTTACTGTTTAAAAGAGTTGTTCACTAAAAATTTACTGACTGAATAGCGAACAGTGCAGATCATGATCAGCCTGCATGTGCCTGAGGTGTAGGCTGGTCTTTGTCTGACTGGTCGCAAAGGCAAAATCACTTTCCACCAGCAGGCTAAACGTTAATCTTCATAAGGGGCTAACTTTCATGAATACTGTGTTTGTGTCAATCCTAGAAATTAAGTCTAAATATACAAGCAAAGTTTTCATATTTTTTACCATTTCAACTTTATAGCTATATTTGTCGAAACCACATCATGTTGTTATGCCTAAGAAATTAAATGATTTCTCAGTTTATGATATGGCCTTAGATGCTTGACAGGCTCGTTTACATACTTGTAAATCAAACAACAGGGGCAGGGCTTATCTAAGAGTCACATACTGGAACAAATATGATCATTGCTCTCATGTATAAGTGTTTGGGTTGGAGTATTTTTGCAACAAATATTCAGTCATATAAACAATGGTACCTACTTGCAGCAGTGAGCACAATGCCTGGTTTTATAGTGCTGCCTCACTTCATAGGCATGTTACATGATAGGCCCAGTCTGACACCAGGCTGGTCAGTCCATCCTAGAACTATCCTTATAATACTGAGCATCAAATAAGGAAGATTTAATACCACTTTTTATGTCTTTGGTAAGATGATGCAAAGGATCAACCCCATAACTTCCAGCAATCAAAGCTGGTTCTCTACCACTAGACTACCAAGGCAGTTGCCACTGCACTTATATTAAAAATACTAATAAACAAATACCATTTGTTGCAAGTCCTATTTCCTCAGATCTACCATTCTGTTTGTTCATTCTTGTCCCATTTATCTGTGAACCAGCCTTAATACCAGCTTTCCTAAAATGAACAAATTTTGTAAGTTTTAAACATACATATAATATTTTGTTTAGTTTTGAACATTTTAAGAAGAGGGAAGGGGTTTGTTTTCCTGAAAAATATTGCAAATGGTCAAATGACAAAAAAATTTAATGCAATAATGTCACTGCCATTAAATATAATCCCTGGACAACAAATAATCAATGATCGTATTTGCGGTCTCAAATCATTCTTATTCTTTTGATCTTTGAAGAGTGGGGGTGGGGGTGGGGGTGGGTCGACTTTTAGATAAAGTAGGAGGGAATGTTTATTTCTTGATGGGGGCTTATGGTTCAACGTTTGGCTCAAAGTCATGAAACAAGGGCAATGTCAACAAAGTAACTGCCAGAAATACAATTTATTGTTTCAACTCCGGGAATAACCAGCAAGTTTTATATTTTTAAGTGCCATGTGGCAGCTGTAAAAAGTCTCCCCGTACTTGGATTCAGTGTTGTTATATTTTCTGGTCCTTTGGGACCATAGACTATTAGAGTCAATTCAAAAGAAGTGTAATAGAGTTCCACTTAAGCCAATGTTAGGGGCCTGAGAGGTGTTGCACACTTTACTACCTCTCATGAACAGACTCAGTCAAACCGAGTCTGCTTTTATTCTGCTTGGTTGCATTCTATGCAAAGGATCTTTTTACAGATTTTATTATGACACTGTCCGTTACAAATAATACAGTCAAACAGATTTTGTCAATTCATGAATACAAGAGGGAAATTTCAACTGATCTGGGTGTTTCTAAATGTTATAGAAAACATCTTAGCAGAAAATAATGAAGTTGTCAGAGTTATAATCTTAAAAGGCACTAAAATGAAACTCAGTACTATGTAACTACTGTAATTTGTTAAAGACACAACATCATAAATCAATCTACAATTAAATAAAATCCCAATGATCATATAAAATTCATATTAATCAGGTCTTTTTGTTTCAAAGAAAAAACTATTTTGAAGAAAAAAATTATCTAAATGAAATTAAATTTCACAGCATTTGGTCAAGATAATAAGACAGTTACAGATAAACAATTACCTGTTGTATCTTCTAAACAAGAAAAATCCGATGAGGAAAACAACTGCTATGGCAACAATAAGTCCCAATACAACCATAACAATGGTCAAAGTTGCATCTTCTACTTTTTCTGCAATAGTAAAAAGACTTCTTATCTTACTTGAGCAAAATGAATTTTGAAGAACTTGCATCTACCATAAACAAGAGCACCGCCTTGCGGGTGCTGACGCTCATCTGATTTTTTTTGTGTAATAGAAATATTGTCCTACCCATGATTTTCTAAGTCTAAAAAGGGCCATCATTCTTGCAAAAAGCAGGATAGAGTTATGTTTCTTGATGTACAGTGTCCACTTATGATGGTGAAAAACTGTTGCAAGTTTTAAAGCAATAGCTTTAATAGTTTATGAGAAAAGTTGACTTAAACATAATACTCAACCAAGAAAATGATTTTCTAAGTCCAAAAGGGGCAATAATTATTGCAAAAAGCAGGATGGAGTTATGTTGCTTGCTGTACAGGGTCAGCTTATGATGGTGAACAAGTGTTGCAAGTTTCAAAGCAATAGCTTTGATAGTTTAAGAGAAAAAGTTGACCTAAACATAAAACTTAACCAAGAAATCTGATATTTTCTAAGTCAAAAAGGGGCCATAAATCTTGCAAAAAGCAGGACGGAGTTATGTTTCTTGCTATACAGGGTCAACTTATGATGGTTAACAAGTGTTGCAAGTTTTAAAGCAATAGCTTTGATAGTTTAGGAGAAAAGCTGACCTAAACATAAAACTTAACCAAGAAAACTGATTTTCTAAGTCCAAAAGGGGCAATAAATCTTGCAAAAAGCAAGATGGAGTTATGATTCTTGACGTACAGGGTCTGCTTATGATGGTGAACAAGTATTCCAAGTTTCAAAGCAATAGCTTTGATAGTTTAGGAGAAAAGTTGACCTAAACATAAAACTTAACCAAGAAATCTGATATTTTCTAAGTACAAAAGGGGCCATAAATCTTGCAAAAAGCAAGATGGAGTTATGTTTCTTGCTATACAGGGTCAGCTTATGATGGTGAACAAGTATTCCAAGTTTCAAAGCAATAGCTTTGATAGTTTAGGAGAAAAGCTGACCTAAACATAAAACTTAACCAGGCAACGCCGACGCCGACGCCGACAACCGCTCAAGTGATGACAATAACTCATCATTTTTTTTCAAAAAATCAGATGAGCTAAAAATGTAAGTGGTCTTTACCACATACAAAGTATTTATTCAGATCTGTCTGCTCTATTCATCTTAATTTTAACTTGTTGGCCATTTATAATAGCTATATAATTATGAAATGTTGTTCAGTGTCAACTTTGTTTAGCTCTTACAGCAGATACACATTTAAATCTAATTTTGGTAAAGAAGACAAGGTGAAAACATTACAATAAACTATTCTAGAACTGGCATGATAAAAGAGATAAAAATGTCATTCTGAGTTAAAGCCACAACATTTGACTTACTTATTTCACAGAAAATGCCTTCATACTCATTTTCACATCCTAGGCTACATTCTGCTGTTTTCCAGTGACATGTGTGGTCTTTGCATGTGCTGTTACATGTTTTTTCACATGTGCTGTTGTACCAGCCTGGCATGCATCCAAGCTTACAATGCCCTGAATGCCGATCACATGACCCATTTTTTCCCTCCTCTTTCCCACAATTCTTGCTACATCCTTTTTCGCAGAAATCACCAAAGAAGCCGGCATCACATTTCAAACAAGTGCCGTCTGCTTTACTACACTGAGGTTTATTTCCTGTCAGCAAACTTTTCCCGCAGGTATCTGAACAGTGCTTGGTACAAGATTCTCCATAGAAACCAAATTGGCAATGTAGACATTCCCCTGTGCTTCTTTGACAAACTATTTTTCCAGGATTACTAAATGGTTCACTCCCACAGTTCTGCGGGCATGTCAAATCACAGTAGTCACCATAATGCTTACTTTTACATGCATCACATCTCCCTGTTTCCTTTTCACAGTCTGATTCACAATGTACACCACATTCTTTCTCACAGAAGTCACCATAATACTTTTGCTTGCATCTTGGACATTTTCCACTATCTTTGTCACAGGCATTTACACCAAGAGATGACTCACAGTTCAAACTACAATTTTCAGAACACTGCTTGCCATAAAATCCAGCTATACAAGCCTTGCATTCCCCTGTGCTTTTGTCGCAGCTGTTTGTATTGGTGTTAGGATCGAGACAATTTTTACTGCACTCACGTTCACACTTATTTCCAAAATAGCCAGATTTACATTTTTCACAGTTCCCTGTGGTTTTCTCACATTTTCTGGAACCCATATCATGAGTGTAACAACTTTCGCTGCAATTTTGTTTACAATCATTACCAAAATACCCATCAACACAAGGACTTATACATTCTCCATTCCCTATATCACATATAACCTCCTCGGCAGCATCTGGCAAACAGTTCCCACACTTTTTGTCACAGTGATTAAGTCCACCATAGAAACCACTGACACATGTTTTGCACTTTCCACTGTATTGGTCACATTCTAAGCAACGTTCTTTTTTTGGGCAATCAACACTGCATCTGGGTCCAAATTTTCCACTAATACAGCCTTTAGCGCAAGTTCCATTGGCAACACACCACGAATCTAAATCACCTTCACGCAAGCAATTGTGACTACACTGACACTTGTTTTTCCCAGACCAGCCATCTTTACACTTAGTACATGTGTCATCTGACGTACATTCTAAACAATTTTTAGGACATGCCTTACTGCATTGTGTCCCATAATATCCTGGTTCACATTCCGTACAGGCAGTTATATGGCTACATGCCATGCA
Source organism: Mercenaria mercenaria (assembly GCF_021730395.1). NCBI lineage: Eukaryota > Metazoa > Mollusca > Bivalvia > Venerida > Veneridae > Mercenaria > Mercenaria mercenaria. The sequence continues at coordinate 34,779,389 of NC_069363.1, read as the reverse complement.
CTTACCAATGCATTCAATACAATTTTTACTAAATGAAAAATATCCTTTCTTACATGTTTCACAAATGGACTCGCTTGAATTTTCTGTCTTAGCCACACATACCTGACAATTATCTGCACATGTATGCTCACAGCTCTCACCAAAATATCCATCTTCACATGTCTGACATTTTCCTGATGTATTACATCTTTTACAGTTGTTAACTTCACATTTATCCATACATGTAATACCTGAAAATCCAGGCAAACAATGTGTACACTTTGTCTGACTGTCACATTTCTCACAGTTTATGGGACAACTATTTTCACATTGTTCTCCATGTTTAGCATTGCTACATTTCATACATGACACAGACCCTGCAAGCTTCTCACACTGTACACAGTTGGTTATAGCAATACTACAGTTCTGATCACACATATTGCCATGGTATCGCTTATCCTGGCAGCCTTCAGTACATGTTCCATTTCTGTAGCATTTACCATCAACACAATTTGAATTACAATCCAACTCACAAAAATCACCATAGTTTGTGTCTTCACATCGTCCACATTTCCCAGACAGCATTTCACATCCTTCACCTTTAACACATTCCTCAGCACATTCATTTTCACATTTGCTTCCATAGTGACCCACTACACAACCATCAACTGAACAGTTGCCAGTGTCCTTTAGGCACCCATTTTTACAGTTACTGCATGGTAATTCACACTTTTTCCCATAAAATTTCCCAACACATCCATCCAAACAATTTCCATTGCTTTGGTCACATCCTCCTTTACAGTTAACAGGACAGCTAACATTACAGTAGACAGTATAAAGTTTATTTTCTTTGCAGCTAAAACATCCACCGGTTTTCAAGCAATATGATTCAGCACAGTTACTTGGACATCTCTGATCGCAAGCCTTTCCAGTGTATCCATTGTTACAGTCCCCAACACATTTGCCATCCTTTTCACAACCAGGATCCTTACACTGATTAGAACAAGTTAGGTTACAAAAATCTCCATGGAAACCAACATCACAGTCTCCCAAACATGTCCCATCATCCTTTTTACAACCATGATCCTTACAGTTACCAGAACATGACGAGTTGCAAAAATCTCCATGGAAACCAACAACACAGTCTCCCAAACATTTTCCATCTGCTTTTTCACATCCTGGATCCTTACAGTTGTCAGAACATGATGAGTTACAACCATCTCCATGGAAACCAGTGATACATGGACCTATGATAAATTGTAAGGTTAACAAAAGTTATTCAAACTCTTCTATTTTCTAAATGAATATATTTCTTAGATATTCAGAAACTAACAACCACTGATCACATATATACGATTATATTAGCACAGCTTAAGCAAAAACTAAAAATTAATAAAATACAAAAAAAAATGAAATGTAAAGAAAAAAGTTAGAAATTAGATGAATAGGTTTTAATCTATCCATTTTTTTTTTTACCTATCTGTATTTCTATGCTCTTTTCTTGTAATTCTGAGCCCTTCTATATAATTGTGTTTGCAGACAAAAATATTTTACAGTAAGTGGTTACTAACTCCTATAAGAAGGTTATATATTGATTTTAGATAAGCAAATTTTGTGCCAGAATTATCTGTTGTGTATATTTCTAATTTTAATGTCAATAATACAATTTTCTTTTTAGTCCTTTTTAACTTTCATATGGTTTGCCACAACATGCATAAAATCTAAAAACAGGAAATTTAATAGCTGTAAGTACTAATTTTCCAAAGGCTTGATTCAATGAGAAAGCTCGGAATTACGAGAAAGAGGAATAGTAATTATTTGGTTACATGAATTTCATATTTTCATCAGAGCATGAAACTAATATGAACTATCTATGAAAGAAACTGAAATATGGAAGTTTATAAAGACAAAAAGAACTTGTATACTAGATGAGTTTTAAGTTCTTCATCACCTGTCCACAGACAAAGAAAAGTTTCACAACTGATCCAAAACACGAGATCTTACCAAAACAAGCCCCAGCCACTCTGTCACAGGATCTGGAATCACAATGGCCACACTGGTATTCACACAGGTCACCATAGGTTCCTTCAACGCACCCTAGTTAGAGAAGGCAACATTTTATACACTTCAATGTAAAATATGACACCGGTATTTATGCATTGCAAGAAAGAAATGGCATATATCAATATTCTAAATGCTTTTGTGGAAATGAATAAAACTGGACATGTTACTTCTTGTCTAATGATGCATGCACAAAAAATGTAAGATTTGTTAGGATTTTTGGAAGATAACTCATACCCCTAGCCTAGTTTGGGAAAAAATTCAAAAAGAAAACTACCATACAAAATTGAGCAACTAGTGCCAGAGTTAGGAGCCATAACTTTTTTATGCTTTCAAGAGAGTTGCTCATGATTAGTTTATGCTCCGAGGTGTATGTTCCAAAACTGACATGCTGACTTATGGTCAATGGTCTGATTATCGATGTATCATAGTATTCCAATATTTCATACTTGATTATCGATGTATGTATTCCAATATTTCACACTTATCGATGTAATTGTATTCCAATATTTCACACTTGCAAATGTAACATTTTCCTGCTAATTTTTTATATCATGCCAGAAAATTTACATCCTAGAGAATGCACTGCAACCTTATATTCGAAGAGAAATATCCCATTTCATAATTCTAAATTATCATTATATTACTTACAATAATATTTTTGGCAATCTTCCTTTTCATCGTAATGTTTTTTAACACTCATTAATTACTGAAGGCTCCAACTGGAAATTTTTGTTTAAAATTTATATAACAAGAGGGTCATGATGACCCTGGATTGCTCACCTGAGTAATATGAGCTACATGTTTCAAATGTCAATATGATGATAAAATATTAAGAAGTCAGTAGGTCACATTCATGGTCAATGAAATTCAGTTTTACGATTTGTGTGCAAAACTGTGTATGTCATCAAAATTTCAAGGCTGTTTCAAGTAGGTCAGTAGGTCAAGGTCACAGTCAAGTGACATCATATTACTTGGGGTCATCAGGTAATTATAATTAAACAGTCTTGGAAATAGGATCAGATGATTTTTTAAGTATTTTTTCTATATAACTCACATAATAACTAAGTGACCCCAGGGCAGGGCCTCTTTTAACCCCAGGGGCATAATTTGAACAATTTTGGTAGAGGACTACTAGACAATGCATCATACCAAATATCAAAAGCCTAGGTCGTATGGTTTCAGACAAGAAGATTTTTAAAGCTTTTTCCTATATAAGTCTATATAAAACTTGGGACCCCCAGGGCAGGGCCTCTTTTCACCCAAGGGGTACAATTTGAACAATTTTGGTTGAGGACCATAAGACAATGCTTCAAGCCAAATATCAAAAGTCTAAGTGTTGTGGTTTCAGTCAAGAAGATTTTTAAACTTTTTTTCCTGTATAAGTCTATATAAAACTTGGGACCCCCGGGGCGGGGCCATATTTGACCCTAGGGGGATAATTTGAACAATCTTGGTGGAGGACCACTAAATGATGCTACATACTAAATAGCAAAGCCCTACGCCATGTGGTTTTGTACAAGAAGATTTTCAAAGTTTTCTCTATATAAGTCTAAATAAACCATGTGACCCCCGGGCGGGGCCATATTTGACCCTAAGGGGATAATTTGAACAGTCTTGGTAGGAGACCACTAAATGATGCTACATACCAAATATCAAAGCACTAGGCCATGTGGTTTTGTACAAGAAGATTTTCAAAGTTTTCCCTATATAAGTCTATATAAACCATGTGACCCCCGGGGCGGGGCCATATTTGACCCTAGGGGGATAATTTGAACAATTTTGGTAGAGGACCACTAGATGATGCTACACACCAGATATCAAAGCCCTAGGCCCTGTGGTTTTGAACAAGAAGATTTTTAATGAGTTCTGCATGGAATTCAATTCTTTGAACAATTTTGAAAGGGGGCCACCCGAGGATCATTCCTGTGAAGTTTGGTGTAATTCTGCCTAGTGGTTTTCAAGAAGAAGATTTTTTTAGGAAATGCTGACAGACGGATGCCGGACGCCGGACACTGAGCGGTCACAAAAGCTCACCATGAGCCTTTGGCTCAGGTGAGCTAAAAAATGATGCACTAGTCAATCAGTGGCCAGACAGACAAAGTACATGTCAGTTGTACATTTAATGTACTGGCACAGTTGGATCAAACTTTTGACAATTTAGAATTTGATCGAAAATTGCTCAAAGCATTGTAAGAAATTTCAGTTGTTAAAAGAAATATGAAAACATGCTTGACTTTTTGCTTGATGTGTGTGACACAACCATCCCAAACTCCGCCCCCCCTTCTTTCTGTCTGTGCGTGGCTATATGTCACTTGTGAACAATGCAAAACTATATAAACTTTAAATATTTTTTTCTGAGTTTTTTGACCCAAAATATTCCCTACCACAGAATAATATCTCCATCGAAATGTGTACTTTCAAAAAGGATCCATACACCAACTTGGTCAAGATTGAACATTCATTATAGATAATTTGTTTTGTTGGGTTTAATGTCACATCATCTTGGTTAAAGGTCATATGGCAACTTTCCAGCTTTGATGGTGGAGGAAGACTCCAGGTACCCCTCTATGCATATTTCATCAGGGGCTGGCATCTGTGTATTACCACCAACATACTGTATGTTAGCCCAGCTGGATGGCTTCCTCACATGAAGAATTCAACCTCCAAAGTGAGGCTTGAACCTATCCCAGTGAAGGGCAATGATTTGAAGTTAGTGACCTTAAGCACTTGGCCACAGAGGCCCCTTCAAATAGATAGGGTGAAACGGCCTTGTTTTAAGTCCAAAAATTTACCGTGAAAGTTTTCCCCTATTTCTTTCTCCCTGCATGTAATCCATGTAATCAATAATGCTCATTCATGTTTATATGTCAGCCAAATAACTATTCATGGCTCCAAGTAGTTTACTTAATATTTAAATAAGTGCCGAAATTCCTAGAATTTTTGCTCCTTGTCTTCCATTTTGTCTCCGGTCACGGAGGCTGCCATATTGGCGTAACCCTGCAACCCTTAGCCAATCAAACAAGCAATAGTGAACCAAAACGTTCTAAGCATAATTTGACCAATCAAATTAGCTCGTAGGCACCGAACTTTGGCTCATTTGGTCCTAAATATTTAAATTAGCTCAGTAAGTCACTTCTGGACATCCCCTTGACCATAGCAGCCGCTCTTTTCGTCAGGTAGAATTTCATTGTATTATTTACAGTCTGTCACTGTATATATTAATATTACCGTTCCCGTTCTAATAAAAGCCCTCCTTAAGCGCGTTTAGTAAGGTTAAATTTCCTGTTTAACCTAAAGGGTTACTCATAAAAGAAAGAAGCCAGAGTGCTTATAAAGGAGTAATTAGTTTGTACATTAAAAGTATATTAATACGATAAAGGCCTGCGAGGTGATAAAGGTATTTTATACATAAAAGGTACAAACTTAGTCAGCGGTCATTATCCATCCTGGCCCTGTCCCCTTTCGAGGTTCCTTCTGAATATTGTGAGGCTCGTAGCTTATCTGTTTTATACAAGTACTTGATCATCAACTAATGTTAGGGAAGTAACGCATCCCTAGGTGCATACAGTGACAGACCGGCTCCCGCGGCCCGGCCAGTAAGAATACTCCCTATATTTATCATATATAAGAATTGCATTTATGAATGTTTATATGTTCTGAAATGAATGCTGAACTGAATGTTGAATGAAAATAAATGAAATGAAATAATACATATTGTGATTGTAAACCATACTTGTGTTGTGTTATCAAACAACAGTAAAATAGTAAGTTGAGTTTGTGTCCTCAAGTCCTAGAAGTCTGTCGTTCTGTCTTTCCTCGAATAGAACTGCGTTAGATTTAGGCGGTTAGCTATTCTTTACTAATATTTAACTCCCGCGTGACTTCTTGCCACAGAGGGTTAAATTGGGAAAGTCTATGGCAAAATTTAGTAATGGTGACTTTTGCCTTAGCCTTTTGGGTCCAATATGCAATCTTAATGTTCTTGGTGAGCTTTTGTGACTGCTCAATGTCCGCCGTCCGTCCATCAATATTTTCTAGAAAAATCTTCTTCTTGAAAAGCACTTAGCAGAATTATACCAAACTTCACAGGAATGATCCTTGGGTGGTCCCCTTTCAAAACTGTTAAATTCCATGCAGAACTCTGGTTGCCATGGCAACCAAAAGGAAAACCTTTAAAAATCTTCTTGTCCAAAGCTGTAAGGCATAGAGCCTTGATATTTGGCATGTGAGATCATCTTATGGTCCTCTATCAAGATTGTTCAAATTGTTCCCCTGGGGTGAAAAGAGGACCCCCCCACGGGGGTCACAAGTTTAACATAGACTTACATAGTAAAAAAAACTTTAAAAATCTTCTGGTCTAAAACCACAGGACCTGGGCCTTTGATATTTTGTATGTAGCATTGCCTTGTGGTGCTCTACCAAAATTATTCAAATTATGCCCCTGGGATGAAAAGAGGCCCTGCCCTGGGTGGGGGGGGGGGGGGGGGGTCTCAAGTTTTACATAGACTTATACAGGAAAAAAACTTAAAAAATCTTCTAACCTTAAACTGCAAGACCTAGGCTTTTGATATTAAGTATGTTGCCTTTCCTAGTGTTTCTCTACCAAAAATGTTCAAATTATGTCCCTAGGGTGAAAAGAGGCCCTGCCCTTGAAGTACCAAGTTTAACATAGATTTATATAGGAAAAAAAAAGATCTTCTTGTCTGAAAGTTCAAGGCCTGGTCTTTGATATTTGGTATGTAGCATTGCCTAATGGATCTCTAACAAGTTCATTCAAATTGTGCCCCTGGCGTGAAAAGGTGCCGCGCCCCGGGTCACTTGTTATAGTTATGAGTTAACAAGAGTGCCAGAATGTCACAATATACGCCCGTCACAGCAAATTTCTTTACTCTAGCACCTGTATTTGCAAATGGAATTTTAATTTTGTGGTTGTTTAGTAATCACTGTAAGTCTTTTGTTTTTCTAAGTCCACAAAAAAACTCCTTACCAGGTAGAGATACCTTAAAATACATCTAAAATTGGAAAGTAACATCTATGTTGTACCACAGAAAAGTGGTCTTGGTTTTTCCCTATGGTCAATTATAAAAAAGTTCCAATATAAGTTATTCATAGTAACAACTAAGGGAAGTTAATCTTAAAAAAAAAAAAAAAAAAAAAATTTAAGTCCACACAAAATTCTTTACCAGGTAGAGATTGGTCAAAATACACCTCAAAATTGGATGTAGCATGCATGTTGTACTACAGAAAAGTGGTCTCGATTTTTCCCTATGACTAGTAATGAAAAAGTTACAATATAAGCTATTTATAGTAACAACAAAGGGAAGTAATTCTAAAGAAGGGAACTGCGCATGACACTTCGTCTCATGATGGTGTATAATTGTGCCAAGTTACATCAAAATCCCTCCATGCATGAAGAAGAAATGCTTAGGACAGTCATTCTTGTATCTGACCTTTGGCCTCTAAGTGTGACCTTGACCTTAGACCTAGGGACCTGGTTCATGCGCATGACACTCCGTCTCATAGTGGTGAACATTTGTGCCAAGTTATATCAAAATCCCTCTATGCATGAAGAAGAAATGCTCCGGACAAGGTTTTCATTCTTGTATCCTTTGACCTCTAAGTGTGACCTTGACCTTAGACCTAGGGACCTGGTTCTTGCGCATGACACTCTGCCTCGTGGTGGTGAACACTTGTGCCAAGTTATATCAAAATCCCTCCATGCATGAAGAAGAAATGCTCCGGACAAAGTTTTTATTCTTGTATCCTTTGACCTCTAAGTGTGACCTTGACCTTAGACCTAGGGACTGGTCCTTGCGCATGACACTCCGTCTCATGATGGTGAACAATTGTGCCGATTTTCATCAAAATCCCTCCATGCATGAAGAAGATATGCTCCGGACAAAGTCATTCTTGAATTTGACCTTTGACCTCTAAGTGTGACCTTGACCTTAGACCTAGGGACCTGGTTCTTGCGCATGACACTCCGTCTCATGATGGTGAACAAATGTGCCAAGTTTCATCAAAATCCCTCCATGCATGTAGAAGATACGCTCCGGACAAAGTCTGTGGACGCCACCCGCCCACCCACCCGCCCGCCAGGGGCATTCCCATAATACGTCTCGTTTTTCAAACGGCGCATAAAAAAGGAAAAAATACTTAAAAAATTATCAGATCATATTTCCTAGACTTTTTAATTATAATTACCTGATGACCTCAAGCGATTAGGGATCATTTGACTGTGACCTTGACCTACTGACCTATTTTCTTGTTTTTTAAGATATAGCCTTGAAATTTGGATGACATGTACAGTTTTGCACACCGATATTAAAACTGACTTTCATTTACCATGAATGTGACCTACTGACCTACCTTCTTAATATATTAGCATCAGTTAGCCATTTGAAACATGTGGCTCATATTACTCAGGTGAGGGGTTCAGGGTCATCATGACCCTCTTGTTTCTAAAAGCTACCTATTAGTCTTTTTCTTCAATTCAGTAATATCTATCAACCCAAACTGAAGGCACTGAGAGAAGGGGTGTTTTTTTTTAATTTATAGTAACAGTCTATTTTTAAATGCAGCAACCTTGACTTTAAAGGTGGTCATTTAAGGAACATTTAATAACTTTTTTACATTTCATACATTCCATTAGAAAATTCAAGGAACAAAATAGTCCATTTTATAGTAAGAACCCTCCTTTATTGATTTCTCTAAAATTTACAAATACCCTCTCCCCAGCTTTGACAAAGAAGTGCATATTTCAATATAATTCATAATTTTAAAATTCCTTTTCTAAAAATTTTATATTCATATATTTCAACAATCTCAACCAAAAGGCAAGTTGTAAAAATCAAAATTCACAAATTTTCATTCTATCTATGAACCAAGATGGGCAAAAGGGAAATGATAGTAATTTAACAAGCTTGTATTTCCATTGAATTTATATTTCTGCTAAATAAATACCTTGTGGTGTAGAAACCAGGATAGAAAAGTCAAATCTAAAAATACCTCTTCAGAAAATCTAACTTGTGTTAAAGTTCAACAAACTTGAAAGATTGTAATGATCAGCTGTTATTTTCGAACAAATCCATCAAAATCATACTGACCACCTTTAAAGGTACTGACCTCCATATTTTGGCTAAAAATTATCTTTGATCTTGTTTCCAAACAATCATAAAAATTTTTAATATAAAAAAAGCATGCCTGTGTCAGGAACCAAGCCCTGGTCTCCTCAGCAATAAAATCATTCTAGTATTTCTGACCAAGGAGGAATAGGTACTTAACGCTTGTTAAATATAAAGAAAGTTTACCTCCGGTACCCAGTTACAAACGCTTTACAATTTTGAATGGAAAAATTGGTAAAAACAACTTATTCTTACATGTTTCCATAACATAAAATCTGTCAGTTACTAAGTTTCAAAGCCCACTTCAGAAATATAGCAATAACTGATATATAAAAATTTCCTTTTTTTGGTGTTGTATGATCTGAATGTCAGTGCCTTGAAATTTATTTATTTATTTTGGTTTTACAGCGCACCAACACAGTATATGTTATATGGCGCCAAACAGGACTACAAATTTTGGTTTCACATCTCATTTACATCAAAATAAAAACATGAGGAATGGAATCAAAATTTGCACACCTGCTGGAAGAACAGAGTTACAGCAAAACCAAGTGTTAAGACCCTGTAAGTCGCCTCTTACGATCATGCAAGGGTAAGGCAGTGGTTCCAATTCTTTTCATACATAGATCGTCCTAGAACCACATGAAAGGTATGCTAGACGCAAATTTCACATTTGAAAATATAAACAAGGAGCTGCGTTCAATAAACGCTTGATGCCCCCAGTGGCATCCTTGTCAATAGATTTTGCACCTAAGTCCAAAACGAGGTCGAGGTCAAGGTCAAACTGAGGTCAGGTGATGTTTGAAGATGAGAAATTATCACAGTTTACATTTGTATTAGTATCAATTCATTCTTGTAAGGAGTATTGATGCTAGATGAAACGGTTCTATTTGGTTAACCAAGAGATGGCCCATATAAAGCAACCTAAGTCCAAAATGAGGTCAAGGTCAAACTGATGTCAGGTGATGTTTGAAGATGAGGAATGGTCACAGGTTACATCTGCATTAGTATCAAGTCATTCTAGTAAGGGGTATTGATGCTAGACGAAACGGTCCCATTTGGTTAACCTCGTATGGACGATTGGACGAACGGACAGGACAATCACTATATGCCTCCTGCATCAGTAGATGCTGGCATAAATTTTTTTGATATGTATTTGATTCAAACATAAAAGATAAAATATTTTGGTGAAAGATGAACAGTGGATATCTTTAAACCCTATTTCCTAACTGCGCATGTGGCATAACCCTGCAAAGTTTTATGTCTCTAGGTCATTATACTTTTGGAGCACTTCAACACCCGAGTTTGAAAACACAGCAATAGCAAAATGAAAATGCAGATGCACAACTTCATTTATTAATTAACATCTAAGCAAGATTTCCTGTCTCTAAGTCATATACTTTTCTAACAACAAAGTTTGAAAATACTTATTCAAGTGCCATAACACTGCTGTTACTAGAAGAAATCATGAAACAAAAGTCTAAGTATACTACTTCGCATGCTCAATACCACTTCCATAATGTTGATGGTTCAAGGTAAAATGCTTTTGGATACAAATATAACCCAAATTTTAAGGCCATTTATGCGTATTTTTGACTCAATCAAAAGCAAAATCTCTGGTATCATAGACCAATATCCAAACAACCCCAAGTGCACAACTTCACACGGTGAACCACATTCAAATAGTTTCAAGACTCTATGTCAAACTAGAGCTATCACTAAATGCAACTAATACCACCCAAACACTGCTTTGATACAAGGAATGTAAAATGTTGTCATTATGACCTTTGAACTTCAAGTGTGACCTAGACCTTGGACATGTGATTTGGGTTGTACACTCTGCAGTCCTTGCTGATGATATTAAAAAACTGATACTAGTTTTTAGAAAAACATTCCAGTGGTTAAAAAGATATGGGGCAAACATAAATCTAAACTTTCTGATTTTTAACTGCTAAGTGTGACATTGATCTTAGGCCTAAAGACCTGTGTTGTGAACTCGGTGTGTCTTATGGATGAGGTCAATAATTGATGCCAAATTTATGAAATTCATTCCAGTGGCTTTGAAGAAATTGATGTGACACATAATTCTGCTACTAGTATTTGATCTGAACTCTAAGTATAACCTTGAACTTAGTGACATGGTCATCTGCTCTACAAGTTGTCTTGATGAGGTAAACAACTGATACATTGTCAAGTTTTATGAAAATCTCTATCAAAGCGGTTTAGACAATATGGAATGGTTACAAGGTTAAGCTACTTCACCTTTTAATGTGACTTGACCTTGGGCCTAATGACCTTGGTTGTGCACTGTGCAAATTGTCTAAGATGAAATAACTGATGCTACTTATATGAAAAGCAGTTAAGAAGATATGGAGCCAACACAAATTTAAGTTATTTGACATTTTAGCTTCAAGTGTGACCATGACCCTGGACCTAATGACAGGGCTGTGCACTTTGCACATCATCGTGGTAAGGTAAACAACTGATGTTAGTTTTATTACAATGTTACAAGATGTTTAGATAACATGGAGTGGACACTATAACCTTTGACTCCAAAGTGTGACCTTGACCTTGGAACTAGTGATCTGAGTTTTGCACTCCGCATGTTGTCTTCATGAGATTAACAACTGATGTTAGGTTTATGAAAGTCTTTCCAGCAGAGAAGAAGATATGAAGCAAACATGATGGATGGACAGACATGTATTAATCCAATTTAGCCTCCTATACACTTTGTAACAGGACACTATATGGATGGACAGAAATGTATTACTCCAATTTAGCCCCCACAATACTCTGTAACAGGTTTATAACAATCTGTTAGCCATTAACATCAAATTTTTATGACAAAGAAAATAAATGATTTCAAAATCACATAAAAGAAGTTTGATAGTGCAGCATTGCTTTTTTTCCTTCCCAGAAACACACACTAACAAAGGAAAAGCAATGGGGACAATAAAATGTCGCATAAACATGAACACTCACCTTTTTCAGATAAAACCTGAACTTCAGAAAGTTCTAGATTTGGAAGTCGCGACCATGAATTTTGCCCTTGCCGTGTATTATAAAGTTTAATGTATCTGGCTAATGAAGAACAGTTTGACAGCATCACAACAGGGTCTGCTTGAACAACTGAGGTATCTTTATAACACAGTTTGCCATCTGCCATGTCATTTGTGCTTGTGTTTGACAACACCAAACTCCAACCAGGTCGTCGCTTTTCAACACTACTATCCTCTGGATCTGTAATACATAATTTATTATTACATACAACAGTTAGTTTCACAACTTGAGTTTTTTCAAAAGAGATTTTTATGTATCTATGCAAATTCCTACTTTCTATGTTAAAGCTGACTTTCTAATTAATTACAACTAGGTTCAGAATTAAATACCCACATTCACAATACAAATACATGTATAAGAGTATATTTTAGTTATTTATAAGTCAATCAGCCTGCAACAAAATTGCTCCTTTTCCTCCCCATCCACACTGAGTCTCATGGATATGTTTACCTAAAAACATAACGTATCATGTTGTCATTTACAGGAGACGTTATTTCGTTACACCTTAAAATCTTTTATGGAATGAAATTCAAACTAAATGCAGCTGCTTAAACCTTTTAAACTTTAAGACTAAGGCCAAACAACAAGTTGCCATTGAAAAAATTTCAACATACCTGGGTCATTGAAATTCAGCACAATCTTGTGAATACTGCTTTCCTTCCCAAGGTCAAGAGACCACCAAGCTATACCTGTCTCATTAGTGTTCTGCGCCCAGGAACTGCTAGTTCTATTACCATCAACTGCATAACTACTATTTCTGTCTCTCTTTGTAGATGGACCTTGCTCTGTTATCATTTTCAAAGCAATATTTTCTGAAAAAAAAAAAAAAAACCAACTAGAAATGTGTCTATGGGACACAAATGCCCCCACTACATGACAAAGGACACAGATCAACTTCGGGAAAACAATATGCGTGACAAAACATTAAAATGACAATTTTTTCCTAGGTCAGGGGTCATAACTCCTACAATACTGAATGAATCCGGACACAAAACTGCACATGCTGACCAACATTTCTGTAAACTTTGGTGACTCTAGGTCAAATACTTTTGGAGCTACGCATGAACACAACATTAAAATGACCAATTTTTAACTAAGTCAGGGGTCATAACTCCTACACGACTGAATGAAACCGGACGCGAAACCCCAGGTGCACAACTGCACATGCTGACCAACATTCCTGTAAACTTTGGTGACTCTAGGTCAAATACTTTTGCAGCTAAGCGCGACACAACATTAAAATGACCAATTTTTTATTAAGTCTGGGGCCATAACTCCTACACAACTGAATGAATCCGGACGCGAAACCCCAGGTGCACAACTACACATGCTGCCCAACATTCCTGTAAAGTTTTGTGACTCTACATCAAATACTTTTGGAGCTAGGCATGACACAACATTAAAATGACCAATTTTTACAAAGTCAGGGGCCATAACTCCTACATGACTGAATGAATCCGGAAGCAAGACCCCCAGGTGCACAACTACACATGCTGACCAACATTTCTGTAAAGTTTTGTGACTCTACATCAAATACTTTTTGAGCTAGGCGCGACACAACATTCTTGGAAGGACGGATGGATGGAGGGCGGACGGACAGACGGACAAGAGCAAATCTATATGCCCCCCTTCAAAGTGGGGACATAAAAAAATGCCATCTACTATTTAGAGATAAGAATTTTCCATCATAAAATTTGGTAAGGCTGTATTTTTCAGGAACATCAATTCATTATTTTTTAATTTCTAGCGGGAATATATAAATATTATGTTATAAATTTCATACAACACATCAGTATTTGAAATTTTAGATTTCATTAAACATAGAATTTTTTTCCCTCATAAATAAAGATGAAGGCCTACATAAAGTCAGAGATACCCTGAATTTTTTTTTATGTCATTGAATGACATACAATTTCGTTGTTGGATCAAGGCTACTAACTCACAGGACATACATAGATTTAAGAAAGAATGCTATCAATGAAACTCCATCAAATCAATTTATTACTTCGGGTTTATTTTCAAATGAAGCTGTAGGTGCATAAATATTAAAACCAAACAAATAATCATTTCACAGTATGGTATTATTAAATACATATCATAAGATAATAAGCAGTGTTATAACCTACAGTAACTTCAATATGCATATATCAGTGATTAGTGTGCTATAGATGGCAAAGTTCAGTTACAAAATGATATTTTAACCTACCTAACTCCACCTGACAGGTGGGTCCATCCCATAGTTGACTACAGGTACATTTGCCATCACTAGTGCATGTTTCAGCAGCCACACAGTGACATACAAGGGAACAGTTAACTCCAAACTTCCCTGCTTCACACTGATCCTGGCCATCCACACCTGTAACACAAGAACCATTCTCAATGTCACCATTCAGTAATATGATTATGTTATACTGTTTTTAAGGTTTTATAGTATATTTCCTTACCAAAGAAAAATATTTGATAAATGAACAACATCTTTACCAACATTCTACTAGTCAAATACGTGTTTTACCATACTGTCCCATATGACTGGATACTGAAAATATTCTCAAACAAGAGTGACAAAATGTCATAATATACGCCCATTATAACAAATTTCTTTACACTAAGCACCTGTATTTGCAAATGGAATTTTAATTCTGTGGTTGTGTAGTAATTATTGTAATTCTTTTGTTTTTCTAAATCCACAAAAAAACTCCTTAACAGGTAGAGATACCTTAAAATACACCTAAAATTTGAAAGTAACATTTATTTTGTGCCACAGAAAAGTGGTCTTGGTTTCTCCGTACTGTCAATTATAACAAGAGGGTCATGATGACCCTGGATCGCTCACCAGAGTAATATGAGCTACATGTTTCAAATGTCGAACTGATGATTTTTAGAAAAGTTTTGGAAAATTTTCCGATATACAATCAAGTAACCCCTGGGGCGGGGCCAATTTTACCCCAGGGGTCATGACTTGAACAAAGTTTGTAGAAGTCTAATAGGCAATATGTTACATATCGAATATATCTAAGATCTAAGCCTTCTGGTTTATTTTAAACAAATTTATGAAGATTTCCCTATGTACAATCAAGTAACCCCTGGGGCTGGGTCAATTTGACCCTGGGGGCCAGTGGGGGGTCAAGATTTGAACAAATTTTGTAGAGGTCCACTAGGCAATGCTACATGTCAAATATCTAAGCTCTAGGCCTTCTGGTTTATTTTTAGAAAATTTTGAAGATTTTTCTATGTACAATCAAGTAACCGCATGGGGCGGGGCCAATTTGATGCCGGGGTTCATGATTTGAAGAAATTTTGTAGAAGTCTACTAGGCAATGCTACAGGTCAAATATCTCAGACCTAGGCCTTCTGGTTTATTTTTAGAAAATTTTTGAAGATTTTCCTATGTAAAATCAAGTGACCCCTGGGGCGGGGTCAATTTTGACCCTGTGGGTCATCCCTTGAAGAAATGTTGTAGAGGTCCACTAGGCAATGCTACATGTGAAATATCTAAGCTCTAGGCCTTCTGGTTTATTTTAAGAAATTTTTTTAAGATTTTCATATGTAAAATCAAGTGACCCCTAGGGCGGGGTCAATTTTGACCCCGGGGTCATGATTTGAACAACTTTAGTAGAAATCCACTAGGCAATGCTACATGTCATATATCTAAGCTCTAGGGCTTCTGCTTTTGAGAAGAAGATTTTTTAAGATTTTCCTATGTAAAATCAAGGACCCCAGGGCCGGGGTCAATTTTGACCCTGGGGGTCATGATTTGAACAAATGTTGTAGAGGTCCACTAGGCAATGCTACATGTGAAATATCTAAGCTCTAGGCCTTCTGGTTTATTTTTAGAAATTTTTTGAAGATTTTCATATGTAAAATCAAGTGACCCCTTGTGTTAAACTTGATATTAATTATTTGACAGAACTCCAGATAAGCTGCATATTTGCATATTTACACAATTAAAATTGCAGAAAACCCAATTGAATTCATACAGTGTGCGTACTGAAACGCAATTAAAATTCCTAATACCCAATTCGTAAAAAATAGCTTGCGTATCGCATTTTCCTTAAACCTAGAGCGGGTACGAGACTTTAATGCTAGATTTGACTGACTGGTTATACGTTACTGCAGAACAGGTTGCAATTTATCGGAAAAATAACAGGACCATTCAGTCGGCTGATCGGTGTTATTTGGACGCTTTGTAAACAATTTTACGCCGATAAAATGTAAAGAGGTTGCAGGAAAAAACATTGTTGCAGCACAAACAAACAAATTAGTGGGATATTTTGCTGTTCAATAATGACAGTTATCTGTTTGTGACGATGTAGTGTCACCAATACTGGATGACATCTTTTGGGAGAATGCATATTGCGGTGACCACATCGTTCGGGATATTGTGGATGAACTGATCTCAGACTGCATTAAAAGGGAAAAAGAAAACAACAGTATGAAACATTCATTACAATTATAAATACATTTTTGTATTAAACATTGAAGGGCGCCATTAAAATACATGTACTTAGTCAGTCCTGTTTAATGATATATACCATGTATACTGTAAGCAAAAAAATACTCCATTGTTAGTGCGAGATTGGTAAAATACCCAATTGGTTTTAGCAAATACCCAATTACTTCTGAAAAGGCTGGGTAATGATATTATTTTTACCCAATTCAAATTTCCAATACCCAATTCAGACAAAAAGTGATGGGTAAATACCCAATTGCACCAAAAGCTTATCTGGAGCTCTGATTTGAGTATGACAATCTTTTAATTATGTTAACAATGCCACATTTCTTATTCAGTTTGTACAAAACTTTTATTGATGTACCATTCTTAATTGTTTTGTATTGTAACTTTGTGTAATGCTCTGTTGTTTATATGTATATATGCTGAGGCCCACATGGAAGATTGGGAAACCAAATGTGTAGCCTCATTAAATAAAGTCTTTACTTACTTACTTACTTACTGACCCCTGGGGCGGGGTCAATTTTGACCCCGGGGTCATGATTTGAACAACTTTAGTAGAGGTCCACTAGGCAATGCTACCTGTCAAATATCTAAGGTCTAGGGCTTCTGATTTTCGAGAAGAAGATTTTTTAAGATTTTTCTATGTAAAATCAAGTGACCCCTGGGGCGGGGTCAATTTTGACCCCGGGGGTCATGATTTGAACAAACTTGGTAGAGATCCACTAGGCAATGCTTCACACCAAATATCTAAGCTCTAGGGCTTCTGGTTTTTGAGAAGAAGATTTTTAAAGTTTGTCCTTTCGGTTGCAATGGCAACCAGAGTTCTGCATGGAATTCAATTCTTTGAACAATTTTTGTAGAGCTTTACCCGAGGAACATTCCTGTGAAGTTTGGATGAAATTTGCCTAGCGGTTTATGAGGAGATGTCGTTTGAAGTAAAAAGTTTACGGACAACGGACGCCGGACTGTGAGTGATCCTAATTGCTCACCCTGAGCCTTTGGCTCATAATATTACTGAACATACCGTTGATACTCATGTAAAATGTGCAGATTTATGACCTCCGGGACAACCCCCGAAACGTGAGGGCGTAGTAGTCACAGGTATACACAATTTTTCAACTTCAAAATAATTTATTTACGATTTTCGCCATTTTGGTAAAGGGAAACTACTCTCCGCGCTAACTGTCTATGCTAAAATTTCAGATTAACGTTACATTCCGTAAAAGATCGGGTGTTTGTTTGTTGTTGATTTTTTCCTTATACAATTTTAATTTCATGTAAATTTAACATTATTTTGCTGAAAGAAATATAAAAATCATAGATATTACGATACTAAGTAATTGAATATCGAGTATCAACTCCAACCAAGATCAAACTGTGAACAACAAAACTGACACGAGGTGTCATGCTAAAATTACAAAATACGGCGGAAATTGAAAGAAAAGTTTGAAATTATTTAAGAATGTCGGATAATTATCGCAATTACCATAAATATTATCTGATTAAGTGAATCTCATACAAAGAACCGAAAAAATCGTCGGGAAATCAGCATGGAAAACAGCCATTCAAAACAAATTGGTCGCCATTCATTGATCAATAAAAATGGTTTGGTCATCGATAATTGGATCAGTTAAAATAAACATCTGCGGATACTTCAAACATTTCCATTGAAAACGTGCTTTCTTTAATAATTGATCGCAACCGTCTCCCCCGCTCCAGTTAACTCGCACATGTCACAACATTATGTAATATACACACCTGTCAAAACATGCGTCAGCTGATTACTTGCTATCGGTTTTACCTACCCGAGGGAATATCCGAGAGGCGCGAAACGGGAACCACGCTTCCGGATCAAATATACAATAACAACGTGGGGAAAAATGAAAATATATGTGGAGCCATAATTTTTCGCCACTCAAGGCTTTTTGGAGCCACTTTAGTCAAAATTTGAGCCAGTGGCTCCAAATGCGATAGGCAGCGGATGCCCTGGTAACAGTTCATATAAACATGATAAAACGTTTAATTTGGTGTTCAATGAGGGAGACAATCAAAATCCCCTTGATCAAAATCCCCTTCGCTGAAAAATGACAGGGTGTTACAAAATCTCCTTCATACTTTTGCAGGGGGTATCATAATCCCCTCTGTGATTTTTATTTATTTCATTAAGTTCAAATACATCTATATACAATTTATAAGTCTATTGCATAAAACACGTAAATACAATGCCTTTAGCAAACATAATATAATTTGGAGCACTGATATCTATATATCTGTAATGAAAATCACAGAGGGGATTATGATACCCCCTGCAAAAGCATGAAGGGGATTTTGTAACACCCAGTCATTTTTCAGTGGAGGGGATTTTGATCAAGGGGATTTTGATATACACTCGTTTAATGACTTTGAGTGTTCCTGTTTATAGTTTAACTTAGACAGCTTTTTAATGTTTGAATAATATTTAGTGTTCTTTGACCTATGATAGATTGATTGCCACAGTTTTTGACTTATACCGCGAAATTAGTGATGTGATGTCACATGATGACAATGGCTGACTACTGTGGTTTGAAGCAGAATATTCAAGTATTGCTTCTTGAATGATATCTGATTCCGATTCATTTTCTCACAGCGATTGATGCATATGACATGAAAGATTTTAGAAATACTCTGCTGTGTTGTTCCTTGTTTAATGCTGTTAAGTCAAATGTCATG